>NC_035170.2:20041189-20643189 GCF_001659605.2 Manihot esculenta
GTATGCACAGGTTGAGTTGGTGATTGATCACATGTATAAAAGAAAAGTTTTATTTTTTTTTTTTTTTTTGAATGATGGTTGATCATGTATGGATTGAGCAGGTTTACAGGTATATGTTCGGCTTGCTACGGGTCCCGGCGGCCTTATGCCGATCTGGATCCTAGCGCCGGTAGCGGTCCGGATTTCCGGGCGTTACAGAGTGGTATCAGAGCCCTAGGTTCACATGGTCGGACTAGCGTGTCGGGCTCATAGAAGTATTAGAGGGTCAAGCACAATAGGAAGGTCATGTCCACTAGGATAGGATGTAGAGTCCTGTCTTACTATGATGATGTGATATGCCATGACTATATGCATGCGCATAAATGATATGCTATGTTTGCCATGTATGTGATGTAGGTTCATGTGACTCCACATGAACCATATGATGCTAATGCTTGTGAGTTATGTGCTGTTTTTCAGAAACAGAATGAGAGGAACTCGTCGATCTGCACGATTGACAGGAGTCCACCAGAGGATGAGGCACAAGCGCCCGTCCTCCCACATTGCCTAGGGCAATGTCATGCAGAACAAACAGAGAAAGAGTATCAAGGGACCCTAGAAGGTCTTTTGATACTAGCAGAAGGGGAACAGAAAGAGGAGGGAGTTCTTCAGATGTGAGGGAGGTTATGGAAGAAGATCAGAGAAGGGATGGGAATCTGGATGTTGGCATGTCAGAAGAAGGGACAGGGGAGTCACAAGGAGGCACTCAGGCCTCGGGGTATGGTTTTCCACCCTATTACCCACCCTATGCACAGAGTCCCGGGTATCCGATGGGAAGTACGTCGGATTACTCCAGCTTTAATCCCTACCCTACTCACATGCCTTATCCACCTTTCTATCCACCGTACCCACAGTACCCAGCCTATCCACCCTCATCCTTCCATCCTCACCCAGCAAACCCCACCCCGGGGAATGCTGCATCCCCACCTCCACCACCTACAGAACCAGTAGCCCCAGATACTCCAACCTCCTAGACCTAGCTCAGCCAGTGGGAGTAAGGTGAAAATGACAGCTTACCTTAAGCTGGATGCTCCTAAATATAAGTCAGGGGGATGATCCCTTTGAATACCTGAGAGCAGTAAAGACGATCACTGATGAGCTAGGGCGGATGATAGAAGAGCCATTGAGATGGCAGGGTTCACCCTGAAGTGCAAAAAGGCAAAGGAATGGTTCAAGTGCTATGTGGACCCGAGACTAGACAGTATGACATGGGAGGAATTCGCCAATGAGTTTGCTGGATGGGCATTTCCAGATAGTTCCAGAGAGTTGAAAATGATTGAGTTTGAACAACTGAGACAGACAGAAGACATGAGCATAGAGGAGTACACAGACAGATTTCTGGAGCTATTACCCTTCTCAGGGCAAGCTCTAGATACAGATGTGAAGAAGGCCAGGAGATATGTCATGAAATTACAGTCCAGGTACTCCTCATTGATTCAATCAGCTGAGAGGGAGAGTTTTCACACAGTGGTAGATATGGCTCGAAGAATGGAGGCCAGTGCCATAGTTGAGGGTCAGTGAAGCAGTCAGTGACCCAGTCTTCAGGGGTTAAGACCCCAGGCAGAGGAGGGCTAGGACCCTCTACTCAGAGTTCAGGTAGTAAGAGATGGAGTAGCACTAAGAAGCCCAAGAAGAACAAGTTCTGGAACAAGCTGAAATCCGGTCTAGGATTTGGCGGTGGCTCGAGTTCAGGCTCAGATGGTGCAGAATGCCAAAGGTGTGGGAGGCCACACAAGGGAGCGTGTCGATGGGGGACCAATGCATGTTTCAGATGTGGCCAGGAGGGACACATAGCTCGGGATTGTCCTAGAGCACCTTTCATGGGCCAGCCCCAACAGACAGCTTCGGGTAGTGTGGCACAACCAGCAGCTCCAGCCACAACACAGGGCAGTGGCAGAGGTAGAGGGAGAGGGGCAGCCTCTTCTTCTGGTTCCCGAGGTGAAGGTCCATCAGCTCCAGCCAGGATCTTCACAATGACTCAGCAGGAGGCGAACACATCCAACACCGTGGTGTCAGGTAATCTCATCATTGGGTGTTCTGATGTGTATGCATTAATGGACCCGGGTGCATCTCATTCCTTTATTTCTCCGAGGGCAGTTGAGAGGTTAGGGTTGATGGTCTCTGGGTTAGATTGTCCCCTATGGGTCAGTGGACCCAAGTGTGACCCGACGGCGGCAGAGTCAGTCTGCCGGTACTGTCCAGTGTTTGTTGAGGGAAGATGCCTCTCCGCCGACCTTGTGGTTCTAGATTTGACAGATTTTGACGTCATTCTAGGGATGGATTGGCTATCTACCCATGGTGCTACCTTGGACTGCAGGGACAAGGTAGTCAGGTTCAGAGATCAGAACGGGTCAGAGGTTGTCTTCAGAGGAGACAAGAGGGGTACGCCTAGAGGTCTGATATCGGCCCTACAGGCTCGTAGGCTGCTTAGGAAGGGATGTCAGGGGTATGTAGCTCACGTGAAAGAGCTAGATAGTCAGGTCAGGGAGCCAGCCTCAGTGCCAGTTGTCAGAGAATTTCTGGATGTCTTTCCAGAAGAACTTCCAGGACTACCACCTGCTAGGGAGATAGAGTTCGAGATTGAACTGATGCCTGGAACTAGACCGATCTCTATCCCTCCCTACAGGATGGCACCAGCAGAATTGAAGGAACTGAAAGAACAGTTGCAAGATCTGGTAGATAAGGGCTTCATCCGACCGAGTACCTCACCTTGGGGTGCTCCAGTGCTTTTTGTGAGAAAGAAGGATGGATCCCTCAGACTTTGTATTGACTACAGGCAGTTGAACAAGGTCACTACCAAGAACAAGTACCCATTGCCAAGGATCGATGATCTATTCGACCAGCTAGCAGGAGCGGGTTGTTTCTCCAAGATAGATCTAAGATCAGGGTACCATCAGCTGAGGATAAGGGAAGAAGACACACCAAAGACAGCTTTCAGGACCAGATATGGGCACTATGAGTTCCTTGTAATGCCGTTTGGGTTAACTAACGCCCCTGCAGCATTCATGGACCTCATGAACAGAGTATTCAGACCATACCTGGATCACTTCGTTATTGTCTTTATAGATGATATCCTAGTGTATTCCAGGAATGCAGAGGAGCATGCCCAGCATCTGAGGATTGTATTACAGACCTTGAGGGAACATGGCTTGTATGCCAAGTTCTCCAAGTGTGAGTTCTGGTTAAGGAGCATATCATTCTTGGGGCATATAGTGTCAGAGAATGGGATAGAAGTGGACCCCAAGAAGGTTGAAGCTGTGACTAACTGGCCAAGACCCACCTCAGTGACAGAGATCAGAAGCTTCTTGGGTTTGGCTGGCTACTACAGGAGGTTCGTTCAGGACTTCTCTAAGATTGCAGCTCCTTTAACCAGATTAACCAGAAAGAATCAGAGATTCGAATGGACCGATCAGTGTGAAGAAAGCTTTGAGGAGCTCAAGAAGAGGTTGACTTCAGCACCAGTGTTAGCTCTGCCAAACAGCAATGAGGATTTCACAGTGTTCTGTGATGCATCCAGAGTAGGCCTGGGTTGTGTGTTGATGCAGAATGGTAGGGTGATCGCTTATGCTTCTAGACAGCTGAAGAGGCATGAGTTGAATTACCCCACACACGACCTGGAAATGGCAGCAGTTATCTTTGCCCTCAAGATGTGGAGGCATTACCTCTATGGGGTAAAATGTGAGATCTTCACAGATCATAAGAGCCTGCAACACATCTTGAACCAGAGAGAGCTGAACTTGAGGCAGAGGAGATGGGTAGAACTGTTGAGTGACTATGATTGCAAGATCCAGTACCATCCGGGTAAGGCTAATGTAGTAGCTGATGCCTTAAGCCGGAAATCACTTGGCAGTCTATCCCACATCACGGCAGAGAGGAGACCGGTGGTGAAGGAATTTTATAAACTCATCAATGAGGGTCTACAGATGGAGTTGTCTGGTACAGGTGCTTTGATTGCACAGATGAAAGTAACCCCCGTGTTTCTGGAGCAGGTGGCTCAGAAACAGCACGAGGACCCAGAGTTAGTGAAGATTGCCAGGACTGTTCAGTCAGGCAAAAACAGTGAGTTCAGATTCGATGATAAGGGGATCCTCCGCTATGGGAACAGACTATGTGTACCAGATGACATCGGGCTTAAAGGAGACATTATGAGAGAGGCTCATAATGCAAGGTACAGTGTTCACCCTGGAGCCACCAAGATGTACCAGGATCTGAAGAGGGTGTATTGGTGGCCAGCTATGAAGAGGGAAGTGGCACAGTTCGTGTCAGCCTGCGAAATATGTCAGAGGGTGAAGCTGGAACATCAGAAGCCGGCTGGAATGCTTAACCCACTGCCGATTCCAGAGTGGAAATGGGAGAATATCGCTATGGATTTTGTAGTGGGGTTACCGGCAACATCCAACAGACTAGACTCCATATGGGTGATTGTGGACAGACTCACCAAATCTGCTCACTTCATCCCTGTTAGGAGCAACTACTCTGTGGATAAGTTAGCGCAGGTTTATGTGGATGAAGTTGTCAGGCTGCATGGGGTCCCAGTTTCTATAGTGTCAGATAGAGGGCCCCAGTTCACCTCCAGGTTTTGGCGGAGTCTGCAGAATGCTATGGGTACCAGGTTGGATTTCAGTACTGCCTTCCATCCCCAGACTGATGGACAATCAGAGAGGACCATCCAGACAATAGAGGATATGCTCAGGATGTGTGTGCTAGATTTTGGCGGTTCTTGGAGGCAACATCTACCCTTGGTAGAGTTCGCCTACAATAACAGCTATCATGCTAGCATTGGGATGGCTCCATATGAAGCTTTGTATGGGAGGAAGTGCAGGTCACCCGTTTGCTGGGAAGAGGTTGGAGAGAGGTCCTTAGCAGGGCCCGAGCTTGTAGAGATCACCAGCAGAGTGGTGCCCATGATCAGAGAAAGGATAAAGACTGCCACAAGCAGGCAGAAGAGTTATACAGACATCCGCAGGAGACAGGTAGAGTTTCAGGAGGGGGATCTAGTATTGCTCAAGGTGTCCCCAATGAAAGGGGTGGTTCGGTTCGGAAAGAAAGGTAAGTTAGCTCCACGGTACATCGGGCCCTTTGAGGTCTTGCAAAAAGTTGGGAATGTATCGTACAAGCTGGACTTGCCTGCTTCTATGGAGAGAATCCATCCGGTTTTCCATGTTTCCATGTTGAGGAAGTTCGTGTCAGAACCGGGCAAGGTTCTTAGTGAGCCTGATGTGGAGATCCAAGAGGATCTCACTTATGTTGAACAGCCAGTGCGGATTCTAGACACTCAGATCAGAAAGCTAAGGAACAAGGAAATCCCGATGGTGAAAGTCCTTTGGAACCACCACAATATGGAAGAATGTACCTGGGAGACACGGGAGTCCATGCTCCAGCAATATCCCCATCTCTTTTAAGGTTAGTCTCTATGTGTTATACATGTATGTTATGTTGTTTTGCTATGCATGTGCTAGTTGAGGAACATTCGGGGACGAATGTTCTTAAGGGGGGGAGAATGTAATACCCGGCTAGACTCCGGTACCGGAATTCCTACCGTCCGGTAGAATTTGGGTGTCGGAAACCTCTAGAAGGGTAAAAGCATGTTTTTATAAAATGTTTTCATGTTTTTAATGTTTTAAGTATGATTTTAAATGAGTTTTTGCATGAAAATTTCTTTAAGGGAAAACCCAGGTTCGGCCGCCGAAACTCACTTTCGGCCGCCGAACATGCATGGACTTTGGGAGGCACGTTAGGCCCCCGAAAGTCTAAGAGAGGGAAGTGCAGGTTCGGCCGCCGAACCTTATGTTCGGCCGCCGAACATTGCATGGATGCGGAGGCACATTCGGCCCCCGAACGTGGCCTGGCCAGCCACTATAAAAGGGTCCCCTAGGTCCGCACGGGCGAGCTTTTTCTCTCCCATTGTCGGCCAAGGTGAGTCTCCACCGCTCCTCCCTCGATCTTGAGTGTTTCCTTTAGATCTTTCATGGTTTTAACGAGTTTATAACTTCGTTTTGAAGATTTGTGAGCTTTGAGCAAGTTTTGAGCAAGTTTTGAGTGCTTGGAGGTTCAAAGAGCTTAATCTCTCCATCTCCAAGCTAGGATCACTTTCCTCTCGTTTCTTCAAGAGGTAAGGGTCGATCTTGAACCCTTTTTATGTTTTAAACAAGTTTTAAGTAAGATCTATGGGTAGAAATGCATGTTTAGGACATATGTTGAGTTTATGGGTTATGTTGAGTTTTTGAGCAATGTAGCTTGATTGTGTGTGTATGAAGTGTTGTAGATGGGGTATATGCATGTTTGAGGCCCCTAGGAACTTGTATGTATGTTTTGGTTGAGAAATATGCATGATCTGTGGCTTTGGGAGGCAGGAGGTTCATTTGAACCAAGTTTCTGCCATTTGGCAGAAACCAGGTTCGGCAGCCGAAGGGAGTTTCGGCCGCCGAACCCCTCTTGTGAAGGCAGCTTTCGGCTGCCGAAGGTGCCCCCGAAAAGAGACTTTCGTCTCTGTCTGGCACTTTCGGCCGCCGAAGGTGCCGCCGAACCTAGCTGAGTTTCGTCTCTGTCCAGGACTTTCGGCCGCCGAAGGTGCCGCCGAAGGTGTCCTGTTCAGCCATTTCATGCATATTTTCTGTGATGTTTTCATGATATTTTAGGGGGTTTTTGGGGGATACATTAGAGTTATGATTATATATATATTGGTCCCTCATTGGAGTCCACCTGTGTAGGTTCGGACCCGAGGAACCAAGGACCCCAGCAGTGAGCCAGCTGCTGAGAGTTTGACAGAGTCAGCCAGAGGTGAGTGGAACTATACTTAACCTTTTAAATTAATAAAGTGAATGTTTTATCATGTTTCATGCATCATGACTATAATATAGGTTGTTTGCATTAGAATCACGAATATGCTACATTGCATTATTGTATTGTGGTTGATGAGGAGGGACATTGCACGACTCACTAGTCCTGTGTACGAAGTCCTGTGGTGCCCATAATAGGGCCGGGCAATAGCTCCGATTTACGAAGTCCTGTGGTGCCCATAATAGGGCCGGGCAATACGAAGTCCTGTGGTGCCCATAATAGGGCCGGGCATGGAGCTGAGGGATTTTTGGGTCGGTCCTTCCATGATGTGAAATGTTTGTGCAATGATGCATTCCATTATAGCATGTTTTAAATATCTTTTTTTATATAGTTCTACTCACTGGGCATCTAGCTCACCCCTCTCCCCTAACCCCCAGGTTTGCAGGTACGGGTTTGATAGAGAAGCAAAGAAGAGAAAAGTCATATGTATGTAATAGTTAGAGTTTGTGGACATGACAATGATAAGAATGTAATGTAGAGTTTTGAACAGTTGTGTAATTATGTTATTGAGGATAGAGTTGTGCTTGACTACAATGTATTGCTAATCCCGTTTATTTTAAGTACATGATCTTATGAGATGATGTTTATGCAAAACTAACTCAACACATGATGTATAGCCCTCCGAGGCTTTGATGAGATCCCACAGAGGGACTTCTTTTATGTATATGTTCAGAGTATGCACAGGTTGAGTTGGTGATTGATCACATGTATAAAAGAAAAGTTTTAATTTTTTTTTTTTTTTTGAATGATGGTTGATCATGTATGGGATTGAGCAGGTTTACAGGTATATGTTCGGCTTGCTACGGGTCCCGGCGGCCTTATGCCGATCTGGATCCTAGCGCCGGTAGCGGTCCGGATTTCCGGGGCGTTACATCGTCGATCTGCACGATTGAATGGAGTCCCACCAGAAAGTGAGGGTTCAGATGCTCGTCCTCCTGCGTTGCCAAGGGCGATGTCTCAGAGATCAAGCAGGGAGGGTACGTCAGAAGGTCTTTTGACGAGAGCAGAAGAGGAACAGTTAGAGGAGGGAGGTCAGAGGAAGTGAGGGAGGCTATGGAGGTTGACCAGAGCAGAGATGATAGCATGGGTATGGACAGGTCTAAAGAGGTTATAGGAGAGTCTCAAGAAGGCGCTCAGGCCTCGGGGTCTAGTTATCCACCCCACTATCCACCCTTTCCACAGGGCTCGGGGTACCCGATGGGGGGTACGTCGGATTACTCTAGTTTTACCCCATATCCTACTTACATGCCTTATATGCCTTACCCTCATTTTTACCCACCATATCCCATGTATCCACCCTCACCTTCCCATCCCAGTACAGCATACCCAGAGCCAATAAAAGGGAGAGGGCCTTATACGCCTATGCCCAAGAGACCCCAGTGGACGCGTTTTAGGAAGACAGGGTAGTAAATCCCTTGACCCAGAAATAAACCCGTGAGGGAAGACAGGGTTTCAATCCCTTGACCCAAAGCGGACAATATTCACTGGTGTGGGCCCAGAGGATGTTACATTTCCTCCTTGATCTTTTCTTTCAAAACTCAATTTCTTTCTTCATTAAAACCATAAAAACATGTAAAAACATTTTATAAAAATATATTTTATCCTTCTAGAGGGTTTCGACATCCGAGATTCCGCCGGAAAGTGGGAATTCCGATGCCGGAGTCTAGCCGAGTATTACAAGTTATCCCTATGATCATGTTGATGGTTCCACTGGAGCCGTCATTCACTGACCCTGCTCCTTACCTACAGGGCCTCTCTACTATGGCGTTCTATTGGGGACTCTTTCCTTCTGGTTTCTTCATGAAGTTTCGGAGATGCCCCCTTTTTATCAGCCTCTCTATCTCATTGATTAGTTAATAGCAGTTGTTGGTGTCATGGCCGTGGGTCCGATGGTACTGGCAATACTTATCTGGATCCCTCTGGCTAGCGTCAGCTCTCATGGGCTTAGGCCATTGGACGAAATCTTTGTCTTGCACTGCCATGAGCACTTTAGCCCTGGATGCATTCAGAGGAGTGACTACCTCGGAGATCCGGGGCTGATACGCTCTCTATTCTCTCTTGTCCTAAGGCTGCCTGTACATCTGAGGCCTCTTATTCTACCGCCTCTTCTGCCTCTCAGGCCTCCTCTCCTCCTCTCCTCCACTGCTTTACCCCGTCACCAGCTTCCCTAGCAAATCTACTGGTAGTTAAGGCATCATCTTCCCTTATGTACTTCTCTGCCCTCTTCATCAGTTCCGCTAGGGTGGTGGGTGGCTTCCTACACAGCGACCCAAAAAACTCAGAGGATATGGTCCCTTTCTGCATTGCTTCCATTTCTCGGACCTCATCCAGTTCAGGGATCTGCAAAGCCTCCGTGTTGAAATGGGCCACGTACTCCCTCAGGGATCATTCTTCCTTTGCTGGATCGTTTCTAAGTAGCCGGTCTTCCTCTCAGCCGAGACCCCTACTATGAACCGACTGATGAATTTGTTAGCTAAGTCCCCGAAGCTTTGAATGCTACCTGCCTCTAGGCTGTTGAACCATGCCCTCGCTGGTTCCATGAGGGTCATGGGGAAGACTTTACACATTAGAGCATCCGAGAGAGTTTGGAGCTCTATGAACATTTTGTAGTTCAGGATGTGCTCTCGGGAGTTCCCTGCTCCGTCATAAGCAGTCATAGGTACCATCAAGAACTTCTTCGGGATGGTCTCTTACTGGATCCATCTTGAAAAAGGTGAGGACGTGGGCAAGAGGGTTTGGCTGTTATCATTTGCCCCCAGTTTAGCCAGGAGCTGTTCCTTCATCTTCCTTAGCTTCTGATCTACATATGACTACTCTTGCCTTGGTCTTTTCTCTAGGTGGTATCCCTCCTCCCATTCCTCACTTTCCATCCTTCCTATTGTCCCCGCAGAGTAGCTCTCTGCTTCGTCATTCTCAATGAGCTCTCTCACCCTCCTTCCTCAGGCCCTAACTACTGGCTCATCTTCTCAAGTGGCTCCTCCACTCCCTTCTCCGATTCTTCGACTGCTTTGCTGGGAGATTTGGTCGTTGAAGGTGGGTTGGGGCTCGGTGGCGTTGAACCCTTCAGCTAGAGGGGTGATAGAGCATATTTTAGTCCATATTATCATGATCTTATTGATGTTTATTTACACCTTTTCTATCTAATTTTGTGGTTTTAATCATGTTTTGAAGATATTAGGTGTAAAGAGACAATCAAGAGGAAATGCTCTCAAAAATGCCAAAAAGTGCCAAATCTGGAAAAGCCACCTTCGGAAGCACCTTCGGCGGCCGAAAGCCTCGTCCAGAGCCGAAAGTCACCCATCTTTGGCGGCACCTTCGGTGGCTGAAAGTCTGCTCTAGAGCCGAAAGTCCAGCTCCTGAAAATAAGCTTAGGAGGCCGAAAGTCCCCCCGAATTGCCTCTTCCTTATTCAAGAAGCCAAATCTTGGAGATCACATGTTTTCCACTTCATGCCATGCACATTCAAAATTCAAAAGGAGGCTCTACCTTCCTCTTTAGTGCATGAGTGGCAAAAATAATGTGAAGGAAACTTCTTAGACACACTTGGGCAACAATTAAAAGACCAAAAAGTCCTTGCAATGCACATAAAAGGCACATATTAGACCAAGGGCACTTTAGGCAACCTCTAAAAGATGCATGGACACCCAAGAAACCCTAGGCAACCTCTCAAGACATATTTAAAGGCCTTATGAAGACAAGAAGTGGCAGACTTGAAGAATTCAATCTCCTAACCTCTCCAAGGGTTCGGCCGCCGCTCCTCCTCCACTCTTGCTGCCGCCGGTTCTTCCTTCCTCTTCTCTTCTTCTATTTTCTATTTTGGTTCAGCCATGAGTGGCTGAAACCCTTAATTCTAGTTGAAGTTTGGTTGAAACTAAGGTTGTTTAAAGGGTTGTGAGATCTGAATATAAAGTGTTTGCTTTTGATTTGTTCAATATTCATACAATTGTGTGCTTAATTCTAAGATTGCTTTGTTATTTTGATCAAATTAGCCACTTGATTCTTGATTGCAAAGTTAATTAATTGTTAGTTGGGATATTTTTTAGTCCGTAAGTGCTGGAAATATTCTGACCTAAGAACACTTGGTGTAAAAACTAAGGAATTATATGATCTAGCAACATCTCATGCGTTTGAGTAGTTAGGGTTGGATCTCTCTCTTTCTTCATGCAATTGACAATTGTTTTGATGCCTAAGGCCCAAGGACGTTCCTTGGCAATTTGTTAATTAGTAATTGATTAGAGGACGTTCCCTAATTGATTTAATCATAAGAAGAGACATGGTGGTGAGAAGCGTTTTCCATCCCCATAACTAATCTATTGAACCAATCAAGAAGAACATAAGTTTCAATGATCAACCTAAATAACCAAAGTGGATCCATATCTTCAACTAGACCTTTCTCATATTGATTTCCTTAATTTATTTCAATTGCTTGCTATTTTAATTGCTTTCAATAGTTGTTAGTCAAATCAATCTCAAAACCCCCTTTTTACTTTATTGCACTTTACTTTTGATCTACTTGTTTTCAATTGTGCTTTCAGTTGATTCCAATTGATCTTGTTTGGGAAAAATAGATAAGTACTCAATTCTCTATTGCTTCGATCCTTTACCACTATCTGCAGTTGTAAGATTATTGATAACCGTAGAGGTTATTTTTGACCGGCTTCGACAACCGCGAGTCAAAAATTGGCGCCGTTGCTGGGGAATTGATTTTACTTGCTTATTTTTCTTTCATGACCAGATCTGAACATAGGGACACTCTGCCCTTTGATCCAGAAATTGAACGCGCCCTCAGAAGATTAGGAAAGCAAGCTGCCGAGCATTCTGCCCAACATTCGGCCGCCGAACTTCATCAACATTCGGCCGATGAACCTTCCCTTCTCTAGCAACCGAACTTCACACCAAATGGCACAGTCACCATCGCAGAATTGATTCATGGATGAGGTAAGTACATATAATCTCCCTTCTCAAATTCCTAACCTAACCTCTATTGTGGAAAGCTATGTCATAGCTCTACAGGCTCGACGACTTCAGCAAACTCAGCCATGTAGGATCTATGCACATGTGGGACACCTAACTTCCCAATGTCCTACACTTTATGAAGATGACCAACAAGTACATGCATTTGGAGGATACTACGAACAACCAGAATATGATCCCTACCATCACACATACAATCCAAATTGGGGAGACTATCCAGACTTCAGTTATGCAGAGACTAACAACTACCAGGATTATCAAGGATATCAAGCCCAACCAGAATCTCCAAATTCCATCCAGCACCTTGAAAAGATGATGGAAACAATGGCAAGTTCTATACAAGACCTCCAACAGCGAGTGGAACAATTTGCTACCGCATCAAATGCATACATGTTGAGAAGAGAGGAAGAGTTTCAAGATGATGAGACAGATGATGAAGGTTGGCAAATAATAGAACAAGCTGCTGAAGAGACAAAACTAGAATACTGTTTGAACAAACAAACTGATCAAACAGAACTTGTTGATAGTTTAGATATCATTGACTGCTTGAGCCAAGAAATTTCTGATGAGAGTCCAGATTATATTCTGAATGACGATTTTTGTAGGAATAAAAGCCAGAAAGAACCAAAACTAAAAGAAACTGTTTGCAGTATTCAACAGATTGATGTTGCGCAGACTGAGGACTTTCGGCCGCCGAATACCGACATCCTTCGGCCGCCGAACCCAACTGCATTCCAGACACAGAATCCATCGCCACAGCCTGCCCAGCATACTGAAAATATTCGGTCACCGAATCCAGACCCCTTTCGGCCGCCGAACCCCACCATCCTTCGGCTGCTGAATTCAGTTGCCCTTCAGACGCCGAACCTCTCACCACAGCTTCCATCGCCTGAAACTCATTTCAGCCATCCAATGCAAACAGCACATGCTCACAAGGAACAAGTGGAAGTTCAAGAGCCCAAACCAAAGGAGCATGCGTATCAATGCCTTCCCAAACCTCCGGATAAGGTAGAATTTGTTCTGCCTGAATTCAATACTAAATTGCAGCTAGCCATAGAGAAATATGAATTGGAGTTCAAAATACTTCCCAATCATCTCAAAAATGCAAACATAAGGGCCAGAGGCACACCTCATCTGAAAAAGGAAAAGCTAATCATGTTACTTCATGAGTACATGGAAAAAGTAGGATGGGTTATGACCAAATCAAAAGGAGTGCTACACTTTTTGCTCAATACAGTTGGGACGCTTTTCCCTTCCCCAATTACTTGAGCCTTGATCAAGAGGATCGCACCATGCACACCACACCCAGGGGAGTACTCGGTTTTCTTTGTTTTTTTATGTTTCTTATACATTGAGGACAATACATGATTTAGGTGTGGGGGTGCATATCTCTGAATTTTTACTTTTAAGTTTATTTTTGCTTTAATCTTTAGTTGCTTGCATTAGGAAAAATTTTTTTTCATTTTTGTTATTTTTTCTTTCAATAAAACACACACAACCACAACCTTCTTCTTCTTTTTGATTTGCTCTACTCAAACTAATGAACTATGTTGGATGAATTTTTCTTTCCATGACCCATTGATGTGATGACTCTTTAAACTTATGTTGAATCAATTGCAGTGAGTTGTATTCGTGTTTGAGAATTGCCTTTTGAATTAAATCTTTGAGTTTGTCATGGTGAAAAATATATTGATGACCCTCATTAGAGAATAAATTGAAAGTTGTGTGAATGAACTTAATGTGACTTGATTTAGCAATTGGTGTTGATTTGCCCAAATCATTGAGAGAAAGAAAATTCAGCAAAGGCAAAGACCTCAAAAGCACAAAATCAAAAACTGTTCTAATGGTCAAAAGACTAAGAACAAAGCTAGTAGCCACTTGGAGAGGTGACCAACTGAGTAACTGGGGGTGGGTATCACAAATATGTACCTTCACGTCAAAAGGTTGGTGACTTTTTCAAGGAAAATCTAAGTGCAAAAGCCTGAATAAAGTACTTCAAGGTAAGGGCAAGTCACTCCAAAAGCTAGAAAAAATCTTAACAAATTAATGTGTATGTATGGTCTCTCTTAAGGAAAACAAATCCTAGCCATGGTAAGCAAAGGGAAACAAGGAAAGAAGGTAAGTAATCTTCATGCATATATTCTTCACTGCAATAATTTAAAATAGGTGTCTAGAGTAAGAGCTTAAGTGGAAATAAGGATCTAGAGCAAAGAAAGCTTATTTGACTATGTTTATTTGCTTGAGGACAAGCAAAAGGCTAAGTGTGGGGGTATTTGATAGAGCATATTTTAGTCCATATTATCATGATCTTATTGATGTTTATTTACACCTTTTCTACCTAATTTTGTGGTTTTAATCATGTTTTGAAGATATTAGGTGTAAAGAGACAATTAAGAGGAAATGCTCTCAAAAATGCCAAAAAGTGCCAAATCTAGAAAAGCCACCTTCGGAAGCACCTTCGGCGGCCGAAAGCCTCGTCCAGAGCAGAAAGTCACCCATCTTCGGCGGCACCTTCGGCGACCGAAAGTCTGCTCCAGAGCCGAAAGTCCAGCTCCCGAAAATAAGCTTAGGAGGCCGAAAGTCCCCCCCGAATTGCCTTTTCCTTATTCAAGAAGCCAAATCTTGGAGATCACATGTTTTCCACTTCATGCCATGCACATTCAAAATTCAAAAGGAGGCTCCACCTTCCTCTTTAGTGCATGAGTGGCAAAAATAATGTGAAGGAAACTTCTTGGACACACTTGGGCAACAATTAAAAGACCAAAAAGTCCTTGCAATGCATATAAAAGGCACATATTAGACTAAGGGCACTTTGGGCAACCTCTAAAAGACGCATGGACACCCAAGAAACCCTAAGCAACCTCTCAAGACATATTTAAAGGCCTTATGAAGACAAAAAGTGGCAGACTTGAAGAATTCAATCTCCCAACCTCTCCAAGGGTTCGGCCGCCGCTCCTCCTCCACTCTTGCCGCCGCCGGTTCCTCCTTCCTCTTCTGTTCTTTTATTTTCTGTTTTGGTTTAGCCATGAGTGGCTGAAACCCCTAATTCTAGTTGAAGTTTGGTTGAAACTAAGGTTGTTTAAAGGGTTGTGAGATCTGAACATAAAGTGTTTGCTTTTGATTTGTTCAATATTCATACAATTGTGTGCTTAATTCTAAGATTGCTTTGTTGTTTTGATCAAATTGGCCACTTGATTCTTGATTGCAAAGTTAATTGATTGTTAGTTGGGATATTTTTTAGTCCATAATTGCTGAAAATATTCTGACCTAAGAACACTTGGTGTAAAAACTAAGGAATTGTATGATCTAGCAACATATCATGCGTTTGAGTAGCTAGGGTTGGATCTCTCTCTTTCTTCATGCAATTGACAATTGTTTTGATGCCTAAGGCCCAAGGACGTTCCTTGGCAATTTATTAATTAGTAATTGATTAGAGGACGTTTCCTAATTGATTTAATCATAAGGAGAGACATGGTGGTGAGAAGCGTTTTCCATCCCCATAACTAATCTATTGAACCAATCAAGAAGAACATAAGTTTCAATGATCAACCCAAACAACCAAAGTGGATCCATATCTTCAACTAGACCTTTCTCATATTGATTTCCTTAATTTATTTCAATTGCTTGCTATTTTAATTGCTTTCAATAGTTGTTAGTTAAATCAATCTCAAAACCCCCTTTTTACTTTATTGCACTTTACTTTTGATCTACTTATTTTTAATTGTGCTTTCAGTTGATTCCAATTGATCTTGTTTGGAAAAAATAGATAAGTACTCAATTCTCTATGGATTCGATCCTTTACCACTATCTGCAGTTGTAAGATTGTTGATAACTGTAGAGGTTATTTTTGACCGGTTTCGACAACCGCGAGTCAAGGAGGTACGCTTAACGAGGCATTAAGGCCCTTTTATTGCAACATCTGCCCTAGTCAGTGAGCAGTATTCTGTAGCTGGAGGGCCATGGTTTGGAGTTCTCAGTCGGACAAGGTGGTCCGGGATATATTCCCTGCCGAACTCGACAAGGGATTGAATAGCACGGATAGTTGGTTTGAAGGGGTTGTGGGGCTTGAAAATGAGAACTGCTAACCTTCTTGAGCAGAGCTCAAGTCATTCGGGGTGTTACTGGCATGGTTTTCATTGTGGTTTGCCATGTGGATCTCAGTGGGTATTATGGAAATGGAACTCCAATGACGAGAAAATCTCCTTCGTTCCCACAAACAGCGCCAATTGATGTTCTGAGATCCAGAAAATAGGGTTTACAGTGCATCAGTGAGCTTGGCCTGAGAAGATTACGTCTTTTCCCTTTATTCCTTTTTCATTTTGTCATCTAGTGATGCATAACCGCCACATGTCCCTGTCACTTAGACCAGTACGTATCTCTATCAGGCAGTTATTTAATTCTCCCGACGCGCGTGCTGATAGGGTTGCGAGATGACTGGGCCTGCTCTTTTACCTTTTGTCACGTCACTGGGCTAGCCTATTCTCGGGTGGATCTGCGCGCATGGTCAGTTTGACCTGCTTTATGTCACTGGGCTGGAGGCGCAATATTGGACTGGTCCACTTGAGAACGGCCTAATGAATTTTAGGTCTGTGTCTTTCTCTAGAATCCAGCCTCACCCCGAGTGTAAGAAATTCGACGGTCGTTATAATGTTACCTGAATTGTTACAGCTACCCATAACAAAAAGAGCAAAAATTTGAACATAGGATAATTTCTTTTTTCTTGAATCAATACTACTTATACATTAATTAACAATTAAAAACTAAAAGTAACATCTCTTTTCTAATTATTGCATTTTTTTTAACAAAGTCAAAGGAATATATATATATATAAGTTCTATTTTTTTATAATTTATTATTTTAAAGTATTTTTAAATTTTAAATATTAAAACTTTATTCCACAAGAATATATAATATGATATAAAATTAATTTTGTTATAAATATATAGATAACTATTTAAAAAACTTATTTATTAACCTTTAAAATAAAATGATAATTAATAAATAATTTATTTTCAACAAAATTTTATATTATTTTAAATATAAAAATATTATATATTTAAAATAAATTAATAAATAATATGCACAGTACAGTTGCTTAAATGCTAGAACATTATCTAAAAAATTAACTAAATTAATATCTAAAAATTATTCATTAATATTTAAAATTAAAATTATCTCTAATTGATACTGACACAATAACCATTAAAAGCCTAAAAGTATGAACGAATCTCTCTACAACCCATTTCAAACCATTAAAAGCCAACCATTTAAAATTACCAAAATTTTAAAGTTGAAATTCCATTCGGAACCAATTTTAGAAAAAAAATAATAATAAAAAAAAATCTTGAAGTGTTTAATCGAAAAACGAATATATAATTGAATCAACACATTATAATGAAGTGACTTTTGGGTTTGTTTTAATGGACAGGAGTTGATCACCAGCTGAATGCCAGCTAACAGAAAAGGAGGGGAAAAAAAAAAGAAAAGAAATTTCCACAAGAACTCCATAGCCAGGTCGTGCAGGCCGGCCAAAGAATCAAGAAAAAACATATATATTTAAAAACGAAACATTAATTCTCATTCTGATTAAAATGCAAATAATATAAATATATAAAAAATTCAGATCAACCAAACCTGGAAATTAAAGGGAACAAAATCAGATTACAAACAGTTCTCCAACAGTGTTGCAATGCAAAGATTTTATTCCTGCTGTTATATGTAACCTTATTTGCTTCCCTTTACAACCACATGAGATCGTGCAATGGCCGGCGCCTCTATTCATCATTATCAAAATGCTCATTTTTACGTGTGCATTCCAGCGCAAACTTCGCCATAATCTCAGTTGGCTTGCCTACGTCGTCGTCGTCGTCGTCTTCTTCTTCTTCTTGTAGTATAGGGTTAAGTTATTCGTGTGCTCGCTTTGTATACAAGCTTAAGTTCTTGTAATTTTCGTTCACGTCAGCTTTAATTAATTATATGGTTTTTGTTCTTCATCTTTGGTTATAATGTTACCATCGTCTCATATCACTTACGATACATTTGTCATGGGGTTACTAAAATAAAATTAATGATTAATAGTGCAAATCGAAGTTAACTATAAATTCATTAACTTTTTCATATTTGGCACAACAAAATAAAAATAAAAAAAATTGAGAAGTTAAAATTTAACTAATTTAAACTGATATAATATCATTCAAAATATTGCATTGGAGAGAGAGGAAGTGCAAGTATATTCATTAGGGGTGATAAATTTTAACCCGAAATTAAATATAGCTAAATGAGGTTAACTATTACCTTTTTAGTATATAACCCCTTTAATCTCATACCAAACATACCCTTAACAGAGTGTCAATTTGCAATTGAATTTTTATGCACATATATAACTAATGATTTATTGGACAATTTTTATATAAATTCGATTAATTATGAACTTAAAATACAAACATATGAATTCCTTTCTATAAAAATTATATGAAATCCACACATTTATATTTTAAATCCATAATTAACCGAATCTAAATATAAATTTTTTTTGTTTTGTGACTTATTAAGGATGAACTTAATGAAATAAGCAAATTATTGAGTGCTCTCGATCTATGTTCTCTCTAACTTGTTAAGGATGAACTTAAAGGAATAGGCAAACTATTGAGTGCTTTCGATCTATGTTCTCTTTCATCAATAAATAATGGGTTATACCCTCAATGATTCAAGTAAAAGTTAACTTCATAACTGTGAGTGTGATGTATCACTCCATTCGTCTCATAATTTTTTTTTATTTTTTATTTTTTAATTATTTCAAAATTATTTTAAAATTATTATCATTTTTTAGACTATAATAACATATGAATTAAATATTATAATTCTATTTAATTTTGTATTATTTTTAAAAAAAATTTTAAAATATTTTTTAATATTTAATAAAATTTAATGTATTTAAAATAAATATAATAAAAAAATTAATAAAAAATTATATTTTTAACATGAATAAAAAAATAAAGTGAAAAAAAATATGAAATGGAATAAGTATATAATTTGTTAAATCAAATTGGAATTACATTAGATTTTTTAATAATATTTTTTATTGTATATGAAAAAAAAGTTTTATTATAAAATTTTCAATAAAATATATGTTTATTATACACAGATTTGCATTGGAATTTATTAAGAGATAATAAATTTACGTGAGTTCTAAAAATATTTCACACATTCAGACTTTAAATTTGATACATTTAACTGAGAAAGAAGAAATTCTCAACATTCGATGTCACTTTTTAGAAATTTTTTATTTTTTATTTTGGGCAAACTTTTTTAAAAAAAAGAAAAAATGGTTAATGTTTTTCCAAATGTGCTTATCTTAGAGCTCATGCAGAGTGAATTCGCGTACAAAGTGTGCGATTATCAAGGTGATTAATTAATGACTTGTCTAACAGCTTATAAAAATATTAGGTTATGCTATCGATAATCAATTATTTTACTAATAACACTATCAAATCATGGATTTCTAAACTTAATTATCCATTATTAATTTTATTTTTTTTTAAAAGGAATCTAAAATTCAAATTATTTTAATTTATCAAGTAATATGCCTTTAATTATTAAATAAACTAAGTACTAATTTTACATTGAAAATATAAAATATTATTATTTTATTATGTTTTTATATGTTTCCACATATAATATTGATAATAATTTAAATAAAATTAATATTCCATTCGTTCTATGATTTTTAATTTTCTTAATTTTTCTCACATATTAAAAAACAATTGTTGTTTTAGTCACTGTACAAAATTTTCATTGACTTTTCAATTAAAATGAATATATTAAATTTTATTGAAACAATAAAACAATTGTTAATAACATTAAGTGAAAAATATAGAGTATGTGAGATGGAGATATATATGAATATAAATTAAATACTAAAAATGATTATCTGAAAAAAGAAACAATTATTGAGGAATTTTTTTAAAAATAAAATAAAATAATAATAATTAATTTATATTTTAATTATAATGTAAAAAAAGAGACAAATATTATAACACAGATGAAAAGTAAGAGATGTAATTAAAATAATATATAAAAATTTAAATATAATAAACATAATTAGTGGAACTTACCAGAGAATCTAAAATAAAAATAGAAAAGATTTATTATTAGCAAACATTGTCTTTTACCAGGGAATCTTTAATTTCTAATTATAAAATTAAGGGCTTCAATTTTATAAAATGGATAAATTAATTCTGCTCTTTTAATATTAGAGAAAGATTTGGTTAAATTGGAGAAGGCAGCTGAGCTTCCCCTTATAATAATCATATCCCATCTATATAGAATTTAATTGTCACAGTTAATATACAAATTAATGAAAATATACATACAGAGGAGAGGAATGTAAATATAAATATTTAATTTAATAATGGTTAAATTTTCATATAATATCGAATTTATAATAATGCATTTTATCTCTAATTCATTCTACTAACCCAAATATGGGAAATTTATATATAAAAAAGTTGTGTGGAATTTTTTTAATACAAAATATTATTAATTAGTAAAATAAAAAAAATGGTATCTATAACTTAAAAATTATTAAAAATTAGAATAATTTAAATTTAAATTTATCTTTCAAGATCTGATAATGAAGATACATAAATATAGAAATTTAAAATTTTATATTAACTATTAACAAACTAAAAAGTAACACCAAATAATAAAAAAATCCAATACAGTATTATTTATTACTTTTAAGTAAATTTATTTTAAAAACTTTGTACAAGTCTTAGAGCATATAGAAGTAGTGTTTTTTCTAGAAACAAAATTTTAATTATTCTTCATATTATGAAAAATAATTATTTTATCTTTTTCTTTTCCCAATCTCAAATTCAAATTCATTCAATTAAACATTGGGAAAATTCAAATTCATTCAATTAAACATATTTAAAATTAGACTTCTCTCGAGTAAATTTAAATTAATCAAAATAATAAATTTTATATATTAAAAAATAAAAATTACCATTTGAGATTTGTGATAAGTAACCGCATGAATAATTTAATGAATTATTTACTTATATCCACGTAATATAGCAAGAGCAATTTTTAATTAGACCAATTTTATATAGACTCGTAATGTAAATAAATGGAATTTCATATGAACGGATCTAGATAAGTATTTTTCTATAGCATATTAATCAAAATCAGAATGTTAGGCTAGAAATTTTTTTTTTTTTTCAAAGAACAATGCCACTACCACAGATAAAAATGTGATCAACTAGGTTCCTTACAAGAAAGATTTTGATTGAGTTCAAGGAAAACTTGGTGGGTTTTAAAGAACAAAAGCAGCAGGCGACAGAAGAATCCAGTAAACTGATACATTGTCTGGTTCCAGACAGTTTACGAGAATGTCAATTAAGTGGAGACTCATCTATCCACCACGATCACTAGCCGTCCTCTATATTTGATACGTCACTTTCATTCTCGTTTACCTCATATTTCTTTAAGCATTATCATATTCAAACAAGAACCTCCCACGTCTCTCTATTGCCAGGTGTGATTCTCTTTCATCTTACTTCACCAAATCTCACTTCTCATCATCCTGAAATAATTGACCACTTTTGATTCTAACTATGCATGATTAGACACAGTTTTAAGTCCTATATTGTCTTATAATCATTCTTTTCATCATGTCTTTTAGTTAACTCCAAGGTGTTTAAGCATGATGCTTAATAGTTTAGCTTCATAATTGCTTGAACTTGGTCTTGTTGATGAGTTGTACTTGGCCCCATTACGGAATTGAGACCTTTTCGTGTGTAATAATTGAGAATAATGAATTCAGACATTCTCAGTTCCTGCTGTGTTGGGTATAAATACCTCTCAGCAGTCTTGTTTCTTTCAAGCATCGAGTTTTTCGAGCTTCGGCTAACTGCTTAACGTCAAAAAAACACACTCTAATAGGCTTTGCCAAGAACAGAAATTAACGAGAAAATCAATGGAGCCTATTGGAGTCAGCCTGGAGGGAGAGTGGAGCTCTCTTAGTGGAATGTACAGAAGCGAGGAGGCTGTTTTCTTGGCGCAATTGCTTGGTAACAATGATTCAAGTTCTTGCTTTGGAGTTCCATCTTCTTTCTGGTCTAGCCATGATTCAGAAATGAACATGGCAGCAGTGAATGAAGATTCAGTTGATACTAATTTCTACAATTTTTCACAAGGGAGTAGTTGTTATAGTGGTGGAAGCAATTTTCTTTTTGCCACCTCGAGTCAGGAAAGCTATTTTTTGAATGATTCTCATGCAGTTTTGGTTAGCAATAACAGCTCCATGTCTATGGATTTTTGTGTTGGAGATGTGATAAATACTGTCTCGTATCTTGTCGAAGGCGATGACTGCTTGAACCAGGAAATAAGCAATGGCAATGTGGAAGAATATGGTGGAAACCAGCAGCCTGAAGCTGCTGATTTTCCTGATAAACAAGAGATGCTAGTGCCTGAACAACTGACAGAAGATAAAAGCGGCAAGCCACCTGAGATCTCTAAGAAAAGATCAAGGAATGCAGGAGATGTGAGTACAAGAATCAGAATTTAATGCTATATTTTCTGTAGAGCATCTTCTCATTGTGATTTTGGAAATGCAGGCTCAAAAGAACAAGAGAAATGCAAGGTCTAAGAAGAGCCAGAAGCTCGCCTCCGGCAACAACAATGCTGAAGAGTGTAATGCAGGCGTTAATGTGCCAGCCACGAGCAGCTGCTGCTCAGAGGATGACTCAAATGGATCCCATGAACTCAATGGAGGAGCTAATTCAAGTTTGAGCTTGAAAGGGACTCCAGCTCTCAACTTGAATGGCAGAACAAGAGCCAGCCGAGGGGCAGCCACCGATCCCCAGAGCCTCTATGCAAGGGTAAATTTTATCTCTTAATGCTAAGTGTAGCTCATTGATTCGGTAATATAAATGATTTGATTGTGTTTTGTGTTATACAGAAAAGAAGAGAGAGAATAAATGAGAGGCTCAAGATTCTGCAGAACCTCGTACCTAATGGAACAAAGGTAATTACGTAGAACCCAGTTCATGAAATCATATGCATAATGTCATTAATCTTACAAGTTTTTAACTATTTCGAAAAATTTACAAAGATTGATTCTTTAAAATGGTAGGTTGATATTAGTACAATGCTTGAAGAAGCAGTCAACTATGTCAAGTTTTTGCAGCTTCAGATTAAGGTAAGAACAAAATGAAATTTTGTTGATCTGAAAATTTATTTGCAGACACAAATTTACATTATTCTTGATGTTTTGATTTCTCCAGCTGCTAAGTTCTGATGACCTTTGGATGTATGCGCCCATTGCTTACAATGGAATGGACATAGGACTTGATCTGAAGCTGAGTACAGCAAGATGATGATTAGAATTACAGTGGTGCCTTTCTCTTCTGTACTAACATACATCAACATCAAGTTAACATATATTTTTACTAAAATAAAGTTAATTACATTTTGGAATGGCTTATTATGTAAAAGTTTATGGATTCCTCTTAGAAAGGGGAGAAATCAAGAAAAGTTATCGGATCAGTCATGTTGTCACTTTACATGAGATATGAATCCATCTGATATATAAACAGAAGAATTTAACAGGGGCGAGCAGAATACCGTTTTAACTGAAAAAACCGATAAAGGCTCCACAGAATTAGTTTGGCCAACTTCTTTGGTGCTCAAAGCTAAAAGCTGTGTAAAAACGGAAAAAGAAAACAAAAATCTTTTATCGTGGTGCCTGTGTTCAAATTTTGAGAATGTCTTCTATAGGACTGTTCTCTGAGACTAAATAGAACTGTGAAAAAAATTGG
The DNA here is from genome assembly GCF_001659605.2 of Manihot esculenta. Classification (NCBI taxonomy): domain Eukaryota; kingdom Viridiplantae; phylum Streptophyta; class Magnoliopsida; order Malpighiales; family Euphorbiaceae; genus Manihot; species Manihot esculenta. Next base: position 20,064,864 of record NC_035170.2, read on the forward strand.
CAACACCTGATTACACAGATGGACTCTATCACAAACAACTCAAATACAAGAACTTAGAGACCCATGGATGACTCCACTCCATATAAAGATCCAGTGGACTCAGTAATCAGAAACATGCAAGCATAGACTCCTTAGATTGAGCCCATAACCAGTAGATAGAACCCGAAAAGCTCACACTTTCTTTGATATAATTCATTTTGAAAAAAAAAAAAATGAAATCAAGTAAATTCTCCCCCACAAAATAAAAAAAAAAAGTTCGTGATTGGAATTTTGAATTCCAAACAGGAGGTAAAAGTGGAGGTGACGACCATAAAACACCGGAGAAGACACTAGGAAAGAATCGCCGTTTCACATTATTTCGACATATCATTCCACTCAGTCAAAGAGTGGAGGATCAATGAATCGTCAAGTTAATAAGATTTTCAAAGTCAATAAAATGACTTTTTACTTTGCAAAAAGGAAACAATTTCTATATAGAACAAATGAAACCTAAATCATGCATTCCTTAATAGCTTCCAAATATACTATTCATCGTCCAGTGGTCTATTATAGTCGTACTGATTAACCAACGACAGAGAAATATAACATCCAAAGGCAGCCGCAGAATTAAAGGGCAGGCAGAGCTATACTTTCAAGTTTTCAACACAAACTTTGATCAACCACACAATCAAGGTATGATCACTTCGAAAAGAAAAAGAAAAGATAAGGGTCAAACTAGCTGTCCAGATTGCAGTAATGAGCTGCAGAATCACCATGTGTAGTGATCAGTCTAAATTTAGACTATTTTATCATGATATTATTAATGTTAATTTACACTTTTTCTGCCTAATTTTGTAATTCTGGTCTTATTTTGCAAACAATGGTGTAAAGAGGTAATTTGGAGAAAATTTTCTTAAAACTGACTAAAATGGAACAAAAGAGAATAAACATCCCAAGTTGCAACTGAAGAGGAGATAAATAAGGAAAGTAATTTAAAATTCAAATTTCAAATTTTCAAGAACATTCAAAATTCAGCTTATTCAAGAAGCCAAATCTCAAGAAGATACACATTCAAAAGTTAAAATTCAAAAGGAGGCTCCACCTCATCAATGCAAACTTGGGCAGCAAGTTAGTACTTGGGCAGCAAGGATCACATAAGCAGGTCGCACGCCCCATCTCTCTTCTCCACCATTCGGCCGCACCACTCCTTTGCTCACCAAGCCGCCGCACACTCTCCTTCCTTCTTCCTTTCTTTATTTTCTTGTTTTGTTTCAGTCATGAGTGGGTTCTAGTTGAAAATTGATTGAAACTTTAGTTGTTTTATGGATTGTGAGATCTGAACATACATTGTTTATATTTTATTATTCAATATTTATGCAATTTCATGCTTAATTCCATTGTTGTTTTGTGGTTTAGATCAATAGGGCCAATTGATTCTTGATTGCAAAGTAATAATTTGTTAGTTTGGATAATTTTAAGTCCGTAATTGCTTGGATTATTCAAATATAAGTAACTCTTGGTGTAAAAACTAAAAAAATTGCATAATCTAGCAATATCACCATGCGTTTGGATAGCTAGAATTAAATCTCTTTATTTCTTAATGCAATTGACAGTTGTTAAACGCCAAAGGCCCAAAAACGTTCCTTGGCATCTTGTTGATTAGTAATTAATTAGAAGACGTTCCCTAATTGATTTATGCTTAAGGAGAGATATGGTGGTGAGAAGCATCTTCCATCTCCATAATTAATTTATTGAATCAAACAAAAGAATTTAAATATCAATGATCAATCCCAATAACTGAAGTGAATCCAATTCTTCAACTAGAGCTTTTCTCATATTTGAATCTTCTTTACGTTTGTTATTTGCTTTACTCTATTACTTTCATTATTAGTTTAACTGAATCAATCTCAAAACTCCCATTTTATTTTGCTTTCAATTTATTTACTTTCAGTTTATTTTCTTAGTCTTAATAAGGAAAATAGGTAAATATCAATTTCTTGTGGATTCGATCATTTTATCACTATCTGCAGTTGTAAAATTATTGATAACTAAAAAGGTTATTTTTGACCGGTTTCGACAACCGCACAGTCATGTAGATTTGGGGATGAGAACGAAAATTCTAAAACTTTATAGCCAAGTCCCTAATCAATCTGCCTCAAATCCAATCCCTACTTCATCCGTTTAAGCATGTTATAGTTATAGTAAACATGACATTCTAATCTACACTTCTTTATTGTCCATATACATTAATGACACACATAAATTCAGCCTGAAAAAAAAACATCCACACGATGAACAAGAGTACTGTATGAACTACATGACACCTGTGTTGCTTGAAATCCTTGAAGATTGATAAATGTAGCTTGTCATTCTCAGGCACGTTCGTCGTTGACATGGTTTGGAACTTCTGCTTGACTGTCCAGTGGCATGTATTGTGCCATGATGGATCTGATTTCAGAATCCATGTAAGACTGCCAAAACAACACAGAAAATGTCAAAACAGATTTTGGATATTTATCAACCTCATGAACTTCATCATGACAAGTGGCAATAATTAAGGCTACATTTAAAGAGTAGCATCATAATCTATAAGATACAAAATAATAAATGCATTGTGGAAGAGAGAAGACGTAGACCGCCAAAAATGACAGAGATTGAATATTAGAAAATAGAACAGCACCATGCTTACCCTCAATCTATACTTGTAGACAAGATACCCTCCACCAGCAGCCATTCCCAAGCCTATCAAAATGACCCAAAAAGCAGCCCATGCTGACCTCACTTGAGTGCCACTCTTACCTGACATCAATCAATCGGTTAACAAGCACAGTAGTATTTACACTTAAACAAAGAGGGTAAGGTTTGGACTCACTTATGCAGGTATCATGGTCTCTCATATAAAGAAGATCTCCATTACAAGTGCAATCATAGCTTCCCCACGTATTTTTACAGCTACATTCAGCGCACTGACAGGCCTTCTTCTCTTTGCATTCATCAATATCTGCATGGCCAATAAGAAACAACAAAATAGTTACCAATGAAGATTGTTTACAAGCTTGCAGTTTCTCTTTTCACATGACTTGACTACAATCCAGGTGTAGAACAAAATTGTTTTGGCATGACAAAAGCCCATTATTCTAAGCGGTAAAACCAAATCAATGCAGTTGGACCATCCTGATTATCTAAACATGATTAGATTGTTTCAAACTGAAACAATAGCCTTGTACTGAAATTTTGATTAAATGCATGAACATAAAACTACTGCTAACTGAGCTATTGAACAACTACAGATTCCTGAAGCTGTACCACTACTGAACTCTACATTTAAGCCAAAGTATCACTGAAGCCTGCAGGATCCTGTCAATTCAGCAAAGACGAATTTTACAATCCCAACTAGTCCTAGGTACTAATAACCAAGAACTATGTCAAGGCAACAATAGCACCGCATTGGGAAGTGAAATAAACATCAGAAAAAAGTCTGAAATATTATCGATTACAACTTAGAGTAACTTGTTCTGTCAAGCCTTATGCCTTAAACACCATACTCTTATTCATTGGATTATTGTTCCAGAGTCCTGGTAAAAGTAATTGATAAGAAAGTACAAATGTAAGCATTTGTTACCTTCACAACTTTTCACACCATCGCCTTTAAACCCAGCAGGACACTGGCATTTAACACCATCAATATCCTGTTTAATGGAATAATTAGAATCTGCAAATGAATTTATTTACTGGACAATGGAAAATTACAAATCATAAGAGATCACCAACCGAACAAGCGGAGAAGGTGTGTCCGTTTCGAGATTCATGCCAACAGCCTCCATTATTAAGCTTGCACCTCCCTGGTCCACTTGCTGTAAATTACAAAATAGTTTATTTGAATATAACACTAACATATGTTGTTCAGAAACAAAATATTGAAAAAAAAAAAAAAAACACTTCATATACGATGTATGCATATACAACTTATCTGTATCATCACCCAGAGAATCAATCCTTAGAAACACAGTTCAATGTTTCTCACTAGATTAATGGAGTAGGATCCACCAATACATGGAAACACATATATTCAATGGACACCAACTTACATCTGTTAACCGAATTAAATGTCTACCGATTGACTCTAGCAACTTGCATATACATTTAAAAAAATTGGGATTTTCAATAATGTAGCTTAGAGTTTATTTAACAAAAAGAAAAGCCGAATAAAAGATTTTAAAAAGGAAAAATGAAAATGGAGAATTGAACAAATGAACAGGTTTTAAATTTCCAATCTTCCATTTGGAAAATGAAAATTTAAAAAACTGAGAAATAGTGAAGAAAACTGGAAAACATTAAATAAATAAATAAAAGGTTTTCCATAAATACACAAGGTCAAAACGTTCTCATCCAGATTCTACTGATCCATGAAAACCAAATAGCAAGCCATTCAAAGTTCAGGTTGCCTTGTTCAACAGCCCTACTAACCACATATTGTGCTTGTTCTATCTTCAATTACACTGAATTTAAACATTCTTTAATTGTATACTGTAATGTTATCAAACATAAGAATCATTCTAAGTCCTTTTCCATTAAATTCCGCAATTGCTTGCTAAAAAGAATTCAGATAATTATTCAGAATAGTCACAGCAGAAACCCCAAAGCTGACTAAATCAACTGGAAAGATCCTTACTAATCATGCATCATAAAGTTGTACCAACAAGAAGCATTAAAATCACCTTCACAGTGGCTATAACCATCTCCTTTGAACTGAACACCATCAACCAAGGGGCATTCACATACCCTCCCACGAAATGTGTCCTAAGAAAATAGACACCACTCTCAATTAGGAAACCTAGACAAATACAGAACTCAACTGCCAGATACAAGCAACAGAGATAGTGTCAGGTTGCAAGTTTTTTTTCCTCACCTTGCAAGCCGTAATGTTAGATGTTTTATCTTGCCAGCAACCCCCATTATTGTCCATGCATTCATTAGTCTCAACATCTGCCATGGAAAGATTCCACAATCAGAAACTAACATTAAGAATAACAAATCACTTAAGACCGCCACTTCCCAACATTAGTTGGGACAAGGCAGTCTGCTGGAATGCGTCTGCATAAGGTCCTCTCTGTCACAAGTATTAAGAGCATGTTTGTTGACGTTGTTAATAACAACTTGTTCCAATGAAACACAATAGGTTTACAATTTGATTTAAGGTGCCAAAAGCTGCTTTTGAACATAGTTCATGTTTGAAGCTTTTGCAAATAGCTATTGAATTGCATAGATCAACTTTGCAATTAGCATTTCATTCTCCAACTCAAATTCTTGTCATACACATTTTCTAGCTATGTGCAACAGGAATGTCAAACATTCCTTATTGACCATTCTAAAGACTGAACCTCTATTATGTAGCTTAACAAACCAAGTCCTGTAATTGCATCACAAAATTGCCTAACTTTCACCAGCTAATTCCCACTGAACAGCATGAGAAACTTACCACCACTCAAACAAACACCTGGCTCAGTGGTTTCTTCAAAACCAGCACATATAGCTTTCAGAACAGCACCTTTCTCCAACTTTCCTGCATGTGCATGCATTTGGTTAAAGTAATTAAAACCAAAATCAAAATTCATAATAATAATAACAATACTAAGAACAATAATAAAGGCTGCTCATGGAAACAGAAGCAACAGAAGCACACAGTAATATACCTCGATATTGTCGGTTGTTGACAACAAGGGTGGGCAATATGGTTACATCACCCCTTGATCCTTTCCCAACCTGCATGAAGGTCATTGTCAAGCAGCTATGCATGGTTGAACTTAATATCAGGAGTTTCAAAATGTGGCAGAGTGGCAACAAGAGTTCCAAACAGATTAAAGACAAAAAGTAAGGGTACTAGTGCTTGTAAAGCTATTGTTATATAAACAAGGCAATTACCTGGGCATCTTGTTCTTCTTTCAAAACAGGATTCTCAGAATCAGCATTCGGGTCCCCCATACATTTCTCAACCTTTTTGACATCAAGTCCTGAGAACACGTCACATCAATAAGAAGAAAGCAATAAATATGACCACAAATTTGTTCCCCATTTTTGGGCAATCCTTTTAATGAGAAGATGCAAGATTTACTTACCAAGGGTTCTGATAACAGAATCAGCACATTCTTTGTTGTATCTTTTCTCCTTCATTGGGCACCTGATTTGGAAATCAGTTACATAGTCCCACCACACCCAAGGTCTATTGCTCTCATTTGCTACTTTAAAAACACAGAGTTGCCTAAGATTTTCAAGAACAACATTCTTCCCCTCATAACCTGTGCTGAAATCCTGTTCAGGATCAGGAGCACAATATCTTCCACGATTTATGCACTGAGACTTGCACTGCCTGCTCAAGGTGAATGCCTGAGGACAGTACCAGGTTATGTAATGAGGTGTAAACTGGGTGTAACCACCTTTTTCAAGTATTTGTGCTGGACCTCTAAAATCCTTCACAAACTCCATCAGCATATCACATTTTACCCCACATTCATCATTGCTGTTGGTCCATAATTCATACTCCACACGATCATCAGGGTGTGGAACAGCTTCTCTCCAATCAAGGTTCACATTTACCATATCTCCACTGCTTATTGCTTTCTTTAATGTTTCACCAAAGCTTTTCTCAATCAGTGCAGATGGTATTGTTATGTTCTCAATATATTTTGCAGAACCACCATCCTCTTGAGGTGAATCCATCGTTATCAATGGTTCCTCAATGTCATCTGCAACAAGAACAGCAGAAGCCCCTGCCTTCTGGGCATTCCAAACTTTCAAAGCAAAGAAGCAGTCTGGAATGTGCCAAAAATCAACCATTAGTAAATTAGCACAGCACAGCAATGCAATTTGAACTAATACTTCTCCTTGTAATTTGCAAAGAATCATGAAATAAAAATCCCTTAATCCAGGTTCCCATTCAGACACTTTGACGTGCACATGTATATATGCAGACCCTACTAGCTTATTCTCGTGCAGTTATCTGAGCAGTAGGTAGACAACTCATTGCAGGCATTAAAACATTGATGAGTAAATAAGAAGAAAAATCACAACAAAAAGGGTTCAAGCTTCCGAATTTAATCTCCCGCAGGAGAGCAAATGAGTCAAGAGTCAAGCTACTTGAGTCCAGATAGGAAAATACTTGAAATCTAAAAATTCGATAAAGCTCGAGTGCTTCAAGTAGATTGGTAAGTCAAGTTAAAGTAATTCGGTAACTTGAGTTTGAATACCATAACACTTGACTCGAGCAGATGCCAAGACTAATCGAATTTGTGTAAAATTACCCCCTTACGACTGTAAAATTATATGCAATTCGAGCTTCTTTGAGCTTGAATTTGAGATTTTCAATTTCCATTTCTAGTTACCAAGTCAAGCCAAATTGAGCTCCAATACTAGGAGTATCTAATAGAGCTGAGTTCAATCTCTAAAAAATTAAGCTCAAGACCCAACTTGACTTAATCACCCTCTAATCTCTCATGCCTCAAGTCGAACAAAACTCTAAAGAAATGGGAGGCGAAGCAACTATTGCATTCTCAACTCAGAAAACTATGAAGGAGCGACAGTTCTATCTTAAATAATTAAAAATGTCAAAAATTATCATACAAGTACAAAAGAAACTTCCTAAATAAATTTACCTAATTTATCAGAATCAACCAAAAATGCTAAAACCCCAGCAGAAAGAAGCAAAAAGCATGCAATCTTAATTGAGCAGAAGGTCCCTCCACAAAACCCTCAAAAGAGAGGAGCGACAAATAGATAACTCATATTAATCAATAACAACGCCACTTTCTCGCTGAACCAAAAAAGAAAGATTAAACATGCTTCAATAATCTCCAGCACAACAAAAAATAAAAAATAAAAAATCAAAGGAATAGAAATAAATAAAAAAATCTTCAGCTAATCAGCAGAAGGAAAATTTCACACTCAAAACATCAAAACTGCAATAAAAATTAGGAAAAAAAATACCGAGTCACGGCTATGGATTACTACGAGGAGCTTAAAAAGGAGCAAATTATTCAAATTAGGAAAAAGGCATCTCGCAAATAACAAAAACCAGCAGAGCTCATAAAATCAATCGAATTAGCTTGACAAAGAGAAGGTACCTTACATTTAAATAAAGACTATGATTCAAATGCAAAACAACTATCAAATTAACTAAAAAGAAAAAGTGAATACCTCCACGATCGAGCAAGACAAAAGTCGGTAAAGCTCCAGGCTTAGACTTGAATGAAATCCCAAAATCATCGAACTCCTTACAGCCTTTTCTGTTATCCTTTGGATACACCACAGTCCCGGCCATACTACCCCCATATTGTGGGATCCCAAAATTCCCTATTGCACTATCGTGCGTCCCCTTTATTTTATCCGGCGATATCACCTTCAAGCTGTTCTTTTCCACAACAAACCTCGCTAAAGAAACATTAGGAACCATCAAGTACACAAGCAAAAACCCTAGACAGAGACTAAAACCCGGTCTTCTGAACTCCATCTCGACCCAAAACGATTTCCAAAAAATAGAAAAAAAAAAAATCTGCGTTTTGCTATTGCGGATCAATCGATTGAGCACAACAAAGAAAATGGTGTTCTAGAACCATAACAATAATTAAAAAAAATAATAATCAAGGGGTCATATTGTTAGCATAGAGATTTGGGGCTTTTTGGAGAAGAATCTAAAGATGTGGGTTGTATTTATTGATTTTGCTTGTTGAGTTAAAGAAATCTTGCGTGGTAGATTTATGGAGTATATGGGTAAGGGTATGGCTCTGTACCTTAGTTTTCCAGCTGCGTGACCGCGAAGAGTGCTAGTCTCAGAGTCTCTCAGTTTTCTTTCTTTCGCTATTTCAGTCTCTGGAGACAAAAGGTAAAACATATCAACGTCTCCAAATCCAAGTTAAGAAACCAAGATATTATTTTTTGTTTTCCCATCTGTCCTAAAAGGATTTTTTATAACTAATTATCTTAATTATTTTCATAATTAGCCTATAAATATATTTAGTTAAATATATATTTATAAATCTGTATTTTACCATTCTTATTTATTAAATTTTTAATTTTAATAGTAATTTAATAAACATTTAAATTTAATAAAAAAATTATTTTTAAATATAATTTTACTAAATTTATAAATTTAAAATTATGTTTAAAAATAATTTTTCAGATTTATAATTTTAAAAATATATTTAAAAGTATTTTTTTTAATTTTAGATATTTAATAATATTTTTTAAAAACATTTTAAGTGTTTAAAAGTAATATTTTTTTAAATTTAGGTATTCAATGCGTTATTGAAAAATTTGATAAGTAAAAATATTAAAATATAATTATATAAATATATATTTTATTGATATATTTTAATATAAATTAATGTATTTTACCATTCTTATTTATTAAATTTTTAATTTTAATAGTAATTTAATAAACATTTAAATTTAATAAAAAAATTATTTTTAAATATAATTTTACTAAATTTATAAATTTAAAATTATGTTTAAAAATAATTTTTCAGATTTATAATTTTAAAAATATATTTAAAAGTATTTTTTTAATTTTAGATATTTAATAATATTTTTTAAAAACATTTTAAGTGTTTAAAAGTAATATTTTTTTAAATTTAGGTATTCAATGCGTTATTGAAAAATTTGATAAGTAAAAATATTAAAATATAATTATATAAATATATATTTTATTGATATATTTTAATATAAATTAATTATTGGATTGCATCCTTAAATTATTTTGAGAGATAAATTAATCAAAATATAAACAAACTTTTTTAGGTAAATAATTATAATATTAAATAAGATAAATTCCTACCGACACTCTGAATTTTTTTTAAAAAAATATTAATTTATTTTTATTTTAAAATTACTTAATTAAAATATAATTATATTTTATAAAATTTAACTCTACGGGTTGCTATTCAAAAATATTTATTTTCTTGATATTTATTATTTAATTTTATAATTTAAAATATTTATACTATTTAATTTTTTAAATTAATATTAAAATAAATTGATTAAGTTTTAATTTGTAAAATATATAAATTAATTAATTTTAAAAAAATACAAAAATTTAAAAATAATAATTTTCTATTAAATATTGTGTAAATTGATATGAGTGGTTGGATCACGAATAGGATTTGATGATCTTAATGATTGTGTACGTAAATTAGCGTTACACGGAATAGAATCCTAAAATACTTTATTTTTCTTGATGCAGAAGACTACAGTGGCAATGCGGTAATTTAGGAAGGTAGACCCATAACACTTTATTTTTAGTGAAACGATCGTGTAAAACACTCTTTTCATATAATATGTAATTCGTATTTTTTTATTTTATCGAATATGTAATCCATATTGTATACCGTTTAACACGTGTTCGTATTCAAATAATGCCCAAAATTCAAAAACTTGCTTTTTTAACATATATATATTATTTTAATATAAATTAAATTTCCTATTAATATATATATTATTTTTATATAAATTAAATTATAAAATTTAAAATAAAAAATAATAAAATCATAAAATATTTTTTTATTTTCTCCTAATAAATATATTTCTTTATTTTCAGAACGATATACTTTACCTTTAATTTATTATTCCATCTAAAAATTAGTCCATCCATTCATTTTTCATTTTAACTTTATCTTTTCAAATATTCTTATTTTGTTTCCTTTCTTTTTTTTCTCTTCTTTTTCCTTTTGAATAAATTACAATTTGTTTTTTATAATTTAATAAAATCTTTACTTTAATTTCTATATTTTTAAATTTTTTATTTAATTTTTAACATTTAAATAAACCTATAAATTAGATTTTCTATTAATTTTAAAAAATAACTAAAATGTACTTTATTATATTTTTAATATAATACAACTAAATCCTTTAAATTAAATAAAATCTATAATTTAATCATTTAATTAAAAAATCATAATTTACTCTAATATTTTTATGATTGATATTTAATATTATAATTATTTTTAAATAAATACTTATAACATCACATATTTATCCTTAAAAATTATATTTATTTACAAATAAACCCTTATATTTTATAAAACAATCCATAAATATATTTAATTAAAAATAAGCATTTTTTTACTAATCGATCCCTAAATATTGTACTTACTTAATAATAAACCTATATATATTTATAAATAATTTCTAAGAATTGCTTTTCAAATATTATAATATTTATTGATTAAACTCTTATATTTTTATAAATAATTATAATATTTCGGTATCAACTAAAAAAATAAAACAGATTATTCATAAATATTTATATTATTAAGAGATTAATTTGAAAAAAATATAGTACTTATTTACAAATAATTATAATATTTAAAAAATAATGGATAAATTACTATAAAATCCTTAAATTTTTTAAGAAATTTAATAATTCGTCTCTATTTTAAAATCACTCAATTAAAATATCACTTATATTTTATAAAGTTGAACTATTTAGTTCATCGATTAAAAAATTATTAAATATAATTATTCATAAATAATTACATAATTACTTTAATAAAAATATAAAAACTTATTTGTAAATAAGTATAATATTTAATGTTCTGAAATTCAGAAAATAGGTTTTACAGTGTATCAGTGAGGTTAGCTTGAGAAGATCACGTCTCCCCCATTTATTCCTTTTTCTTTTATCCTCTAGTGATGCATAACCGCCCCTGCTACCGTACCACCTATTCCTGTCATTCAGGTCCGTACGTACGGGCATGCCAGCATACCCCTTTTTGTCAGGCGGCTATTTAATTTTTCCGATGTGCGTGCTGATAAGGCTGTGAGGTGACTAGGTCTGCTCTCTTACCTCTTATCACATCACCTAGGTGGGCTATCTTCGGGTGGACCTGCACGTATGGTTAGTTCGGCTTGCTTCATGTCACCGGGCTAGAGCGCGTAATATTAGGATGGTTTGCTTGAGAACGGCCTGATGGACTTTGGGCCTGTGTCTTTCTCCAGGGCTCGGCCTCACCCTAGGGTGTAAGAAGCCTGGCAGTCATCAAGTGCCCCTTTACCTCCTCAACAGTTATTCCATGAGTGAAGAGGGGTAAATCCCTAGACCCCATTATGACCGCGCGACCCGAGGGAGGCTCCGGTCAAAATGTCCTTTCCCTGCCTTTACTATTTTCAAATTCAAAATCTCCAATTTTCTCCAAACTCTCCTTCTCGCCCTTGTTCTCTGTACTTCATCTCTCTCATCCTATGTAAAATTTCTTTTGAAGTACGTGTTTTGCTCTCTAATGGTTGCTCCCAAAATCCCTGATGTTGTGAATCTAACGTCCTGCATTACCCCTTTTTCCCTTGCCAACTTCTTTTGTCGGGAGTATCTAGATACCTCTATCTGCCACATGAGGGCTCCCCTTCGTAATGAGAGGATCGTTCTTCACGTTCCTTCGCCACCGAGTTTGAGTGACCCTGACTCACGGTTGTCGAATCCGGTCAAAAATAACCTTTCTGGTTATCAATAATTTTACAACTGTAGATAGTGGTGAAAGGATCGAATCCACAGGGAATTGAAAACTTACCTATCTTCCTTATCAAGACCAAGAGAATTAACTGAAACAAAAATAAACTGAAAGAGAAGTAAACTGAAACGAGATAAACTGAAAGCAAATAAACTGAAAAGTAAAATGGGGGGGTTTTGAGATTGATGCAATTAATCTAAAACTGAAAGCAATAAAAGAAGGCAAATAATTAAAATAAAAGAAATCAATAATGAGAACGCTCTAGTTGAAGAATCGGATTCACTTCAGTTGTTGAGATTGATCATTGAAACTTATGTTCTTTTGATTGATTCAATAGATTAGTTATTGTAATACCCGGCTAGACTCCAATATCGGAATTCCTACCGTCCAGTGGAATCTCGGGTGTCGGAGACCTCTAGAAGGGTAAAATCATGTTTTTATAAAATATTTTAAGGTATTTTATGTTTTTAAGCTAGAAGGAAAATGAGTTTTTGCATGAAAATGATCTTGGAGGAAGACCCAAGTTCGGCCGCGGAACCTCAAGTTCGGCCGCCGAACATGCATGCGCTTCGGAAGTGCTTTAGGCCCCCGAAGGCATAAGTGAGGGAAGTCCAGGTTCGGCCGCCGAACATGGCATGCATGCGGAGGCACGTTCGGCTCCCGAATGTGGCCTGGTCAGCCACCTATAAAGGGGTCCCTTAGCCGAAATGGGTGAGCTTTTCTCCCCATTATCAGCCAAGGTGAGCTCTCCGCCATCCCTCGCCGATCTTGAGTTTCTTCCTTCAAATCTTTCACGATTTTCACAAGTTTTCACTTGGTTTTGAAGATTTCAAGTATAAAGCAAGTTTTGGAGCTTTGAGGTTCAAGAAGCTCAATCTCTCCCATCTCCGAGCTAGGGTCGTTTTCCTCTCGATCTTCAAGAGGTAAGGGCCAATCTTGAGCTCACTATATGTTTTAAACAAGTTTCATGCAAGTTTATGGAGTAGACATGCATGTTTAGGTTGTTTTGAGTTTATGAGTTTAATGAGTGTTTATGAGCAATGAGGGTATGTTTAATGTGTTGTAGTTGGGGTTTAGGCTAGTTGAGACCCCTATGAACTTGTATGCTTGATTGTGTATGATTGGGATTGTTGTAGAATAGGTTTTTGCATGTTTGAAAGATTTGGGAGGCGTTTGTGCATGTTGGAGCTGAGTTTCTGCCATTTTGGAGAAACTCAGGTTCGGCCGCCGAAGGAACTTTCGGCCGCCGAACCCGCTTGTGGAAGCAGCCTTCGGCTGCCGAAGCCTGCCCCAAAAGAGGACTTTCGTCTCTGGAGGGCAGTTTCGGCTGCCAAAAGTGCCGCCGAACATGCATGAGTTTCGTCTCTGTCTGGGAGTTTCGGCTGCCGAAGGTGCCGCCGAACCTGCCTGACTTTTGGCTCTGGAGGGACTTTCGGCCGCCGAACCTGCCGCCGAAAGTGCCCTGTTTAGCCTTCCTTTGTATGCTTTCCATGGATGTTTTGAGGTGTTTTAAGGGGTTTTGGGGGATGTTTTAGAGTCATGTTCTAGTATGTTTGGTCCCTCATTTGAGTCCACCTGTGTAGGTTCGGACCCGAGGAACCGAGGACCCCAACAGTGAGTTAGCTGCCTCAGTCATTGTCAGAGCTAGCTGAGGTGAGTAGAATAAACTCTTATCTTTTAAATAAATGAAAATCTTAGCATGAATCATGCACCACGGATGCCATGTGATATTTTAGGTTGTTTGCATTAGAAATCACGAATATGTTGCATTGCATAATATGTTGTTGATGTGGATGAATGTTGGATGATCCTTTAGCCGCACTACGTTATGATATGATGTGGAAAGACCAGATGTGGCCTGCACTATGCCCCTGGCACTATGTAAGAGAAAGACCGGAAGTGGCCTGCACTACGCCCCCAGCATGATTGGATATGTTATGATATGTTATGTATAAGAGAAAGACCAGATGTGGCCTGCACTACGCCCCTGGCACTATTGGATTCAGTAGTGGGCTACTGGTGACAAGTTCATCCTTGATGTGAATTGTTTGTGATATGTTGCATTTTATGAAAGCATGAAAAATAAATTGAATATTATATTATTCTACTCACTGGGCTCTTGTAGCTCACCCCTTTCCCCTTATCCCCCAGGTTTGCAGGTACAGGATAGACCAGGAGGTCGGCAGGAGTAAAGTCTATTTTCATGTAATAGTTAGAAGTTGTGGACATGATAAAATTGTAATGTAATGTTTTATGTAGTCATGATATGTAATAATGATATTGAGGATTAGAGGTTGTGCTTGACCCTATGTGTATGGTATCCCTTTTAATGCATGATCACTATTATTATTGATGAGATGAGTAATCAAGCTTAATGTATGTTATTGATACCCCATTGGAGCATGTGATGAGGGCTCCAGTGTGAGGTTTATGATTATCTTAGTGTGCATGCAGGTTAAGCTTGATTTATGAAAGAAAAAGTTTACATGTTTATGTATTTGTATGATCATGTATGGGATTACACAGGTTTACAGGTTGTATGTCAGGCTTGCTACGGGTCCCGGAGGCCTTAAGCCGATCTGGATCCTAGCGCCGGTAGCGGTTCGATTTTCGGATCGTTACAGAATGGTATCAGAGCCCTAGATTCATATGGTCGGACCTAGAGTGTCGGGCTCATAGACGTTTTAAAAGGTCAAGCACAATAGGAAAGATCATGTCCACTAGGATAGGATGTGGAGTCCTGTCTTGTATAATGATGTGAAATGCCATGATAATATGCATGCGCATTAATGTTATGATTGTTATGTGATGTATGTGATGCAGGTTCATGTGTTGACACATGAACCATTTGATGCTAATGTTTGTGTGATTTGTGCTGTTTTTCAGAAAACAGGATGAGAGGAACTCGTCGATCTGCACGATTGACTGGAGTGCCACTTGAGGATGAGGGCATGAGCGCCCGTCCTCCTACATTACCTAGGGCAATATCTAGTAGGGCTAGCAGAGAAAGAGCAGCAAGAGACCCTAGAAGGTCTCTGGATCTGGGTAGAAGCAGATCAGTGAGGGGAACAGTTCAGGGAGGAATGTCAGAGGACATGGGAAATGATATGGACGTAGAGCAGAGGAGAGATGGCAGTCTGGGAGTTAGTATGTCAGAAGAGGGAATGGGAGAGTCCCAAGGAGGCACTCAGGCCTCGAGATTTGTTCAGCCACCCCACTACCCACACTTCTCACAAAATCCCGGGTATTCGATGGGAGGTACATCGAATTACCCTAGCTTTACCCTTTATCCCACACACATGCCATACCCACCCTACTACCCACCATACCCACAGTACCCAATGTATCCACCCCCACCCTACTATCCAAATCCAGCTAACCCTACCTCAGAAAATGTTGCACCTCCTCCACCATCAGCAGAACCCATAGTTCCAGCAACCCATATGCCTAAGCCTAGCTCATCTGGTGGGAGCAAGGTCAAGATGACCGACTACTTGAAGCTGGGTGCTCCCCAGTTCGAAACCGGTGATGACCCGTTTATGTACCTTGAGAGGGTCAAAACAATTACAGATGAGATAGGAGCTGATGACAGCAGAGCCATTCAGATGGCTGGGTTCACACTCAAATGCAAAAAGGCCCGTGAGTGGTTTAAGAACTATGTGAGCCCGAGGTTGGACAGCCTATCATGGGAGGAGTTTGCAAATGAATTTGCAGGATGGGCTTTTCCTGACAGTTCAAGAGAATTGAAGATGATTGAGTTTGAATAGTTAAGGCAGACAGAGGAAATGAGTGTAGATGAGTACACCGACAGATTCTTGGAGCTGTTGCCGTTTGCAGGGCAAACTCTTGACACAGACCAGAAGAAGTCAAGGAGGTATATCATGAAACTTCACTCCAGGTATTCCTCATTGATCCAGTCCGCAGATAGGGAGAGCTTCCATGCCATAGTGGATATGGCTAGGAGGATGGAGGCTAATGCTATCATCGAGGGGAAAGTCAAGCAGTCAGTGGCACAGCCTTCTGGTTCTAAGACTCTAGGCTCTTCTTCAATGAGTGCAGCAGCTTCAGGTAGTAAAAAGTGGGACAGAGGCCCCAGGAAGTCTAAGAAGAACAAGTTCTGGAACAAGGTTAAGTCCAGTCTGGGATTTGGAGGTGGCTCAAGCTCTGGTGCGGATAATCCAGTTTGTGCAAGGTGTGGTAAGCCATACAAGGGAGTATGTCGATTTAGGACGACAGCCTGTTACAGATGTGGTCAGGAGGGGCATATGGCTCGAGAGTGTCTAAGAGCAGTTCCGATGGCTCAGTCCCAACAGACAGCTTCAGGTAGTGTAGCGCAGCCAGCAGCTCCAGCCATGACTCAGGCCAGTGGCAGAGGTAGAGGGAGAGGGTCAGACTCTTCTTCAGCGGGTTTCAGAGGTGAAGGTCCATCAGCTCCAGCACGGATCTTCACAATGACACAGCAGGAGGCAGATGCATCTAACACCGTGGTGGCAGGTAACTTAGTCATTGGTTGTTCAGATGTGTATGCCTTGATGGACCCTGGTGCATCTCATTCTTTTATTACACCGAGAGCCGTTGAGAGGTTGGGGTTGATGATCTCTGAGTTAGAGTGTCCTCTCTGGGTCAGTGGACCCAAGTGTGATCCATCAGTGGCAGAGTCAGTCTGCCAGTGCAGCCCTGTGTTTGTTGAGGGAAGATGCTTGTCCGCCGACCTTGCGGTTCTGGACTTGACAGATTTTGATGTCATTCTAGGGATGGACTGGTTATCTACCCATGGTGCTACCTTTGATGTCAGGTTCAGAGGTCAGGATGGGTCAGAGGTAGTCTTCAGAGGAGACATGAGGGGTACACCTAGAGGTCTGATATCAGCTCTTCAGGCTCGTAGGTTGCTTAGGAGGGGATGTCAGGGGTATTTGGCTCATGTGAGAGAGCTTAGCAGTCAGGTTAGAGAGCCCGCCTCGGTGCCGGTGGTCAGAGAGTTTTTGGATGTGTTCCTAGACGAGCTGCCAGGTTTACCACCTGCTAGGGAGATAGAGTTCGAGATAGAACTGATGCCTGGAATCCGACCGATCTCTATCCCTCCCTACAGGATGGCACCAACAGAATTGAAAGAGTTGAAAGAGCAGTTGCAAGAGCTGGTAGACAAGGGCTTCATCCGACCGAGTACCTCACCCTGGGGTGCTCCAGTTTTGTTTGTGAGAAAGAAGGATGGATCCCTCAGACTTTGTATCGACTACAGGCAGTTGAACAAAGTCACTACCAAAAACAGGTACCCTTTGCCAAGGATCGATGATCTATTCGACCAGCTAGCAGGAGCGGGTTGTTTCTCCAAAATAGATCTGAGATCTGGGTACCATCAGCTGAGGATAAGAGAGGAAGATGTGCCAAAGACGGCTTTCAGAACTAGATATGGGCATTTTGAGTTCCTTGTGATGCCGTTCGGGTTAACCAACGCCCCTGCAGCATTCATGGATCTCATGAACAGAGTGTTTAGCCAGTACCTGGATCACTTTGTTATTGTCTTCATAGATGATATCTTAGTGTATTCCAGGAATGCAGAGGAGCATGCCCATCATCTGAGGTTGGTTCTGCAGACCTTGAGGGAACACGGCTTATATGCCAAGTTCTCCAAGTGTGAGTTCTGGTTAAGGAGCATTTCATTCTTGGGGCATGTTGTGTCAGAAAATGGAATAGAGGTGGACCCCAAGAAGGTAGAAGCTGTGGCTAACTGGCCTAGACCCACTTCAGTGTCAGAGATAAGAAGTTTCTTGGGTTTGGCAGGTTACTACAGGAGGTTCGTTCAGGACTTCTCGAAAATTGCAGCTCCTCTGACCAGATTAACCAGGAAGAATCAGAAGTTTGTGTGGACCGACCAGTGCGAAGAGAGTTTTGAAGAGCTTAAGAAGAGATTAATGTCAGCACCAGTGTTAGCTTTGCCAACTAGCAGTGAGGACTTCACAGTGTTCTATGATGCATCCCGAGTGGGTTTGGGTTGTGTGCTAATGCAGAATGAAAGGGTGATTGCTTATGCTTCTAGGCAGCTGAAGAAGCATGAGTTGAATTACCCTACACATGACCTGGAGATAGCAGCAGTAATATTTGCACTCAAGATGTGGAGGCACTACCTCTATGGGGTTAAATGTGAGATCTTCACGGATCATAAAAGCCTACAGTACATCCTGAGTCAAAGAGATTTGAACTTGAGACAGAGAAGATGGGTAGAACTGCTCAGTGACTACAATTGCAAGATTCAGTACCATCCGGGTAAGGCGAATGTTGTGGCAGACGCCCTAAGCTGAAAATCACTAGGCAGTTTATCCCACATCACGGCAGAGAGGAGACCAGTGGTGAAGGAGTTTTACAAGCTCATTGATGAAGGTCTACAGTTGAAGTTGTCTGGTACAGGTGCTTTAGTTGCCCAGATGAGAGTGGCACCCGTGTTTCTGGAGCAGGTGGCTTAGAAACAGCATGAGGACCCAGAGTTAGTGAAGATTGCCAGGACTGTTCAGTCAGGCAAAGATAGTGAGTTCAGATTCGACAACAAAGGGATCCTCCGCTATGGGAGTCGTTTGTGTGTACCAGATGACATAGGGCTAAAGGGAGACATTATGAGAGAGGCTCATAATGCAAGATACAGCGTTCACCCCGGAGCCACCAAGATGTACCAAGATCTGAAGAAAGTTTATTGGTGGCCAGCTATGAAGAGAGAAGTGGCACAGTTTGTGTCAGCCTGCGAAGTGTGTCAGAGGGTGAAGCTGGAACATCAGAAGCCGGCTGGAATGCTTAACCCGCTACCTATTCCAGAGTGGAAATGGAAAAATATAGCTATGGACTTCGTAGTGGGGTTACCGGCGACGTCCAACAGATTGGACTCCATATGGGTGATTGTGGACAGACTTACCAAATCTGCTCACTTCATCCCTGTCAGGAGTGGCTATTCTATGGACAAGTTGGCGCAGGTATATGTTGATGAGATCGTCAGGCTGCATGGGGTTCTTGTTTCGATAGTGTTCGATAGAGGACCCCAGTTCACCTCCAGATTTTGGCGGAGTCTGCAGAACGCCATGGGTACCAGGTTGGATTTCAGTACTGCCTTCCATCCACAGATGGACGGACAATCAGAGAGGACCATCCAGACGATAGAGGATATGCTCAGAATGTGTGTGCTGGATTTTGGCGGTTCTTGGAGGCAGCATCTACCCTCGGTGGAGTTTGCCTACAATAACAGCCATCATGCTAGCATCAGGATGGCTCCATATGAAGCTTTATATGGAAGGAAATGCAGGTCACCTGTTTGCTGGGAGGAAGTTGGAGAGAAGGCCTTGGCAGGGCCTGAGCTGGTAGAGATCACCAGCAGGGTGGTACCCATAATCAGAGAAAGAATCAAGACTGCTGCAAGCAGACAGAAGAGTTATGCAGATATCCGCAGAAGACAAGTAGAGTTTCAGGAGGGGGATTTGGTATTGCTCAAGGTGTCTCCAATGAAAGGGGTGATTCGGTTCGGGAAGAAAGGTAAGCTAGCTCCGCGGTACATCGGACCCTTTGAAATCTTGCAAAAGATTGGGAATGTATCGTACAAGTTAGACTTACCCGCTTCAATGGAGAGAATCCATCCGGTTTTCCATGTTTCTATGTTGAGAAAGTTCGTGTCAGATCCGGGCAAGGTTCTTAGTGAGCCTGATGTCGAGATCCAAGAGGATCTCACCTATGTTGAGCAGCCGGTACGGATCCTAGACACTCAGATCAGAAAGCTAAGGAACAAGGAAATCCCGATGGTGAAATTCCTTTGGAATCACCACAATATTGAGGAGTGTACCTGGGAGACACGGGAGTCCATGCTCCAGCAATATCCCCATCTTTTCTAAAGTAAGTTTTATGTGCTTTGTATGTATGTTATGTGTATGTAATGTTGTATGCTTTACATGTGCTAGTTGAGGAACATTCGGGGACGAATGTTCTTAAGGGGGGGAGAATGTAATACCCGGCTAGACTCCGATATCAGAATTCCTACCGTCCAGTGGAATCTCGGGTGTCAGAGACCTCTAGAAGGGTAAAATCATGTTTTTATAAAATGTTTTAAGGTATTTTATGTTTTTAAGCTAGAAGGAAAATGAGTTTTTGCATGAAAATGATCTTGGAGGAAGACCCAGGTTCGACCGCCGAACCTCAAGTTCGGCCGCCGAACCTCAAGTTCGGCCGCCGAACATGCATGCGCTTCGGGAGTGCTTTAGGCCCCCGAAGGCATAAGTGAGGGAAGTCCAGGTTCGGCCGCCGAACCTTATGTTCGGTCGCCGAACATGGCATGCATGCGGAGGCACGTTCGGCTCCCGAATGTGGTCTGGCCAGCCACCTATAAAGGGGTCCCTTAGCCGAAATGGGCGAGCTTTTCTCCCCATTGTCGGCCAAGGTGAGCTCTCCGCCATCCCTCGCTGATCTTGAGTTTCTTCCTTCAAATCTTTCACGATTTTCACAAGTTTTCACTTGGTTTTGAAGATTTTCAAGTATAAAGCAAGTTTTGGAGCTTTGAGGTTCAAGAAGCTCAATCTCTCCCATCTCCGAGCTAGGGTCGTTTTCCTCTCGATCTTCAAGAGGTAAGGGCCGATCTTGAGCTCACTATATGTTTTAAACAAGTTTCATGCAATTTTATGGAGTAGACATGCATGTTTAGGTTGTTTTGAGTTTATGGGTTTAATGTGTGTTTATGAGCAATGTGGGTATGTTTAATGTGTTGTAGTTGGGGTTTAGGCTAGTTGAGACCCCTATGAACTTGTATGCTTGATTGTGTATGATTGGGATTGTTGTAGAATAGGTTTTTGCATGTTTGAAAGGTTTGGGAGGCGTTTGTGCATGTTGGAGCTGAGTTTCTGCCATTTTGGAGAAACTCAGGTTCGGCCGTCGAAAGAACTTTCGGCCGCCGAACCCGCTTGTGGAAGCAGCCTTCGGCTGCCGAAGCTTGCCCCCGAAAGAGGACTTTCGTCTCTGGAGGGCAGTTTCGACCGCCGAAAGTGCCGTCGAACATGCATGAGTTTCGTCTCTGTCTGAGAGTTTCAGCCGCCGAAGGTGCCGCCGAACCTGCCTTACTTTCGGCTCTGGAAGGACTTTCAACCGCCGAACCTGCCGCCGAAAGTGCCCTGTTTAGACTTCCTTTGCATGCTTTCCATGGATGTTTTGAGGTGTTTTAAGGGGTTTTGGGGGATGTTTTAGAGTCATGTTCTAGTATGTTTGGTCCCTCATTTGAGTCCACCTGTGTAGGTTCGGACCCGAGGAACCGAGGACTCCAGCAGTGAGTTAGCTGCCTCAGTCATTGTCAGAGCTAGCTGAGGTGAGTAGAATAAACTCTTATCTTTTAAATAAATGAAAATCTTAGCATGAATCATGCACCACGGATGCCATGTGATATTTTAGGTTGTTTGCATTAGAAATCACGAATATGTTGCATTGCATAATATGTTGTTGATGTGGATGAATGTTGGATGATCCTTTAGCCGCACTACGTTATGATATGATGTGGAAAGACCAGATGTGGCCTGCACACGCCCCTGGCACTATGTAAGAGAAAGACCGGAAGTGGCCTGCACTACGCCCCCGGCATGATTGGATATGTTATGATATGTTATGTATAAGAGAAAGACCAGATGTGGCCTGCACTACGCCCCTGGCACTATTGGATTCAGTAGTGGGCTACTGGTGACAAGTTCATCCTTGATGTGAATTGTTTGTGATATGTTGCATTTCATGAAAGCATGAAAAATAAATTGAATGTTATATTATTCTGCTCACTGGGCTCTTGTAGCTCACCCCTTTCCCCTTATCCCCCAAGTTTGCAGGTACAGGGTAGACCAGGAGGTCGGCAGGAGTAAAGTCTGTTTTCATGTAATAGTTAGAAGTTGTGGACATGATAAAATTGTAATGTAATGTTTTATGTAGTCATGATATGTAATAATGATATTGAGGATTAGAGGTTGTGCTTGACCCTATGTGTATGGTATCCCTTTTAATGCATGATCACTATTATTATTGATGAGATGAGTAATCAAGCTTAATATATGTTATTGATACCCCATTAGAGCATGTGATGAGGGCTCCAGTGTGAGGTTTATAGTTATGTTAGTGTGCATGCAGGTTAAGCTTGATTTATGAAAGAAAAAGTTTACATGTTTATGTATTTGTATGATCATATATGGGATTACACAGGTTTACAGGTTGTATGTCAGGCTTGCTACGGGTCCCGGCGGCCTTAAGCCGATCTGGATCCTAGCGCCGGTAGCGGTCCGATTTTCGGGTCGTTACAGTTATGGAGATGGAAGACGCTTCTCACCACCATGTCTCTCCTTAATCATAAACCAATTAGAAAACGTCTTCTAATTAGTTACTAATCAACAAATTGCCAAGGAACGTCCTTGGACCTTAGGCATCAAAACAACTGTCAATTGCATTAAGAGATAGAAAGAGCCAATCCTAGCTACCCAAACGCATGAGATGTTGCTAGATCATACGATTTCCTTAGTTTTTACACCAAGAGTTCTTGTGTTTGAACAATCCAAGCAATTACGGACTTAAAATTATTCAAACTAACAATATATTACCTTGCAATCAAGAATCAATTGGCCACATTGATTAAAATAACAAAGCAATAATGGAATCAAGCATGAAATTGCACAAATATTGAATAACCAAAAGATGAACAATATATGATCAAGTCTCCCAATCCATAAAACAACCAAAGTTTCACCTAATCTTCAACTAGAATAAAAGGTTTCAGCCCCTCATGGCTGAAACAAAACAGAAAATAAAAGAAAGGAAGAAGAAGAGATGGTGCCACTTGCAATCCTGTAGGTGTGTCCAAGGGGGAGTAGAAAAAGCATGGGGAGGCTCCTTATGTGTCTTTTTATAGTTGAAAGTGTTGCCCTAAGTCCTTACTTGCTGCCCAAGAGGCTGCTTGCTGCCCAAGTTGTGTCTGAAAAGGAAAAAATCGCATTGCAAGGTCTTCAGAAGGAAGGAGGCGCGCGGATGGCTCTTCAGAAGGAAGGTGGCGCGCGGATGGGTTGTGCAAAGGGAAAGATATGATGTCCAATCTTTCCTTTTTAGGTGGAGCCTTCATTTGAATTTCAAATCTTGAATGCTGAATGCAAGAGAGGCAAGTGCGTCTTCTTGAAATCTTGCTGCCTAAATAGGAAGATCTGACTGCTGAGGTGTCTGCACATCTTTAAACGAGGTAAGAAATATCTGCAATTTGAATTTCAAATAATCTGCTGACTGCACTTTCCTTATTTGTTTTTGCTTCTGCACTTTTCTTATTTGAAGACTTTCCATATTTGAAAACTTTTCTTATCTGAAAACTTTCCTTATTTGGCACTTTTTGGCAATTTTAAGAGCATTTTCACCAGATTGTCTCTTTACACCTAATATATGCAAAACAAGATTAAAACCACAAAATTAGGCAGAAATGGTGTAAATAAACATTAATAATATCATGATAAAACGGTCTAAAATATGTTCTATCAAATACCCCCACACCTAGCCTTTTGCTTGTCCTCAAGCAAATAAACATAGTCAAACAAACTTTCTTTGCTACTTGATCCTTATTACCACTTAAGCTATTACTCTAGACCCTTATTTTGAATCATTGCAGTGAAGAATATATGCATCAAGGTTACTCACCTTCTTTCCTTGTTTCCCTTCACTTACCATGGCTAGGATTTGTTTTCCTTAAGAGAGAGATCATACATGCACATGTTATTTGTTCAATTAAAACTTTTCTTAGCTTTCAGAGTGATTTGCCCTTACCTTAAAGTACTTATTCAGCCTTTTGCACTTTAATCTTGCTTGAAAAAATCACCAACCTTTTGACGTGAAGGTACATATTGGTGATACCCACCCCCAGTTACTCAGTTGGTCACCTATTCAAGTGGCTACTAGCTCTGTTCATAGTCTTTCAACCATTGGAACAGTTTTTAATTTGTGCTCATGAAGTCTAGGCCTTTGCCGAATTCCTTTGATCAATGTATTGGGCAAATCAACACCAATTGCTAAAACAAGTCATGTTAAGTTCATTCACACAACTTTCAATTCATTCTCTCTAATGAGTGTCATCAATATATTTTTCACAATGGCAAACTCAAAGATTCAATTCAAAAGTCAAATCTCAAACACGAATACAACTCACTGCAATTTATTCAACTTAAGTTTAAAGAGTCATCACATCAATGGGGTCATGGAAAGAAAACTCATCCAACATAGTCTATAAGTTTGAGTAGAGCAATCAAAAAGAAGAAGACTGTGGTTGTGTGTGTTATTGAAAGCAAAAACGGAAAAAAAAATTGAAAAAAAAAATCAAACTGTGGCTAGCTATTCTCACGCAGAACTGAAAGAAGACTGAAAGGAAAATCGCACAAACTGAAAGAAAAAAGAAAAAAAAATTGCAGAACTAAAAGAAGAAGGGAAAATCGCAAAACTGAAAGGAAAAAATTAGAGATATGCACCCCCACACCTAATTCATGCATTGTCCTCAATGTATAAGAAACATAAAAGAGCAAAGGAAACTAAGTACTCCCCTGGTGTGGTGTGCATGGTGCGATTCACTTGATCAAGGCTCAAGTAATTGGGGAAGGGAAAAAGGTCCCAACTGAATTGAGTGAAAAGTGTAGCGCTCCTTTTGATATGGTCATAACCCATCCTATTTTTTCCATATACTCATGAAGTAACATGATTAGCTTCTCCTCTTTCAGATGAGGTGTGCCTCTAGCCCTTATGTTTGCATTTTTTAGCACTTCCAACTTGAATTCATATTTCTCCATAGGTGGCTACAATTTGGTACTGAATTTGAGCAAAACAAACTCTACCTTATCCAGCCGTTTAGGCAAGCATTGATCCGCATGCTCCTTTGGTTTGGGTGCTTGGACTACCATTTGTTCCTTGTGCGCATGAGCTGTTTGTATTGGATGAATGGCAGAATTAGTTTCAGTTGCCTCCTTCTGCGCAAGATTGGTCTGCAGTGGAAGGCTGGAAGGAGTTTCATACGATGGAAGCTGAATAAGTGCCATGGGAAGTGTTGCAGGACTGTCCTACGATCCAAGCTGAGGTGGTTCGGTTGGAGTTCCCTCTATCTGCGCAAGGCTGATCTGAAGAGGTGCGACTGGCTCTCCCTTGTTCTGCGCATGGTTACAGTCCACCTGTTGGATGCAACAGACAGTGTCCTTCAATTCTGGTTCTTTCTGGCTCTCTTCCCTGCAAAGATCATTGTTTAGAATATCATCTTGATTTATATCAAAAACATCTTTGCTCAAACAATCAATGATATCTAAACTATCAACAAGTTCTGTTTGATTGGTTTGTTTGGACAAACAGTATTCTGGTTGTTTCTCTTCAGCAGCTTGTTCTTGTGCTTGCGAACTTTCATCATCAGCCTTGGCATCTTGAAGCTCTTCCTCTCTTCTTAACATGATTGCATTTAAGGAGGTGGCCATTTGTCCTATCTGCTGTTCGAGGCTTTGCGCAGAAACTGCCAATGTCTCTATCATCTTCTCAAGGTGCTGGTTGGAACTTGGAGGTACTGGTTGGGCTTGATATCCTTGATAATCTTGGTAGTCGTTAGCCCCTGCATAACTGAAGTCTGGATAATCTCTCCAATCTGGATTGTATGTGCTATAGTATGGCTTATGTCTTGGCTATTCATAGAATCCTCCAAATCCATGCACTTGTTGGTCATACTCATAAAGTGTAGGACATTGATCAGTTGGGTGTCCTACATATGCGCAAATCCCGCATGGCCTAGGTGGCTGGGATGCTTGAGCCTGTTAAGCTAGTCCTATGGCAAAATCTTTCATAACAGATATGAGTTCAGAAAGTTGAGAATAGACAACAGATGTACTTACCTCATCCATGATTCAGATCTGCTATGGTGACTTGCTTTGGTGAAAGGATGGGCAATCCGAATGGTGAAAAGAAGGTGAGATGTGCGATGGAGATGTTTCAGAAGAGTGATCTGCGGCTTGATGATGCGATGGAGAGGCTTCAGAGATGGGATCTGCGATGGTGGTTGTTCCTGCACAGATTCGGATTGTATGGTCTCCTAGATCTGGTCATGAAAGAAAAATAAACAAGTTAGATCAATTTCCCGGCAACGGCGCCAATTTTTGACTCGCGGTTGTCGAAGCTGGTCAAAAACAACTTTTCTGGTTATCAACAATTTTACAACTGTAGATAGTGGTGAAATGATCAAATCCACAGGGAATTGAAAACTTACCTATCTTCCTTATCAAGACCAAGAGAATTAACTGAAACAAAAATAAACTGAAAGAGAAGTAAAATGAAACGAGATAAACTGAAAGCAAATAAACTGAAAGTAAAATGGGGGGTTTTGAGATTGATACAATTAATCTAAAACTGAAAGCAATAAAAGAAGGCAAATAATTAAAATAAAAGAAATCAATAATGAGAAAGCTCTAGTTGAAGAATCAGATTCACTTTAGTTGTTGGGATTGATCATTGAAACTTATGTTCTTTTGATTGATTCAATAGATTAGTTATGGAGATGGAAGACGCTTCTCACCACCATGTCTCTCCTTAATCATAAACCAATTAGAAAACGTCCTCTAATTAATTACTAATCAACAAGTTGCCAAGGAATGTCCTTGGGCCTTAGGCATCAAAACAACTGTCAATTGCATTAAGAGATAGAGAGAGCCAATCCTAGCTACCCAAACGCATGAGATGTTGCTAGATCATACAATTTCCTTAGTTTTTACACCAAGAGTTCTTGTGTTTGAACAATCCAAGCAATTACAGACTTAAAATTATTCAAACTAACAATATATTACCTTGCAATAAAGAATCAATTGGCCACATTGATCAAAATAACAAAGCAATAATGGAATCAAGCATGAAATTGCACAAATATTGAATAACCAAAAGATGAACAATATATGATCAAGTCTCCCAATCCATAAAACAACTAAAGTTTCACCTAATCTTCAACTAGAATAAAAGGTTTCAGCCACTCATGGCTGAAACATAACAGAAAATAAAAGAAAGGAAGAAGAAGAGATGGTGTCACTTGCAATCCCGTAGGTGTGTCCAAGGGGAGTAGAAAAAGCATGGGGAGGCTCCTTATATGTCTTTTTTGTTAGTGCATATGCCCTAGGCCATTATCTTGGACCTTTTTATATGTCGTTTTGATTATTAATAAAAAAGGTTTTTATCATTATTATTTGTTTGCATGTTACATAATAATAATTATCATCCTTGGTTACTTATTATTATGTTGATAATAATAAAATATAGCTAGTATGATTATTGATTGATAATCATGAGATGATTATGTATATGTTGATATAATTCAATAATCATAGATACTTGTTAGAGAACAAAGTATTGGATGGACCCGCACTGAGATCACTACATGGGTTATTGTCATAAGTGAATCTCAAAGTAGTTATGTCTTAATCCTTTGACTTGAGATTGTCATAGTTTCCAATATGAGGACTATTATGTTTTGACATAACCAAACATTGTCTTTAATCGGATAACCATAAAGGTTATGATTGAGCATAATAGAAATTATGTAGAGGATAATGAACAATCAAGATAGGATTTGTCCCTCTCTCTGAGAGAGATATCTTCTGGGCCCCTCGATAAGTGAGACTGAGAAATGCATGGCAACATAGTTCATCAGTTTGAGTAGAGCAAAACAAAAAGAAGAAGAAGAAGATTGTGGTTGTGTGTGTGTTATTGAAAGCATAAATGAAAACAAACTAAAGGAAAACTGAAAGCAAAACTGAATAAGCAAAAATCGCAAATTCTGAAAGGAAAAAAATGAAAAAATTTCGCAGATTGAGAGCTATGTAAATTCGCAGAACTGAAAGGAAGGAGAAGAAGAAAAGAAGAGGAAGAAGAGAAGAAGAAGAGAAGAAATATGCACCCCCACACCTAAATCATGCATTGTCCTCAATGTATAAGAAACATAAAAGAACAAAGGAAACTGAGTATTCCTGACAGTGCGGTTGTCGAAGTCGGTCAAAAATAACCTTCTTAGTTACCTACAATTTACAACTGCAGATAGTGGTGAAGGATCGAATTCACAGAGAATTGATTACCTATTTATTTATCCCAATCAAGACCAACAAAACCAATTGAAAACACAAGTGAAAGCAAGTAATCAAAGAGAAATAGAAACAAGTGCAAGGAAAGTAAAAATGGGGGTTTTGACATTTGATTCAACTAACAACTATTAAAAGTAATTGAAACAGCAAGTAATCTAAAATAGGAGAGAAATCAATAAGAGAAAAGTCTAGTTGAAGATATGGATCCACTTTGGTTGTTTGGGTTGATCATTGAAACATGGTTATCTTGATTGAATCAATAGGTTAGTTATGGGGGTGGAAGACGCTTCTCACCACCATGTCTTTTCTTA
Organism: Manihot esculenta; assembly: GCF_001659605.2. Classification (NCBI taxonomy): domain Eukaryota; kingdom Viridiplantae; phylum Streptophyta; class Magnoliopsida; order Malpighiales; family Euphorbiaceae; genus Manihot; species Manihot esculenta. Next base: position 20,093,745 of record NC_035170.2, read on the forward strand.
TGAACAAACTGATTAGGGAACGTCCTCTAACCAATTACTAATCAACAAATTGCCAAGGAACGTCCTTGGGCCAAAGGCATCAAAACAATTGCCAATTGCATGAAGAACAAGAAAGATCCAAACCCTAGCTACTCAAACGCATGAGATGTTGCTAGATCATACAATTTCTTGGGTTTTTACACCAAGTGTTCTATGGACAGAATATTTCCAGCAATTACGGACTAACAAATATCCTAATCCAACAATCAATTAACTTTTCAATTAAGAATCAAGTGGCCAATTTGATCAAAACAACAAAGCAATCTTAGAATTAAGCACAATTGCATGAATATTGAATAAACCAAAAGCAAATACTTTATGTTTAGATCTCACAACCCTTTAAACAACCTTAGTTTCAACCAAACTTCAACTAGAAAGAAGGTTTCAGCCACTCATGGCTGAACCAAAATAGAAAATTAAAGAAAAGAAGAAAGAAGAACCGAAATTGAGGGGAGAAGCCCCTTGGAGTGTGGCTGCCCTTGCTTGACCGAATTTGGAGAGTTGAATTGTGTCTCTTCTTGTGTTCTTGAGGCCTTTAAATAGGTGTTGAGAGGCTGCCCAAGGTTTGGTAGCAATCCATGAGTCTTTTAGAGGCTGTCCAAAGTGCCCTTGGTCCCATATGTGCCTTCTTTGTGCATGGGTTAAGGCAAAAACGTGGAGCATGTTTTGAATTGCAAGTGGGGGCTCTTTGGTCTTTTAATTACTGCCCAAGATCTTCAAGATGTTGCCTAAAGAGTTAAGAGGCTGCCCATGCACTAATAAGGAAGGTGGAGCCTCCTTTTGAATTTTGAATTTTGAATGTGCATGGCATGAAATGGGAAACATGTGATCTTCAAGATTTGGCTTCTTGAATGAGCTGGATCTTGAAATCCAATATCTGAATATGAATCTTGGAGATTTGAATTTCAAAATACTTTCATTCTTTGGCTCTTCAATTATGGTAACTTGAGATATGGCTTCTTAAATAAGGAAAAGGCAACTTGCTGATTTGAAATTTGAATTTCAAATGGCTTTGGCTGAATGTTCTTTCCTTCTTTGCCACTTTCCTTATTTAGAACTTTCCATATTTAGCTTGACTTGATTTCAACTTGGCAGGCTTGCTCTCTTTTGCTCCAAATAAGGCAGTTTTAGGGGTATTTTCTCCAGAATGTCCTTTTACACCATTTTCTGCAAAATAATATTAAAAGCACTAAATTAAGCAGAAATCATGTAAATATTCATCAATAATATTAATATAAAATGGACTAAATTATGCTCTATCAATTCCCCTGGGTGTGGTGTGCATGGTGCGATCCACTTGATCAAGGCTCAAGTAATTAGGGAAGGGAAAAGCGTCCCAACTGCATTGAGCAAAAAGCGTAGCACTCCTTTTGATTTGGTCATAGCCCATCCTATTTTTTCCATGTACTCATGAAGTAACATGATTAGCTTCTCCTCTTTTAGATGAGGTATGCCTCTAGCCCTTATGTTTGCATTTTTTAGATGATTGGTGTAACGCCCCGGAAATCCGGACCGCTACCGGCGCTAGGATCCAGATCGGCATAAGGCCGCCGGGACCCGTAGCAAGCCGAACATATACCTGTAAACCTGCTTAATCCCATACATGATCAACCATCATTCAAAAAAAAAAAAAAAAAAAAAAAAAAAAAAAATTAAAACTTTTCTTTTATACATGTGATCAATCACCAACTCAACCTGTGCATACTCTGAACATATACATAAAAGAAGTCCCTCTGTGGGATCTCATCAAAGCCTCGGAGGGCTATACATCATGTGTTGAGTTAGTTTTGCATAAACATCATATCATAAGATCATGTACTTAAAATAAACGGGATTAGCAATACATTGTAGTCAAGCACAACTCTATCCTCAATAACATAATTACACAACTGTTCAAAACTCTACATTACATTCTTATCATTGTCATGTCCACAAACTCTAACTATTACATACATATGACTTTTCTCTTCTTTGCTTCTCTATCAAACCCGTACCTGCAAACCTGGGGGTTAGGGGAGAGGGGTGAGCTAGATGCCCAGTGAGTAGAACTATATAAAAAAAGATATTTAAAACATGCTATAATGGAATGCATCATTGCACAAACATTTCACATCATGGAAGGACCGACCCAAAAATCCCTCAGCTCCATGCCCGGCCCTATTATGGGCACCACAGGACTTCGTATTGCCCGGCCCTATTATGGGCACCACAGGACTTCGTAAATCGGAGCTATTGCCCGGCCCTATTATGGGCACCACAGGACTTCGTACACAGGACTAGTGAGTCGTGCAATGTCCCTCCTCATCAACCACAATACAATAATGCAATGTAGCATATTCGTGATTCTAATGCAAACAACCTATATTATAGTCATGATGCATGAAACATGATAAAACATTCACTTTATTAATTTAAAAGGTTAAGTATAGTTCCACTCACCTCTGGCTGACTCTGTCAAACTCTCAGCAGCTGGCTCACTGCTGGGGTCCTTGGTTCCTCGGGTCCGAACCTACACAGGTGGACTCCAATGAGGGACCAATATATATAATCATAACTCTAATGTATCCCCCAAAAACCCCCTAAAATATCATGAAAACATCACAGAAAATATGCATGAAATGGCTGAACAGGACACCTTCGGCGGCACCTTCGGCGGCCGAAAGTCCTGGACAGAGACGAAACTCAGCTAGGTTCGGCGGCACCTTCGGCGGCCGAAAGTGCCAGACAGAGACGAAAGTCTCTTTTCGGGGGCACCTTCGGCAGCCGAAAGCTGCCTTCACAAGAGGGGTTCGGCGGCCGAAACTCCCTTCGGCTGCCGAACCTGGTTTCTGCCAAATGGCAGAAACTTGGTTCAAATGAACCTCCTGCCTCCCAAAGCCACAGATCATGCATATTTCTCAACCAAAACATACATACAAGTTCCTAGGGGCCTCAAACATGCATATACCCCATCTACAACACTTCATACACACACAATCAAGCTACATTGCTCAAAAACTCAACATAACCCATAAACTCAACATATGTCCTAAACATGCATTTCTACCCATAGATCTTACTTAAAACTTGTTTAAAACATAAAAAGGGTTCAAGATCGACCCTTACCTCTTGAAGAAACGAGAGGAAAGTGATCCTAGCTTGGAGATGGAGAGATTAAGCTCTTTGAACCTCCAAGCACTCAAAACTTGCTCAAAACTTGCTCAAAGCTCACAAATCTTCAAAACGAAGTTATAAACTCGTTAAAACCATGAAAGATCTAAAGGAAACACTCAAGATCGAGGGAGGAGCGGTGGAGACTCACCTTGGCCGACAATGGGAGAGAAAAAGCTCGCCCGTGCGGACCTAGGGGACCCTTTTATAGTGGCTGGCCAGGCCACGTTCGGGGGCCGAATGTGCCTCCGCATCCATGCAATGTTCGGCGGCCGAACATAAGGTTCGGCGGCCGAACCTGCACTTCCCTCTCTTAGACTTTCGGGGGCCTAACGTGCCTCCCAAAGTCCATGCATGTTCGGCGGCCGAAAGTGAGTTTCGGCGGCCGAACCTGGGTTTTCCCTTAAAGAAATTTTCATGCAAAAACTCATTTAAAATCATACTTAAAACATTAAAAACATGAAAACATTTTATAAAAACATGCTTTTACCCTTCTAGAGGTTTCCGACACCCAAATTCTACCGGACGGTAGGAATTCCGGTACCGGAGTCTAGCCGGGTATTACATTCTCCCCCCCTTAAGAACATTCGTCCCCGAATGTTCCTCAACTAGCACATGCATAGCAAAACAACATAACATACATATATAACACATAGAGACTAACCTTAAAAGAGATGGGGATATTGCTGGAGCATGGACTCCCGTGTCTCCCAGGTACATTCTTCCATATTGTGGTGGTTCCAAAGGACTTTCACCATCGGGATTTCCTTGTTCCTTAGCTTTCTGATCTGAGTGTCTAGAATCCGCACTGGCTGTTCAACATAAGTGAGATCCTCTTGGATCTCCACATCAGGCTCACTAAGAACCTTGCCCGGTTCTGACACGAACTTCCTCAACATGGAAACATGGAAAACCGGATGGATTCTCTCCATAGAAGCAGGCAAGTCCAGCTTGTACGATACATTCCCAACTTTTTGCAAGACCTCAAAGGGTCCGATGTACCGCGGAGCTAGCTTACCCTTCTTTCCGAACCGAACCACCCCTTTCATTGGGGACACCTTGAGCAATACTAGATCCCCCTCCTGAAACTCTACCTGTCTCCTGCGGATGTCTGCATAACTCTTCTGCCTGCTTGTGGCAGTCTTTATCCTTTCTCTGATCATGGGCACCACTCTGCTGGTGATCTCTACAAGCTCGGGCCCTGCTAAGGACCTCTCTCCAACCTCTTCCCAGCAAACGGGTGACCTGCACTTCCTCCCATACAAAGCTTCATATGGAGCCATCCCAATGCTAGCATGATAGCTGTTATTGTAGGCGAACTCTACCAAGGGTAGATGTTGCCTCCAAGAACCGCCAAAATCTAGCACACACATCCTGAGCATATCCTCTATTGTCTGGATGGTCCTCTCTGATTGTCCATCAGTCTGGGGATGGAAGGCAGTACTGAAATCCAACCTGGTACCCATAGCATTCTGCAGACTCCGCCAAAACCTGGAGGTGAACTGGGGCCCTCTATCTGACACTATAGAAACTGGGACCCCATGCAGCCTGACAACTTCATCCACATAAACCTGCGCTAACTTATCCACAGAGTAGTTGCTCCTAACAGGGATGAAGTGAGCAGATTTGGTGAGTCTGTCCACAATCACCCATATGGAGTCTAGTCTGTTGGATGTTGCCGGTAACCCCACTACAAAATCCATAGCGATATTCTCCCATTTCCACTCTGGAATCGGCAGTGGGTTAAGCATTCCAGCCGGCTTCTGATGTTCCAGCTTCACCCTCTGACATATTTCGCAGGCTGACACGAACTGTGCCACTTCCCTCTTCATAGCTGGCCACCAATACACCCTCTTCAGATCCTGGTACATCTTGGTGGCTCCAGGGTGAACACTGTACCTTGCATTATGAGCCTCTCTCATAATGTCTCCTTTAAGCCCGATGTCATCTGGTACACATAGTCTGTTCCCATAGCGGAGGATCCCCTTATCATCGAATCTGAACTCACTGTTTTTGCCTGACTGAACAGTCCTGGCAATCTTCACTAACTCTGGGTCCTCGTGCTGTTTCTGAGCCACCTGCTCCAGAAACACGGGGGTTACTTTCATCTGTGCAATCAAAGCACCTGTACCAGACAACTCCATCTGTAGACCCTCATTGATGAGTTTATAAAATTCCTTCACCACCGGTCTCCTCTCTGCCGTGATGTGGGATAGACTGCCAAGTGATTTCCGGCTTAAGGCATCAGCTACTACATTAGCCTTACCCGGATGGTACTGGATCTTGCAATCATAGTCACTCAACAGTTCTACCCATCTCCTCTGCCTCAAGTTCAGCTCTCTCTGGTTCAAGATGTGTTGCAGGCTCTTATGATCTGTGAAGATCTCACATTTTACCCCATAGAGGTAATGCCTCCACATCTTGAGGGCAAAGATAACTGCTGCCATTTCCAGGTCGTGTGTGGGGTAATTCAACTCATGCCTCTTCAGCTGTCTAGAAGCATAAGCGATCACCCTACCATTCTGCATCAACACACAACCCAGGCCTACTCTGGATGCATCACAGAACACTGTGAAATCCTCATTGCTGTTTGGCAGAGCTAACACTGGTGCTGAAGTCAACCTCTTCTTGAGCTCCTCAAAGCTTTCTTCACACTGATCGGTCCACTCGAATCTCTGATTCTTTCTGGTTAATCTGGTTAAAGGAGCTGCAATCTTAGAGAAGTCCTGAACGAACCTCCTGTAGTAGCCAGCCAAACCCAAGAAGCTTCTGATCTCTGTCACTGAGGTGGGTCTTGGCCAGTTAGTCACAGCTTCAACCTTCTTGGGGTCCACTTCTATCCCATTCTCTGACACTATATGCCCCAAGAATGATATGCTCCTTAACCAGAACTCACACTTGGAGAACTTGGCATACAAGCCATGTTCCCTCAAGGTCTGTAATACAATCCTCAGATGCTGGGCATGCTCCTCTGCATTCCTGGAATACACTAGGATATCATCTATAAAGACAATAACGAAGTGATCCAGGTATGGTCTGAATACTCTGTTCATGAGGTCCATGAATGCTGCAGGGGCGTTAGTTAACCCAAACGGCATTACAAGGAACTCATAGTGCCCATATCTGGTCCTGAAAGCTGTCTTTGGTGTGTCTTCTTCCCTTATCCTCAGCTGATGGTACCCTGATCTTAGATCTATCTTGGAGAAACAACCCGCTCCTGCTAGCTGGTCGAATAGATCATCGATCCTTGGCAATGGGTACTTGTTCTTGGTAGTGACCTTGTTCAACTGCCTGTAGTCAATACAAAGTCTGAGGGATCCATCCTTCTTTCTCACAAAAAGCACTGGAGCACCCCAAGGTGAGGTACTCGGTCGGATGAAGCCCTTATCTACCAGATCTTGCAACTGTTCTTTCAGTTCCTTCAATTCTGCTGGTGCCATCCTGTAGGGAGGGATAGAGATCGGTCTAGTTCCAGGCATCAGTTCAATCTCGAACTCTATCTCCCTAGCAGGTGGTAGTCCTGGAAGTTCTTCTGGAAAGACATCCAGAAATTCTCTGACAACTGGCACTGAGGCTGGCTCCCTGACCTGACTATCTAGCTCTTTCACGTGAGCTACATACCCCTGACATCCCTTCCTAAGCAGCCTACGAGCCTGTAGGGCCGATATCAGACCTCTAGGCGTACCCCTCTTGTCTCCTCTGAAGACAACCTCTGACCCGTTCTGATCTCTGAACCTGACTACCTTGTCCCTGCAGTCCAAGGTAGCACCATGGGTAGATAGCCAATCCATCCCTAGAATGACGTCAAAATCTGTCAAATCTAGAACCACAAGGTCGGCGGAGAGGCATCTTCCCTCAACAAACACTGGACAGTACCGGCAGACTGACTCTGCCGCCGTCGGGTCACACTTGGGTCCACTGACCCATAGGGGACAATCTAACCCAGAGACCATCAACCCTAACCTCTCAACTGCCCTCGGAGAAATAAAGGAATGAGATGCACCCGGGTCCATTAATGCATACACATCAGAACACCCAATGATGAGATTACCTGACACCACGGTGTTGGATGTGTTCGCCTCCTGCTGAGTCATTGTGAAGATCCTGGCTGGAGCTGATGGACCTTCACCTCGGGAACCAGAAGAAGAGGCTGCCCCTCTCCCTCTACCTCTGCCACTGCCCTGTGTTGTGGCTGGAGCTGCTGGTTGTGCCACACTACCCGAAGCTGTCTGTTGGGGCTGGCCCATGAAAGGTGCTCTAGGACAATCCCGAGCTATGTGTCCCTCCTGGCCACATCTGAAACATGCATTGGTCCCCCATCGACACGCTCCCTTGTGTGGCCTCCCACACCTTTGGCATTCTGCACCATCTGAGCCTGAACTCGAGCCACCGCCAAATCCTAGACCGGATTTCAGCTTGTTCCAGAACTTGTTCTTCTTGGGCTTCTTAGTGCTACTCCATCTCTTACTACCTGAACTCTGAGTAGAGGGTCCTAGCCCTCCTCTGCCTGGGGTCTTAACCCCTGAAGACTGGGTCACTGACTGCTTCACTGACCCCTCAACTATGGCACTGGCCTCCATTCTTCGAGCCATATCTACCACTGTGTGAAAACTCTCCCTCTCAGCTGATTGAATCAATGAGGAGTACCTGGACTGTAATTTCATGACATATCTCCTGGCCTTCTTCACATCTGTATCTAGAGCTTGCCCTGAGAAGGGTAATAGCTCCAGAAATCTGTCTGTGTACTCCTCTATGCTCATGTCTTCTGTCTGTCTCAGTTGTTCAAACTCAATCATTTTCAACTCTCTGGAACTATCTGGAAATGCCCATCCAGCAAACTCATTGGCGAATTCCTCCCATGTCATACTGTCTAGTCTCGGGTCCACATAGCACTTGAACCATTCCTTTGCCTTTTTGCACTTCAGGGTGAACCCTGCCATCTCAATGGCTCTTCTATCATCCGCCCCTAGCTCATCAGTGATCGTCTTCACTGCTCTCAGGTATTCAAAGGGATCATCCCCTGACTTATATTTAGGAGCATCCAGCTTAAGGTAAGCTGTCATTTTCACCTTACTCCCACTGGCTGAGCTAGGTCTAGGAGGTTGAGTATCTGGGGCTACTGGTTCTGTAGGTGGTGGAGGTGGGGATGCAGCATTCCCCGGGGTGGGGTTTGCTGGGTGAGGATGGAAGGATGAGGGTGGATAGGCTGGGTACTGTGGGTACGGTGGATAGAAAGGTGGATAAGGCATGTGAGTAGGGTAGGGATTAAAGCTGGAGTAATCCGACGTACTTCCCATCGGATACCCGGGACTCTGTGCATAGGGTGGGTAATAGGGTGGAAAACCATACCCCGAGGCCTGAGTGCCTCCTTGTGACTCCCCTGTCCCTTCTTCTGACATGCCAACATCCAGATTCCCATCCCTTCTCTGATCTTCTTCCATAACCTCCCTCACATCTGAAGAACTCCCTCCTCTTTCTGTTCCCCTTCTGCTAGTATCAAAAGACCTTCTAGGGTCCCTTGATACTCTTTCTCTGTTTGTTCTGCATGACATTGCCCTAGGCAATGTGGGAGGACGGGCGCTTGTGCCCTCATCCTCTGGTGGGACTCCTGTCAATCGTGCAGATCGACGAGTTCCTCTCATTCTGTTTCTGAAAAACAGCACATAACTCACAAGCATTAGCATCATATGGTTCATGTGGAGTCACATGAACCTACATCACATACATGGCAAACATAGCATATCATTTATGCGCATGCATATAGTCATGGCATATCACATCATCATAGTAAGACAGGACTCTACATCCTATCCTAGTGGACATGACCTTTCCTATTGTGCTTGACCCTCTAATACTTCTATGAGCCCGACACGCTAGGTCCGACCATGTGAACCTAGGGCTCTGATACCACTCTGTAACGCCCCGGAAATCCGGACCGCTACCGGCGCTAGGATCCAGATCGGCATAAGGCCGCCGGGACCCGTAGCAAGCCGAACATATACCTGTAAACCTGCTTAATCCCATACATGATCAACCATCATTCAAAAAAAAAAAAAAAAAAAAAAAAAAAAAAAAATTAAAACTTTTCTTTTATACATGTGATCAATCACCAACTCAACCTGTGCATACTCTGAACATATACATAAAAGAAGTCCCTCTGTGGGATCTCATCAAAGCCTCGGAGGGCTATACATCATGTGTTGAGTTAGTTTTGCATAAACATCATATCATAAGATCATGTACTTAAAATAAACGGGATTAGCAATACATTGTAGTCAAGCACAACTCTATCCTCAATAACATAATTACACAACTGTTCAAAACTCTACATTACATTCTTATCATTGTCATGTCCACAAACTCTAACTATTACATACATATGACTTTTCTCTTCTTTGCTTCTCTATCAAACCCGTACCTGCAAACCTGGGGGTTAGGGGAGAGGGGTGAGCTAGATGCCCAGTGAGTAGAACTATATAAAAAAAGATATTTAAAACATGCTATAATGGAATGCATCATTGCACAAACATTTCACATCATGGAAGGACCGACCCAAAAATCCCTCAGCTCCATGCCCGGCCCTATTATGGGCACCACAGGACTTCGTATTGCCCGGCCCTATTATGGGCACCACAGGACTTCGTAAATCGGAGCTATTGCCCGGCCCTATTATGGGCACCACAGGACTTCGTACACAGGACTAGTGAGTCGTGCAATGTCCCTCCTCATCAACCACAATACAATAATGCAATGTAGCATATTCGTGATTCTAATGCAAACAACCTATATTATAGTCATGATGCATGAAACATGATAAAACATTCACTTTATTAATTTAAAAGGTTAAGTATAGTTCCACTCACCTCTGGCTGACTCTGTCAAACTCTCAGCAGCTGGCTCACTGCTGGGGTCCTTGGTTCCTCGGGTCCGAACCTACACAGGTGGACTCCAATGAGGGACCAATATATATAATCATAACTCTAATGTATCCCCCAAAAACCCCCTAAAATATCATGAAAACATCACAGAAAATATGCATGAAATGGCTGAACAGGACACCTTCGGCGGCACCTTCGGCGGCCGAAAGTCCTGGACAGAGACGAAACTCAGCTAGGTTCGGCGGCACCTTCGGCGGCCGAAAGTGCCAGACAGAGACGAAAGTCTCTTTTCGGGGGCACCTTCGGCAGCCGAAAGCTGCCTTCACAAGAGGGGTTCGGCGGCCGAAACTCCCTTCGGCTGCCGAACCTGGTTTCTGCCAAATGGCAGAAACTTGGTTCAAATGAACCTCCTGCCTCCCAAAGCCACAGATCATGCATATTTCTCAACCAAAACATACATACAAGTTCCTAGGGGCCTCAAACATGCATATACCCCATCTACAACACTTCATACACACACAATCAAGCTACATTGCTCAAAAACTCAACATAACCCATAAACTCAACATATGTCCTAAACATGCATTTCTACCCATAGATCTTACTTAAAACTTGTTTAAAACATAAAAAGGGTTCAAGATCGACCCTTACCTCTTGAAGAAACGAGAGGAAAGTGATCCTAGCTTGGAGATGGAGAGATTAAGCTCTTTGAACCTCCAAGCACTCAAAACTTGCTCAAAACTTGCTCAAAGCTCACAAATCTTCAAAACGAAGTTATAAACTCGTTAAAACCATGAAAGATCTAAAGGAAACACTCAAGATCGAGGGAGGAGCGGTGGAGACTCACCTTGGCCGACAATGGGAGAGAAAAAGCTCGCCCGTGCGGACCTAGGGGACCCTTTTATAGTGGCTGGCCAGGCCACGTTCGGGGGCCGAATGTGCCTCCGCATCCATGCAATGTTCGGCGGCCGAACATAAGGTTCGGCGGCCGAACCTGCACTTCCCTCTCTTAGACTTTCGGGGGCCTAACGTGCCTCCCAAAGTCCATGCATGTTCGGCGGCCGAAAGTGAGTTTCGGCGGCCGAACCTGGGTTTTCCCTTAAAGAAATTTTCATGCAAAAACTCATTTAAAATCATACTTAAAACATTAAAAACATGAAAACATTTTATAAAAACATGCTTTTACCCTTCTAGAGGTTTCCGACACCCAAATTCTACCGGACGGTAGGAATTCCGGTACCGGAGTCTAGCCGGGTATTACAATTGGGCAGCATTTTGAACTCCAATTCATGTTTCTCTATGGCTAGCTGCAATTTAGTACTGAATTCAGGCAAAAAAAAACTCTACCTTATCTGGAGGTTTGGGAAGGCATTGATCCGCATGGTCCTTTGGTTTAGGTGTTTGGAATACCATTTATTCCTTGTGAGCATGGGCTATTTGCGTTGGAAGGCTGAAAGGAGTTTTAGGTGATGGGAGCGGTGGTGAGAGGTTCGGCGGCTGAAAGGTGGTGGAGTTCGGCGGCCAAAAGGTGGTGGTTTCAGTCTGCACAAGGCTGATCTGAAGAGGTGCGATTGGCTCTCCTTTGTTCTGCGCATGTTTGCAGTCCACCTGTTGGATGCAACAGTCAGTTTCTTTCAGTTATGGCTCTTTTTGGCTCTCCTTCCTGCAAAGATCATCATTTAGTATATCATCTTGATTTACATAAAAAACATCTTCACTCAAACAATCAATGATATCTAAACTATCAACAGGCTCTGTTTGACCAGTTGGTTTGGACAAACAGTTTTCTAGCTGTTCTTCTTCAGCTGCTTGTTCTTGTACTTGCCAACTTTCATCATCATCCTCGACATCTTAAAGCTCTTGCTCTCTTCTTAACATGTTTGCTTTCATTGAGGTGGCTAATTGTCCTATGTCCTGTCGCATGCTTTGCATGGAACTTACCATTGTTTCCATCATCTTTTCAAGGTGCTGGATGGAATTTGGAGGTTCTGGTTGGGCTTGATATCCTTGATAATTCTGGTAGTCGTTATCCCATGCATAACTGAAGTCTGAATAGTCCCTCCAGCCTGGATTGTATGTGTTATAGTATGGATCATGTCTAGGCTGGCTATTGAATCCTTCATATGCATGAACTGGTTGGTCATTGAATCCTTCAAATGTATGTCTAGGCTGACTATTCCCATAAACCATAGGACATTGATAAGTTGGGTGTCCTACATATGCATAGGTCCTATATGGCCTTGGTGGCTGAAATGCTTGAACCTGTTGAACTAGTCCTATGGCAAAATCTTTCATAAAAGATGTCAGGTCAGAAAGCTGAGAAGAAGTGGCAGGTGTACTTACCTCATCCATGATTCAGGTCTGCGATGGTGACTGTGCCTTTGGCAAGATGTTCGGCGGCTAAATGAGGATGAGGTTCGGCAGCCGAAGGTTGATGAAGTTCGGCGGCCGAATGTGTTGCAGAAGGTGCTTCTATGCAAAAATGGTCTTCACTCTTTTTTTTTTATGTTCAAATCTGCGATGAGGTGTTCTTTGGGTGGCAGATCTGGTCTTGAAAGAAAAGCAAATAAGTTAAATCAACTCCTCGGCAATGGCGCCAATTTTTGACTCGCGGTTGTCGAAACCGGTCAAAAATAACATTTCCGGTTATCAACAATTTTACAACTGCAGATAGTGGTAAAGGATCGAATCCACAGAGAATTGTAAACTTATCTATTTTTCTCAACAAAACCAAGAGATTAAACTGAATGAAAAACTGAAAGCAAGTAACTGAAAGCAAGTAACTGAAAGCGGAACAAAAGTAAAGTGCAATAAAAGTAAAAGGGGGGGGGGTTTGAGATCGATTTGATTAGCAAACTACTGAAAGCAATTAAATAAGCAAGTAATTAAAATAAAGAGAAATTCAATATGAGAAAAGTCTAGTTGAAGAGATGGATCCACTTTGGTTGTTTGGATTGATCATTGAAACTTATGTTCTCTTGATTGATTCAATAGATTAGTTATGGAGGTGGAAGACGCTTCTCACCACCATGTCTCTCCTTATGATTAAATCAATTAGGAAACATCCTCTAATCAATTACTAATTAACAAATTGTCAAGGAACGTCCTTAGGCCTTAGGCATTAAAATAATTGTCAATTGCATGAAGAAAGAGAGAGATCCAATCCTAGCTACTCAAACGCATGAGATGTTGCTAGATGATACAATTCCTTAGTTATTACACCAAGTGTTCTTATGTTAGAATAATTCCATCAATTAGGGACTAAAAATTATCCCAAATAACAATCAATTACCTTGCAATCAAGAATCAAGTGGCCAATTTGATAAAAACAACAAAGTAATCAATGATTCAAGCACCAAATTGTATGAATATTGAACAAATCAAAGACAAATAGTTTATGTTCAGATCTCACAATCCATAAAACAACCTTAGTTTCAACCAATCTTCAACTACAATAAAAGGTTTCAGCCACTCATGGCTGGAACAAAATAGAAAATAAAAGGAGAACACAAAAGATGAAGAACCGAAGATGGAGATGGAGAGGCTTGGTGCGCCTTGCTTGGCCAGATAAGGGAGAAGGAGTTGCTGTCCAATCTCCTTGGATGGCCTCTTTGAGATCTTTAAATATGTTCTAATGTGCTGTCTTAGGGTTTCAAGAGGCTGCCCACGTTTTTAGAGGCTGCCCAAAATGCCCTTGGTCCAAGATGTGCCATCCATGCACATGTGTGAAGGGAAAAACGTGGGACATGTGTGGCTTGTGCAAGAATGGGTCTTTTGGTCTTTGTTTGCTGTCTAAGTGTCTTCAAGATGCTGCCCAAGGTGCCCAAGTCTTGCCTTCACACTCTCCTTGCCGCCCATGCACAATTAAGGAAGGTGGAGCCTCCTTTGCAATTTGAATTTTGAATGTGCAAGGCATGTGGTGGCAAGCATGTGATCTTTGGATTTGGCTTCCTTAATAAGCTGGATTTTGAAATTCAAAATTTGAATATGAATCTTGAAGATTTGAATTTCAAAATACTTTTCTTATTTGGCTCTTCATATATGGCAACTTGAGACTTGGCTTCTTGAATAAGGAAGAGGCTACTTGGAGATTTGAAATTTGAATTTCAAATTGCTTTGGCTGAATGTTCTTTCCTTCTTTGCCACTTTCCTTATTTAGAACTTTCCTTATTTAGAACTTTCCTTATTTAGCTTCACTTGAATTCAATTTGGCAGGCTTGCACTCCTTTGCTCCAATTAAGGCAGTTTTAGGGGGATTTTCTCCAAAATGTCCTTTTACACCATTTTCTGCAAAATAATGTCAAGAGCACTAAATTAAGCAGAAATCATGTAAATAATCATCAATAATATCAAGATAAAATGGACTAAAATATGTTCTATCATTTAGTTTAGACTCTTTCTAGCTTTCAGAGTGACTTGCCCTTACTTGAAGCACTTTATTCAGCTTTTTGCACTTTATTCTTGCTTGAAAAAGTCACAAACCTTTTGACGTGAAGGTATATATTTGTGATACCCACCCCCAATTACTCAGTTGGTCACCTATCCAAGTGGCTACTAGCTCTGTTCATAGTCTTTGACTATTGGAACAGTTTGTAATTTGTGCTTCTGAAGTCTTTGCCTTTGCTGAATTTCTTTTTCTCAATGAATTGGGCAAATCAACACCAATTTCTAAAATAAGTCATATTTTATTATTTACACATCTTTATTATTCTCTCTAATGAGTAATGTCATATATTTTTCATCATGGCAAGCTCAAAGATCCAATTCAAAAGGAAATTTCCAAAAATGAATACAACTCACTGTAATTGATTCAACTTAGGTTTAAAGAGTCATCACATCATTGGGGTCATGGAAAGAAAGCCCATTCAACATAGCCTATGTATTTGAGTAAAGCATACCAAAACAGAAAAAAGAAAAAAAACTGTGGCTGTGTGTGCATTAAAGGCAAAAATAACAAAAATGAAAAATGTGTGCAAACTAAAAATTAAAGCTGAAATGAACTTAAAATAAAAATTCAGAGATATGCACCCCCACATCTAATTCATGCATTGTCCTCAATGTATTGGAAATATTAAAGTTTAAAGGAAACTGAGTACTCCCTTAGTGTGGTTTGTGTGGTGCGAAACACTAAGCAAGCTGAGGAGGATGATGCAGTGGAACTTCTTCCACTACTTGCACTGTGAACCCTTCATAGTATGGTTTCAGGTGTGGTTCATCCCAAATATAGTGTTTTGCACTCTTCTTTATTTTGTCTGCATACCATGGTCCACCAATTGGGGCATGGAAGATATGTTCATAAAAGTCACTCTCATTTTCTATACATTCTGGAAGTTGCCGCATCAGGGGCTTCTGTTTGGGTAGGCAAGATTCTACTTGTGTCAACTGCATGACTTGTTCAGGCAAACAAGTGTTGGCCTGCATTGGATTTCTGGCTGAACTGGATTCTGCTTGCTCTTTTGGTTTGGGTGATTTGAGTTCCTCTTGCTGAAGTGGTGCGGGCAGCCCATGGTCCTTCTGTGTTTGGTTGCAGTCCATCTGCTGGATGCAACAGACTGTTGCTTTCAGTTTTGGCTCTTTTTGGCCTCCTTCATCTTTCTGGCTAGCCTCCCTGCAAAAGTTATTGTTTAGCTTATCATCTTGATTCATATCAAAAACTTCTCGGCTCAAACAATCAATGATATCTAAATCATAAACAGGACATGTCATGGGGATATTTCATGGCATCATAAACATTAAATTTTATTACTTCCCTTTCAAATTCCATGGTTAATGTGCCATCATGCATATCTATCTTAGTTCTGGCTATACTCACGAAAGATCGTCTAAGTAAGATGTCTGAAGTAGTGTTGCTATTGCCTTCCTTCATATCAATCACATAGAAATCTGCTGGAAAGACAAGTTGAACTACTTGCACTAGAACATCTTCTAGAACTCCTTTTGGGTATACTACAGATTTGTCAGCCAATTGAATGACCACTCTAGTGTCTTTTAGTGCCCCTACATTCAAAGAATTATAAATAGAAAGAGGCATAACATTAATTGATGCACCTAAGTCACACATGGCCTTTTTGATGCCCACATTGCCAATTTTGCAAGAAACAGCAAATATCCCTCTATCTTTGTACTTGGTTGGGAGTTCTCTCTTTATGACAGCTGTCACAACTTCTCCCACACTTGCCTTTTCTTTCTCAGCAAGCTTCCTTCGGTTAGTGCACAGTTCTTTCAAGAATTTTGCGTACCTGGGAATTTATTTCACAACATCTAGCAAGGGTATGTTGATCTCCACTTTCTTGAAGGTTTCAAGGATCTCTTTTTCTTCTTTCTCTTTTTGTGATTTTTCAAACCTTTTTGGAAAGGGAGGTGGAATCTTGAAACTTACTTGCTGATTTGTATTCTGCTGGTGTACTGGTGTTGTTTCCCCAGTCTATTTGGACAAACAGTGTTCTGGCTGTTTTTCTTCAGCAGTTTGTCTTTGCACTTGTGAACTTCCATCATCAGCCTTGACATCTTGAAGCTCTTTCCCACTTCTTAACATGATAGCACTTACATTTTTCCTAGGATTAGCTTCGGTTTGGAAAGGTAACTTACCTTGGGATTCAAGCTTGCTCACTGAGGTGGCTATTTGACCCATCTGCTATTGGAGACTTTGCACAGAATTTGCTAGTGTCTTTATCATCTCCTCAAGGTGCATATTGGAACTTGGAGGTGCTGGATTTCTTTGATAGTTTTGGTAGTTGTTAGCCCTTGCATAGCTGAAGTTCGGATGGTCCCTCCAACTTGGATTGTAGGTGTTAGAGTAGGGATCATATCTTGGTTGGCTATTGAATCCTCCAATTGAATTTACTTGCTGGTCATCCTCATGAAGTGTAGGACATTGATCAGTTGGGTGTCCTACATGTGCACATATCCCACATGGTCTAATTTGCTAAAATTGTTGAGCTTGTTGAGCTTGACCAATGACAAGATTTTTCACAGCAGAGGTTAGTTCAGAAATTTGAGAAGTGAGAGCAGATGTACTTACCGCATTGACTCCTCTTTGCAGCTGCTTTTCATCTCTATATTGTCTAGATGCTGCTGCAAGTGTTGAAATCAACTCTTTGATTGCTTGAGGTGTTTTATCTTCAATTGAACCTCCACATGCTATAGTAATGAATTTCCTTTCGGATGGTAGCAAACCTCCATAGAAGAATTCTATGAGTGATTTATCTGAAATGTCATGTTGAGGACATCTTGTACACAATCCCTTAAATCTTTCCCAATAATCATACAAATCCTCAGTGTCTTTTTGCTTAATGCCACTTATCTCTCTTCTTATGCCTATGGCTTTAGAAGTTGGGAAATATTTATTCAGAAAAGCTCTAACCATACCATCCTAAGAAGTGATTGATCCAGGTGGTAAGTAAAATAACCAATCTTTGGCATAATCATCAAGTGAGAATGGGAATGCTCTCAGTTTAACATGCTCTTCAGTTATGCCTTGCGGCCTTATGGATGAACACACTATGTGAAATTCTTTCAAGTGCTTATGTGGATTTTCATTCTCCAAACCTCTAAATTTAGGTAGTAGATGTATCAAACCTATTTTGAGCTTAAAAGGGACTGTCAATGGCGGATAGGTGATGCAGAGAGGTACTTGATCGCCTATAAGGGCTGCCAACTCTCTCATTGTCCTTTCTCTTGGCATTGGTGCTCTCATTGCTGGATTTTCTAGTATGAGTTCATCATGGACAACAGGTTCAGCATGGGCAGCAGGTTGTACATTGTTTTCAGCCATCTCTGCGGCTGTTTGGTTAAGTTCAAAAGGTGTTGCTTCAGTTTCTGCGATGGTAGGCTCCTTTGTGGCAGATTCGATGGTGGCTTGCTCCCAAAGTCGGGTTGCTTGCTTCCCTAATCGCTTGAGTGTACGCTCAATTTCTGGATCATAAGGCAGAGTTTCCTTGTGTCCATATCTGGTCATGAAAGCAAAATAAATTAGTTAAATCAAGTCCCCGGCAACGGCGCTAAATTTTGATTGTGTAGTTGTCGAAGCTGGTCAAAAATAACATTTTTGGTTATCAATAATTTTACAACTGTAAATAGTGGCAAAACGATCGAATCTACAGGGAATTGATACTTACTTATTTTCCTTATCAAGACCAAGTAAATAAACTGAAAGTAAAATAAAAGGGGGGTTTTGAGATTGATGAATTGAACTAGAATTAAAAGCAACAAAGTAAAGCAAATAATTAAAGTAAAGAAGATTCAAATATGAGAAAAGCTCTAGTTGAAGAATTGGATCCACTTCAGTTGTTGGGATTGATCATTGATACAAAGATTCCTTTATTTGATTTAATAAATTGGTTATGGAGGTGGAAGACGCTTCTCACCACCATATCCCTCCTTAAGCATAAATCAATTAGGAAATGTCCTCTAATTAATTACTAATCAACAAGTTGCCAAGGAATGTCCTTAGGCCTTTGGCATCTAACAACTTTCAATTGCATTAAGAAATAGAGAGACCTAATTCTAGTTACCCAAACGCATGGTGATATTGCTAGATCATGCAATTTCCTTATTTTTTACACCAAGAGTTACTTCAAGCAATTACAGACTTAAAACTATCCAAACTAACAAATTATTACCTTGCAATCAAGAATCAATTGGCCCTATTGACCTAAACCACAAAGCAACAATGGAATTAAGCATGAAATTGCATAAATATTGAAAAACAAAAGATAAACAATGTATGTTCAAATCTCCCAATCCATAAAACAATCAAAGTTTCACCTAATCTTCAACTAGAAAAGAAGGTTTCAGCCACTCATGGCTGCAACAAAACAAAAAAATAAAAGAAAGAGAAGAAGGAGAAGAAGTGTGGCTGGAGGCTTGGCCTTGGAGAAGAGGTGTGGCTTGATCTGAATGTTGGAGAAGAGACGAAGCCCAGGGCGTGCGGCTTAGGTGATGTATTTATAGGCTGAATGTACTGCCCTAGATCTCCTTGATGAGGTGGAGCCTTCTTTTGAATTTTGAATTTTGAATGCTGAATTTTGAATTTTGAATGTTCTCCTTTTGAATTTTGAATTTTGAATCCTTGGGAGTCAAGAGCATCTTCTTGAGATTTGGCTTCCTCAATAAGGGAGAGGCTTCTTGAAGATTTGAAATTTGAATTTCAAATTATTTTGCTGAATGTACTTTCCTTATTTATCTCCTCTTCAGTTGCAACTTGGCTTATGCAAGCATGCTTGTTCTTCTTTATCCTATTTTAGGCAGTTTTGAGAGCATTTTCACCAAATTATCTCTTTACACCATTTTCTGCAAAATAAGATCAAAACCATAGAATTAGGCAGAAAAAGTGTAAATTAACATTAATAACATCATGATGAAATGGTCTAAATTTAGACTGATCAATAACTTCCCTAATGAACCCTGCCTCCTCTAACTTCTAAACCTCTTCTCGAGTAGCCTATTGCTTTTCCTTCTCGAACACCCTCTTCTTCTGCTTTATTGGTTTAGCTACAGGGAGGACATTGAGCTTGTGGGTCATCACCTTGGGGTCTATTCTCGGCATGTCAGAAGGCTTCCAGGCGAAGCTTGAGGCATTTCCTCTGATAAGGGCCATTGGTGTCGCTTTTTGCTCTCCGTCAAGGCTCGCGTTGAGGCTGAAGGCCTTGTCTATTTCCTCCTCTGATAGTGAAAATGTCTCCAACTCATCAATGGGCTCCGTCCTAGCCTCCTTCTTTTCATCTCGGACTTCCATGACCTCCGGGTTTATCTCCTCAGCTGCTGCATTTGGTTCTGCCACCGTGGCCAGATACACTGCTCCCACCCTTGCCTCGGTTGGAAACTTCATGGTCAGGTACTTGATGCTGGTCACTGCTTCAATGTCATACCACACAGGCCTTCCCAAGATTATGTTGTAGCTTAATGGGAGTTTCACCACCAGGAAGACTGCGTAGTGAGTGCGAGACAAGGGCGGTTCTCCCAATGTTAGGGCTACCTTCACTTTCCCTTCCACAACCACCGAGGTTCCCCCTATCCCTTTGACCGGGGCCTGATCCCTTACCAGCTACTCCTCTAGTATTCTCATCTACTGAAAGACCCTGTAAGGCAACAGGTTCACCTTACTCTTGTCGTCTACCAGGATCTTGTGGACCCTGTAGTTATGAATGATGGCCTCGATGACTAGAGCATCGTCATGGGGCATCTGAATCCTGTGAGCGTCTTTGGGGGAGAAAGAGATGGTTACTGGGGAGTGCTTTACTATTTGCAGGACTTTGTTGCTGCTCCCCTTTCCACTCTGGCTTCTCTTCTTCCCTCTTCTACTCATCTGACCTCCAGTTCGCCCTACGATCATGTTGATGGTTCCATTGGAGCTGTCATTAACAGGCCTTGCTCCCTGTTTATGGGGCCTCTCCACTATGGCATTCTGTTGGGGCCTCTTTCCTTCTGGTTTATTCATAAAGCTTCGGAGATGCCCTTTCTTTATTAACCTCTTTATCTCATTGATCAGTTGGTAGCAGCTATTGGTATCATGGTCGTGGGTCTAGTGGTATTGGCAATACTTGTCTGGATCCCTCCGGCTAGCGTCGGCTTTCATAGGCTTAGGCCATTGGACAAAGTCCTTGATTTGTACCGCCATGAGCACTTCAGCTCTAGATGCATTCAAGAGGGTGACTGCCTCGGGGATCCGGGTTGATATGCCCTCTGTTCTCTTCTGTCCCAGGGCTGTCTGTACATCTCAGGCCCCTTATTCGGCCACCTTGCCTGCCTCTCGGGCCTTCTTTCTTCCATCGTCTTTCTCATGTCTCTGACCTTTTAGGTGGCTTTTTGCACAATGACCCGAAGAACTCAGAGGATGTGGTCCTCTTCTGCATGGCTTCCACTGCTCAGCCCTCATCCAGCTTAGGGATCTGCAAGGCCTCCGTGTTAAAACGATCCACATACTCCTTTAGGGATTCATTCTTCCTTTGTCAAACCGTTTCTAAATAGCTGGTATTCCTCTCAACTGGGACCCCATCAATGAATCGGCTGATGAATAAGTTAGCCATATCTCCAAAGCTCTTAATGCTCCCCACCTCCAGGATATTGAACCAGGCCCTTGCTAGTCCTGTGAGGGTTGTGGGGAAGACCTTACACATCAGGGTGTCCGAGAGGGTCTAGAGCTCCATGAATGTCTTATAGTTCATGATGTGCTCCCGGGGGTTTCCTGCTCTGTTATAAGCCGCCATAGGTGGCATCATGAACTTCTTCAGGATGGTTTCCTACTGGATCCATTGGGAGAAGGGTGAAGACATGGGCAAGAGGGTCTAGCTATTATCATTTGCCCCCAGTTCAGCCAGGAGTTGCTCCTTCATCTTTTACAGCTTCCAGTCTACATATGAATCCTTTTACCTTTCCCTTTTCTCCAGGCAATATCCCTCCTCCCATTCTTCACTCTCCATCCTCCCTACTGTCCTCGTAGAGTAGCTATCTGCCTCATCATTTTCAATGAGGTCGCTCACCCTTCGACCCCTGGCTCTAGCTGCCAGCTCATCCTCCCTAGTGGCTCCCCCGCTTCTTTCTCCGGTTCTCTAACTGCTTTATTGGGGGATTTTGTGGTTGAAGGTGGGTTGGGGCTCGATGGAGTTGAACGTTTCAACTACAGGGGGTATGCTTAACGAGTATTAAGACCCCTCTATTGCAGCATCTGCCCTAGATAGTGAGCAGTGTTCTGTAGCTGAAAAGCCATTGGTTAGAGTTCTTGGTTGGACAGGGTGGTTTTGGGTACATTCCCTGCCGGGATCGGCGAGGGATTAAACAGCACGTTTGGTTGATTTGAAGGGGTTGTGGGGTTTGAGAATGAGAACTGCTGACCTTCTTGAGCAGAGCTCAGGTCATTTGGAGTATTACTAGTATGGTTTTCATTGTGGTTTGCCATGTGGATCTCAGTGGGTGTTAGGGAAATGGAACTTCGGTGACGAGAATATTTTCTTCGTTCTCACAGATGGCACCAATTGATGTTCTGAGATCCAGAAAATAGATTTTATAGTGTATCAGTGAGCTTAGCTTGGGAAAATCACGTCTCCCCTCTCTTTATTCCTTTTCTTTTTGTCATCTAGTGACGCATAACTGCCCCCTGCTACCGTGCCGCCTGTCCTTGTTACTCAAACTTGTACGTACGGATGTGCCAACGTATTCCCTCTCTCTGTTAGGCGGCCATTTAATTCCCCCTGGCGCGCGTGCTGATAGGGCTGCGAGGTGACTGAGCCTGCTCTCTTACCTCTTGTCACGTCACCTGGCTGGGCTATTTTTCGGTGGACCTGCGCGTGTGGTCAGTTCGGCCTGCTTTATGTCACCAGGCTGGAGCGCGCAATATCAGGATGGTCCGCTTGAGAACGATATGATGGGCTTTGGGCCTGTGTCCTTCTTCAAGACCCGATCTCACCCCAGAGTGTAAGAAGCCCAACAGTCATCAATATTTACAAATCAATTTATAAATTTATACATGCTTATAATATTTAGGGGTCAATTTATAAAGTTGTTAAAGTGAATTATAAAAAATAATAAAAATTAAATTAAGGGACTAAATTGTCAATTTTATTAAACTTCACGGAGTTGGTTGTTTTCTATTAAAAGTATAGTAAAAGCTATTCAAGTCATTTTTCTATAATTAACAATAAATTTAACGGGATGGACTAATTTGTAAGTTTAATCAATTTTAAAAGGCTATATAGATGGATTTTAAAAATACAATAATTAAACTGAATATTTAACTAAACTATAAGAATTAAAATGTAGTTTACTCTTTTTTCTTTCACATGTGCATATGCTTGCTTGCCTCAAAACCAAGAGATTTTGCACACTGATACTCATTTGCCAAAAATTTTACCACTCTTGTAAGTTCTCTCTCCTGTTCACTAGTCGCCGCTGCTCCTCTCCCCCACTTGATCAGCTTTTTGAAGTGCTGCTGTTGAATGCTCTCTTCTTCTATTCTCCTCCTCACCTAGATATTCTCCTCCTCACCTAAATGGACAAAGCATTGTTCAAAATAAAGAAAGAATGGAATCATTAAAGCCTAAATACAAGATTTAGAAAAATAAATTTCAAAATCCTAATGCAAAAAATCATTATTCGGATAACTTTGAAAAAAATTACAAGAGTAGAAATTATCAAATCAATCAAACCCAACTAACATCAAAACGTTCAACCCATTCTAAAAAAATATGGAAAGCATATTAAGGAAATCATAGCAATTGTTGCATTGGAAACTCTGCTTTTTAATATTGCCAACTTCAAAAGCAGGGGCAAGACACCACAAAGTACTTATTGCAATAAGAAACTATGATGGTAAGAGACTCTAAGTTTTAGAATAGATGGTGATAGGTGATAGAGTATAATTTAGACCATTTTATCATGAGGTTATTGATGTTAATTTACACTTTTTCTGCCTAATTTTGTGATTTTAATCTTATTTTGCAGAAAATGGTGTAAAGAGATAATTTGGTGAAAATGCCCCTAAAACTGCCTAAAATGGAGCAAAGGAGAGCAAGCATGCCAAGTGCGACTTGAAAGGAGCCAAACAATGAAAGTAATTTGAAATTCAAATTTCAAATCCTTAAGAGAATTTAAAATTCAAAATCAAGATTCAGCTCATTAAGGAAAGTGCTAAATAAGGAAAGTGGCAAATAAGGAAAGTGCAGTCTGCAGAGCAGTTTGAAATTCAAGATCTTCAAGAATCCTTTTCCTTATTAAAGAAGCCAAATCTTTAGAAGATGCACATTCAAATTTGAAATTCAAATTCAGCTTGTCAAAGAATCCAAAGAAGTCACACATGCCACCTTAAGTCTTGCACATTCAAAATTCAAAATTCAAAATTCAAAAGAGAGGCTCCACCTCATCAATGCAAGATATGGGCGGCATGGGCAGCACTTGGGTAGCCAAGAATTCAACTTGGGCAGCAAGTAAGGACCTAGGTCAACACTTTCAACTATAAAAAGACACATAAGGAGCCTCCCCATGCTTTTTCTACTCTCCTTTAGACACACATACGGGATTGCAAGTGGCACTATATCTTCTTCTTCTTTTCTTTATTTTCTTGTTTTGTTTCAGCCATGAGTGGCTGAAACCTTTTATTCTAGTTGAAGATTAGGTGATACTTTGGTTGTTTTATGGATTGTGAGATCTGAACATAAGTTGTTTATCTTTTGGTTATTCAATATTTGTGCAATTTCATGCTTGATTCCATTATTGCTTTGTTATTATGATCAATGTGGCCACTTGATTCTTGATTGCAAGGTAATATATTGTTAGTTTGAATAATTTTGAGTCCGTAATTGCTTGAATTGTTCAAACATAAGAACACTTGGTGTAAAACTAAGGAAGTTGCATAATCTAGCAATATCACTATGTGTTTGGGTAGCTAGGATTAGATCTCTATATTTCTTAATGCAATTGACAGTTATTTTGATGCCTAAGGCCCAAGGACGTTCCTTGGCAACTTGTTGATTAGTGATTAATTATAGGACATTCCCTAATTGGTTTATGATTAAGGAGAGACATGGTGGTAAGAAGCGTCTTCCATCTCCATAACTAATCTATTGAATCTATAAGGGGAAACTAAGTGTCAATGATCAATCCCAACAACTGAAGTGGATCCAATTTTTCAACTAGATCTTTCTCATTATTGAAATCTCTTTATTTTGTTATTCACTTTCTTTTATTGCTTTCGGCATTAGATCAGTTCAATCAATCTCAGAACCCCCCTTTTTACTTTTATTGCACTTTATTTTTATTTTGCTTTCAGTTTCTTTGCTTTCAGTTAATTCTCTTGGTCTTGACAATAAAGATAGATAAGTTTTCAATTCCCTGTGGATTCGATCCTTTCACCACTATCTGCAATAGTAAAATTGTTGATAACTGAAAAGGTTATTTTTGACCGGCTTCGACAACCACGAGTCAATAGGCTATAAGTTGTGGCTCAGTAGAGCTTACGGCTTCTCAATCTCATTTAGTTTTAGGGTGTGCTGAACACTAGCATGGTGATGAAGCCCTTACACTCTTGAGTTGTGGACATCCCAGTATGCAAAATAATTTTTATTTTTTACAAAGAAAATAATTTCACACTTATTAAAGCAAAATCTCTTCTGTTTCATTATTTTTCCTCTAATTTAGCAAGAAAATAAGTAGAGGATTTCTTTTGTTTGAAAAATCTCTTTCTCTATATTATAGAGAGTTTTTTCTCAATCTTTTTTCGTTTACCTAGGAGCTTTGTCTCTTCGTTCCTACCACATCGTTGGTTGCTCCTCTATTTTAGGACATATTTGTACTTGTTGTGCCTAGAGTGATGATTAGGTGGTGTTGCTTATGCTCTTCAGTATGCTTCTAGCTTGAACTCTAGTATGGAGTATTCCCTTTTACAAAGATTTGGCTTCTTTTGCTCTCCTTAGCCTTGGGTGTAACAACCCGGAAACTGCACCGCTATTGATGCTAGAATTCATATCGACTTAAGTTCACCGGAGACTATAACAATCCTACTATATATCCTGTTACATCTGATATAATCCCAAACATAATATTAAAAATGTACATAAACATTTCAGTTCATAAACCAAAACTTGGTATGTGTATACATACATAACTGAAAATACAAACCCATTGATCAGTCCATATTTAGACCATTATATTATGATGTTATTGATGTTAATTTACGCTTTTTCTGCCTAATTTTGTGATTTTGATCTTATTCTGCAGAAAATGGTGTAAAGACGTAATTTGGAGAAAATGCCCTTAAAACTGCTTAAAATGGAACAAAGGAGAGCAATCATGCCAAGTTGCAACTTGAGAGGAGACAAACAAGGAAAGTAATTTGAAATTCAAATTTCAAATCTCCAAGAGCATTCAAAATTCAAGATTCAGCTAAATAAGGAAAGTGCTAAATAAGAAAAGTCTAGTCAGCAGAGTAGTTTGAAATTCAAATATTCAAGAATCCTTTTCCTTATTGAAGAAGCCAAATCTCTAGAAGATGCACATTCAAATTTGAAATTCAAATTCAGCTTGTCAAGGAAGCTAAAGAAGATACACTTGCCCCCAAGTCTTGCACATTCAAAATTCAAAATTCAAAGAGAGGCTCCACCTCATCAATGCTCACATGGGCGGCAAGGGAAGGACTTGGGTAGCAAGCTAATCATACTTGGGCAGCAAGGGAGACCTAGGGAAGCACATAAACTCTATAAAAAGCTACATTAAGGAGCTGGCCACTCTCTCCACGCCATCTCTCCCATTCGGCCACACCAAGGGTAGCCGCACCTCTCCATCTTCTCCAAGGCTTCGGCCTCTTCTCTCCTTCTATCTTTCTTCTTTATTTTTGGTTTTGTTTCAGCCATGAGTGGCTGAAACCTTTTATTCTAGTTGAAAATTGGTTGAAACTTTATTTGTTTTATGGATTGAGAGATCTGAACATACATTGTTTAACTTTGGTTTATTCAATATTTATGCAATTTCATGCTTGATTCCATTATTGCTTTGTTATTTTGATCAATGTGGCCAGTTGATTCTTGATTGCAAGGTGATATATTGTTAGTTTGAATAGTTTTAAGTCCGTAATTGTTTGGATTGTTCAAACACAAGAACACTTGGTGTAAAAACTAAGGAAATTGCATGATCTAGCGATATCTCCATGCGTTTGGGTAGCTAGAATTAGATCTCTCTATTTCTTAAAGCAATTGACAATTGTTTTGATGTCTAAGGCCCAAGGACATTCCTTGGCAACTTGTTGATTAGTGATTGGTTAGAGGACGTTCCCTAATTAATTTATGCTTAAGGAGAGACATGGTGGTGAGAAGCGTTTTCCATCTCCATAACTAATTTATTGAATCAAACAAAAGAACCTAAGTATCAATGATCAATCCCAACAACTAAAGTGGATCCAATTCTTCAACTAGACCCTTTCTCATATTTGATTTACTTTACTTTTATTATTCGCTTTATTTTACTGCTTTCATCATTAGCATAATTGAATCAATCTCAAAACCCTCCTTTTTACTTGCAGCCTATTTTTATTTTGTTTTCAATTTGTTCCTTTAGTCTTGATAAGAAAGATAGGTGAGTATCAATTCCCTGTGGATTTGATCCTTTCACAACTATCTACAGTTGTAAGATTGTTGATAACCAGGAAGGTTATTTTTGACCGGCTTCGACAACTGCACAGTCACCCATACTAGAGCTCTCATCAAATGCTCAAGTATAGTCATCATCAAATGCCTTAGTTTGGTTCAGTATAGTTTAAACTTAAAACTTTTACATAAAAAGATCATTAATAGGAGATCATAAAAGAAAACTAGGGGAAAACACAATACTAAGCCCCACAACTAAACTATTACATAAGAGTTATACCATAGAACATTGCTAACCTCCCGAGTTAACTCTGATCCTGCAAACTTAGGATTAGGGGAAAGGGATAAGCTATTAGAGTATAGTGAGTAGAAATATAATATAAAAAAGTTTAATAAAATATATGATTATATGAATGCGTCATAACACAAATAATTCACATCAAGATGAACTTGTTACTAGCAATCCTCCATAAATCTAATAGTGTCCAACTCACAATGAGTGCTCCTCAATACTTCCTCTTAAACATAACATAACTTATATATAGTATCAAGGGCATAGAATGGGCTTTCACTTAGATGATACTGGATTTTGCAATCATAATCACTAAGCAGTGCTACCCATCTCCACTACCTCAAGCTCAACTCTCTATGACTCAAGATGTATTGCAAGTTTTCATGATATGCAAAGATCTCACATTTCACCCCATAAAGATAGTACCTCCACATCTTTAGTACAAAGGTCACAGTTGTCATATCTAGATTATGTGTAGAGTAATTGAATTCGTGCTTCTTTAGCCGTTTAGAAGCATAAGTTATTACCCTATCACTCTGCATCAACACACAAGCTAGTCCCACTCGGGATGCATCACAGAATACTCTGAAATCCTCATTACTTGTAGGTAGAGCTAATATTGGTGTTGACATCAACTTTCTCTTTAACTCTTGAAAACTCTCTTCTCACTAATCTATCCAAATAAACTTTTGGTTCTTCTGAGTCAACCTGGTCATATGAGCGATTATTTTAGAGAAATCCAAAAAGCTTTTGATCTCTGTTACTGTAATGGGTCTGGACCAATTAGCTACCATTTTTACTTTCTTAGGGTTTACCTCGATTCCATTTCCTGATACTACATGCCCCAAGGAAGAGATACTCTTCAACCGGAACTCAAACTTAGAGAACTTAGCATACAACCTATGTCCTCTCAAGGTCTGCAACACTCTCCTTAGATAATGGACATGCTCCTTTGCATTCTTGGAATACACTAGGATATCTACAATAAAGATAATAACAAGTGATTCAGAAACTGTCTAAAAACTATGTTCATGAGATCCATAAATGTTGCAGGGGCATTGGTATGCTGATAGAGCATATTTTAGTCCATATTATCATGATCTTATTGATGTTTATTTACACCTTTTCTACCTAATTTTGTGGTTTAAATCATGTTTTGCATATATTAGGTGTAAAGGAACAATTTGGGGAAAATGCTCTTAAAAATACCAAAAAGTGCCAAAACTGAAGCACTTTTGGAAGCCAAAAATCAGTCATCTTCGGAAGCACCTTCGGCGGCCAAAAGTCTGCTTTAGAGCCAAAAGTGACCCATCTTCGGCGGCACCTTCGGCTGCCGAACCCTCACTCTAGAGCCGAAAGTCCAGCCCCCGAAACTAGACTTAGGCGGCCGAAAGTCCCTCCGAACAGCCTTCTCCTTGTTCAATAAGCCAAATCTTGAAGATTATATGTTTCCCACTTTATGCCACGCACATTCAAAATTCAAATCAAGGCTCCACCTTCCTCTTTAGTGCATGAATAATGTGAAGAAGGCTTCTTGGACACACTTGGACAACAATTAAAAGACCAAAAAGCCCTTACAACTCTTCACATGCACATAGAAGACACAAGGGCACTTTGGGCAGCCTCCAAAAGATGCATGGACATCCAAGAAACCCTAGGCAGCCTCCCAAGACCTATTTAAAGGCTTCAAGAAGATATGAAGAGGCAGATTTGATCCACACCACTCCTTGAAGGATTCGGCAGCCCCATCTTTCCTCCTCCCCACTTTGGTTCTTCATCTTCTTACTTTCTCTTCTTTTATTTTCTGTTTTGGTTCAGCCATGAGTGGCTGAAACCCTTTATTCTAGTTGAAGTTTGGTTGAAACTAAGGTTGTTTAAAGGGTTGTGAGATCTGAACATAAAGTGTTTGCTTTTGATTAGTTCAATATTCATGCAATTGTGTGCTTAATTCTAAGATTGCTTTGTTGTTTTGATCAAATTGGCCACTTGATTCTTGATTGTAAAGTTAATTGATTATTAGTTGGGATATTTGTTAGTCCGTAATTGCTAGAAATATTATGACCTAAGAACACTTGGTGTAAAAACTAAGGAATTGCATGATCTAGCAACATCTCATACGTTTGAGTAGCTAGGATTGGATCTCTCTCATTCTTTATGTAATTGACAATTGTTTTGATGCCTATGGCCCAAGGACATTCCTTGGCAATTTGTTAATTAGTAATTGATTAGAGGACATTCCCTAATTGATTTAATCATAAGGAGAGACATGGTGGTGAGAAGCGTTTTCCACCCCCATAACTAATTTATTGAATGAATCAAGAAAACCTAAGTTTCAATGATCAACCCAAACAACCAAAGTGGATCCATATCTTCAACTAGACCTTTCTCATATTGATTTCTTCTTTTATTTTGATTACTTGCTGTTTTAATTGCTTTCAATAGTTGTTAGTCAAATCAATCTCAAAACCCCCCTTTTTACTTTATTGCACCTTACTTTTATTTTGCTTTCAATTACTTGCTTTCAATTGTGCTTTCAGTTGATTCTGATTGATCTTGTTTGTGAAAAATAGATAAGTACTCAATTCTCTATGGATTCGATCCTTCACCACTATCTGCAGTTGTAAATTGTTGATAACCAAGAAGGTTATTTTTGACCGGCTTCGACAACCGCGAGTCAAAAATTGGCGCCGTTGCTGGGGAATTGATTTAACTTGTTTATTTTTCTTTTCATGACCAGATCTGAGCATAGGGACACTCTGCCCTTCGATCCAGAAATTGAACGCACAATCAGGAGGCTAGGAAAGCAAGCCTCAATCGCAGAACCTTCTGCCCAACATTCGGCCGCCGAACCATCCCAACATTCGGCCGCCGAACCTTCCCTGCCCCAGCAACCGAATCTTGCACCAATGGCAGAACCTAATGCACAAGCTGCTGCCCCCAATGGACATGCTGTCCAGAACCAAATCATTCAAGAAAATCCAGTCATGAGACCACAAGTGCCAAGGGAAAGAACCATGAGAGAGTTAGCAACACCTATAGGTGATCAAGCACCTCTTTGCATCACCTATCCACCTCTTACAGTTCCCTTTGAACTTAAGATAGGTTTGATTCATCTTCTTCCTAAATTTAGAGGTAGAGAGAATGAAAATTCACACAAACACTTGAAAGAATTCAACATTGTATGCTCATCCATGAGACCTCAATGGATCTCTGAAGATCATGTTAAATTAAGAGCTTTTCCCTTTTCCTTAGATGACTTTGCTAAAGATTGGTTATTTTATTTGCCACCTGGATCTATAACTTCTTGGGATGATATGGTCCAAACCTTTCTGGACAAATACTTCCCACCATCTAAATCAATTGGCATAATAAGAGAAATTACTAGCATAAGACAAACAAACTGAGGACTTATATATGATTATTGGGAAAGGTTTGAAAGACTATGTACAGGTTGTCCACAACATGATATGTCAGACAAGTCTCTCATACAGTTCTTCTATGGAGGATTGCTCCCATCAGAAAGAAAATTCATAAATGTAGCTTGTGGATGATCCATTGCAGACAAGACACCAAGGGAGATAAAAGAGTTGATATCTACCCTTGCAGCCTCATCTAGGCAATATAGAGAAGAAAAACAACTGCAAAGAGCCAATGAGGTAAATTCATCCACTATTTATGAACTGCCATCTGTGATGGTGTTTATGTATTTTCTTGTCGCACTCCTTGCATGGTGTTTATCAGTGTTTCCATCATCTTTTCAAGGCTTTGGTTGGAATTCTGAGGTACTGGTTTGGCTTGATTTCTTTGGTAGTTTTGGGTGTTGTTGGCCCTTCATACATGTTCCCTTAAGGTCTGCAGGTCTGTCCTTGTCATTGTCTTCATAGATGATATCTTAGTGTATTCCAGGAATGCAGAGGAGCATGCCCATCATCTGAGGTTGGTTCTGCAGACCTTGAGGGAACATGTTGTGGATGAATTTACCTCATTGGCTCTTCATACATGTTCCCTTCATACATGATATCTTAGTGTATTCCAGGTAGTTCTGGGTGTTGTTGGCCCTAGATAGAATTAGATCTCTCTAAGGCCGTCGGGACCCGTAGCAAGCCTAACATACATCCTGTAAACCTGCTTAATCCCATACATGATCAAGAAAATACATAAAAATTAAAACTTTTCCTTCATACATTCTCTCATACACCAAACTCAACCTGTGCATGCACTGAACATAATCATAATCATAACCCCTCTATGGGATCTCATCAATGCCCCAATGGGCGATACATCATAAGTTGAGTTGGTTTACATAAATATCATAACACATCTAAGATCATGTATTAAAAGGGATACCTTATACATAAAGTCAAGCACAATCTCTAATCCTCAATATCATTACATGACTAAAACTGTACTTTTACATAACATTAATACATTTATCATGTCCACACTATCTATTACATACACATGACTTCATTACTCTTGCGGACCTCCTGGTCTACCCTGTACCTGCAAACCTGGGGAATTTGGGAGAGGGGTGAGCTACTAGAGCCCAGTGAGCAGAATAATAAAACATTCAAAACATATGCTAACATGGAATGCATCACATCACAGCTAATCACATCAAGGATGAACTTGTCACCAATAGCCCTCTACATAGTCCAACTGTGCCAGAACGTAGAATGGGTCCTGGTCTTTCTCTTACATAGTGCCAACGAACGTAGAATGGGTCCCACTGGTCTTACATTCTATACCATACATATCACATCGTCACATCATAGATCGAGGGCTATGGATCATCCAACATTCATCTACATCAACATTAAAATATGCAATGCAACATATTCGTGAATTCTAATGCAAACAACCTAAATCATCACATGGCATTCATGATGCATGAACATGCTCAACATTTTATTAAATTTAAAACATAGTTCTGTTCTACTCACCTCTGGATAGCTCTGACCAGACACTGGAGCAGCTGACTCACTGCTGGGGTCCTCGGTTCCTTGGGTCCGAACCTACACAGGTGGACTCAAATGAGGGACCAAACAACTAGAACATAACTCTAAACTACTCCCCAAAAACCCCCTAAAACATCATGAAACAATTATAGAAAAACAAGCAAGAGAGGGCTGGACAGGGCACTTTCGGCGGCAGGTTCGGCGGCCGAAAGTCCATTCAGAGCCAAAAGTCAGGTAGGTTCGGCGGCACCTTCGGCGGCCGAAACTCCCAAACAGAGGCGAAACTCATGCATGTTCGGCGGCACTTTCGGCGGCCGAAACTCCCAGACAGAGACGAAAGTCCTCTTTCGGGGGCAAGCTTCGGCAGCCGAAGGCTGCCTCCACAAGCATGTTTGGCGGCCGAAAGTTCCTTCGGCTGCCGAACCTGGTTTCTCCCATAGTGGCAGAACTCAGCTCTTCTATGCACATTTGCCTCCAAAACTTTCCAATCATGCATAAACCTATTCTACAACACCCATACACAAGCATACAAGCTCCTAGGGGCTTCAAACTATCTACAACCCCCATCTACAACACATCAAACATCCACATTGTTCAAAAACGCATATAAAACCCATAAACCTAACCATGAGCTAAACATGCATTCTACCCATAGATCTACTTAAAACTTACTTAAAACATGCCATAGGCTCAAGATCGGTCCTTACCTCTTGAAGATCGAGAGAAGAACGACCCTAGCTCGAAAAATGGGAGAGAGAGAGTTCCTTGAACCTCCAAACTCCAAAACTTGCTCAAATGCTCAAAATCTTCAAAACAAGGGTAAAACAAATGAAAATCGAGAAAGATTTGAAGGAAGAACTCAAAGATTGGTGAGGGACGGTGGAGAGCTCACCTTGGCCGACAATGGGGAGAAAAGCTCGCCCGTTTTCGGCTAAGGGACCCTTTTATAGTGGCTGGCCAGCCCACGTTCGGGGGCCGAACGTGCCTCCGCATGCATGCCATGTTCGGCTGCCGAACTTGAGGTTCGGCGGCCGAACCTGGACTTCCCTCACTTATGCCTTCGGGGGCCTAAGGCACACCCGAAATGCATGCATGTTCGGCGGCCGAACCTGGGTTTTCCTCCAAGGTTGTTTTCATGCAAAAACTCATTTCCTTTTTACTTAAAACCATGGAATACATTAAAACATTTTATGAAAACATGTTTCTACCCTACTAGAGGTCTCTGACACCTGAGATTCCACCGGATGGTAGGAATTCCGATACCGGAGTCTAGCCGGGTATTACATTCTCCCCCCCTTAAGAACATTCGTCCCCGAATGTTCCTCAACTAGCACATGCAAGGCATACAATATATCATACACATGAAACACATGGAACATATAAGAAACTAACCTTAGAAAAGATAAGGGTATTGCTGGAGCATGGACTCCCGTGTCTCCCAAGTGCATTCTTCCAAATTGTGGTGGTTCCACAGGACTTTCACCATCGGGATTTCCTTGTTTCTTAGCTTTCTGATCTGGGTGTCTATGATCCGTACTGGCTGTTCAACATAGGTGAGATCCTCTTGGACCTCCACATCAGGCTCACTACGAACCTTGCTCGGATCTGACACAAACTTCCTCAACATTGAAACATGGAAAACCGGATGGATTCTTTCCATTGAAGCAGGTAAATCCAGCTTGTACGACATATTCCCAATCTTTTGCAAGATTTCAAAGGGTCCGATGTATCGTGGGGCTAGTTTACCTTTCTTCCCGAAGCGAACCACTCCTTTCATAGGAGACACCTTGAGCAATACCAGATCCCCCTCCTGAAACTCTACCTGTCTTCTGCAGATGTCTGCATAACTCTTCTGTCTGCTTGCAGCAGTCTTGATCCTTTCTCTGATTATGGGTACTACCCTGCTGGTAATCTCTACTAGCTCAGGCCCTGCCAAGGCCTTTTCTCCAACTTCTTCCCAGCAAACAGGTGATCTGCACTTCCTCCCATACAAAGCTTCATATGGAGCCATCTCGATGCTAGCATGATGGCTGTTGTTGTAGGCAAACTCCACCAAAGGTAGATGCTGCCTCCAAGAACTGCCAAAATCCAGCACACACATTCTGAGCATATCCTCTATGGTCTGGATGGTCCTTTCTGATTGTCCGTCCGTCTGTGGATGGAAAGCAGTGCTAAAATCCAACCTGGTACCCATGGCATTCTGCAGACTCCGCCAAAATCTGGAGGTGAACTGGGGCCCTCTATCTGACACTATCGAAATAGGAACCCCATGCAGTCTGACGATCTCATCGACATACACCTGCGCCAACTTGTCCACAGAATAGCCACTCCTGACTGGGATGAAGTGAGCAGATTTAGTGAGTCTGTCCACAATCACCCATATGGAGTCCAATCTGTTGGACGTCGCCGGTAACCCCACTACGAAATCCATAGCTATATATTCCCATTTCCACTCTGGAATAGGTAGCGGGTTAAGCATTCCAGCCGGCTTCTGATGTTCCAGCTTCACCCTCTGACACACTTCGCAGGCTGACACAAACTGTGCCACTTCTTTCTTCATAGCTGGCCACCAATAAACCTTCTTCAGATCTTGATACATCTTGATGGCTCCAGGGTGAACGCTGTATCTTGCATTATGGGCCTCTCTCATAATGTCTCCTTTTAGCCCTATGTCATCTGGTACACATAGTCTGCTCCCATAGCGGAGGATCCCTTTGCTGTCGAATCTAAACTCACTATCTTTGCCTGACTAAACAGTCCTGGCAATCTTCACTAACTCTGGGTCCTCATGCTGTTTCTGAGCCACCTACTCCAGAAACACGGGTGCCACTCTCATCTAGGCTACCAAAGCACCTGTACCAGACAACTCCAACTGTAGACCTTCCTCAATGAGCTTGTAAAACTCCTTCACTACTGGCCTCCTCTCTGCCGATATGTGGGATAAACAGCCGAGTGATTTCCGGCTTAAGGCGTCTGCCACAACATTCGCCTTACCCGGATGGTACTGAATCTTGCAATCATAGTCACTCAGCAGCTCCACCCATCTTCTCTGTCTCAAGTTCAAATCTCTTTGACTCAGGATGTACTGTAGGCTCTTATGATCTGTGAAGATCTCACATTTAACCCCATAGAGGTAGTGCCTCCACATCTTGAGTGCAAAGATTACTGCTGCCATCTCCAGGTCATGTGTGGGGTAATTCAACTCATGCTTCTTCAGCTGTCTAGAAGCATAGGCAATTACCCTTTCATTCTGCATTAACACACAACCCAGTCCCACTCGGGATGCATCACAGAAGACCGTGAAGTCCTCACTGTTAGCCGGCAAAGCTAACACTGGTGCCGAAGTCAACCTCCTCTTAAGCTCTTCGAAACTCTCTTCGCACTGGTCGGTCGACACAAACTTCTGATTCTTTCTGGTCAATCTGGTCAGAGGAGCTGCAATCTTTGAGAAGTCCTGAATGAACCTCCTGTAGTAACTTGCCAAACCCAAGAAACTTCTAATCTCTGTCACTAAAGTGGGTCTAGGCCAGTTGGCCACAACTTCTATCTTCTTGGGGTCCACCTCTATCCCATTTCCTGACACAACATGCCCCAAGAATGAAATGCTCCTCAGCCAGAACTCACACTTAGAGAACTTGGCATACAAGCCATGTTCCCTCAAGGTCTGCAGAACCAACCTCAGATGATGGGCATGCTCCTCTGCATTCCTGGAATACACTAAGATATCATCTATGAAGACAATAACAAAGTGATTCAGGTATTGGCTAAACACTCTGTTCATGAGATCCATGAATGCTGCAGGGGCGTTGGTTAACCCGAACGGCATCACAAGGAACTCATAATGCCTATATTTGGTCCTGAAAGCTGTCTTTGGCACATCTTCTTCCCTTATCCTCAGCTGATGGTACCCAGATCTCAGATCTATTTTGGAGAAACAACCCGCTCTGGCTAGCTGGTCGAATAGATCGTCGATCCTTGGCAGAGGGTACCTATTCTTGTTAGTGACTTTGTTCAACTGCCTGTAGTCGATACAAAGTCTGAGGGATCCATACTTCTTCTTCACAAACAAAACTGGGGCACCCCAAGGTGAGGTACTCGGTCGGATGAAGCCCTTTTCTACCAGCTCTTGCAACTGCTCTTTCAACTCCTTCAACTCGGCTGGGGCCATCTGTAGGGAGGGATAGAGATCGGTCTAGTTCCAGGCATCAACTCTATCTCGAACTCTATCTGCCTAACAGGTGGTAAACCTGGAAGCTCGTCTGGAAAAACATCCTAAAATTCTTTGACAACTGGCACTGAGGCTGGCTCCCTGACCTGATTATCTAGCTCTCTCACATAAGCCAAATACCCCTGACATCCCTTCCTAAGCAACCTACGAGCCTGAAGAGCTGATATCATACCTCTAGGTGTACCCCTCTTGTCTCCTTTGAAGACGACCTCTGACCCGTTCTGATCTCTGAACCTGACTACCTTGTCCCTGCAGTCCAAGGTAGCACCATGGGTAGATAGCCAATCCATCTCTAGAATGACGTCAAAGTCTGTCAAATCTAGGACCACAAGGTCGGCGGAGAGGCATCTTCCCTCAACAAAAACTGGACTGTACTGGCAGACTGACTCTGCCACTGACGGGTCACACTTGGGTCCACTGACCCATAGGGGACACTCTAACCCAGAGACTATCAGACCCAACCTCTCAACGGCTCTCGGAGCAATAAATGAATGAGATGCACCCGGGTCCATTAATGCATACACATCAGAACACCCAATGACGAGATTACCTGACACCACGGTGTTGGATGTGTTAGCCTCCTGCTGAGTCATGGTGAAGATCCTGGCTGGAGCTGATGGACCTTCACCTCGGGAACCAGAAGAAGAGGCTGCCCCTCTTCCTCTACCTCTGCCACTGCCCTGAGTTGTGGCTAGAGCTGCTGGCTGTGCCACACTACCAGAAGCTGTCTGCTGGGGCTGGCCCATAAAAGGTGTTCTAGGACACTCCCGAGCCATGTGTCCCTCCTGTCCATATCTGAAACATGTATTAGTCCCAGCTCGACACACTCCCTTGTGTGGCCACCCACACCTTTGGCATTCTGTACCGTCTGAGCCTGAGCTCGAGCCACCGCCAAATCCCAGACCAGATTTCAACTTACTCCAAAAATTGTTCTTCTTCGGCTTCTTGGTGGTGTTATCCCACCTCTTCTTACCTGAGCTCTGAGAAGAGAGACCTGGCCCTCCTCTGCCTGTGGTCTTAACCCCTGAAGACTGGGTCACTGACTGCTTCACTGACCCCTCAACTATAGCACTCGCCTCCATCCTTCGAGCCATATCCACCACAGTGTGGAAACTTTCCCTCTCAACTGACTGAATCAAAGAGTAGTACCTAGAATGCAGCTTCATACCATATCTCTTGGCTTTCTTCGAATCTGTATCTAGAGCTTGCCCTAAAAAAGGCAATAGCTCCAATGTAACGACCCGAAAATCGGACCGCTACCGGCGCTAGGATCCGGGTCGACTTAAGGCCGCCGGGACCCGTAGCAAGCCTGACATAAAACCTGTAAACCTGTATAATCCCATACATGATCAACAACATGCATAAAAATTAAAACTTTTCTTTCCATGAACATCAACCAAACTCAACCTGTGCATAATCATTAACATAACATTGATCCCTCTGTGGGATCTCATCTGTGCCCTCAAAGGGTAACATAACCTGTGTTGAGCTGGTTTACATAAACATCATCAAAATCTCTAAGATCATGTATAAAAAGGGATACAACATTCTATGGTCAAGCACACACTAACATCCATAAAACTCATTACATAACTATATTGTACTTTTGCATTACAATTTGATCATGTCCATTGCTAGCTATTACATAAACATGGCTTCTTTACTCTATCCAGACTCCCGCACTATACTGTACCTGCAAGCCTGGGGGTAAGGGGAGAGGGGTGAGCTAAAAGCCCAGTGAGCTGAACTATAAAACATTTTAACACTATGCTTTAATGAAATGCATCATAACACAAACAATTCACATAAGGGTTGGGTGAACTCGTCACCAATTAGTCCAAGTTAACTCTGTGCCAGGCCTGTAGAATGGGGCCTGGTCTTCCTGTCATAACATACATTACTTACCATTTTCCCAGGGCCTCCTCTGGCTCCTGGTCTTCAAGTCCCATAACCGTGTTAGACCATAGGATGGAATCCCGGTCTTTCCTTACTCTGTGCCAGGCCTGTAGACTGGGGCCTGGTCTTTCTTACTCTGTGCCAGGCCGTAGCATGGGGTCCTGGTCTTCTTGTCTTGGACTAATTGGGTCATCCAACATTCACCCACATCAACAACAATTTATGCAATGCGGCATATTCGTGAAAACTAATGCAATCATCCTATTGCATAATCATGATGCATGGAACATGATAAAGCATTTAATTTAAAAGATTTAGTTTTAGTTCCACTCACCTCTGGCTGACTCTGACAACACCGAAGCAGCTGAACTCACTGCTGGGGTCCTCGGTTCCTCGGGTCCGAACCTACACAGGTGGACTCAAATGAGGGACCAAACATACCTGAACATAACTCTAGAATATTCCCCAAAAACCCCCTAAAACATCATGAAAATAATCACATAGAGATATGCATGAAATGGCTGAACAGGACACTTTCGGCGGCACCTTCGGCGGCCGAAAGTCCTGGACAGAGACGAAACTCAGGTAGGTTCGGCGGCACCTTCGGCGGCCGAAAGTGCCAGACAGAGACGAAAGTCTCTTTTCGGGGGCAACTTCGGCAGCCGAAAGGCCTGCCTCCCCAGCCATGTTCGGCGGCCGAAAGTACCTTTGGCTGCCGAACCTGGTTTCTGCCAAAGGGCAGAAACTTGGCTCCCTTAGCACATTTCGCCTCCAAACCTTCCAAACATGCATATTTTTCAACCAAAGCATGCATACAAGTTCCTAGGGGCCTCAAACATGCATATACCCCATCTACAACACTTCAATCATACCCAATCAAGCTACATTGTTCAAAAAGTCATCAAAAACCCATAGGTTCAACATATACCCTAACATGCATTCTACCCCTTAAAACTTCATATAAAACTTGTTTAAATCATACATTGAGCTTAAGATCGGCTCTTACCTCTTGAAGATCGAGGGTTGAGGAGATCTAAACTTGGAGATGGGAGAAGTTCCAACCTTTGGTCTCCAAGCTCCAAAACTCGTTCTAAGCTCAAAGATCTTCAAAAACAAAGTTATAAACTTGTAAAGATCATGGAAAAAGGAAGGAAAAACACAAGATTGGGGAAGGATGGCGGAATGCTCACCTTGGCCGAAATGGGGAGAAAAAGCTCGCCCATTTTCGGCTAAGGGACCCTTTTATAGTGGCTGGCCAGACCACGTTCGGGGGCCGAATGTGCCTCCGCATCCATGCAATGTTCGGCGGCCGAACTTGACTTTCGGCGGCCGAACCTGGACTTCCCTCACTCATGCTTTCGGGGGCCTAACGTGCCTCCAAAACGCATGCATGTTCGGCGGCCGAACTTGACTTTCGGCGGCCGAACCTGACTTTCGGCGGCCGAACC
Organism: Manihot esculenta; assembly: GCF_001659605.2. Taxonomy (NCBI): domain Eukaryota; kingdom Viridiplantae; phylum Streptophyta; class Magnoliopsida; order Malpighiales; family Euphorbiaceae; genus Manihot; species Manihot esculenta. The sequence continues at coordinate 20,133,703 of NC_035170.2, forward strand.
TGGGTTTTCCTCCAAGGACTTTTATGCAAAAACTCATTTAATTTCATACTTAAAACCATGAAAAACCTTAAAACATTTTATGAAAACATGTTTCTACCCTACTAGAGGCTTCCGACATCCGAGATTCCACCGGACGGTAGGAATTCCGATACCGGAGTCTAGCCGGGTATTACATTCTCCCCCCCTTAAGAACATTCGTCCCCGAATGTTCCTCAACTAGTACATGCATAGCAACAACATAACATACACATAAAGACTAACCTTAAAAGAGATGAGGATATTGCCGGAGCATGGACTCCCGCGTCTCCCAAGTGCATTCTTCCATATTGTGGTGGTTCCACAGGACTTTCACCATCGGGATTTCCTTGTTCCTCAGCTTCCTGATCTGGGTGTCTAAGATCCGTACTGGCTGCTCAACATAGGTTAGATCCTCTTGGATCTCCACATCAGGCTCACTAAGAACCTTGCCCGGATCTGACACGAATTTTCTCAACATAGAAACATGGAAAACCGGATGGATTCTTTCCATTGAAGCAGGTAAATCCAGCTTGTACGATACATTCCCAATCTTTTGCAAGACTTCGAAGGGTCCGATGTACCGCGGAGCCAGCTTACCTTTCTTCCCGAACCTAACCACTCCTTTCATTGGAGACACCTTAAGCAATACCAGATCCCCCTCCTGAAACTCCACTTGCCGTCTGCGGATGTCTGCATAACTCTTCTGTCTGCTTGCAGCTGTCTTGATTCTTTCTCTGATCATGGGCACCACCCTGCTGGTGATCTCTACTAGCTCGGGTCCTGCTAAGGACCCCTCTCCTACCTCTTCCCAGCAAACAGGTGATCTGCACTTCCTTCCATATAAAGCTTCATATGGAGCCATCCTGATGCTAGCATGATGGCTGTTATTGTAGGCAAACTCCACCAAAGGTAGATGCTGCCTCCAAGAACCGCCAAAGTCCAGCACACACATTCTGAGCATATCCTCTATGGTCTGGATGGTCCTTTCTGATTGTCCGTCCGTCTGTGGGTGGAAGGCAGTACTGAAATCCAATCTAGTACCCATGGCATCCTGCAGACTCCGCCAAAACCTGGAGGTGAACTGGGGCCCTCTATCTGACACTATAGAAACAGGGACCCCATGCAGTCTGACTATCTCCTCAACGTACACCTGCGCCAACTTGTCCACAGAATAGCCACTCCTGACAGGGATGAAGTGAGCAGATTTAGTGAGTCTGTCCACAATCACCCATATGGAGTCCAATCTGTTGGACGTTGCCGGTAACCCCACTACGAAGTCCATAGCTATATTCTCCCATTTCCACTCTGGAATAGGTAGCGGGTTAAGCATTCCAGCCGGCTTCTGATGTTCCAGCTTCACCCTCTGACATACTTCGCAGGCTGACACAAACTGTGCCACTTCTCTCTTCATAGCTGGCCACCAATAAACTTTCTTCAGATCCTGATACATTTTGGTGGCTCCGGGGTGAATGCTGTATCTTGCATTATGAGCCTCTCTCATAATGTCTCCTTTTAGCCCTATGTCATCTGGTACACACAATCGACTCCCATAGCGGAGGATCCCCTTATTGTCGAATCTGAACTCACTGTCCTTGCCTGACTGAACAGTCCTGGCAATCTTCACTAACTCTGGGTCCTCATGCTGTTTCTGGGCTACCTGCTCCAGAAACACGGGTGTCACTTTCATCTGAGCGACCAAGGCACCTGTACCAGGTAACTCCATCTGTAGACCTTCCTCAATGAGCTTGTAAAACTCCTTCACCACCGGTCTCCTTTCTGCCGTGATGTGGGATAGACTGCCTAGTGACTTCCGGCTTAGGGCGTCTGCCACGACATTCGCCTTACCCGGATGATACTGAATCTTGCAATCATAGTCACTCAGCAGCTCCACCCACCTCCTCTGCCTCAGATTCAGATCCCTCTGACTCAAGATGTACTGCAGGCTCTTATGATCTGTAAAGATCTCACATTTTACCCCATAGAGGTAATGCCTCCACATCTTGAGTGCAAAGATTACTGCTGCCATCTCAAGGTCATGTGTGGGGTAATTCAACTCATGCTTCTTTAGCTGCCTAGAAGCATAAGCAATCACCCTCTCATTCTGCATAAGCACACAACCCAGTCCCACACGGGACGCATCACAAAAGACTGTAAAGTCCTCTCCACTAGATGGCAGAGCTAAAACTGGTACTGAAGTCAACCTCTTCTTAAGCTCCTCAAAACTCTCTTCGCACTGGTCGGTCCACAGAAACTTCTGATTCTTCCTGGTTAGTCTGGTCAGAGGAGCTGCTATCTTTGAGAAGTCCTGTACGAACCTCCTGTAGTAACCTGCCAAACCCAAGAAACTCCTGATCTCTGTCACTGAAGTGGGTCTAGGCCAGTTAGCCACAGTCTCTGTCTTCTTGGGGTCTACCTCAATCCCATTCTCTGACACTACATGCCCCAAGAACGAAATGCTCCTTAGCCAGAACTCACACTTGGAGAACTTGGCATACAAGCCATGTTCCCTCAAGGTCTGTAGAACCAACCGCAGATGATGGGCATGCTCCTCTGCATTCCTGGAATACACTAAGATATCATCTATGAAGACAATAACGAAGTGATCCAGGTACTGGCTAAACACTCTGTTCATGAGGTCCATGAATGCTGCAGGGGCGTTAGTTAACCCGAACGGCATTACAAGGAACTCAAAATGCCCATATCTGGTCCTGAAAGCTGTCTTTGGTACGTCCTCTTCCCTGATCCTCAACTGGTGGTACCCGGATCTCAGATCTATTTTGGAGAAACAACCCGCTCCTGCTAGCTGGTCGAATAGATCGTCGATCCTTGGCAATGGGTACTTGTTCTTGGTAGTGACTTTGTTCAACTGCCTGTAGTCGATACAAAGTCTAAGAGATCCATCCTTCTTTTTCACAAACAGTACTGGAGCACCCCAGGGTGAGGTACTCGGTCGGATGAAGCCCTTGTCTACCAGTTCCTGCAATTGCTCCTTCAACTCTTTCAATTCTGCTGGCGCCATCCTGTAGGGAGGGATAGAGATCGGTCGAGTTCCAGGCATCAGTTCTATTTCGAACTCTATCTCCCTAGCAGGTGGTAAACCTGGCAGCTCGTCTGGGAATACATCTAAGAACTCTCTAACCACTGGCACCGAGGCGGGCTCTCTAACCTGACCATTTAGCTCTCTCACATGAGCCAAATACCCCTGACATCCCCTCCTAAGCAACCTACGAGCCTGAAGAGCTGAGATCATACCTCTAGGTGTACCCCTCCTGTCTCCTCTGAAGACAACCTCTGATCCATCCTGACCTCTGAACCTGACTACCTTGTCCCTGCAGTCCAAGGTAGCGCCATGGGTAGATAACCAGTCCATCCCTAGAATGACGTCAAAATCCGTCAAATCTAGAAGCACAAGGTCGGCGGACATGCATCTCCCCTCAACAAAAACTGGACTACACTGACAGACTGACTCTGCCACTGATGGATCACACTTGGGTCCACTGACCCAGAGAGGACACTCTAACCCAGAGATCATCAACCCCAACCTCTGGACGGCTCTCGGAGCAATAAATGAATGAGATGCACCAGGGTCCATCAATGCATAAACATCCGAACAACCTATGATGAGATTACCTGCCACCACGGTGTTGGATGCGTCTGCCTCCTGCTGTGTCATTGTGAAGATCCGTGCTGGGGCTGATGGACCTTCACCTTTGAAACCCGCTGAAGAAGAGGCTGCCCCTCTCCCTCTGCCTCTGCCACTGGCCTGAGTCATGGCTGGAGCTGCTGGCTGCGCTACACTGCCTGAAGCTGTCTGCTGGGACTGAGCCATCGGGGCCGCTCTTGGACAATCTCGAGCTATATGCCCCTCCTGACCACATCTGAAGCAGGTGTTTGTCCCAAACCGACATACTCCCTTGTGTGGCCTACCACACCTTGCACAAACTGCATTATCCGCACCAGAGCTTGAGCCACTCCCAAATCCCAGACTAGACTTGACCTTGTTCCAGAACTTATTCTTCTTACCCTTGGGTTTATTCCATCTCTTACTGCCTGAAGTTGCTGCACTCAAGGTAGAGGGATCTAACCTTCCCCCACCTGGAGTTTTAGAGCCAGAAGCTTGTGCCACTGTCTGTTTGACTGTCCCCTGAACGATGGCACTAGCCTCCATTCTCCTAGCCATGTCTACTATGGCGTGAAAACTCTCTCTATCTGCTGACTGTACCAAGGAGGAATACCTGGGATGGAGCTTCATGATATACCTCCTCGACTTCTTCTGGTCTGTGCTAAGGTCCTGCCCAGCAAATGGCAGTAACTCCATAAACCTGTCAGTATATTCGTCTACACTCATGTCATCAGTTTGCCTCAACTGCTCGAATTCTATCATCTTCAATTCCCTTGAACTATCAGGAAAAGCCCATCCTGCAAACTCGTTTGCAAACTCTTCCCAAGTCATACTGTCCACTCTCGGGTTCACATAATTTTTGAACCACTCCCGTGCCTTTTTGCACTTTAGTGTGAACCCAGCCATTTGAATGGCTCTACTGTCATCAGCCCCAATCTCATCTGTAATGGCTTTGACCCGCTCCAAGTACACGAACGAATCATCACCAGTTTCAAACTGGGGAGCACCCAGCTTCATATAGTCTGTCATCTTGACCTTGCTCCCACTGGCTGAGCTAGGTCTAGGAGGTTGAGCAACTGGGGCTGCTGGTTCTGCAGGTGGTGGAGGTGGTGCAACATTTTCTGAAGTAGGGTTTGCTGGATTTGGATAGTAAGGTGGAGGTGGATACATTGGGTACTGAGAGTATGGTGGGTAGTATGGTGGGTATGGCATCTGTGTGGGATAAGGGGTGAAACTAGGGTAATCCGATGTACCTCCCATCGAATACCCGGAATGTGGTGAGAAATGTGGGTAGTGAGGTGGCTGTACAATTCCCGAGGCCTGAGTGCCTCCTTGGGACTCTCCCATCCCTTCTTCTGACATACTGACTCCCAAACTGCCATCCCTCCTCTGTTCTACGTCCATATCATCCCCCATATCCTCTGACGCTCCTCCCTGAACTGTTCCTCTGACGGATCTGCTCCTACCCAGATCCAGAGACCTTCTAGGGTCTCTTGCTACTCTGTCCCTGTTGGACCTGCTAGACATTGCCCTAGGCAATGTTGGAGGACGGGCGCTCATGCCCTCATCCTCAGGTGGTACTCCAGTCAATCTTGCTGATCGACGAGTTCCTCTCATCCTGTTTTCTGAAAAACAGTACACACAACACAAACATTAGCATCATATGGTTCATGTGGGCACACATGAACCCTCATCACATATCATAGCATATCATTAATGCACATGCATATTATCATGGCATTTCACATCATCATGCAAGACAGGACTCCACATCCTATCCTAGTGGACATGATCTTTCCTATTGTGCTTGACCTTCTATAACCTCTATGAGCCCGACACTCTAGGTCCGACCATATGAACCTAGGGCTTTGATACCATTCTGTAACGACCCGAAAATCGGACCGCTACCGGCGCTAGGATCCGGGTCGACTTAAGGCCGCCGGGACCCGTAGCAAGCCTGACATAAAACCTGTAAACCTGTATAATCCCATACATGATCAACAACATGCATAAAAATTAAAACTTTTCTTTCCATGAACATCAACCAAACTCAACCTGTGCATAATCATTAACATAACATTGATCCCTCTGTGGGATCTCATCTGTGCCCTCAAAGGGTAACATAACCTGTGTTGAGCTGGTTTACATAAACATCATCAAAATCTCTAAGATCATGTATAAAAAGGGATACAACATTCTATGGTCAAGCACACACTAACATCCATAAAACTCATTACATAACTATATTGTACTTTTGCATTACAATTTGATCATGTCCATTGCTAGCTATTACATAAACATGGCTTCTTTACTCTATCCAGACTCCCGCATTATACTGTACCTGCAAGCCTGGGGGTAAGGGGAGAGGGGTGAGCTAAAAGCCCAGTGAGCTGAACTATAAAACATTTTAACACTATGCTTTAATGAAATGCATCATAACACAAACAATTCACATAAGGGTTGGGTGAACTCGTCACCAATTAGTCCAAGTTAACTCTGTGCCAGGCCTGTAGAATGGGGCCTGGTCTTCCTGTCATAACATACATTACTTACCATTTTCCCAGGGCCTCCTCTGGCTCCTGGTCTTCAAGTCCCATAACCGTGTTAGACCATAGGATGGAATCCCGGTCTTTCCTTACTCTGTGCCAGGCCTGTAGACTGGGGCCTGGTCTTTCTTACTCTGTGCCAGGCCGTAGCATGGGGTCCTGGTCTTCCTGTCTTGGACTAATTGGGTCATCCAACATTCACCCACATCAACAACAATTTATGCAATGCGGCATATTCGTGAAAACTAATGCAATCATCCTATTGCATAATCATGATGCATGGAACATGATAAAGCATTTAATTTAAAAGATTTAGTTTTAGTTCCACTCACCTCTGGCTGACTCTGACAACACCGAAGCAGCTGAACTCACTGCTGGGGTCCTCGGTTCCTCGGGTCCGAACCTACACAGGTGGACTCAAATGAGGGACCAAACATACCTGAACATAACTCTAGAATATTCCCCAAAAACCCCCTAAAACATCATGAAAATAATCACATAGAGATATGCATGAAATGGCTGAACAGGACACTTTCGGCGGCACCTTCGGCGGCCGAAAGTCCTGGACAGAGACGAAACTCAGGTAGGTTCGGCGGCACCTTCGGCGGCCGAAAGTGCCAGACAGAGACGAAAGTCTCTTTTCGGGGGCAACTTCGGCAGCCGAAAGGCCTGCCTCCCCAGCCATGTTCGGCGGCCGAAAGTACCTTCGGCTGCCGAACCTGGTTTCTGCCAAAGGGCAGAAACTTGGCTCCCTTAGCACATTTCGCCTCCAAACCTTCCAAACATGCATATTTTTCAACCAAAGCACGCATACAAGTTCCTAGGGGCCTCAAACATGCATATACCCCATCTACAACACTTCAATCATACCCAATCAAGCTACATTGTTCAAAAAGTCATCAAAAACCCATAGGTTCAACATATACCCTAACATGCATTCTACCCCTTAAAACTTCATATAAAACTTGTTTAAATCATACATTGAGCTTAAGATCGGCTCTTACCTCTTGAAGATCGAGGGTTGAGGAGATCTAAACTTGGAGATGGGAGAAGTTCCAACCTTTGGTCTCCAAGCTCCAAAACTCGTTCTAAGCTCAAAGATCTTCAAAAACAAAGTTATAAACTTGTAAAGATCATAGAAAAAGGAAGGAAAAACACAAGATTGGGGAAGGATGGCAGAATGCTCACCTTGGCCGAAATGGGGAGAAAAAGCTCGCCCATTTTCGGCTAAGGGACCCTTTTATAGTGGCTGGCCAGACCACGTTCGGGGGCCGAATGTGCCTACGCATCCATGCAATGTTCGGCGGCCGAACTTGACTTTCGGCGGCCGAACCTGGACTTCCCTCACTCATGCTTTCGGGGGCCTAACGTGCCTCCAAAACGCATGCATGTTCGGCGGCCGAACTTGACTTTCGGCGGCCGAACCTGGGTTTTCCTCCAAGGACTTTTTATGCAAAAACTCATTTAATTTCATACTTAAAACCATGAAAAACCTTAAAACATTTTATGAAAACATGTTTCTACCCTACTAGAGGCTTCCGACATCCGAGATTCCACCGGACGGTAGGAATTCCGATACCGGAGTCTAGCCGGGTATTACATCCAAGAATTTATCTGTGAACTCCTCTACACTCATGTGCTCTGTCTGCCTCAACTGTTCAAACTCAATCATCTTCAGTTCTCTGGAACTATCTGGAAAAGCCCATCCAGCGAACTCATTTGCAAATTCCTCCCATGTCATACCGTCTAGTCTCGGGTCCACATAACACTTGAACCATTCCCGTGCCTTCTTGCACTTTAAGGTGAACCCTGCCATCTGAATGGCCCTGCTGTCATCCGCCCCTAGCTCATCAGTTATTGTCTTCACTACTCTCAGATACTCAAAGGGGTCATCCCCTGACTTGTATTTGGGAGCATCCAGCTTAAGGTAATCTGTCATCTTTACCTTGCTCCCACCGGCTGAGCTAGGTCTAGAAGGTTGAGTAACTGGGGCTGCTGGTTCTGTAGGTGGTGGAGGTGGGGGTACAGTATTCCCCAAGGTAGGGTTTGCCGGGTTAGGATAGAAGGGTGAGGGTGGATAAGCTGGGTACTGTGTGTAAGGTGGATAGAAATGTGGATAAGGCATGTAGGTAGGGTAGGGATTAAAGCTGGAGTAATCCGATGTGCCTCCCATCGGATACCCTGAACCCTGTGGGAAGGGTGGATAATGGGGTGGAAAACCATACCCCGAGGCCTGAGCGCCTCCCTGTGACTCCCCTGTCCCTTCTTCTGCCATGCTGACATCCAGATTCCCATCCCTCCTCTGGTCCTCTTCCATAACCTCCCTCACATCTGAAGAACTTCCTCCTCTATCAGTCCCCCTTCTGCTAGCATCAAAAGACCTTCTAGGGTCCCTTGACATTCTTTCTCTGTTTGCTCTACATGACATTGCCCTAGGCAATGTAGGAGGACGGGCGCTCGTGCCCTCATCCTCAGGTGGTACTCCAGTCAATCCCGCAGATCGACGGGTTCCTCTCATCCTGTTTTTTGAAAAACAGTACACATCATACAAACATTAGCATCATATGGTTCATGTGGAAACACATGAACCCGCATCACATATACATCATTCATATCATAGCATCAATGCACATGTATATAATCATGGCATTTCACATCATCATACAAGACAGGACTCAACATCCTATCCTAGTGGACATGATCTTCCTATTGTGCTTGACCTTCTAGAACATCTATGAGCCCGACTGTAATACCCGGCTCGAGTCCGGCATCGGACTTCTACTTTCCGATGGAGTTTCTGATGTCGGAGGTCTCTAGCAGGGTTTGATTTCTGTTTTTCTCACATGTTTTGATATGTTCATTAAGTTTTAAGCATAAGGAAATGAGTTTTTGAGTGAAATGAACCAAGGCAGAAAAGCTAGGTTCGACCGCCGAAGTTGAGGTTCGGCCGCCGAACATGCATGGCTTTCGGTTTCACGTGTGGCCGCCGAAGGTGGTCTAGCCAGCCACCTATAAATGGCCCTCAGTCGGTTGAAGCGGTAGAACACCGTTTCTTTCACTTGCTGAGGTGAAACTCTGCCCTTTGTGCATATTTCTTCATGTTTTCATTAAATCATGCAAAGATTTGATTAGTTTTGATGATCTTTTGAAGGTTTTAAGCTAAAAACTCAAAGTTGTGAAGTTTGGAGAGTTTGAAGGAGAGTTGCTCCAAAACTCCACGTGACGATCATTCATCTACTAGTTTTCACAAGGTAAGTGAAGATCCTGAGCTTGTTTTTATGTTTTCTGAAGGTTTTATGGGGGTTTATAGCAAGAGATGCATGAATAGGGTTATGTGTGAGGTTTTGATGATTTTGTGCATAGAGCTTGTTTCTGTGTTGTTTGAGTTGTGTTTTTGGGGTTTTAAGGTAGTTTTTGACCCCTTTGAGCATATACATAAGTGTGTGCAAGTTGAGGAAGTGTGGTGTGAAGTTGGAGAGGCGTTTGGGGCATTTGGCGAGAGGCAGGGCAAGTTTCTGCCCTACTGATGAACTCAGGTTCGGCAGCCGAAGGTACATTCGGCCGCCGAACCCCTGAGGAGGTGTGAGGAGGTGGCTTCGGCTGCCCAAGCTTGCCCCCGAGCTTTTAGACTTTCGGCTCTGGAGGGAAGTTCGGCCGCCGAAGGTGCCGCCGAAGGATAGAGACTTTCGTCTCTGGAGTGCCTTTTGGCCTCCGAAACTTGCCCCCGAAAGGGTTCGGCAGCCGAAAGTGGAAGTTTGGCCGCTGAAGGTGCTTGAGTTTTGTCTCTGGAGAGGACTTTCGGCAGCCAAACCTGCCGCCGAAAGTGTTCTGTCCAGCTTTCCTTTGCATGCTTTCCATGGATGTTAGAGTGAGTTTAAGGGGATTTTTGGGGAGTTTAATAGAGTTGGTCATAAGCTAGTTTGGTCCCTCATTTCAGTCTATCTGTATAGGTACAGACCAGAGGAACCAGAGAGAGCAGCAGTGAGTTTTGCTCCAGAGCCTGCAGAGTCAGTCCAGTTAGCCAGAGGTGAGTGGAACTAAACTTAACTCTTTTACTTGCACAATGGAATATTTTAGCATATCTCATGCATCATGATTATGCCATAGGTTGATTGCATTAGTATCCACGAATATGTTGCATTGCATCGTTCTTTGGTGATGTGAGTGAATGCTGAATGATCCAATAGTCTCAGACAGGAAGTCCAGGAGCCTTTGACTACGCCCTGGCAAGTATAGAGAAGTCCAGGAGCCTTTGACTACGCCCTGGCAGGTATAGCAAAGTCCAGGAGCCTTTGACTACGCCCTGGCAATGGTAAGTACAGAGGTGTTACATACACATATACATATATGACAGGAAGACCAGGTGCTCGATTCTACGCCCTGGCACAGAGTTACTGGGACTATGTGGTGACAGGTTTACTCTTGATGTGGCTTGTCTGTGATGTGATGCATTCCATGAGATCATATTTTACTGAGATGTTTTACTGTTCTACTCACTGGGCTATAGAGCTCATCCCACTCCCTTGACCCCAGTTTTGCAGGTTCAATATGCCGTGTACAGGGACAGTCCAGCAGAGTACAAAAAGAATAAAGAGATTTGTAATAGCTTAGAGTGGACATGTACTATTAAAGAGATGTAATAGTTGTGTAAATGTGCTTGACCTAGTGATGTATGTTTTATACATGATCTGTATATGTATATTTGTTTTGCTGTATGTGAAAACCAGGCTTAACAGGTATGAGTTCACCCATCTAGAGTAAGCTCTAGTCAGGGGTACAGAGTACAGAGTACATGAATACAGCGTACAGAGATAGTGCATGCACAGGTTAAGCCTTGGTTCAGAAAAGAGTTTTTATTTTCACAGAAAATGTATGATCATGTATGAGTTTTACAGGTACACAGAGAGTATAGCAGGCTTGCTACGGGTTCTGGCAGCCTTAAGCCGACCTGAATCCTAGCGCCGGTGACGGTCCATTTTGGGGTCGTTACATCGACACTCTAGGTCCGATCCTATGAACCTAGGGTTCTGATACCATTCTGTAACGACCCGAAAATCGGACCGCTACCGGCGCTAGGATCCAGGTCGGTTTAAGGCCGCCGGGACCCATAGCAAGCCTAACATACATCCTGTAAACCTGCTTAATCCCATACATGATCAAGAAAATACATAAAAATTAAAACTTTTCCTTCATACATTCTCTCATACACCAAACTCAACCTGTGCATGCACTGAACATAATCATAATCATAACCCCTCTGTGGAATCTCATCAATGCCCCAATGGGCGATACATCATAAGTTGAGTTGGTTTACATAAATATCATAATACATCTAAGATCATGTATTAAAAGGGATACCTTATACATAAAGTCAAGCACAATCTCTAATCCTCAATATCATTACATGACTAAAATTGTACTTTTACATAACATTAATACATTTATCATGTCCACACTATCTATTACATACACATGACTTCATTACTCTTGCGGACCTCCTGGTCTACCCTGTACCTGCAAACCTGGGAAATTTGGGAGAGGGGTGAGCTACTAGAGCCCAGTGAGCAGAATAATAAAACATTCAAAACATATGCTAACATGGAATGCATCACATCACAGCTAATCACATCAAGGATGAACTTGTCACCAATAGCCCTCTACATAGTCCAATTGTGCCAGAACGTAGAATGGGTCCTGGTCTTTCTCTTACATAGCATAACATAACAGTCCAACTGTGCCAGAACGTAGAATGGGTCCTGGTCTTTCTCTTACATAGTGCCAGCGAACGTAGAATGGGTCCCACTGGTCTTACATTCCGTACCGTACATATCACATCGTCACATCATAGATCGAGGGCTATGGATCACCCAACATTCATCCACATCAACATTAAAATATGCAATGCAACATATTCGTGAATTCTAATGCAAACAACCTAAATCATCACATGGCATTCATGATGCATGAACATGCGCAACATTTTATTAAATTTAAAACATAGTTATGTTCTACTCACCTCTGGATAGCTCTGACTAGACACTGGAGCAGCTGACTCACTGCTGGGGTCCTCGGTTCCTTGGGTCCGAACCTACACGGGTGGACTCAAATGAGGGACCAAACAACTAGAACATAACTCTAAACTACTCCCCAAAAACCCCCTAAAACATCATGAAACAATTATAGAAAAACAAGCAAGAGAGGGCTGGACAGGGCACTTTCGGCGGCAGGTTCGGCGGCCGAAAGTCCCTTCAGAGCCGAAAGTCAGGCAGGTTCGGCGGCATCTTCGGCGGCCGAAACTCCCAGACAGAGGCGAAACTCATGCATGTTCGGCGGCACTTTCGGCGGTCGAAACTCCCAGACAGAGACGAAAGTCCTCTTTCGGGGGCAAGCTTCGGCAGCCGAAGGCTGCCTCCACAAGCATGTTCGGCGGCCGAAAGTTCCTTCGGCTGCCGAACCTGGTTTCTCCCATAGTGGCAGAACTCAGCTCTTCTATGCACATTTGCCTCCAAAACTTTCCAATCATGCATAAACCTATTCTACAACACCCATACATAAGCATTCAAGCTCCTAGGGGCTTCAAACTATCTACAACCCCCATCTACAACACATCAAACATCCACATTGTTCAAAAAATGCATATAAAACCCATAAACCTAACCATGAGCTAAACATGCATTCTACCCCATAGATCTACTTAAAACTTACTTAAAACATGCCATAGGCTCAAGATCGGTCCTTACCTCTTGAAGATCGAGAGAAGAACGACCCTAGCTCGGAAAATGGGAGAGAGAGAGTTCCTTGAACCTCCAAGCTCCAAAACTTGCTTAAATGCTCAAAATCTTCAAAACAAGGGTAAAACAAATGAAAATCGAGAAAGATTTGAAGGAAGAACTCAAAGATTGGTGAGGGACGGCGGAGAGCTCACCTTGGCCGACAATGGGGAGAAAAGCTCGCCCGTTTTCGGCTAAGGGACCCTTTTATAGTGGCTGGCCAGGCCACGTTCGGGGGCCGAACGTGCCTTCGCATGCATGCCATGTTCGGCGGCCGAACTTGAGGTTTGGCGGCCGAACCTGGACTTCCCTCACTTATGCCTTCGGGGGCCTAAGGCACACCCGAAATGCATGCATGTTCGGCGGCCGAACTTGAGGTTTGGCGGCCGAACCTGGGTTTTCCTCCAAGGTTGTTTTCATGCAAAAACTCATTTCCTTTTTACTTAAAACCATGGAATACATTAAAACATTTTATGAAAACATGTTTCTACCCTACTAGAGGTCTCCGACACCTGAGATTCCACCGGACGGTAGGAATTCCGATACCGGAGTCTAGCCGGGTATTACACTCCAATACATACAACCCAGGTTGGAGAGACCACCCCAATTTCAGCTATGGAAGGGCCAACAACACCCAGAACTACCAAAGAAATCAAGCCCAACCAGCACCTCAGAATTCCAACCAAAGCCTTGAAAAGATGATGGAAACACTGATAAACACCATGCAAGGCGTGCGATAAGACCTAGGACAAATGGCCACCTCCATAAACAGAATCGAAACCCAAGGTAAGCTCCCTTCTCAAACTGAAACTAATCCCAGACAGAATGTCAGTGCTATTACTCTGAGAAGTGGAAAAGAGCTTCAAGATCAAAGACAAGAGGAAGAAAAACAAGTTGCGCAAGAACCAATGCAACCTGAAGCCATTCATTCGCAAACTGAAACACCTCCTGCACAAAGGGCTGATCCGAAAGTAAGTTTTCACATTCCACCTCCTTTTCCAAAAAGATTTGAAAGAACACAAAAGGAAAAAGAAGAAAAGGAAATCCTTGAGACTTTCAGAAAGGTGGAAATCAACATACCACTGCTAGATGCTGTCAAGCAAATTCCAAGGTACGCAAAATTCCTCAAATAGTTGTGTACCAATAGAAGGACAAAGGTATGTTTGCTATCTCTTGCAAGATAGGGAATGTTGGAATCAAGAAAGCTATGTGTGATCTTGGTGCATCTATAAATGTCATGCCTCTCTCCATCTATAAATCTCTGAATGCATGTGCACTAAAAGACACAAGAGTTGTGATCCAACTAGCTGATAGATCTGTGGTATATCCATTAGGTGTCCTAGAAGATGTGTTAGTACAAGTAGATGAATTTGTCTTTCCTGCAGATTTTTATGTGATTGATACTAAGGAAGACAGTTGTAATGCTAGTTCTGATATCCTTCTTGGACGTCCTTTCTTGAGTACTGCTAGAACTAAAATTGATGTGCATGATGGTACTTTAACCATGAAATTTGAAGGAGAAGTGATTAAATACAATGTCTATGATGCCATGAAATATCCACATGATATGTCCCCTGTTTATGGTCTTGATATTGTTGACTGTTTGAGCTAGGAAGTTTTTGATGAAAATCAAGACGATATTCTTAACAATGATTTCTGTCAAGAAACTGATCAGGTGCAGATTGAGAGCCAGAAAGAGACTGTCTGCTGCATCTAGTAGATTGATATTGCGCAAGTTGAAGCCAACTTTCGGCCGCCGAATCCTACTGACTTGCAAACACCGAATTCTGCTTTACAAACTAAGACCGACGCATTGACTGAAGACACATACTAAGACCGAACACAGGCAATCTTCGGCCACCGAATCCGACTACCTTTCAGATGCCGAATGTTCCCTCTAAGCCCCCAGCACAGACTGAAGCCATGAGTTCTCGGCATCCGAACTCAACTGACCTTTGGCCGCCAAATACAGACATTCTTCGGCCGCCGAAACTTGTTCCACAGCTTCCGACGCAAGCAAGCTCTTCTAGCCCACCTCCTCTGCAGTCAAGCCAAAAAGCATCAGAATCAGATCTGAAACCTCTCCCAGACCATCTAAAATACATGTACTTGGGAGTTGACAAGACACTACTAGTAATAGTGTCCAATGAGTTAAGCCAACATGAAGAAGCAAGCCTCTTGAAGGTACTGCAGAAGCATAAAGGAGCCATAGGGTGGACCATAGATGACATCAAAGGTATTTCTCCTTCCACAGGCATGCATAGGATACACATGGAAGATGAATGCAAGCCAGTCCAAGATGCTCAAAGAAGACTAAATCCACCCATGATGGAAGTAGTAAAGAAAGAAATAGTCAAGCTCCTTGATGCCGGTATCATATACCCAATTTCTGATAGCAAATGGGTGAGTCATGTGCATGTAGTCCCAAAGAAAACCGAGATTACTATTGTGCCAAATGCTGAAGGAGAACTTATTCCCACAAGAGTTCAGAATGGATGGAGAGTTTGCATGGACTATAGGAAGCTCAACGCTGCCACAAGGAAGGATCACTTCCCATTACCATTCATTGATCAAATGCTAGAAAGGCTTGCAGGTAAGTCTCACTACTGTTGTCTTGATGGATATTCAGGTTTTTATCAGATTCCAGTTGCTCCAGAGGACCAAGAGAAGACCACCTTCACTTGTCCTTTTGGCACTTTTGCCTTTAGGAGAATGCCATTTGGACTATGCAATGCACCAGCCACCTTTCAGCGATGCATGATGAGCACATTCTCTGACTATGTGGGTAAGACTATTGAAGTATTCATGGATGATTTCACAGTACATGGTAACTCCTTTGATGAATGCCTTGCTAACTTGGAAAAGATCTTACAAAGATGCATTGAGTCTAACCTTGTGCTTAATTATGAAAAATGTCATTTTATGGTTAATCAAGGTATGGTCTTAGGTCATGTTGTTTCAGCAAAGGGCATTGAAGTGGACAAAGCTAAGGTGGATACCATCAAAAATCTGTCTTACCCCACAAATGTTAAAGACATCCGGTCATTCCTTGGCCACGCAGGATTCTATAGAAGATTCATCAAAGATTTCTCAAAAATTACTTTGCAATTATGCAGATTGCTCCAACAGGATGTAACATTTGATTTTGATACAGATTGCAAAAAGGCATTTGATTTGATTAAAGAATTGCTTGTGATTGCCCCAATTATTCAGGGACCTGACTGGAACTTGCCATTTAAAATCATGTGTGATGCAAGCAATTATGCAGTAGGAGCAGTCTGAGGCAACGTGTAATACCCGACTAGACGCCGGCATCGAAATTCTTACTTTCTGGTGAGATCTTCATTGGAATTTGGAATTCGAGGATGTCGGAGGTTCTTTGAAGGGAAAGAGAAAGGTTGTCAAAATGTTTTAAGTGTTTTATGGTTTTGAATGCAAAGAAATTGGGTTTTGAAAAGGAAAAGATGAAGGGGACACATTGCAAGTTCGGCCGCCGAACATTGCATGGTTTCGCCCACCGAAGGTGAAGTTCGGCTGCCGAACATTGCATGGTTTCACCCGCCGAAGGTAAAGTTCGGCTGCCGAACGTTGCATGGTTTTGCATGCAGCTTAGGCCGCCGAAGGAGAGGCGGTTTGGCTACCTATAAAAGCCCCGTTGACCGAAAATGGAGTGTGTTTCACACTCTTTTCGTGCAAGGGTAGGTTCATGCTCTCCTTGGGGTGTTTTCATGATGTTTCTTCAAATCTTTCAAGGTTTTCATGAGTTTTCTCCTTGTTTTGAAGAGTTGTGAGCTTTGAGTAAGATTTTGAAGCTTGGAGACTTGTGGAGCTTGGATCTCCATATCTTCACGTTTGGGGTCACACCAACTCTTGTTCTTCAAGAGGTAAGTGTAGATCCTTAGTTTTTATGAAGTTTTAAGTGAGTTTTATGGAGGTTTATAGGCAGAGATGCATGTTTAGGGTAAAGTGGGTTTTTGGTTGATTTGTGGTCAAAGCATGCTTATGTGTTTTGATGTGTTGTTTGTTGGGGTTGTAAGGTAGTTTTGGCCCCCTTTGTGCCTATACTTGAGTATATGCAGGTTGTGGAAGTGTGGTTTGCATGTTTTGGGTGTTGGAAGGTTTGGGTGGCTTGTTTGTGCATGAAGCTGAGTTCTGGATGAACTCAGGTTCGGCCGCCGAAGCAAGGATTCGACCGCCGAACCCCTTGGGAAGGCTATTTTGGCCGCCTAACCTTGCCCCCGAAAGTTTAGACTTTCGGCTTTGGAAGGGACTTTCGGCCGCTGAAGGTGCCGCCGAAAGTGCCCGAGTTTCGTCTCTAGAGAGGGGGTTTAGCCGCCGAAGGTGCTGCCGAAGATGCCCTGTCCAGCTTTTCTTTGCTTGTTTTCCATGCATGCTTGAGGATGTTTTAGGGGGTTTTTGGGGAGTTGTTTATGAGTTGTTTAGAGTGTGTTTGGCACCTCATTTGAGTCCACCTGTGTAGGATCGGACCCGAGGGACTGAGGAGGCCATCAGTGTTAGCTGTTGCAGAGTCAGTCCAGCATCTACCAGAGATGAGTAGAACTAAACTTAATGTTTTAAATTGAGAAATGAAATGCTTATAGCATTTTTCATGCACCATGAGTATGCAATAGGTTGATTGCATTAGTAGGCACGAATATGATGCATTGCATTATTTATTGATGATGTGGATGGACCAAGGCGACCTCAATAGCCCATGATCTGTTAAGTAAGAAAAGACCTGTGTGAGCTCCCTGGGGGGCCGGGCGCTAACAGAGGGAGTTTTGAGGTCATGTCCAGTCCGAGATGTGAAATGTTTGTGCTGTGACGCATTTCATGAAAACATGATTATTAATGAACTGTTTTCATTGTTTCTACTCACTGGGCTTTGTAGCTCATCCCTCTCCCCTAACCCTAGTTTTGCAGGGCCAGAGTTAGCTATGGAAAGTCAGAGTCAGCAGAGTGATGAGTATGAGTTGGCTATGGTTTTGGTTATGTAATAGAGTAGTGGACATGATGTAAATTAAAGGATTAGTATATAATGTAATGTATAGATATGTAATGTCATGTAATGGATAGAGTTGTGCTTTGCCCTAGTGTGTGGTTAATCCCTTGTTATGCATGATCTTTATTGAATATTTCTTGATGAGAAATGTGTTGAACCGAGCCTGATGTATGTTATGCTGACCCTAGGGGTTCTATGTGTTCAGACATAGTGCATGCAGGTCAAGCTTAGTAAATGGGAGGAAAGTTTTTCAGCTTTATGTTTATGTTTGATCATGTATGGGATTTACTAGGTACACAGAGTTCAGGATGGGCTTGCTACGGGTTCCGGCGGCCTTAAGCCGATCTGGATCCTAGCGCCAGTAGCGGTCCGGTTTCCGGGTTGTTACAGATTGGTATCAGAGCCCCAGGTTCATATGTTCAGACCGAAGGGGTGTGAGCCCTAGGTTCATATGATCGGACCTATAGAGTGTCGGGCTCATAGAGGGTCTAGACGGGCAAGCACAATAGGAAAGATCATGTCCACTAGGATAGGATATCGAGTCCTGTCTTGCATAATGATGATGTGAAATGCCATGATGTTATGCATGTGCATTAATGTTATGCTGTGTTTGATATGGGTTCATGTGTTTCCACATAGACCATATGATGCTAATGTTCATGTGTGCATGTTGTGTGTTCAGAAGAGCTAAGATGAGTGGCGCTCGTCGATCTGTGGAATCGACTGGAGTTCCGCCTGAGAGGGAAGGTATGGACACTTTTTCCCCTGCTCTGCCAAGGGCACAGTCGGGTAAAGTTGGGAGATGGGGAACATCAAGGGACTCTGGAGGGTCTTTTGATGAAAGCAGAGAAGGAATGGGTCTAAGGAGGGAAGTAGAAATAGATGTGCAAAGGAGAGCTAGAGGTCTGGATGTGAACATGCTTGAAGAAGGCATGGGAGAGTCGCAAGAAGGTGCTCAGACTCAGGATTCCAGGATCGCAGGTTTAGGAGAGAATGATCCCTCCACTCGGAGTACAGCGACCTCGAGAGGAGTGAAGTGGGGGAGAACCCCTAAGAAGGGGGACAGAGGTCTCCGAAGATCGAAGAAGAGCAAATTTTGGAAGAGGATGAAGGCTAGTCTAGGTTGTGGTGCTGGTTCAAGCTCTGGCGTAGACAGTTCAAGATGCAGGAGGTGTGGAAGACCACACAAGGGAGCCAGCCGTTATGGGACAATAACTTATTTCAGGTGCGGACAGGAAGGACACATAGCACGTGAGTGTCCTACTGCGCCCCGGGTAACACAGTCTCAGCGGTTATCTTCAGGTAGAGCAGCTCAGCCAGCAGCTCCAGCAGTGTCTCAGGGCAGAGGTCGAGGCAGAGGAAGAGGGTTAGCCTTTCCTTCTGAGGGTTTCCATGGAGAAGGTCCGTCAGCTCCGGCTCGGATCTTCACTCAGGCTTAGCAAGAGGCAGACACATCGAACACAGTGGTGCCAGGTATGCTCACTTTTGAGTGTTCTGATGTGTATGTTTTTGTGAACCCTAGTGTTTCTCTTTCCTTGTTGCTTAGTGAGCCGTAGTGAGGGTGGGTTTGATGACTTCTGGGCTTAGAGTGTTCTCTTTGGGTCAGTGGACCCGAGTGTGATCCATCTGTGGCAGAGTCAGTCTGTCGGTTCAGTTCAGTGTCTGGTGAGAGTAGATGCCTTCCAGCTGACCTAGTGGTTCTAGATTTGAATGTGTGATGTCATTCTAGTGGTGGATTGGTTAGCTACTCGAGGTACTACCTGAGTCTGCAGAGACAAGGTAGGAGAGGTCAGAGGTTAGGATGGATCAGAGGTAGTCCTTGGAGGGGATTGAGTAAGGGTGCCTAGAGGTTTGATGTCAGCCCTACAGGCTCGTAAATTGCTCAAGGAAGGTTGTCAGCGGGTTTCTAGCTCTTGCTAAGAGTTCAGTAGTCAGGTCAGGGAACCAACCTCAGTGTTTGTTGGTTGCGAGAGAGTTCGTAGAAGGCGAGCTGTCATGTTTACCACCTGCGAGAGAGTTAGAGTTTGGACTAGAAGTGGTGTCTGGACCCAGAACCATTTATGTTCTTCCCTACAGGATGGCACCTGTAGAGTTGAGGTAGGAGGTAGAGCAGTTGTGGGACTTGGTAGACAAGGGTTGTATCCGACCTAGTACTTCATCCTGGAGTGTTCCAGTGTTGTTGTGGGAAAAGAAGGATGAATCCTTGAGACGTTGTAACGACTGTAAGCGGTTGAACAAGGTCACTACCAAGGGTAGGTATTCCCATGCAGAATTGATGAGCTATTGGATTAGCTAGTAGGAGCTGGTTGTTTTGCAAGATAGATCAGAGCTTCAGGTACTACCTGTTAAGAGTTAGAGAAGAAGCCAGTTTAGTAAAGATGAAGAGAGAAGGGCAAGGATCAGAGTGCGCAGCGGAAGCTTGTGGAGTTCAGGCGAAGGTTGGGGTATTGTTTGTGGCATCTTCTGTAAAAATGGTGATCCGTTGTGAGTTGAAGGGTAAAGTGGCTTCAAGATACATCAAACCCTTTGAAGTCCTGTAAAGGATTGGGGATGTATCTCAGCTAGATTTACCGACTCCGATGAAACAAGTCCATCTGGTTTTCCATGTTCCTGTGTTGTGACAGTTTGTGTCAGATCCGAGTTATGTTCATAAGGAACCAGAGGTGGAGATCTCAGGGGATCTCACCTAGGTTAAGCAGCTAGTGAGGATCGAAGACACACAGGTCAGGAGGTTAAGGAACAAGGAATCCCGGTGGTGATAGTTCTTTAGAATCACCACAGTTTGGATGTGTGCCTAGAGGAATCCCGGGAGTGTTTACTCCAGCTGTGCCTGCGTCTCTCTTTGGCGAGAGGTTTTAGGCTTCACTTGCTTGCTTGCATGTTTGTTGTTTAAACATTCGGGGACGAATGTTTTTGTAAGGGGGGTAGATTGTAATACCCGGCTAGACGCCGGCATCGAAATTCTTACTTTCTGGCGAGATCTTCGTTGGAATCTAGAATTCGAGGATGTCGGAGGTTCTTTGAAAGGCAAGAGAAAGGTTGTCAAAATGTTTTAAGTGTTTTATGGTTTTGAATGCAAAGAAATTGGGTTTTGAAAAGGAAAAGACCAAGGGGACACATTGCAAGTTCGGCCGCCGAAGGATAATGTAATACCCGGCTAGATTCCGGCATTGGAATCCCTACCTTCGGGCGGAATCTCCGTTGGAAGCTAGAATTCTGACGATGCCAGAGTCTTCTAGAGGGGTAAAATGTGTTTCTAAAATGTTTTCACACGATTTTATGGTTTTTAATGGAAAAGAAATGAGTTTTAAAAGATTAGGCCAAGGAGGCATTTGCCAGGTTCGGCCGCCGAAAGTGAAGTTCGGCCGCCGAACATGGGAAGGTTTCGGGAGCGCTTTTGGCCTCCGAAAGCTTCTTTTGAACGAACCAAGGTTCGGCCGCCGAACCTCAAGTTCGGCCGCCGAACATGCATGAGTTTAGGGGGCACGTTAGGCTGCCGAAGGTTGTTGACCAGGCCACCTATAAAGCGCCCTCAGATCGGAAATGGGCAAGTTTTCTCCCCATTCTCGAGCTCAGGTGAGTTTATGCCCTCCTTTGGTCGTTTTCATGTTTTCTCTACCCATCCCTTAAGTTTTTCATGAGTTCTACCCTTGTTTTGAAGTTTTGAAGCTTGAATAGAAGTTTTGGAGCTTGGAGGCTTTTAGAGCTTGGATCCTCCACACCTCCGAGTTAGGGATCGCACCACCCCTCGATCTTCAAGAGGTAAGTGTAGATCCTTGCTTTTCTTGTGTTTTAATGAAGTTTTAAGTAAGTTTAATGAAGTTTTAATGATTGAGCATGGGTAGATATGCATGTTTAGGTTTATGAGGGTTTTATGCCCAATGTATGCTTATGTATGTTTAAATGATGTTATGTTGAAGGTTTAGGCTAGTTTATGCATGTGGGAGAGTGTATGCATGATTGGGATAGAGCAAGTGAGGTTTTGAGTAGTTTTGATGGTTTTGGCTTATGTGGGTCATATGCTATTTATGTATGCTTTTTGATGTTGTTGGTTAGAGTTTAAGCTTGTTTTAAGCTCCATTGTGTTTGGTTAAAAGTTTATGCATGTTTTTAAGAGGTAGAATGCTTGTTTTGAGGAGTTGGGAGGCTTGTATGCACGAAGGCTGAGTTCTGGATGAACTCAGGTTCGGCCGCCGAAGGTAGTTTCGGCCGCCGAACCTGCCTATGGATGCATGGATTGGCCGCCTAACCTTGCCCCCGAAAGTTGTGTTTCGGATCTGGAGCAGACTTTCGGCCGCCGAAGGTAATGTTCGGCCGCCGAAAGTGCCTGACTTTCGGATCTGGAGAGAGGTTTCGGCCGCCGAACCTGTCGCCGAACCTGCATGGCTTTCGGCTCTGGAAGGCACCTTCGGCCGCCGAAAGTGCCCTGTCCAGCCCTTTCATGGTTGTTTTCTATGCATGTTTTGAGGATGTTTTAGGGGGTTTTTGGCAAGTTGTTTATGAGTGTTTAGAGTATGTTTAGTCCCTCACTTGAGTCCACCTGTGTAGGATCGGACTTGAGGAACCGAGGTGTTTAGCAGTGTTAGCTGCTTCAGAGTTAGTCCAGAGCTAGTCAAAGGTGAGTAGAACATAACTCGTTTAATATTAAAGAAATTAAATGTTTTACGCATGTTCATGCATCACGAATACTATATTATGTAATAGGTTATTTGCATTAGAGTTCACAAATGTGTTGCATTGCATAATATGATGATGATGATGTGGATGGATATTGGATGATCCATTAGCCCTCAGTAGGATATGATATGACACGATATGACATGTATGACACGATATGAGATGGAAAGACAAGGCGTGGCCGTATCGCCCCTAGCATAGAGTAAGAGAAGTCCAGGTGTGGCCGTGTCGCCCCTGGCATAGAGTATGTGAAGCCCAGGTGTGGCCGTATCGCCC
Organism: Manihot esculenta; assembly: GCF_001659605.2. Lineage (NCBI taxonomy): Eukaryota > Viridiplantae > Streptophyta > Magnoliopsida > Malpighiales > Euphorbiaceae > Manihot > Manihot esculenta. The sequence continues at coordinate 20,156,614 of NC_035170.2, forward strand.
CTGGCATAGAGCATTGCTGAAGTTATCATGATATGAGACTCATATGTAGAGGGCTATTGGTGACAAATTCGTCCTTGATGTGTATTGTTTGTGATGTGATGCATGTCATAAAAGCATATGATATAATAAACTGTTTTTCTATTTAGTTCTGCTCACTGGGCTTTATAGCTCACCCCTTTTCCCTAACCCCAGGTTTGCAAGGTCAGAGATAGTTCAGGAGGTCAGCAGATTACGGCTATGGTTATGATTTTTATGTAATAGTATAGTCGTGGACATGGTGAAATGTAAAGATGTGTATTAAAATGTAAAATGAGATAATGTAATGTAATGGATAGAGTTGTGCTTTGCCCTAGTGTGTGGTTCATCCCTCTGTACATGGTCTTTATGTATGTTTTATATTGAGACATGAAAACCAAGCTTAATGTATGTTGCCCTATTAGAATTGATGATGAGAACTCTAGTGTTGGGGTTTATGATTATGAGTTGTGCATGCACAGGTTAAGCTTGGTAAATGAAAGAAAGAAAGTCTAAAATTTTTATGTTAATGTTGATCATGTATGGGATTAATCAGGTATACAGGATGCATGTTAGGCTTGCTACGGGTCCCGGCGACCTTAAGTCGATCTGGATCTTAGCGCCGGTAGCGGTCCGATTTTCGGGTCATTACAGATTAGTATCAGAGCCCTAGGTTCACATGGTCGGACCTATAGTGTGTCGGGCTCATAGAGGTTATAGAAGGGCAAGCACAATAGGAAAGATCATGTCTACTAGGATAGGATATGGAGTACTGTCTTGTATGATGATGTGAAATGCCATGATGATATGCATGTGCATTAATGTTATGCTATGTATGTGAGATAGGTTCATGTGTTTCCACATGAACCGTATGATGCTAATGTTTATGTGATATGTAATGGTTTCAGAAGTCAAGATGAGAGGAACTCGTCGATCTGCAAGATTGACTGGAGCTCCGCCAGAGAATGAGGGCATGGATGCCCATCCCCCTGCTCTGCAGAGGGCAAGATCTTGTAGGACAATCAGAGAAGGTACATCAAGGGACCCTAGAAGGTCTTTTGATGCAAGTCGGAGGAGATCAGTTCATGATGGTATGTCAGCGGATGTGATGGAAACAGAGGAGGATAACCAGAGAAGAGATAGTAGTTTGGGCATGAGTATGTCAGAAGAGGATATGGGAGAGTCCCAAGGAGGCACTCAGGCCTCGGACTTTGTTCCACCGCAGTATGCACCCTATCCTCAGGGGCCAGGGTATCCGATGGGAAGCACGTCGGATTTCTCTAGCTATAATCCATACCCCACCTTTATGCCCTACCCTCCCTTTTATCCACCGTACCCACAGTACCCCATGTTTCCATCCTCACCCTTTTACCCAGGTCCAGCAAACCCTAACCCAGGGAATGCTGCACCTCCTCCTCCACCAGCAGAGCCAATTGTCCCTAATGTCCAGACACCCAAACCTAGCTCATCAGTTGGGGGTAAGGTAAAGATAACGGACTATCTGAAGTTGGATGCCCTCAAGTTTGAATCAGGTGACGACCCTTTTGAGTACCTCAGAACGGTGAAGATGATAACCGATGAGTTGGGAGCAAGTGAAAGTAGAGCAATTCAGATGGCAGGAGTCACATTGAAATGCAAGAAGGCAAGGGAATTGTTCAAAAACTATGTGGACCTAAGGTTGGAGGGCTTATCCTGGGAACAGTTTGCAAATGAGTTTGCAGGATGGGCTTTTCCATATAGTTCTAGAGAATTGAAGATGATTGAGTTTAAGCAGCTAAGGCAGACGGAAGAGATGAGTGTAGAGGAGTTTACAGACAGGTTCCTAGAGCTGTTGCCGTTGCAGGACAAGGTTTAGACACAGACCTGAAGAAGTCTAGGAGATATGTTATGAAGCTTCACTCCAGGTATTCCTCGTTGATCCAATCAGCAGAGAGGGAGAGTTTCCATGCTATAGTGGATATGGCTCGGAAGATGGAGGCTAGCGCCATCATTCAGGGGTCAGTTAATCAGTCTGTGGCACAGTCTTCGGGTTTCAAAGTCCCGGGGACGAGTGATGTTAATCTCTCCTCTCTGAATGATGCTACCATGAAAAGTAAAAAGGGTGACAGAGGCCTCAGAAGGTCGAAGAAGAACAAGTTCTGGAATCGGATAAAGTCTGGTATGGGATTAGGAGGTGGCTCGAGCTCAGGCACGGAGGTTGCAGAGTGTACGAGGTGCGGTAGGCCGCACAAGGGAGTCTGTCGGATTGGGACTACAGCATGTTACAGATGCGGCCAGGAGGGACACATAGCTCAGGAGTGTCCTAAGGCAGCTTTTATGGCACCGTCCCATCAAACAACCCCAGGCAGTATGGCACAGCCATCAGCTCCAGCCATGTTACAGGGTAGTGGTCGAGGCAGAGGAAGGGGGACGACCCCTTCTTCAGCAGGTTCCCTAGGTGAAGGTCCATCAGTTCCAGCTCGGATCTTCTCCATGACGCAGCCAGAAGCTAACACATCGAACATGGTGGTGACAGGTAATCTCGCTCTCTTTTGTTTGATGTGTATGCTTTTATGAACCCTGATGTATTTCTCTTTCCTTATTGCTCCGAGAGCTGTAAATAGGTTGGGCTGATAGTTTATGGGTTAGAGTATTCCCTTTGGGTCAGTGGACCCAAGTGTTATCCATCAGTGGCAGAGTCAGTCTGCCGGTATAGTTCCGAGTATGTTGTGAGTAGATGCCTTCCAGCCGACCTAGCTGTTCTAGATTTGACTGTTTGACGTCATTCTAGGGTTGCATTGGTTCTTCTACTAGTGGTACTACCTGAGTCTACAGAGACAAGGTAGTCGGGTTTAGAGGTCAGGATGGATCAGAGGTAGTCCTTAGAGGGGACAGAGTAGGGATACCTAGAGGTTCGATATCAGCCCTACAGGCTCGTAGGTTGGCCAGGAGAGGTTGTCAGGGGTTTCCAGCTCGTACAAGAGAGTTTAGTAGTTAGGTCAGGGAACCCGCCTCAGTACCAGTAGTGAGTTTTTTGATGTTTTCTCAGACAGATCGCCGGGTGTACCATCTGCTAGGGGGATGGAGTTTTGAATTAAAGTGATAATGGGAACCAGACCCGTCCCTACCCCTCCCTACAGGGTAGCACCTGCAGAGTTAAAGAAGTAAGAAGAGCATGTTGCTAGAGTAGGTAGTTAAGGGTTTTCATCCGACTGAGCACTTCGCTTTGGAGCGTTCTAGTGTTGTGAAAGTGAAGGATGGATCCCTAGGACTTTGTATCGACTACCAGTCGTTGAATAAAGTCACTACCCAGAATAAGTATTTGTTACCTTGGATTGACGATCTATTTTAAACCAGCTAGCAGGAGCCGGTTGTCTTTCCAAGATAGATCTGAAAATCCAGGTACCATTAGTTAAGATCAAGGAAGAAGATGTACCGAAGGCGGTGTTTAGAATCAGATATGGGCACTATGAGTTCCTAGGAATGTCGTTCAGGTTAATGAACGCCCCTACAACATTCATGGATCTCATAAGCAGAGTTTTAGTCGGTTTCTGGATCACTTCGCTATTGTCTTCATTGATGGTACCTCGGTGAGTTCCAGAAATACAGAAGAGTATGCCCATTATCTGAGGTCAGGATTGCAGATCCTGAGAGAACATGGCTTGGATGCCCAGTTCTCCAAATGTGAGATCCGGTCAAGGAGCATATCTTTCTTGGGTCATGGTATGTCGGAAAAAAAAAAAGAAAAGTGAGGTAGACCCCCGAGAAAGTTGAAGTTGTAGCTGACTAGCCCAAGCCCATTGTAGTGACAAAGATCAAGAGCTTTTTGGGTTGGGCAGGTTACCTACTGAAGGTTCATCCAGAACTTCTCTAGAGTTGCTGCTCCTATGACCAGATGGACCAAGAAGAACCAGAGGTTGTGTGGTCTGTTTAGAGTAAAGAAAGTTTTGAAAAAGCTAAAGAAAATGTTGATGTCAGCACCAGTGGTGGCTCTGTCCACCAGTAATGAAGATTTCACAGTGTCCTGTGATGCGTCCCGGGTGGGACTAGATTGTGTGTTAATGTAAAGTGGCAGGATGATTGCTTATGCTTCTAGGTAGTTGAAGAAGCATGAGTTGAATTATCCTACACATGACCTAGAGATGGCAATTGTAATCTTTGTACTCAAGATGTGGAGGCATTACCTTCATGAGGTAAAATGTGAGATCTTTACAGATCATAACAGTTGGCAGTACATCTTGAGTCAGTGAGAGTTGAACTTAAGGCAGAGAAGTGGGTAGAACTGCATAGTGACTATGATTGCAAGATCCAATATCATCTGGGTGAGGCAAATGTTATGTTAGACGTCCTCAGCTGGAGATCACTTGGCAGTTTATCCCATATTATAGCGGAGAGAAGGCCGGTGGTTAGAGAAAGAAGTAGAACTGCTGTGAGTCAGTAGGAGAGTTATGAAGTTGTCCGCAAGAGGCATGTAGAGTTTCAGAAGAGAGAAGAGTTTTGTCAGAGTGCGCAGTGAAAGCTTGTTAAGGTCTAGGAGAAGGTTGTGGTACACTGGGGGTGTCTCCTTAGAAAGGGTGATTCGTTATGGGAAAATGGGTAAACTAACTCTAAGATACATCGGACCCTTTGAAATCCTGCAAAGGATTGGAAATGTATCCCACGAGTTAGATTCGCCCACTTCAATGGAAGAGATCCATCCGTTTTTCCATGTTTCCACGGTATATGAGTTCGTGTCGGATCCGAGTGAGGTTCTTAAAGGAACCAAAGGTGGGGATCATAGAGGATCTCACCTATATTGAGCAGTTAATACGGATCGTAGACACACAAGTCAGAAAGTGTGGAAACAAGGAGATCCCGATGGTGAAAGTCCCTTGGAATCACATTAGTATGAAAAGTGCGCCTCGGAGACCGGAAGTTCATACTCCAGTGATACCGTGTTCCTTTTTAGACTAGAGTTTATGTGTTGTTATGATTGTGTTTATGTTATGTATATGCATGTGCTAGTTGTGGAACATTCGGGGACGAATGTTCTTAAGGGGGGAAGAATGTAATACCCGGCTAGATTCCGGCATTGGAATCCCTACCTTCCTGCGGAATCTCCGTTGGAAGCTGGAATTCTGACGATGCCAGAGTCTTCTAGAGGGGTAAAATGTGTTTCTAAAATGTTTTCACACGATTTTATGGTTTTTAATGGAAAAGAAATGAGTTTTTAAAAGATTAGGCCAAGGAGGCATTTGCCAGGTTCGGCCGCCGAAAGTGAAGTTCGGCCGCCGAACATGGGAAGGTTTCGGGAGCGCTTTTGGCCTCCGAAAGCTTCGTTTGAACGAACCAAGGTTCGGCCGCCGAACATGCATGAGTTTAGGGGGCACGTTAGGCTGCCGAAGGTTGTTGACCAGGCCACCTATAAAGCGCCCTCAGATCGGAAATGGGCGAGTTTTCTCCCCATTCTCGAGCTCAGGTGAGTTTATGCCCTCCTTTGGTCGTTTTCATATTTTCTCTACCCATCCCTCAAGTTTTTCATGAGTTCTACCCTTGTTTTGAAGTTTTGAAGCTTGAATAGAAGTTTTGGAGCTTGGAGGCTTTTGGAGCTTGGATCCTCCACACCTTCGAGTTAGGGATCGCACCACCCCTCGATCTTCAAGAGGTAAGTGTAGATCCTTGCTTTTCTTGTGTTTTAATGAAGTTTTAAGTAAGTTTAATGAAGTTTTAATGATTGAGCATGGGTAGATATGCATGTTTAGGTTTATGAGGGTTTTATGCCCAATGTATGCTTATGTATGTTTAAATGATGTTATGTTGAAGGTTTAGGCTAGTTTATGCATGTGGGAGAGTGTATGCATGATTGGGACAGAGAAAGTGAGGTTTTGAGTAGTTTTGATGGTTTTGGCTTATGTGGGTCATACGCTATTTATGTATGCTTTTTGATGTTGTTGGTTGGAGTTTAAGCTTGTTTTAAGCTCCATTGTGTTTGGTTAAAAGTTTATGCATGTTTTTAAGAGGTAGGATGCTTGTTTTGGGGGGTTGGGAGGCTTGCATGCACGAGGGCTGAGTTCTGGATGAACTCAGGTTCGGCCGCCGAAGGTAGTTTCGGCCGCCGAACCTGCCTATGGATGAATGGATTGGCCGCCTAACCTTACCCCCGAAAGTTGTGTTTTAGATCTGGAGCAGACTTTCGGCTGCCCAAGGTAATGTTCGGCTGCCGAAAGTGCCTGACTTTCGAATCTGCAGAAAGGTTTCGGCTGCCGAACCTGCCGCCGAACCTGCCGCCGAACCTGCATGGCTTTCGGCTCTGGAAGGCACCTTCGGCCGCCGAAAGTGCCCTGTCCAGCCCTTTCATAGTTGTTTTCTATGCATGTTTTGAGGATGTTTTAGGGGGTTTTTGGGAAGTTGTTTATGAGTGTTTAGAGTATGTTTGGTCCCTCACTTGAGTCCACCTGTGTAGGATCGGACCTGAGGAACCGAGGTGTTTAGCAGTGTTAGCTGCTTCAGAGTTAGTCCAGAGCTAGTCAAAGGTGAGTAGAACATAACTCGTTTAATATTAAAGAAATTAAATGTTTTACGCATGTTCATGCATTACGAATACTATGTTATCTAATAGGTTGTTTGCATTAGAGTTCACGAATGTGTTGCATTGCATAATACGATGATGATGATGTGGATGGATATTGGATGATCCATTAGCCCTCAGTAGGATATGATATGACACGATATGACATGTATGACATGATATGAGATGGAAAGACCAGGCGTGGCCGTATCGCCCCTGGCATAGAGTAAGAGAAGTCCAGGTGTGGCCGTGTCGCCCCTGGCATAGAGTATGTGAAGCCCAGGCGTGGCTGTATCGCCCCTGGCATAGAGCATTGCTGAAGTTATTATGATATGAGACTTATATGTAGAGGGCTATTGGTGACAAATTCATCCTTGATGTGTATTGTTTGTGATGTGATGCATGTCATAAAAGCATATGATATAATAAACTGTTTTTCTATTTAGTTCTGCTCACTGGGCTTTATAGCTCACCCCTCTTCCCTAACCCCAGGTTTGCAGGGTCAGAGATAGTTCAGGAGGTCAGCAGATTACGGCTATGGTTATGATTTTTATGTAATAGTATAGTCGTGGACATGGTGAAATGTAAAGATGTGTATTAAAATGTAAAATGAGATAATGTAATGTAATGGATAGAGTTGTGCTTTGCCCTAGTGTGTGGTTCATCCCTCTGTACATGGTCTTTATGTATGTTTTATATTGAGACATGAAAACCAAGCTTAATGTATGTTGCCCTATTAGAATTGATGATGAGAACTCTAGTGTTGGGTTTTATGATTATGAGTTGTGCATGCACAGGTTAAGCTTGGTAAATGAAAGAAAGAAAGTCTAAAATTTTTATGTTAATGTTGATCATGTATGGGATTAATCAGGTATACAGGATGCATGTTAGGCTTGCTATGGGTTCTGGCGACCTTAAGTCGATCTTGATCCTAGCGCCGGTAGCGGTCCGATTTTCGGGTCGTTATAGATAAGTTCGGCCGCCGAACATTGCATGGTTTCGCCCGCCGAAGGTGAAGTTCGACTGCCGAACATTGCATGGTTTCACCCACCGAAGGTGAAGTTCGGCTGCCGAACGTTGCATGGTTTTGCATGCAGCTTAGGCCGCCGAAGGAGAGGCGGTTTGGCCACCTATAAAAGCCCCGTTGACCGGAAATGGAGTGTGTTTCACTCTCTTTTCGTGCATGGGTAGGTTCATGCTCTCCTTGGGGTGTTTTCATGATGTTTCTTCAAATCTTTCAAGGTTTTCATGAGTTTTCTCCTTGTTTTGAAGAGTTGTGAGCTTTGAGCAAGATTTTGAAGCTTGGAGACTTATGGAGCTTGCATCTCCATATCTTCACGTTTGGGGTCACACCAACTCTTGTTCTTCAAGAGATAAGTGTAGATCCTTAGTTTTTATGAAGTTTTAAGTGAGTTTTATGGAGGTTTATGGGTAGAGATGCCTGTTTAGAGTAAAGTGGGTTTTTGGTTGATTTGTGGTCAAAGCATACTTATGTGTTTAGATGTGTTGTTTGTTGGGGTTGTAAGGTAGTTTTGGCCCCCTTTGTGCCTATACTTGAGCATATGCAGGTTGTGGAAGTATGGTTTGCATGTTTTGGGTGTTGGAAGGTTTGGGTGGCTTGTTTGTGCATGAAGCTGAGTTCTGGATGAACTCAGGTTCGGCCGCCGAAGCAAGGATTCGGCCACCGAACCCCTTGGGAAGGCTGTTTTTGCCACCTAACCTTGCCCCCGAAAGTTTAGACTTTTGGCTCTGGAAGGGACTTTCGGCCGCCGAAGGTGCCGCCAAAAGTGCCCGAGTTTCATCTCTGGAGAGGGGGTTCGGCCGCCGAAGGTGCTGCCGAAGATGCCCTGTCCAGCTTTTCTTTGCTTGTTTTCCATGCATGCTTGAGGATGTTTTAGGGGGTTTTTGGGGAGTTGTTTATGAGTTGTTTAGAGTGTGTTTGGCACCTCATTTGAGTCCACTTGTGTAGGATCAGACCCGAGGGACCGAGGAGGCCATCAGTGTTAGCTGTTGCAGAGTCAGTCCAGCGTCTGCCAGAGGTGAGTAGAACTAAACTTAATGTTTTAAATTGAGAAATGAAATGCTTATAGCATTTTTCATGCACCATGAGTATGCAATAGGTTTATTGCATTAGTAGGCACGAATATGATACATTGCATTATTTATTGATGATGTGGATGGACCAAGGTGACCTCAATAGCCCATGATCTGTTAAGTAAGGAAAGACCTGTGTGAGCTCCCTGGGGGGGCCGGGCGCTGACAGAGGGAGTTTTGAGGTCATGTCCAATCCGAGATGTGAAATGTTTGTGCTGTGACGCATTTCATGAAAACATGATTATTAATGAACTGTTTTCATTGTTTCTACTCACTGGGCTTTGTAGCTCATCCCTCTCCCCTAACCCTAGTTTTGCAGGGCCAGAGTTAGCTATGGAAAGTCAGAGTCAGCAGAGTGATGAGTATGAGTTGGCTATGGTTTTGGTTATGTAATAGAGTAGTGGACATGATGTAAATTAAAGGATTAGTATGTAATGTAATGTATAGATATGTAATGTCATGTAATGGATAGAGTTGTGCTTTGCCCTAGTGTGTGGTTAATCCCTTGTTATGCATGATCTTTATTGAATGTTTCTTGATGAGAAATGTGTTGAACCGAGCCTGATGTATGTTATGCTGACCCTAGGGGTTCTATGTGTTCAGACATAGTGCATGCAGGTCAAGCTTGGTAAATGGGAGGAAAGTTTTTCAGCTTTATGTTTATGTTTGATCATGTATAGGATTTACCAGGTACACAGAGTTCATGATGGGTTTGCTACGGGTCCCGGCGGCCTTAAGCCGATCTGGATCCTAGCGCCGATAGCGGTCCGATTTTCGGATTGTTACACAACGTGTGGAAAACTCACCCCATGTCATTCACTATGCCTCTCGCACACTGGATGCTGCACAAAGCAACTACACAACAACTGAAAAAGAGCTCTTGGCAGTTGTGTTTGCTTTGGAGAAATTCAGACCTTACCTCTTGGGAACTAAAGTCATTGTCTATTCTGACTACGCAGCTTTGCGATATCTGATCAAGAAAAAGGAAGCAAAACCAAGACTCATTAGATGGATTCTTCTCCTACAAGAATTTGATATGGAAATAAGAGACAAAAAGGATAAAGAAAATCTCGTAGCCGACCATCTCAGCCGGCTTCCATCTAGCTCTACGCCTTGTCCAGTCAAGGAAGACTTTCCAGACGAACATCTGTTCGTCACTCACTCTGCCTAAGTGATCATGCCATGCACGCCACACCCCAGGGGAGTATTTAGATTCCTTTGTTCTCTTCTTTTCTTTTACATTGAAGACAATGCATGATTTAAGTGTGGGGGTGCATACTTCTTTCTTCTTCCTCTCCTCCTCTTCTTCTCCCTTCTTCCTTTCTTCTTCTGCGAATTCACAATACTTTCAGATTGCGAAAATTTTTTCTTTTCCTTTCAGTTTTGCATTTCTTTCAGTTTAAATAGCCACAGTTGAAATTTTTTTTAGTTTGTTTATGCTTTCAATAATACACACACAACCACAACCTTCTTCTTCTTTTTGTTTTGCTCTACTCAAACTAATGAACTAGGTTGGATGAGTTTTTCTTTCCATGACCCATTGATGTGTTGACTCTTTAAACTTATGTTGAATCAATTGTAGTGAGTTATATTCATGTTTGAGAATTGCCTTTTGAATTGAATCTTTGAGTTTGCCATGGTGAAAAATATATTGATGACCCTCAATTGATGAGAATAAATTGAAAGTTGTGTGAATGAACTTAATGTGACTTGTTTTAGCAATTGGTGTTGATTTGCCCAAATCATTGAGAGAAAGAAAATTCAGCAAAGGCAAAGACCTCAAAAGCACAAATCAAAAACTGTTCCAATGGTCAAAAGACTAAGAACAGAGCTAGTAGCCACTTGGAAAGGTGACCAACTGAGTAACTGGGGGTGGGTATCACAAATATGTACCTTCACGTCAAAAGGTTGGTGACTTTTTCAAGCAAAATTAAAAGTGCAAAAAGCCTGAATAAAGTACTTCAAGGTAAGGGCAAGTCACTCCGAAAGCTAGAAAAGGTCTTAACAAAAATGTGCATGTATGGTCTCTCTTGAGGAAAACAAATCCTAGCCATGGTAAGTAAAGGGAAACAAGGAAAGAAGGTGAGTAATATTCATGCATATATTCTTCACTGCAATGATTCAAAATAGGTGTCTAGAGTAAGAGCTTAAATGGAAATAAGGATCTAGAGCAAAGAAAACTTATTTGACTATGTTTATTTGTTTGAGGACAAACAAAAAGCTAAGTGTGGGGGTATTTGATAGAGCATATTTTAGTCCATATTATCATGATCATATTGATGTTTATTTACACCTTTTCTACCTATTTTTGTAGTTTAAATCATATTTTGCAGATATTAGGTGTAAAGGAATAATTTGGGGAAAATGCTCTTAAAAATACCAAAAAGTGCCAAAACTGGAAAAGTCACCTTCGGAAGCACTTTCGGAAGCCAAAAATCAATCATCTTCGGAAGCACCTTCGGCGGCCGAAAGTTTGGTCCAGAGCCGAAAGTGACCCATCTTCGGCGGCACCTTCGGCCGCCGAACCCTCATTCCAGAGCCGAAAGTCTAGCCCCCGAAACTAGACTTAGGCGGCCGAAAGTCCCTCCGAACAGCCTTCTCCTTGTTCAATAAGCCAAATCTTGAAGATCACATGTTTCCCACTTTATGCCATGCACATTCAAAATTCAAATTAAGGCTCCACCTTCCTCTTTAGTGCATGAATAATGTGAAGAAGGCTTCTTGGACACACTTGGACAACAATTAAAAGACCAAAAAGCCCTTACAACTCTTCACATGCACATAGAAGACACAAGGGCACTTTGGGTAGCCTCCAAAAGATGCATGGACATCCAAGAAACCCTAGGCAGCCTCCCAAGACCTATTTAAAGGCTTCAAGAAGACATGAAGAGGCATATTTGATCCACACCACTCCTTGAAGGATTCGGCAGCCCCATCTTTCCTCCTCCCCACTTTGGTTCTTCATCTTCTTGCTTTCTCTTCTTTTATTTTCTGTTTTGGTTCAGCCATGAGTGGCTGAAACCCTTTATTCTAGTTGAAGTTTGGTTGAAACTAAGGTTGTTTAAAGGGTTGTGAGATCTAAACATAAAGTGTTTGCTTTTGATTAGTTCAATATTCATGCAATTGTGTGCTTAATTCTAAGATTGCTTTGTTGTTTTGATCAAATTGGCCACTTGATTCTTGATTGCAAAGTTAATTGATTGTTAGTTGGGAAATTTGTTAGTCTGTAATTGCTGGAAATATTATGACCTAAGAACACTTGGTGTAAAAACTAAGGAATTGCATGATCTAGCAACATCTCATACGTTTGAGTAGGTAGGTGTAATACCCGGCTAGAGTCCGGCATCTGAATTCTACTTTTCCGGTGGAGTCCAGGATGTCGGAATTCTCTAAAGGGTAAGATATATGTTTTTTCATAAATGTTTTGATATGTTCATAGTTTTCAAGGATAAGGAAATGAGTGTTTGAAAGAAATGAGCCAAGGAAGAAAAGCCAGGTTCGGCCGCCGAAGGTGATGTTCGGCCGCAGAACATGTATGGCTTTTGGTTTCACGTTAGGCCGCCGAAGGTGGTCTGGCCAGCAACCTATAAAGGCCCTCAAGCGGTGGAAGGATAAGTATTCACTTTTCTTTCACTTTTCAGAGGTGAGACCATCTCTTTCTTGGAGTTTCTTCATGTTTTCATCAAATCTTGCAAAGTTTTGATTGGTTTTCATGTTATTTTGAAGGTTTTGAGCTAAAAACTCAAGATTTGAAGTTTGGAGAGTTTGAAGGAGAGTTGCTCCATATCTCCACGTTGGGATCGTTCATCTTCTTGTTTTCAAGAGGTAAGTGAAGATCCTGAGCTTCTTTTCATGTTTTATGGAAGTTTTATAGAGGTTTTGGGTAGAGTTGCATGAATAGGGTAAAGAGTGAGGTTTTGGTGTTTTGTTGATAAAAGCATGTTTATGTGTGTTGTGTTATGTTTGAGTTGGGGTGTTAGGTAGTTTTTGACCCCTTTGTGCATATACTAGAGTATATGTATGTTGAGGAGTTGAGAGGTTTGAGTTTGGTGCATTTTGGCGTGAGGCAGAACAGGTTCTGCCTTCTTGATGAACCCAGCTTCGGCCGCCGAAGAATGGTTCGGCCGCCAAATGTGCTGAGGAGGTGGCTTCGATTGCCTAAGCTTGCCCCCGAGAGTTTGGACTTTCAGCTCTGGAGGGGAGTTTCGGCCGCCGAAAGTTGTGGACTTTCGTCTCTGGAGTGCCTTTCAGCCCCCGAAACTTGCCCCCGAAAGGGTTCGGCTACCGAAAGTAGAGATTCGGCCGCCGAAGGTGCATGAGTTTTGGCTCTGGAGAAGACTTTCGGCCGCCGAACCTGCTGCCGAAAGTACTTTGTCCAGCTTTCCTTTGCATGTTTTGCGTGGTTGTTTTAAGGTGTCTAAGGGGATTCTTGGGGAGTTTTATAGAGGTGTTTTTGAGCTAGTTTGGTCCCTCATTTGAGTCCATCTGTGTAGGCACAGACCAGAGGAACCAAAGAGAGCAGCAGTGAGTACTGCTTCAGAGTTTGCAGAGTCAGTCCAGAGATAGCCAGAGGTGAGTGGAACTAAACTTATACTCGTTCTAATTGAGAACTTGAATGCTTTTAGCATATTCCATGCACCATGATTATGCAATAGGTTGATTGCATTAGAATCCACGAAGATGTTGCATTGCATACCTATTTGTTGATGTGGGTGATTGTTGAATGATCCAATAGTTTCAGACAGGAAGTCCAGGTGCCCAGTCTACGCCCCGGCAGGTATAGTAAAGACCAGGTGCCCAGTCTACGCCCTGGCAGGTATAGTAAAGACCAGGTGCCCAGTCTACGCCCTGGCAAATGGTAAGTACAGGTGTTATATACACGTATACATATACAGTACAGGAAGACCAGGACCCCATTCTACGGCCTGGCACGGAACAGATACTGGACCTATGTGGTGACAGGTTCACCCTTGATGTGAATTGTCTGTGATATGATGCATTCCATAAGATCATGTTTTAATGACTTGTTTTCTTGTTCTACTCACTGGGCTATAGAGCTCATCCCACTCCCTTAACCCCAGTTTTGCAGGATCAGTGTACAGGGAAAGTGCAGCAGGGTACAGGAAGAGAAAGGAGTGTTGTACTTATATCTTGTGGACATGTAATATCAAAGAGATGTAATAGTCGTATATAAGTTAGAATTGTGCTTGACTTAATTAGTTTGTTTTGTAAATCCTTTTGTATACATGGTCTGTATTTATGTATATGTCCAGTTGATGAGTATGGATGACCAGGTTTCACATATATTGTGCGGACTCAGCTAGAGCTTTGATGAGTGCTCTGGTCAGGAGGTCTGTGTACATAGATAGTGCATGCACAGGTTGAGCCTTGGTTTAGAGGGAAGTTTTTATTTTCATAGCAAATGTATGATCGCGTATGGGATTTACAGGTACACAGAGAGTATAGCAGGCTTGCTACGGGTTTCGGCGATCTTAAGTCGACCTGAATCCTAGCGCCGGTGGCGGTCCGATTTTTGGGTCGTTACAGATTGGTATTAGAGCCCATGGTTCAAATGATCGGACCTATAGAGTGAGTGTCGGGCTCATAGAGGTTAGAGGTGGTCAAGCACAATAGGAAATCATGTCCACTAGGATAGGGTGTTGAGTCCTATCTGTTTGTTGATATGAAATGCCATGATTTATGCATGTGCATTATTGATATGTGATGTTTATATGCTGATGTGCTATGTTATGTGTTGTTTTCCAGAGTTAAGATGAGAGAAACTCGTCGATCTGCACGATTGACTGGAGTCCCACCAGATAGTGAGAGAATAGATGCTCGTCCTCCTGCATTGCCAAGGGCAAGGTCTCAGAGATCTAGCAGGGAAGGTATGTCAATGGACCCTAGAAGGTCTTTAGACGAGAGTAGAAGAGGAACAGCTAGAGGAGGGAGATTAGAGGAAGTGAGGGAGGCTATGGAGGTTGATCAGTCAGTAGATGAAAGCATGGGTGTAGGTAGATCTAAAGAAGGTATGGGAGAGTCTCAGGGAGGCGCTCAGGCCTCGGGGTTTGGTTATCCAGCCTTTCCTCAGGACCCAGGATATCCGATGGGAGGTATGTCGGAGTACTCTAGTTTTGTCCCATATCCTACTTACATGCCATATATGCCTTATCCTCAGTTTTATCCACCATATCCCATGTATCCACCTTCACCTATTCATCCAAGTGTAGCACACCCAGAGCTAAATGAACCAGTGCCTCCACCACCACCTGAACCAGTAGCCCCTGTTGTTGAAGCACAGCAACCTAGCTCATCTGGGGGAAGTAAGGTGAAAATGACAGAGTACCTGAAATTGGATGCTCCCAAATACAACACGGGAGATGATCCATTTGAATACCTCAGATCAGTTAGAATGATCACCAGTGAATTGGGAGCTGATGATAGTAGAGCCATTGAAATGGCGGGGTTCACACTGAAATGCAAGAAAGCCAGAGAATGGTTTAAGAATTATGTGGAGCCCAGGATGGACAGTATGTCATGGGGAGAGTTCGCCAATGAGTTTGCAGGGTGGGCTTTTCCTGACAGTTCCAGGGAGATGAAAGTAATAGAATTTGAGCAGTTGCGGCAGACGGACGAGATGAGTGTTGATGAATTTACAGATAAGTTCCTGGATTTGCTTCAGTATGTGGGTCAAGCCTATGATACTGATCAGAAGAAGGCAAGGAGATATACTATGAGATTGCATCCCAAGTATTCTTCCTTGATTCTTCCAGCTGAGAAGGAGAGTTTCCATTCTATAGTGGATGCCGCCAGGAAAATGGAGGCGAATGCCAATATTCAGAGTACATTAAACCAGTCAAAGGCACAGGCTTCGGGTTCTAAGGCCCCCAGTGCAGCAACTTTAGGCAGCAAAAGATGGGAAAAGGCAAAAGGAACAAAGAAAAAGTTCTGGAGCAAAGTCAAGTCTAGTCTGGGAATGGGTAGTGGCTCAAGCTCTGGCGCAAGCAGTTCAGTATGTAGGAGATGTGGGAGACCACATGGAGGAGCTTGTCGGTTGGGATCTACAGCTTGTTTTAAATGTGGACAGGAAGGGCATTTTGCTCGGGATTGTCCTCAGGTGACCTTTATGGCACCATCCCAGCAGATGAGTTCAGGCAGTGTAGTACAGCCAGCAGCTCCAGCCGTGCCTCAGAGTAGTGGCAGAGTGATAGAGCATATTTTAGTCCATTTTATCATTATGTTCTTGATGTTTATTTACATCTTTTCTGCTTAATTTTGTGGTTTTAATTATGTTTTGCAGATATTAGGTGTAAAGAGACAATCTGGAGAAAATGCTCTTAAAACTGCCAAAAAGTGCCAAATAAGGAAAGTTTCCAAATAAGGAAAGTTTTCAGAAAAGGAAAGTTTTCAAATGAGGAAAGTGCAGAAGCAAAAGCAAACAATGAAAGCTCAGTCAGAAGATTATTTGAAATTCAAATCGCAGATCTTTCTTTCCTTGTTAAAAAATGTGCACACACTGCTGCAGTCATATCTTCCTATTTAGGCAGCAAAATCTCAAAGAGATGCTCTTCCTCTTCTGCGTTCAACATTCGAATTTCAAAAGAGGCTCCACCTAAAAAGGAATGTATGGACAGCATATCTTCCCTTTTGAAGACCAAAATTCGTGCATCCTTCCTATTCAGAAACAATCTGCGCGCTTTCCTCTTCTGAGAGCCATCTGCGCGCCACCTTCCTTTTCTGCAACAACTTGGGCAACAAGTTGAGCATGGGCAGCACCTTGGGCAGCCTCTACACTAATTAGGAAGCAAGGTCAGCATCTAAACTTATTTAGGAAGCACAATCTGCGCCTCCTTCCCTTTCGGAGACCAAACCGCGCGCACCAACTTCCTTCCGCAAAGCATTCGCGCGCAGCCTTCCTTCTGAAGCCGAAAAACGTGATTCTTTCCTTTTCAGACACAACTTGGGCAGAAAATACCTCTTGAGCAGTAAGTATGACCTAGGGCAACACTTTTCAACTATAAAAAGCCACATAAGGAGCCTCTACATGTCCCTTAAGTCCCCCTTGGGAGGCACCTACGAAATTTACATCTCTTCTTCTACCTTTCTTCTTTTCTTTTATTTTTAATTTTGTTTCAGCCATGAGAGGCTGAAATCTTTTATTCTAGTTGAAGATTAGGTGATACTTTAGTTGTTTTATGGATTGGGAGACTTGATTAAATATTGTTAAACTTTTGGTTGTTCAATATTCATGCAATTTCATGCTTGATTTCAATATTGCTTTGTTCTTTAGATCTACATTGATTCTTGATTGCAAAGTAATAATATGTTTGTTTGGATGATTTAAGTCAGTAATTGCTTGAGTTATTCAAACATAAGAACACTTGGGATAAAACCCAAGGAAATTGTATGATCTAGCGTTATCTCCATACGTTTGGGTAGCTAGGATTGGATCTCTCTATTTCTTAATGCAATTGACAATTGTTTTGATGCCTAAGGCCCAAAGACGTTCCTTGGCAATTTATTAATTAGTAATTAATTAGAGGACGTTCCCTAATTGGTTTAATCATAAGGAGAGATAATGGTGGTGAGAAGCGTCTTCCATCTCCATAACTAATCTATTGAATCAACCCAAAGGAAACTAAGTGTCAATGATCAATCCCAACAACTAAAGTGGATCCAACTCTTCAACTAGATCTTTCTCATTATTTATTTATCTTTTATTTAATTATTGCTTTCTTTTATTGCTTTCAATATTAGATCAATTAAATCAATCTCAAAACCCTCCATTTTACTTTCAGTTTGTTTGCTTTCAGTTTATCTCGTTTTTAGTTTATTTCGTTTCAGTTTTATCTCGTTTCAGTTTATTTTTCTTTCCGTTTATTTCTCTTTCAGTTTTATCTTGTTTTAGTTTTATCTCGTTTCAGTTTATTTTGCTTTCTGTTTATTTCTCTTTCAGTTTTATCTCATTTCAGTTTTATCTCATTTCAGTTTATTTTGCTTTCCGTTTATTTCTCTTTCAGTTTTATCTCGTTTCAGTTTTATCTCGTTTTCAGTTTATCTCGTTTTTAGTTTTCTTCTTTTTCAGTTTATTTTTATTTCAGTTTATTTTATTGGTCTTGATAAGGAAAATAGGTAAGTCCTCAATTCCCTGTGGATTCGATCCTTTCACCATTATCTGCAGTTGTAAATTGTTGATAACTAGAAAGGTTATTTTTGACCGGCTTCGACAACTGCGAGTCACAGAGGTAGAGGGAGAGGGTCAGCCTCTACTTCAGCAGCAGGTTCCCGAGGTAGAAATTCGGTAGCCCCAGCATGGATTTTCACTATGACTCAGGAGGAGGCAAACACGTCGAACACAGTGGTGTCAGGTAATCTCATCATAGGGTGTTCTGATGTGTATGCTTTGATGGACCCCGGTGCTTCTCATTCCTTTATTGCTGTGAGAGCCGTAGAGAGATTGGGTTTGATCATTTCTGAGTTAGAGTATCCTCTCTGGGTCAGTGGACCCAAATGCGACCCATCAGTGGCAGTGTCAGTCTGTCGTTTCAGTCCAGTGTTCATAGAGGGTAGATGCCTTCCAGCTGACCTTGTGGTTCTAGATTTGACAGATTTTGATGTCATTCTAGGGATGGATTGGCTATCTGCATATGGTGCGACCTTGGACTGTAGAGAAAAGGTAGTTAGTCTTAGAGACCAGGATGGGTCAGAGTGTGTCTTCAGAGGAGACAGGAGGGGTACACCCAGAGGTTTGATTTCAGCCCTTCAGGCTCGTCGTTTGCTTAGGAGGGGTTGTCAGGGGTTTCTAGCTCATGTGAGGGAGCTAGATAGTCAGGTTAGGGAACCAGCCTCGATACCAGTAGTTCGAGAATTTCCAGATGTTTTCCCAGACGAACTTCCAAGACTACCACCTGATAGGGAGATAGAGTTTGAAATTGAATTGCTGCCTGGTACCAGATCTATCTCTATTCCTCCCTACAGGATGGCACCAGCAGAGTTAAAAGAGTTGAAAGAGCAGTTGCAGGAATTGGTAGATAAGGGTTTCATCCGCCCTAGTACCTCACCTTGGGGGTGCTCCCGTGCTTTTTGTCAGAAAGAAGGATGGATCCCTCAGACTTTGTATCGACTACAGACAGTTGAACAAGGTCACTATCAAGAATAAATATCCGCTACCTAGGATTGATGATCTATTCGACCAGCTAGCTGGAGCAGGTTGTTTCTCAAAAATAGATCTGAGATCTGGGTATCATCAGTTGAGAGTCAGAGAGGCAGATGTACCAAAGACAGCTTTCAGGACCAGATATGGGCATTATGAGTTCTTAGTGATGCCGTTCGGGTTGACTAACGCCCCTGCAGCATTCATGGATCTCATGAACAGAGTTTTTAGCGAGTATCTGGATCACTTTGTCATTGTCTTTATTGATGATATCTTAGTGTACTCCAGAGATGCAGAGGAGCATGCCCAGCATCTGAGAACAGTTCTACAGACACTGAAAGAGCATGGATTATATGCCAAGTTCTCAAAGTGTGAGTTTTGGTTAAGGAGCATTTCCTTCTTGGGACATGTAGTATCAGTAGAAGGGATTGAAGTAGACCCCAAGAAGATAGAGGCTGTAGCTAACTAGCCCATACCCACTACAGTGACTGAGATTAAAAGCTTTCTGGGACTGGCAGGTTACTACAGGAGGTTCGTTCAAGGTTTTTCGAAGATAGTTGCTCCTATGACCAAACTGACTTAGAAGAACCAGAAGTTTGTTTGGTCAGATCAGTGTGAGAAGAGCTTTGAGGAGCTCAAGAAGAGATTGACAACAGCACCAGTATTAGCTCTGCCTGTCAGTAATGAGGATTTCACAGTGTTCTGTGATGCGTCTCGAGTGGAATTGGGTTATGTTTTGATGCAGCAGGACAGGGTGATTGCTTATGCTTCTAGACAGTTGAAGAAGCACGAGTTAAATTACCCCACCCATGACCTTGAGATGGCAGCAGTTATCTTTGCACTCAAGATGTGGAGACATTACCTCTATGGGGTTAAATGCGAGATCTTCACTGATCATAAGAGTTTACAATACATCCTGAGTCAGAGAGAGCTGAATTTGAGGCAGAGAAGATGGGTAGAACTGCTCAGTGACTATGATTGCAGGATTCAGTATCATCCGGGTAAGGCGAATGTTGTGACAGACGCCCTAAGCCGGAAATCACTAGGCAGTGTGTCCCATATAGCAGCAGAGCGAAGACTAGTAGTGATAGAGTTTTATAAGCTCATCGAAGAAGGGTTACAGTTAGAGTTATCTGGTACAGGTGCATTGATAGCACAGATGAGAGTGATATCAGTGTTTCTGGAGCAGGTGGCGCAGAAACAACATGAGGACCCGGAATTAGTGAACATTGCCAGGACTGTTCAGTCAGGCAACAGGACAGAGTTTAGATTTGATAGCAAAGGGATTCTCCGTTATGGGAATCAATTATGTGTACCAGATAGTAGCAGTCTGAAGGCAGACATTATGAGGGAAGCTCATAATGCGCGGTATAGTGCTCATCCAGGAGCCACCAAGATGTATCAGGATCTAAAGAGAGTGTATTGGTGGCCAGCCATGAAAAAGGAAGTGGCACAGTTCGTGTCAGCCTGTGAGGTTTGCCAGAGAGTAAAACTAGAACATCAGAAGCCGGCTGGAATGCTTAACCCACTGCCGATTCCAGAGTGGAAATGGGAGAACATAGCCATGGATTTTGTAGTGGGCTTACCGGCAGCGTCCAACAGGATAGACTCTATATGGGTGATTGTGGACAGACTCATGAAATCTGCTCATTTCATTCCAGTGAGGAGTAACTATTCTGTGGATAAGTTGGCACAGGTTTATGTGGATGAGATAGTACGGTTACATGGAGTCCCAGTGTCTATAGTTTCAGACTGAGGACCTCAGTTCACCTCCAGATTTTGGCGGAGTCTGCAGAGTGTGATGGGCACGAGGTTGGATTTTAGCACTGCTTTCCATCCACAGACTGATGGACAGTCAGAGAGGACCATCCATACCATAGAAGATATGCTCAGAATGTGTATGTTAGACATTGGCGGTTCTTGGAGGCAGCATCTACCTCTGATGGAGTTTGCCTACAATAATAGCCATCATGCTAGCATAGGGATGGCTCCTTATGAAGCTTTGTATGGGAGGAAGTGCAGATCACCTGTTTTCTGGGAAGAAGTAGGAGAGAAGGCTCTTGCAGGGCCAGAGTTAGTAGAGATTACCAGTAGAGTGGTGCCCATGATCAGAGAGAGAATTAAAACAGCTCAGAGCAGACAGAAAAGCTATGCAGACGTACGCAGAAAATAGATAGAGTTTCAGGAGGGTAATATGGTATTGCTGAAGGTGTCTCCAATGAAAGGAGTGGTTTTTTTTGGAAGAAAAGGTAAGTTAGCTCCACGATACATTGGACCCTTTGAGATCTTGCAGAGGATCGGGAATGTATTGTATAAGCTGAATTTACCTGCTTCTATGGAGAGAATTCACCCAGTCTTTCATGTTTCTATGCTACGACAATTTGTGTCAGATCCGAATTAGGTTCTAAGTGAGCCTGATGTGGAGATTCTTAGAGATCTCACCTATGTAGAGCAGCCAGTACGGATTCTGGACATGCAGATCAGGCAGCTAAGGAACAAGGAAATTCCGATGGTAAAAGTGCTGTGGAACCACCATAATCTAGAAGAGTGCACTTGGGAGACGCGGGAGTCTATGCTCCAGTAGTATCCATATCTGTTTTGAGGTTAGTTTTCCTCCTTTTATGTGTTTATTTGTTTGTTTGAGGAACATTCGAGGACGAATGTTCTTAAGGGGGGGAGAATGTAATACCCGGCATCGGAATTCTACTTTTCCGGTGGAGTCCAGGATGTCGAAACTCTCTAGAGGGTAAGATATATGTTTTTTCTTAAATGTTTTGATATGTTCATAGTTTTCAAGGATAAGGAAATGAGTGTTTGAAAGAAATGAGCCAAGGAAGAAAAGCCAGGTTCAGCCGCCGAAGGTGATGTTCGGCCGCCGAACATGCATGGCTTTTGGTTTCACGTTAGGCCGCCGAAGGTGGTCTGGCCAGCCACCTATAAAGGCCCTCAAGCGGTGGAAGGATAAGTATTCACTTTTCTTTCACTTTTCAGAGGTGAGACGATCTCTTTCTTGGAGTTTCTTCATGTTTTCATCAAATCTTGGAAAGTTTTGATTGGTTTTCATGTTATTTTGAAGGTTTTGAGCTAAAAACCCAAGATTTGAAGTTTGGAGAGTTTGAAGGAGAGTTGCTCCATATCTCCACGTTGGGATCGTTCATCTTCTTGTTTTCAAGAGGTAAGTGAAGATCCTGAGCTTCTTTTCATGTTTTATGGAAGTTATATGGAGGTTTTGGGTAGAGTTGCATGAATAGGGTAAAGAGTGAGGTTTTGGTGTTTTGTTGATAAAAGCATGTTTATTTGTGTTGTGTTATGTTTGAGTTGGGGTGTTAGGTAGTTTTTGACCCCTTTGTGCATATATTAGAGTATATGTATGTTGAGGAGTTGAGAGATTTGAGTTTGGTGCGTTTTGGCGTGAGGCAGAACAGGTTCTGCCTTTTTGATGAACCCAGCTTCGGCCGCCGAAGAATGGTTCGGCCGCCGAATGTGCTGAGAAGGTGGCTTCGGTTGCCTAAGCTTGCCCCCGAGAGTTTGGACTTTCGGCTCTAGAGGGGAGTTTCGGTCGCCGAAGGTTGTGGACTTTCGTCTCTGAAGTGCCTTTCAGCCCCCGAAACTTGCCCCCGAAAGGGTTCGGCTGCCGAAAGTAGAGATTCGGCCGCCGAAGGTGCAAGAGTTTCGGCTCTAGAGAAGACTTTCGGCCGCCGAACCTGCTGCCGAAAGTATTTTGTCCAGCTTTCCTTTGCATGTTTTGCATGGTTGTTTTAAGGTGTCTAAGGGGATTCTTGGGGAGTTTTATAGAGGTGTTTTTGAGCTAGTTTGGTCCCTCATTTGAGTCCATCTGTGTAGGCACAGACCAGAGGAACCAAAGAGAGCAGCAGTGAGTACTGCTTCAGAGTTTGTAGAGTCAGTCCAGAGATAGCCAAAGGTGAGTGGAACTAAACTTATACTCGTTTTAATTGAGAACTTGAATGCTTTTAGCATATTCCATGCACCATGATTATGCAATAGGTTGATTGCATTAGAATCCACGAAGATGTTGCATTGCATACCTATTTGTTGATGTGGGTGAATGCTGAATGATCCAATAGTTTCAGACAGGAAGTCCAGGTGCCCAGTCTACGCCCTGGCAGGTATAGTAAAGACCAGGTGTCCAGTCTACGCCCTGGCAGGTATAGTAAAGACCAGGTGCCCAGTCTACGCTCTGGCAAATGGTAAGTACAGGTGTTATATACACATATACATATACAGTACAGGAAGACTAGGACCCCATTCTACGGCCTGGAACGGAACAGATACTGGACTTATGTGGTGACAGGTTCACCCTTGCATTCCATAAGATCATGTTTTAATAACTTGTTTTCTTGTTCTACTCACTGGGCTATAGAGCTCATCCCACTCCCTTAACCCCAGTTTTGCAGGATCAGTATACAGGGAAAGTCCAGCAGGGTACAGGAAGAGAAAGGAGTGTTGTACTTATATCTTGTGGACATGTAATATCAAAGAGATGTAATAGTCGTATATAAGTTAGAATTGTGCTTGACTTAATTAGTTTGTTTTGTAAATCCTTTTGTATACATGGTCTGTGTTTATGTATATGTCCAGTTGATGAATATGGATGACCAGGTTTCACATATACTGTGCAGACTCAGCTAGAGCTTTGATGAGTGCTCTGGTCAGGAGGTCTGTGTACATAGATAGTGCATGCACAGGTTGAGCCTTGGTTTAGAGGGAAATTTTTATTTTCACAGCAAATGTATGATCATGTATGGGATTTACAGGTACACAGAGAGTATAGCAGGCTTGCTACGGGTTTCGGCAACCTTAAGTCGACCTGAATCCTAGCGCCGGTGGCGGACCGATTTTCGGGTCATTACAGTAGGATTGGATCTCTCTCATTCTTTATGCAATTGACAATTGTTTTGATGCCTATGGCCCAAGGACGTTTCTTAGCAATTTGTTAATTAGTAATTGATTAGAGGACATTCCCTAATTGATTTAATCATAAGGAGAGACATGGTGGTGAGAAGTGTTTTCCACCCCCATAACTAGTCTATTGAATGAATCAAGAAAACTTAAGTTTCAATGATCAACCCAAACAACCAAAGTGGATCCATATCTTCAACTAGACCTTTCTCATATTGATTTCTTCTTTTATTTTGATTACTTGCTGTTTTAATTGCTTTCAATAGTTGTTAGTCAAATCAATCTCAAAACCCCCCTTTTTACTTTATTATACCTTACTTTTATTCTGCTTTCAATTACTTGCTTTCAATTGTGCTTTCAGTTGATTCTGATTGATCTTTGATAGAGCATAAATTAGCCCATATTATCATGATATTCTTGATGTCTATCTACATCTTTTCTACCTAATTTTGTGGTTTTAATCATGTTTTGCAGATATTAGGTGAAAAGGGACATTCAAGAGAAAATGCTCTTAAAAACGCTCAAAAGTGCAAAATCTGGAAAAGCCACCTTCGGCAACACTTTCGGCGACCGAAAGCCCAGTCCAGAGACGAAACTGCCCCACCTTCGGCGGCACCTTCGGCCGCCGAACATTGGCTCCAAAGATGAAAGTCGGCCTCCTTCGGCCGCCAAACCCCAACCTTCGGCCCCCGAACCTTCAGACCAGAACCGAAAGTCCAGCCTCCGAAACTCAATTTAGGCAGCCGAAAATGCGCTCTAATGCATTCTTTCCTTGTTCAAGAAGCCATATCCCAAGTTGCCATATTTGAGGAGCCAAATAAGGGAAATATCTTGAGATCCAAATCTTCAAGATTCACATTTAATTATTGGATCTCAAAGATCAAGCTTATTAAGGAAGCCAAATCCAAAAATCACATGTTTCCCACTTCATTCAAGTTTCCAAAGAAGGCTCCACCTTCCTCATTAGTGCATGGGCCATCTCTTGGACTTAATGTACAGCATCTTGAGGATCTTGGACAGCTATGAAAAGACCAAAGTGCCCCCACTTGCCTTCTATCACATGTGACTCGTTTTTGCCTTCACTCATGCAAAAACAAGGCACATGCAACACCAAGGACACTTTGGACAGCCTCTAAAAGTCTCCTGGACTTCCATGAAACCCTAGGCAGCCTCTCAAGACATATTTAAAGGCTTCAAGAAGACAAGAAGACAGATTTTTCATCCACCTCTTCTCAAGGAAATTCGGCAGCCTCTCCAAGGCTCTCTCTTCACCTAGTTCTTCATCTTTCTTCTTTCTTTTCCTTTATTTTCTGTTTTGGTTCAGCCATGAGTGGCTGAAACCCTCTCTCTAGTTGAAGTTTGGTTGAAACTAAGGTTGTTTAAAAGGTTGTGAGATCTGAACATAAAGTGTTTGATTTTGGTTTATTCAATATTCATGCAATTGTGCTTAATTCTAAGATTGCTTTGTTGTTTTGATCAAATTGGCCACTTGATTCTTGATTGCAAAGTTAATTGATTGTTGGATTAGGATATTTTTTAGTCCGTAATTGCTGGAAATATTCTGTCCATAGAACACTTGGTGTAAAAACCCAAGAAATTGTATGATCTAGCAACATCTCATGCGTTTGAGTAGCTAGGGTTTGGATCTTTCTTGTTCTTCATGCAATTGGCAATTGTTTTGATGCCTATGGCCCAAGGACGTTCCTTGGCAATTTGTTGATTAGTAATTGGTTAGAGGACGTTCCCTAATCAGTTTGTTCATAAGGAAAGACATGGTGGTGAGAAGCGTCTTCCACCCCCATAACCAACCTATTGAATGAATCAAGAAAATCCAAGTTTCAATGATCAACCCAAACAACCAAAGTGGATCCATATCTTCAACTAGACTTTTCCCATATTGATTTCCCTCTTATTTTAGATTACTTGCTGTTTTAATTGCTTTCAATAGTTGTTAATCAAATCATCTCAAAACCCCCCTTTTTACTTTCCTTGCACTTGTTTCTATTTCTCTTTGATTACTTGCTTTCACTTGTGCTTTCAATTAGTTCTATTGGTCTTGATTGAGATAATAAATAGGTAATCAATTCTCTATGGATATGATCCTTCACCACTGTCTACAGTTGTAAATTGTAGGTAACCAAGAAGGTTATTTTTGACCGGCTTCGACAACTGCTCCTGTCAAAAATTGGCGCCGTTGCCGGGGAATTGATATCACTTGTTTATTTTCTTTCATGACCAGATCTGAACGTAGGGACACACTACCCTTTGATCCAGAAATTGAACGCACTCTCAGAAGACTTGGAAAGCAAGCCGTAGAGCAATCTGCCCAACATTCGGCCGCCGAACCCAACCCATCTTCGGCCGCCGAAAGTTCTTCACTCTAGCAACCGAATTCTGCACCAATGGCAGAACTTCAAGCACCAGTTGCTGTCCATGATGGACATGCTGTCCAAGGCCAAATGGTTCAAGAAAATCCAGCAATTAGGCCCCAAGAACAAAGAGAAAGGACCATGGGAGAATTGGCAACTCCTGTAGGTGATTATGCCCCACTTTGCATCACCTACCCACCTCTGACAGTTCCCTTTGAACTGAAGACAGGTTTGATAAACATTCTCCCTAAGTTTAGAGGTAGAGAAAATGAAAATCTACACAAGCACTTAAAAGCATTCAATATAATCTGTTCATCTATGAAACCTCAAGGTATCTCTGAAGACCAAATTAAGTTGAGAGCCTTCCCCTTTTCATTGGATGACTTTGCTAAAGATTGGTTATTTTACTTGCCACCTGGATCTATTACTTCTTGGGATGATATGGTTAGAACCTTTCTGAACAAATACTTCCCAACTCATAAATCAATTGGCATAATAAGAGAAATTACAGGCATAACGCAAAAACCATCTGAGGACCTATATGATTATTGGGAAAGGTTTGAAAGACTTTGCACAGAATGCCCTCAACATGACATGTCAGACAAGGCCCTTATACAATTCTTCTATGGAGGATTATCTCCCTCAGAAAGAAAATTCATTTATGTAACCTGTGGAGGCTCCATTGAAGACAAAACACCTAGACAAATGAGAGAATTGATCTCCACTCTTGCAGCCTCATCTAGGCAATATGGAGAAGAGAGGCAACTACAAAGGGCCAATGAGGTAAATTTTCCTACTATGACTGAACTAACATCTGTTATAAAAAATGCTGTGGAGGATGTGGTACAACAGATTCAAGCACCTCAGCCAGCTAGGCCATGTGGGATTTGTTTATGTGTGGGACACCCAACTGATCAATGTCCCACACTCTAAGAAGACCATCAGCAAGCCAACGCCATTGGGAGGTACAACAACCAGCCTAGATATGATCCGTACTCTAACACCTATAATCCAGGTTGGAGAGACCATCCCAATTTCAGCTATGGAAAGGGCAGCACTGATCAGAATCACCAAGGTTACCAATGAAGCCAAGTCCAACCAGCACCTCCAATGGACAATAACACTATGAATGAGGTAGTGAAGACCTTGCAAATGATACAACAACAGATGGGACAAATGGCCACCTCCATAAACAGATTGGAAGCTCAAGGAAAGTTGCCATCCCAGACTGAGGCAAATCCCAACCAAAATGTAAGTGCCATTACTTTGAGAAGTGGGAAAGAGCTTCAAGATGCAAAATTTGAGGAGGAAAAGCAAGTTGAACCAAAGCATGCATCATCTGAGACACCCTCTGCACAACATCCAAGGCAATCTGAAGCCTCTTCATCACATTCTGCACCACCTCCTGCGCAAAGAGCTGACCCGAAGGTAAGTTTTCACATCCCACCTCCTTTTCCAAAAAGATTTGAAAGAACTCAAAAAGAAAAAGAAGAAAAGGAGATCCTTGAGACCTTTAGAAAAGTGGAGATCAACATACCACTGCTAGATGCTGTCAAACAAATTCCAAGGTACGCAAAATTTCTGAAAGAGTTGTGCACCAACAGAAGAAAGCTAGCCGAAAGAGAGAAAGTAAGTGTAGGTGAGGTAGTTACTGCTGTTATTAAAAGAGAACTCCCTACTAAATGCAAGGACAAAGGTATGTTTGCTATCTCTTGCAAAATTGGGAATGTTGGTATCAAGAAAGCCATGTGTGATCTTGGTGCATCTATTAATGTCATGCCTCTCTCCATCTATAAATCTCTCAATGCATGTGCACTAAAAGAAACAAGAGTTGTGATACAATTGGCTGATAGATCTGTAGTATATCCCATAGGTGTTCTTGAAGATGTGTTAGTCCAAGTAGATGAACTTGTCTTCCCTGCTGATTTTTATGTGATTGATACTAAGGAAGATAGTTGCAATACTAGCTCTGATATTCTTCTTGGACGTCCCTTCTTGAGTACTGCTGGAACTAAAATTGATGTGCATGATGGTACTCTTACCATGGAATTTGAAGGGGAAGTAATCAAGTACAATGTTTATGATGCTATGAAATACCCACATGACATGACCCCTGTTTATGGTCTTGATATTATTGACTGTTTGAGTCAAGATGTGTTTAAGAGAATCAAGATTGTGTTTTAAATGATGATCTTTGCAGGATTGAAAGCCAGAAACTGAAAGAAACCGTCTGCAGCATTCAGCAAGTTGAGGCAGCACAGACAGAAGACATTCGGCCGCCGAACCCCACTGACTTGCGGAAGCCGAATCCATCGCCAAAGCTCATTCCGCAAACTGAAGAAATTCGGCCGCCGAACTCAGACACTTTTCGGCCGCCGAACCTCTCCCAGCAGGCTCCATCACAAGCAAGGTCTTTCACCCCACCTTCTTTGTAAACAAGCTCAGAACAATGCCTTCCTGAATCTGAAGAAACCAAGGAAGACCTCCTTGAACAAATCTTCCTTGCTCAGTCTAATGAGCCATGGTACGCCGATATGGTAAACTACTTGGCCACAGGTAACTTACCTTCTGACATGCCTAAGCACACTAAAGATAAAATAAAAAAAGATGCAAAATACTATGTTTGGGATGAGCCTTATTTGTGGAAACATTGTGCTGACCAAATGATAAGGAGATGCATTCCTGATCAAGAAATAGCCTCTATACTTACTTTTTGTCATTCATATAGTTGTGGAGGGCACTTTTGTCCAAGGAAAACTGCTCACAAGATACTTGAAAGTGGCCTATTTTGGCCCACCATGTTTCGAGATGCTTTTCTATTTTGCAGGACATGTGCCAGGTGTCAACAGACCGGAAATCTGAGCAAAAGAAATCAAATGCCACAGAATCCCATCATGGTCTGTGAGGTATTTGATGTTTGGGGCATAGACTTCATGGGACCATTCCCACCATCCTTTGGGTACACTTATATCATCCTTGCAGTGGATTATGTATCCAAGTGGGTGGAGGCTAGAGCAACTAAGACTGATGATGCCAAGGCAGTGATAGACTTTGTGAAGACCAACATCTTTGCCAGACATGGAGTACCAAAAGCAATCATCAGTGATAGAGGGACCCATTTTTGCAATAGGGTAATGGAAAGCCTTCTCAGAAAACACAATGTGATCCATAGAACATCCACAGCCTACCACCCTCAGACGAATGGACAAGCTGAAGTGTCCA
Source organism: Manihot esculenta (assembly GCF_001659605.2). Taxonomy (NCBI): domain Eukaryota; kingdom Viridiplantae; phylum Streptophyta; class Magnoliopsida; order Malpighiales; family Euphorbiaceae; genus Manihot; species Manihot esculenta. Next base: position 20,185,913 of record NC_035170.2, read on the forward strand.
ACAGAGAAATCAAAGCCATCCTTGAAAAGACAGTTTCTCCCAACCGAAAGGATTGGAGCTTAGAATTAGAGGATGCCTTATGGGCCTACAGAACAGCCTACAAGACTCCCATAGGTATGTCTCCTTATAGACTTGTCTATGGGAAAGCTTGTCACCTCCCAGTTGAGCTTGAGCACAAGGCATATTGGGCTGTAAAGAATTGCAACATGGACCTCAAAGAAGCCGGACACCATCGCAAGCTGCAACTGCAAGAGCTCGAGGAAATAAGACGAGATGCATATGAGAACTCTTGGAACTACAAAACAAAGACTAAAGCCTCCCATGACAATCATCTTTCAAGAAAACAATTTGAGGTTGGTGATAAAGTCTTACTCTTTGACTCTCGTCTGAAACTGTTCCCAGGAAAGCTACGGTCTAGGTGGATTGGACCATTCATTGTAGAACATGCATACCCACATGGAGCTGTAGACATCCGAAGCATAGAAACTGGAAAAATCTTCAAAGTGAATGGACATCGTCTGAAACCATACTTTGAAGGGTTCGCAGTACAAGTAATGGAAGAAATTCCACTGCAACACCCTTCTGCCTAGAGGATCATGCCATGCACACCACACCCCAGGGAAGTACTCAGTTTCTTTTGTTCTCTTCTCTCTTCTTCTCCTCTCCTCTTCTCTCTTCTTTTACATTGAGGACAATGCATAATTTAAGTGTGGGGGTGCATATAGCTTCTTTCTTCTTCTTCTCCCTTTTCCTTCCTCTTCTTCCCTTCTTTTCTGCGATTTCTCATGCTTTCAGATTGCAAAATTTTTTCTTTTTCCTTTCAGTCTTAAGTTAATTAGCCACAGTTAAATTTTAATTTTTTTTTATGCTTTCAATAAAACACACACAACCACAACCTTCTTCTTCTTTTTGTTTTGCTCTACTCAAACTGATGAACTATGTTGGATAAGTCTTTCTTTCCATGACCCCATTGATGTGAAAACTCTTTAAACTTATGTTGAATCAATTATAGTGAGTTGTATTCATGTTTGAGAATTGCCTTTTGAATTGAATCTTTGAGTTTGCCATGGTGAAAAATGTATTGATGACCCTCAATTGATTGAGAATAAATCAAAGTTGTGTGAATGAACTTAATGTGACTTGATTTAGCAATTCGTGTTGATTTGCCCAAATCATTGAGAGAAATAAAATTCAGCAAAGGCAAAGCCCTCAAAAGCACAAAACAAGAAAATATTCCGATGGTCAAAAAGACTATGAAAAGAGCTAGTAGCCACTTGGAAAGGTGATCAACTGAGTAACTGGGGGTGGGTATCACAAATATGTACCTTCACGTCAAAAGGTTGGTGATATTTTCAAGCAAAATCAAAGTGCAAAAAGCCTGAATAAAGTACTTCAAGGTAAGGGCAAGTCAATCCAAAAGCTAGAAAAAGTCTTAACATAATGTGCATGTCTCTCTTGAGGAAAACAAATCCTAGCCATGGTAAGCAAAGGGAAACAAGGAAAGGAGGTAAGTAACCTTCATGCATATATTCTTCACTGCAATAATTCAAAATAGGTGTCTTGAGTATAAGCTTAAGTGGAAATAAGGATCTAGAGCAAAGGGAAGTTTATTTGACTATGTTTATTTGCTTGAGGACAAGCAAAAGCTTAAGTGTGGGGGTATTTGATAGAGCATAAATTAGCCCATATTATCATGATATTCTTGATGTCTATCTACATCTTTTCTACCTAATTTTGTGGTTTTAATCATGTTTTGCAGATATTAGGTGAAAAGGGACATTCAAGAGAAAATGCTCTTAAAAACGCTCAAAAGTGCAAAATCTGGAAAAGCCACCTTCGGCAGCACTTTCGGCGGCCGAAAGCCCAGTCCAGAGACGAAACTGCCCCACCTTCGGCAGCACCTTCGGCCGCCGAACATTGGCTCCAGAGACGAAAGTCGGCCTCCTTCGGCCGCCGAACCCCAACCTTCGGCCCCCGAACCTTCAGACCAGAATCGAAAGTCCAGCCTCCGAAACTCAATTTAGGCAGCCGAAAATGCGCTCTAATGCATTCTTTCCTTGTTCAAGAAGCCATATCCCAAGTTGCCATATTTGAGGAGCCAAATAAGGGAAATATCTTGAGATCCAAATCTTCAAGATTCACATTTAATTATTGGATCTCAAAGATCAAGCTTATTAAGGAAGCCAAATCCAAAGATCACATGTTTCCCACTTCATTCAAGTTTCCAAAGAAGGCTCCACCTTCCTCATTAGTGCATGAGCAATCTCTTGGACTTAATGTACAGCATCTTGAGGATCTTGGACAGCTATGAAAAGACCAAAGTGCCCCCACTTGCCTTCTATCATATGTGACTCGTTTTTGCCTTCACTCATGCAAAAACAAGGCACATGCAACACCAAGGACACTTTGGACAGCCTCTAAAAGTCTCCTGGACTTCCATGAAACCCTAGGCAGCCTCTCAAGATATATTTAAAGGCTTCAAGAAGACAAGAAGATAGATTTTTCATCCACCTCTTCTCAAGGAAATTCGGCAGCCTCTCCAAGGCTCTCTCTTCACCTAGTTCTTCATCTTTCTTATTTCTTTTCCTTTATTTTCTGTTTTGGTTCAGCCATGAGTGGCTGAAACCCTTTCTCTAGTTGAAGTTTGGTTGAAACTAAGGTTGTTTAAAAGGTTGTGAGATCTGAACATAAAGTGTTTGATTTTGGTTTATTCAATATTCATGCAATTGTGCTTAATTCTAAGATTGCTTTGTTGTTTTGATCAAATTGGCCACTTGATTCTTGATTGCAAAGTTAATTGATTGTTGGATTAGGATATTTGTTAGTCCGTAATTGCTGGAAATATTCTGTCCATAGAACACTTGGTGTAAAAACCCAAGAAATTGTATGATCTAGCAACATCTCATGCGTTTGAGTAGCTAGGGTTTGGATCTTTCTTGTTCTTCATGCAATTGGCAATTGTTTTGATGCCTATGGCCCAAGGATGTTCCTTGGCAATTTTTTGATTAGTAATTGGTTAGAGGACGTTCCTTAATCAGTTTGTTCATAAGGAAAGACATGGTGGTGAGAAGCGTCTTCCACCCCCATAACCAACCTATTGAATGAATCAAGAAAACCTAAGTTTCAATGATCAACCCAAACAACCAAAGTGGATCCATATCTTCAACTAGACTTTTCCCATATTGATTTCCCTCTTATTTTAGATTACTTGCTGTTTTAATTGCTTTCAATAGTTGTTAATCAAATCATCTCAAAACCCCCCTTTTTACTTTCCTTGCACTTGTTTCTATTTCTCTTTGATTACTTGCTTTCACTTGTGCTTTCAATTAGTTCTATTGGTCTTGATTGAGATAATAAATAGGTAATCAATTCTCTGTGGATACGATCCTTCACCACTGTCTACAGTTGTAAATTGTAGGTAACCAAGAAGGTTATTTTTGACCGGCTTCGACAACCGCTCCTGTCAATCTTGTTTGTGAAAAATAGATAAGTACTCAATTCTCTGTGGATTCAATCCTTCACCACTATCTGCAGTTGTAAATTGTTGATAACTAAGAAGGTTATTTTTGACCGGCTTCGACAACCGCGAGTCATCTGCCCAAACGGCATTACTATGAACTATAATGCCTATATTTAGTCCTAAGAGCTGTCTTAGACATGTCTTCTTCTTTGATTCTCAACTGATGATACTTAAATCTCAAATCTATCCAGGGAAAATAACCGGCTCATGCTAGCTGGTCAAATAGATCATCAATCATAGGCAAAGAATATTTATTCTTGGTAGTGACTTTGTTGAACTGTTTGTAGTTAATACAAAGTCTCAAGGATCTATCCTTCTTTTTTACTAACAATACTGGAGCAGCCCAAGGTGAGATACTAGGTCATATGAAACCCTTATCTACCAACTCTTGCAACTGCTCCTTTAGCTCTTTCAACTCGACAGGTGCCATTCTATAGGGAGAAATAAAGATGGATTTGGTACTTGGAAACACTTCAATTTCAAACTCTATTTCCATATTAGGTGGTAAACTTGGCAGATCGTATGGAAAAATATAAAGAAACACTGTAACCATAGGCACTGAATCTAGTTTCGGGACCTGACTATCAAACTCTTTGACATTAGCAAGAAACCTCTAACAACCCCTCCTAAGCAACCTATGAGCCTGTAAGGCAGATATCAAACCTCTAGACATACTTGACTTGTCCTCTCGGAAGACAACCTCTGATCTATCTTGATCTCCGAACCTAACTACCTTGTCTCTATAGTCCAAGGTAGCTCCATGGATAAAGAGCCAATCCATTCCTAGAATGACGTTAAAATCAATCAAATCTAGAACCATAAGGTTGGCTGGAAGGCACCTATCCTTAATTATAACTGGACTGAACTGACAGATTGACTCTGTCAAAGATGGATCACACTTGGACCTACTAATTCAAAGAGGACACTCTAGCCTAGAAGCTATTAAACCCAAACTGCCTATGGCCCTTGGAGAAGCAAAAGAGTGAGAGAAACCAGGGTCCAAAAAAGCATACAAATCAAAACATCCAATAGTGAGTTTACTTGACACTACTGTGTTTGATGTATTGGCTTCCTACTGTGTCCTGGTGAAAATCCATGCGGGTGATGAATGACCTTATCCTTAGGAATTGCCGAAGAAGAGGTTGTCCCTCTTCCTCTACTCACCCTCTGCCCTGAGATGTGGCTAAATTTGCTAGTTGAGCCATATTGCCAGAAGTTGTCTGCTGGAACTGTGCTATCCTGGCTATATTGGGACATTCACGTGCCATGTGTCCCTCTTGTCCATATTTGTAATAGGTTGTAGTCCCAAATCGACAAGACCTTTGTGCGGCTTTCTTCATCTGACACATCTGGAGCTATCTAAACCAAAACTTGAACCACTGCCTATTCTCATACCAGACTTCAATCTATTCCAGAACTTGTTTTTCTTGGTCTTCTTAGTGGACTTATTTCACTTTCTATTTATTGTGGTGGTTGCACTTAGAGAAGAGGGATCAAACTTTCCTATACTCGACGCTTTGGAACCTGATGATTATGCTACCTATTGCTTCATTGTTCCCTGAATGATGGCACTAGTCTCCATCTTTATAGTTGCATCCACTATAGTGTGAAAACTCTCTCTCTGTTGCTAAGATTAGGGAGGAATACCTAGAGTGGAGTCTCATGGTATACCTTTTAGCCTTATTCTAGTTTGTGTCATAAGCCTAACTCACATATTGGTGCAACTCTAGAAACTTGTTTATGTATTCATCTACACTCATTTCTTCGGTCTGCCTTAACTACTCAAACTCTATCACCTTCAACTCCCTTGAACTATCTGAAAAAGCTCATCCTGCAAACTCATTTGTAAATTGTTCCCAAGATAAGCTATCTAGTTTCAATTCCATATAATTCTTAAACCACTCCTTTACCTTCTTGCACTTCAGAGTGAACCCTGCCATCTGAATGGCTCTGCTGTCACTAACTCCTAACTCATCAACTATCATTTTCATGCTTTGATATACTCAAACAAGTCATCTCCCTCCTTATACTTAAGAGCATCCAACTTTAGGTAATCCATCATCTTTACCTTGCTTCTTACTGATGGGTTAGGTCTAGGTGGTTGGGTTTCAAGAATTATTGGTTTTGCTGGGGGAGGAGGTGGTGGTGGTGGTGCAACACTCCTTAGGTTAGAGTTTGCTAGATTCTAGTAATATGGTGGGGATGCAAACATGGGATAGGGTGGATATGGTGAGTAATAGGGAGGATAAGGCATGTATGAGGGGTAAAGGTGGTAGCTAGATGATCAGTCCAAATTTAGACCATTTTATCATGATATTATTAATGTTAATTTACACTTTTTCTGCCTAATTTTGTAGTTTTGATCTTATTTTGCAGAAAATGATATAAAAGGGTAATTTGGAGAAAATGCTCTTAAAACTGCCTAAAATATGATAAAAGAGAACAAGCTTATTGCCCAAGTCAAGTTGCAGCTGAAGTGAAGATAAATAAAGAAAGTGCTAAATAAGAAAAGTGGTAAATAAGGAAAGTACATTCAGCAGAGTAATTTGAATTTCAAATTTCAAATCTTCAAGAAGTCTTTCCCTTATTCAAGAAGCCAAATCACAAGAAGATGCACATTCAAAATTCAAAATTCAAAATTAAGCTTGTTTAGGAAGCCAAATCTCAAGAAGATATACTTGCCTCCTAAGTAATCAAGATTCAAAATTTAAAATTCAAAAGAAGGCTCCATCTCATCAAGGAGACCTAAGGCAACACTTTCAACTATAAAAAGACCCATAAGGAGCATCCCCATGCTTTTTCTACTCTCCCTTGGACACACATACGGGATTGCAAGTGGCCACATCTCTTCTTCATCTCTTTCTTTATTTTTTGTTTTGTTTCAGCCATAAGTGGCTGAAACCTTTATTTCTAGTTGAAGATTGGTTGAAACTTTAGTTGTTTTATGGATTGGGAGATCTGAACAAACATTGTTTATCTTTTATTTTTCAATATTCATGCAATTTCATGCTTAATTCCATTGTTGCTTTGTTATTTAGATCAATAAGGCCAATTGAATCTTGATTGCAAGGTAATAATTTGTTATTTTGGATAGTTTTAAGTTCGTAATTGCTTGGATTATTCAAACACAAGTAACTCTTAGTGTAAAAACTAAGGAAATTGCATGATCTAGCGATATCACCATGCGTTTGGATAGCTAGAATTAGGTCTCTCTATTTCTTAATGCAATTGACAGTTGGTAGATGCCAAAGGTCCAAGGACGTTCCTTGGCAACTTGTTGATTAGTGTTTAGCTAGAGAACGTTCCCTAATTAATTTATGCTTAAGGAGGGATATGGTGGTGAGATGCGTCTTCCATCTCCATAACTAATTTATTGAATCAAACAAAAGAACCTAAGTATCAATGATCAATCCCAACAACTGAAGTGGATCTAATTCTTCAACTAGAGCTTTTCTCATATTTCAATTTCTTTATTTTATTATTCGCTTTACTTTATTGCTTTCATTATTAGTTTAATTGAATCAATCTCAAAACCCCCCCTTTATTTTACTTTCAGTTTATTTACCTTCAGTTTATTTTCCTTTCAGTTTATTTTCTTGGTCTTGATAAGGAAAATAGGTAAGTATCAATTCCTTGTGGATTCGATCCTTTTGCCACTATCTACAGTTATAAAATTATTGATAACCTAAAAGGTTATTTTTGACCGGCTTCGACAACTGCACAGTAAAAAATTGGCGCTGTTGCCGAGGAGTTGATTTAACTAATATATTTTTCTTTCATGACCAGATCTGGACACAAGGAAACCCTGCCTTATGATCTAGAAATTGAGCAAGCGATTAGACGACTTGGGAAGCAAGTCACCACCGAATCTGCCACAGAGGAGCCTACCATCGCAGAATTGATTCATGGCTAAGGTAAGTACATCTATTCTCACTGCTCAAGTTTCTGAACTAACCTCTGCTGTGAAAAGTTATGTCATAGGTCAAGCTCAACAACTCCAACAATCTCGGCTATGTGGGATTTCTACACACGTAGGACACCCAACTGATCAATGTCCTATACTTTATGAGGATGACCAGCAAGTACATGCATTTGGAGGATTCAATAGCCAGCCTAGACATGATCCATACTCTAACACATACAATCCAGGTTAAAGAGACCATCCGAACTTCAGTTATGCAAGGGCTAACAACTACCAAATTTATCAAAGAAATCAAGCCCAACCAGCATCTCCAAGTTCCAATATGCACCTTGAGGAGATGATAAAGACATTGGCGAATTCTGTGCAAAGCCTCCAACAGTAGATGGACCAAATAGCCACCTCAGTAAGTGCAATCATGTTAAAAAGTGAACAAGAGCTTCAAGATGTCAAGGCTGATGATGAAAGTTCGCAAGTACAACAACAAGCTGCTGAAAAAAACAGCCAGAAAACTATTTGTCCAAACAAACTGGTCAAACAGAACCAGTTTATGGTTTAGATATCATTGATTATTTGAGCCAAGAAGTTTTTGATATGAATCAAAATAATATGCTAAACAATGATTTTTGCAGGGAGGCTAGCCAAAAAGATGAAGGAAGCCAAAAAGAGCCAAAACTGAAAGCAAAAGTCTGTTGCTTCAGCAGGTGGACTGTGACCAAACGCAGAAAGACAAAGGTCCACCCTCACCTTTTCAGCTTAGTTCGCAGACAGGCCATACGCAAAAGGAGCAAGCAAAATCCAGAGCGCCCAAACTAAAGTAGCATGCGGAACACTGCCTGCCCAAACCACCAGATAAGGTAGAATTTATTTTTCTCGAATTCAGTACCAAATTGCAGCCACCTATGGAGAAATATGAATTGAAATTTGAAGTGCTGCCCAATCATCTCAAAAATGCAAACATAAGGGCTAGAGGCACACCTCACTTGAAAGAGGAGAAACTAATCATGTTACTTCATGAGTACATAAAAGAAATAGGATGTGTAACGACCCGACATTCGGACCGCTACCGGCGCTAGGATCCAGATCGGCATAAGGCCGCCGGGACTCGTAGCAAGCCAAACATACATCCTGTATACCTGTTTAATCCCATACATGATCAACAATTACATAAAAATTTAAAACTTTCTCATTTACTCATTCATTCGTTCTTTCATTCATTCTTTCATTCATTCATTCTTTCTTTCATTCATTCTTAACCTGTGCATGCACAAACTCATATACATAATCATTATTAAACATTTGAGATCATGTACTAGAAAGGGATTAACACAATACTATGGTCAAGCACAACTCTAACTTCCATAAGCATCAATACATTACATTTCTATACTATACTTTTACATTACATCATATTCATGTCTACATCTAGCTATTACATAACATGACTCTACTCCTGCTGACCTCCTGGTCTACCCTGTACCTGCAAACCTGGGGTTAAGGGAGAGGGGTGAGCTAAAGAGCCCAGTGAGCAGAATAGTAAAACATTATATTACAAGTTCATACTTTCATGCAATGCAACACATCACAGCAAATCACATCAAGGATGAATTTATCACCAATAGCCCTCTACATTTCAATTAGTGCCAGAACGTAGAATGGGTCCTGGTCTTTCTCTTACATAAGATAACATAACATTCCAAGATGCCAGGGACGTAGAATGGGTTTTCCTGGACTTTCTCTTACATGGTGCCAGCGAACATAGAATGGGTCCCACTGGTCTTTCATTCCGTACCGTACATATCATATCATCACATCATAGATTGAGGGCTATGGATCATCCAATATCCATCCACATCAACAACATATTATGCAATGCAACATATTCGTGAATTCTAATGCAAACACCCTAACATATCACATGGTATCCATGATGCGTGAATCATGCTGAAATATTCATTATTTACTTTAAAACATAAGAGTTATTCCACTCACCTCTGGCTGAAGCTCTAATGACTCTGAAGCGACTGACTCACTGCTGGGGTCCTCGGTTCCTCAGGTCTGAACCTACACAGGTGGACTCAAATGAAGGACCAAACATTCATGAACATGACTCTAAAATACTCCCCAAAAACCCCCTAAAACACCATAAAACAATCACATAAATCATGCAAAGGAGGGCTGAACAGGGCACTTTCGGAGGCAGGTTCGGCGGCCGAAAGTCCCTCCAGAGCCGAAAGTCATGCACCTTCGGCGGCACTTTCGGCGGCCAAAGGTTCCGTCCAGAGACGAAACTCATGCATGTTCGGCGGCACCTTCGGCGGCCGAAAGTCCCTTCCAAAGCCGAAAGTGGACTTTCGGGGGCAGGGTTCGGCAGCCGATACATGCTACCACAGGCAGGTTTGGCGGCCGAAAGAACCTTCGGCTGCCGAACCTGAGTTCTTCCCAATGGGCAGAAACTCAGCCTTTCCATACATGAAAGCCTCCTAACACATTCAATCAAGCATTTTCCCATTCTACAACATGCATACTCAAGCATACAAGCTTCTAGGGGCTTCAAACTATCCTAAACCCCATCTACAACACATCAAACATGCATATCCAACATACATTGTTCATAAACGCACAGTAAACCCATAAACCTACACATGCATTTCTACCCCAAGAAACTTCATAAAACTTACTTAAAACATTAAAGGAACTATGGATCTACTCTTACCTCTTGAAGAACGAGAGGAGAGACGATCCAACTTGGAGATGGGAGAGATCTCAACTCTTTGGTCTCTAAGCTTCCAAAACTCGCTCTTTTTGTTCAAATATCTTCAAATCAACATAAAGCTTGTTAAAACATGAAAGATTGGAGGAAAAACATCAAAAACGAACCATGGGAGAGTAAGAACTCACCGTGGCCGAAAATGGGGAGAAAACTCGCCCGTTTCGGCCATGGAGCTCTTAAATAGGGACTGCCAGACCACCTTTCGGCAGCCTAAAGTACCTGCAAAAATCATGCAAGTTCGGTGGCCGAACATGCGGTTCGGCGGTCGAACCTTTGAAACTTTCGGAAGCCTAACTTGCCCCTCTAAACTATCCAATGTTTGGCGGCCGAACCTGGAAATGCCTCCTTGGTCTTTTCATTCAAAACTCAAATTCCTTTCTTGCTTAAAACCATAAAATACATTAAAACATTTTATGAAAACATGATTTTACCCTTCTAGAAGTTTCCGACATCCGGTATTTCTACCGGACAGTAGGAATTCCGATACCGGAGTCTAGCCGGGTATTACATCCTTCCCCCCTTAAGAACATTCGTCCCCGAATGTTCACCAAACTAACACATGGCATAGCGTAAAACATAAACATTCATACAAAGCACATAAAACTCACCTTAGAAGAGATTAGGGTATTGCCGGAGCATGGACTCCCGTGTCTCTTAGGTACACTCTTCAACGTTGTGGTGATTCCAAAGGACTTTCACCATCGGGATTTCCTTGTTTCTCAACTTTCTGATCTGAGTGTCAAGAATCCGTACTGGCTGTTCAACATAAGTGAGATCCTCTTGGATCTCCATATCAGGCTCACTAAGAACCTTACCCAGATCTGACACAAACTTTCTTAACATAGAAACATAGAAAACCGGATGGATTCTCTCCATTGAAGCAGGTAAATCTATCTTATACGATACATTCCCGATCTTTTGCAAGATTTCAAAGGACCCAATGTACCGTGGAGCTAGCTTACCTTTCTTCCCGAACCGAATCACCCCTTTCATTGGAGACACCTTGAGCAATACCAAATCCCCCTCCTGAAACTCTACTTGCCTTCTGCGGATGTCTGCATAACTCTTCTGTCTGTTTGCAGCAGTCTTGATCCTTTCTCTGATTATGAGCACCACTCTGCTGGTGATCTCTACTAGCTCAGGCCCTGCCATGGCCCTCTCTCCAACTTCTTCCCAACAGACAGGCGACCTACATTTCCTTCCATATAAAGCTTCATATGGAGCCATCCCGATGCTAGCATGATGGCTGTTATTGTAGGCAAACTCCACCAAAGGTAGATGCTGCCTCCAAGAATCGCCAAAATCCAGCACACATTCTGAGCATATCCTCTATTGTTTGGATGGTCGTCTCTGATTGTCCGTCCGTCTGAGGATGGAAAGCAGTGCTAAAATCCAACCTGGTACCCATAACGTTCTGTAGACTCCGCCAAAACCTGGAGGTGAACTAGGGCCCTCTATCAGACACTATTGAAACAGGAACCCCATGCAACCTGACAACCTCATCTACATACACCTGCGCCAACTTGTCCACAGAATAGCCACTCCTGATAGGGATGAAGTGAGCAGATTTGGTCAGTCTGTCCACAATCACCCATATGGAGTCCAATCTGTTGGACGCTGCCTGTAGCCCCACCACGAAGTCCATAGTTATATTCTCTCATTTCCACTCTGGAATAGGTAGTGGGTTAAGCATTCTAGCCGGCTTCTGATGTTCCAGATTCACCCTCTGACATATTTCGCAGGCTGACACAAACTGTGCCACTTCTCTTTTCATAGCTGGCCACCAATAAACTCTTCTCAGATCTTGATACATTTTGGTGGCTCCAGGGTGAACACTGTATCTGGCATTATGAGCCTCCCTCATAATGTCTCCCTTCAGTCCCACATCATCTGGTACACACAATCTATTCCCATAGCGGAGGATCCCCTTGCTGTCAAACCTGAACTCTTCATTCTTGCCTGACTGAACAGTCCTGGCAATCTTCACTAACTCTGGGTCCTCATGCTGTTTCTGAGCCACCTGCTCCAGAAACAATGGTGCCACTCTCATCTGGACTATCAAAGCACCTGTACCAGACAACTCCAACTGTAGACCTTCATTAATGAGCTCGAAGAACTCCCTCACTACTGGCCTCCTCTCTGCTGAAATATGGGACAAACTGCCAAGTGATTTCCAGCTTAAGGCATCTGCCACAACATTTGCCTTACCCGGATGGTACTGGATCTTGCAATCATAGTCACTGAGCAGTTCTACCCATCTTCTCTGCCTCAAATTCAAATCTCTCTGACTCAGGATGTACTGTAGGCTTTTATGATCTGTGAAGATCTCACATTTTACTCCATAAAGGTAATGCCTCCACATCTTGAGTGCAAAGATTACCGCTGCCATCTCAAGGTCATGTGTAGGGTAATTCAACTCGTGCTTCTTCAGCTGCCTAGAAGCATAAGCAATCACCCTTTCATTCTGCATTAGCACACAACCCAGTCCCACACGGGACACATCACAATAGACTGAGAAGTCTTCATAACTAGATGGCAGGGCTAACACTGGTGCTGAAGTCAACCTCTTCTTGAGCTCCTCAAAGCTCTCCTCACACTGGTCAGTCCACACAAACCTCTGGTTCTTCTTAGTCAGTCTGGTCATAGGAGCTGCAATCTTAGAGAAGTCCTGAACGAACCTCCTGTAGTAACCTGCCAAACCCAAGAAGCTCTTGATCTCTGTCACTGTAGTGGGTCTAGGCCAGTTAGCTACAGCTTCCACTTTCTTGGGGTCTACCTCGATTCCATTTTCTGACACCACATGCCCCAAGAATGAAATGCTCCTCAGCCAGAACTCACACTTGGAGAACTTGGCATACAAGCCGTGTTCCCTCAAGGTTTGCAAAACCAACCTCAGATGATGGGCATGCTCCTCTGCATTCCTGGAATACACTAAGATATCATCTATGAAGACAATAACAAAGTGATCCAGGTACTGACTAAACACTCTGTTCATGAGATCCATGAATGCTGCAGGGGCATTGGTTAACCCGAACGACATCACAAGGAACTCATAATGCCCATATCTGGTCCTGAATGCGGTCTTCGGTACATCCTCTTCTCTTATCCTCAGCTGATGATACCCCGATCTCAGATCTATTTTAGAGAAACAACTTGCTCCTGCTAGCTGGTCGAATAGATCGTAGATCCTTGGCAATGGGTACTTGTTCTTGGTAGTGACCTTGTTCAACTGCCTGTAGTCGATACAAAGTCTAAGGGATCCATCCTTCTTTTTCACAAATAGTACTGGAGCACCCCAAGGTGAGGTACTCGGTCGGATGAAGCCTCTATCTACCAACTCTTGCAACTGCTCCTTAAGCTCTTTCAATTCTGCTGGTGCCATCCTGTAGGGAGGGATAGAGATCGGTCTACTTCCAGGCATCAACTCAATTTCGAATTCTATCTCCCTAGCAGGCGGTAAACCTGGCAGCTCGTCTGGGAAAACGTCTAAGAATTCACTGACCACGGGCACTGAGGCGGGCTCTCTAACATGACTATCCAGCTCTCTCACATGAGCTAGAAAACCCTGACAACCCCTCCTGAGTAGCCTACGAGCCTGAAGGGCTGATATCAAACCTCTAGGTGTACTCCCCCTGTCTCCACTGAAGACAACCTCTGACCCATCTTGACATCTGAACTTGACTACCTTGTCTCTGCAGTCCAAGGTAGCTCCATGGGTAGATAGCCAATCCATCCCTAGAATGATGTCAAAATCTCTCAAATCTAGAACCACAAGGTCGGCAGAAAGGCATCTTCCCTCCACAAAAACTGGACTATACTGGCAGACTGACTCTGCCACTGACGGGTCACACTTAGGCCCACTGACCCATAGGGGACACTCTAACCCAGAGACCATCAAACCCAATCTCTCGACGGCCCTCAAAGCAATGAAAGAATGAGATGCACCAGGGTCCATTAAGGCATAAACATCTGAGCAACCAATGATGAGATTACCTGCCACCACGGTGTTCGATGCATTTGCCTCCTACTGAGTCATTGTGAAGATCCGTGCTGGGGCTGATGGACCTTCACCTCTGAAACCCGCTGAAGAAGAGGCTGCCCCTCTCCCTCTGCCTCTGCCTCTGCCACTGGCCTGAGTCGCGGCTGGAGCTGCTGGCTGAGCTACACTACCAGAAGTTGTCTGCTGAGACTGTGCCATAAAAGCTGCTCTGGGACAGTCCTGAGCCATGTGTCCCTCCTGCCCACATCTGAAGCAGGCTGTCGTCCCAACCAGACATACTCCCTTGTGCGGCTTCCCACACTTCCTACATGCAGCATTATCTGCACCTGAGCTCGAGCCACTTCCCAATCCCAAACCTGACTTGATCTTACTCCAGAACTTGTTCTTTTTTGGCTTCTTGGTGGTATTGCTCCACCTCTTACTAGCTGAACTCAGAGAAGAAGGATCTACTCTTCCCTCACCTGGGGTCTTGGAACCAGAAGGCTGTGCTACTGACTGCTTAACTTTTCCTTCGATGATTGCACTAGCCTCCATTCTTCGAGCCATATCCACTATGGCATGGAAACTTTCCCTCTCTGCTGACTGAATCAAGGAGGAATACCTGGAATGAAGCTTCATGATATACCTCCTTGACTTTTTCTGATCTGTATCCAGATTCTACCCAGCAAACGGCAACAGCTCCAAGAATCTGTCTGTATACTCATCCACACTCATCTCATTGGACTGCCTCAACTGCTCAAATTCAATCATCTTCAACTCCCTTGAACTGTCAGGGAAAGCCCATCCTGCAAACTCATTTGCAAACTCCTCCCATGATAGGCTATCCAATCTCGGGTTCACATAGTTCTTAAACTACTCTCGGGCCTTCTTGCATTTTAGTGTGAACCCAGCCATCTGAATGGCTCTACTGTCATCAGCTCCTATCTCATCTGTAATCGTCTTGACCCTCTCAAGGTACACAAACGGGTCATCACCGGTTTCAAACTGGGGAGCAACCAGCTTCATGTAATCGGTCATCTTGACCTTGCTCCCCCCAGATGAGCTAGGTTTAGGCATTTGGGTTTCTGGGACACTAGGTGCTGGTGGTGGTGGAGGAGGTGCAGCATCCCCTGGGGTAGGGTTTGCTATACCTAGATGGTAGGGTGGGGGTGGATACATAGGGTACTGTGGGTACAGTGGGTAGAAAGATGGGTATGGCATCTGAGAGTGATAAGGGTTAAAACTGGGGTAATCCGATGTACCTCCCATCGAATACCCGGGATTATGTGAAAAGGGTGGGTAGTAAGGTGGCTGAACAAATCCCGAGGCCTGAGTGCCTCCTTGGGACTCTCCCATTCCCTCTTCCGACATACTTACTCTGAGACTGCCATCCCTCCTCTAATCCACATCCATCTGATCCTCCACATCCTCTGACATATCCCCTTGCACCGTTCCCCTCACTGATCTGCTTCTACCCAGATCCAAAGACCTTCTAGGGTCTCTTACTGCTCTTTCCCTGCTAGACCTGCTAGACATTGCCTTTGGCAATGTAGGGGGACGGGCACTCATGCCCTCACCCTCTGGTGGTACTCCAGTCAATCGTGCAGATCGACGAGTTCCTCTCATCCTGTTTACTGAAAAATAGCACACATCACATAAACATTAGCATCAAATGGTTCATGTGCAAACACATGAACCCGCATCACATACTTCACATACATAGCATATCATTAATGCACATGCATATAATCATGGCATTTAACATCATCATTCAAGACAGGACTCTACATCCTATCCTAGTGGACATGATTTTCCTATTGTGCTTGACCTTCTAGAACATCTATGAGCCCGACACTCTAGGTCTGACCAAATGAACCTAGGACTTTGATACCAATCTATAACAACCCGACATTCGGACCGCTACCGGCGCTAGGATCCAGATCGGCATAAGGCCGCCGGGACCCGTAGCAAGCCAAACATACATCCTGTATACCTGTTTAATCCCATACATGATCAACAATTACATAAAAATTTAAAACTTTCTCATTTACTCATTCATTCGTTCTTTCATTCATTCTTTCATTCATTCATTCTTTCTTTCTTTCATTCTTAACCTGTGCATGTACAAACTCATATACATAATCATTATTAAACATTTGAGATCATGTACTAGAAAGGGATTAACACAATACTATGGTCAAGCACAACTCTAACTTCCATAAGCATCAATACATTACATTTCTATACTATACTTTTACATTACATCATATTCATGTCCACATCTAGGTATTACATAACATGACTCTACTCCTACTGACCTCCTGGTCTACCCTGTACCTGCAAACCTGGGGTTAAGGGAGAGGGGTGAGCTAAAGAGCCCAGTGAGCAGAATAGTAAAACATTATATTACAAGTTCATACTTTCATGCAATGCAACACATCACAGCAAATCACATCAAGGATGAATTTATCACCAATAGCCCTCTACATTTCAATTAGTGCCAGAACGTAGAATGGGTCCTGGTCTTTCTCTTACATAAGATAACATAACATTCCAAGATGCCAGGGACGTAGAATGGGTTTTCCTGGACTTTCTCTTACATGGTGCCAGCGAACGTAGAATGGGTCCCACTGGTCTTTCATTCCGTACCGTACATATCATATCATCACATCATAGATTGAGGGCTATGGATCATCCAATATCCATCCACATCAACAACATATTATGCAATGCAACATATTCGTGAATTCTAATGCAAACACCCTAACATATCACATGGTATCCATGATGCGTGAATCATGCTGAAATATTCATTATTTACTTTAAAACACAAGAGTTATTCCACTCACCTCTGGCTGAAGCTCTAATGGCTCTGAAGCGATTGACTCACTGCTGGGGTCCTCGGTTCCTCGGGTCCGAACCTATACAGGTGGACTCAAATGAGGGACCAAACATTCATGAACATGACTCTAAAATACTCCCCAAAAACCCCCTAAAACACCATAAAACAATCAAATAAATCATGCAAAGGAGGGCTGAACAGGGCACTTTCAGCGGCAGGTTCGGCAGCCGAAAGTCCCTCCAGAGCCGAAAGTCATGCACCTTCGGCGGCACTTTCGGCGGCCGAAGGTTCCCTCAAGAGACGAAACTCATGCATGTTCGGCGGCACCTTCGGCGGCCGAAAGTCCCTTCCAGAGCCGAAAGTCCACTTTCGGAGGCAGGGTTCGGCAGCCGATACATGCTACCGCAGGCAGGTTCGGTGGCCAAAAGAACCTTCGGCTGCCGAACCTGAGTTCTTCCCAATGGGCAGAAACTCAGCCTTTCCATGCATGAAAGCCTCCTAACACATTCAATCAAGCATTTTCCCATTCTACAACATGCATACTCAAGCATACAAGCTCCTAGGGGCTTCAAACTATCCTAAACCCCATCTACAACACATCAAACATGCATATCCAACATACATTGTTCATAAACGCACAGTAAACCCATAAACCTACACATGCATTTCTACCCCAAGAAACTTTATAAAACTTACTTAAAACATTAAAGGAACTATGGATCTACTCTTACCTCTTGAAGAACGAGAGGAGAGACGATCCAACTTGGAGATGGGAGAGATCTCAACTCTTTGGTCTCCAAGCTTCCAAAACTCGCTCTTTTTGTTCAAATATCTTCAAATCAGCATAAAGCTTGTTAAAACATGAAAGATTGGAGGAAAAACATAAAAAACGAACCATGGGAGAGCAAGAACTCACCGTGGCCGAAAATGGGGAGAAAACTCGCCCGTTTCGACCATGGAGCTCTTAAATAGGGACTGCCAGACCACCTTTCGGCAGCCTAAAGTGCCTCCAAAAATCATGCAAGTTCGGCGGCCGAACCTTTGAAACTTTCGGAAGCCTAACTTGCCCCTCTAAACTATCCAATGTTCGGCGGCCGAACTTGAGGTTCGACGGCCGAACTTGAGGTTCGACGGCCGAACTTGGAAATGCTTCCTTGGTCTTTTCATTCAAAACTCAAATTCCTTTCTTGCTTAAAACCATAAAATACATTAAAACATTTTATGAAAACATGGTTTTACCCTTCTAAAAGTTTTCGGCATCCGAGATTTCCACCGGACGGTAGGAATTCCAATACCGGAGTCTAGCCGGGTATTATAGGATGGGTTATGACCAAATCAAAAGGCGTGCTACACTTTTTACTTAATTCAGTTGGGACCCTTTTTCCTCCCCCAATTACTTGAGCCTTGATCAAGTGGAAAAGGTCCAGCTTGTGACCTTAAACCAGGGCGCTACTGGGAGGCAACCCAGCGGAGGCAACTTGCCTAGTGGATCACACCTCACAAACCACACCAGGGGAGTACTCAGTTTCCTTTGAACTTTAATTTTTCCAATACATTGAGGACAATGCATGAATTAGGTGTGGGGTGCATATCTCTGAACTTTTATTTTTAGTCCATTTTTTCTTTAATTTTTTGTTTGAATAGCCACAGTTTGATTTTTTTATTTTTGCTTTCAATACACACACATGTAGCCACAATTTATTTTCTTTTTTTTCTGTTTTGATATGCTTTACTCAAACACATACACTATGTTGGATGAGCTTTCTTTCCATGACCCCATTGATGTAATGACTCTTTAAACTTAAGTTGAATCAATTGCAGTGAGCTGTATTCATTTTTAGAAATTTCCTTTTGAATTAAATCTTTGAGCTTGCCATGGTGAAAAATATATAGTACTCATTAGAGAGAATAAATTGAAAGTTGTGTAAAACTAAATATGACTTATTTTAGCAATTGGTGTTGATTTGCCCAATTCATTGAGAAAGAAATTCAGTAAAGGCAAACACTTCAAATGCACAAATTAAACTATTCCAATGGTTGAAAGACTATAAACAGAGCTAGTAGCTACTTGAACAGGTGATCAACTGAGTAACTAGAGGTGGGTATCACCAATATGTACTTTCACGTCAAGGAGTTGGTGACTTTTTCAAGCAAGATTAAAGTGCAATAGGCTGAATAAAGTGCTTCAAGGTAAGGGCAAATCACTCTGAAAGCTAGAAAGAGTCTTAACTGAATAAGAACATGTGCATGTATAATCTCTCTCTTTAGTAAAACAAATACTAGCCATGGTAGGTAAAGGGAGACAAAGAAAGAAGGTGAGTAACCTTGGTGCATACATCTTTCACTGCAATGCTTCAAAGTAGGGGTCTAGAGTAAGAACTTAAGTGGAAATAAATGATCAAGTAGCAAAGAGAGCTTGTTTGACTAAGTTTATTTGCTTGAGGACAAGCAAAAAGCTAGGTGTGGGGGTATTTAATCAGTCCAAATTTAAAACATTTTATCATGATATTATTAATGTTAATTTACACTTTTTCTGCCTAATTTTGTGGTTTTAATCTTATTTTATAGAAAATGGTGTAAAAGGGTAATTTGGAGAAAATGCTCTTAAAACTACCTAAAATAGGATAAAAGAAAACAAACTTGTTGCCCAAGTCAAGTTGCAGCTGAAGTGAAGATAAATAAGGAAAGTGCTAAATAAGAAAAGTGGTAAATAAGGAAAGTACATTCAGTAGAGTAATTTGAATTTCAAATTTCAAATCTTCAAGAAGTCTTTCTCTTATTCAAGAAGCCAAATCTCAAGAAGATGCACATTCAAAATTCAAAATTCAAAATTCAGCTTGTTTAGGAAGCCAAATCTCAAGAAGACATACTTGCCTCCTAAGTAATCAAGATTCAAAATTTAAAATTCAAAAGAAGGCTCCACCTCATCAAGGAGACCTAGGGCAACACTTTCAACTATAAAAAGACACATAAGGAGTCTCCCCATGCTTTTTCTACTCTCCCTTAGACACACATACGGGATTGCAAGTGGCCACATCTCTTCTTCATCTCTTTCTTTATTTTTGGTTTTGTTTCAGCCATGAGTGGCTGAAACCTTTATTTCTAATTGAAGATTGGTTGAAACTTTAATTGTTTTATAGATTGGGAGATCTGAACATACATTGTTTATCTTTTGTTTTTCAATATTTATGCAATTTCATGCTTAATTCTATTATTGCTTTGTTATTTAGATCAATAAGGCCAATTGAATCTTCATTACAAGGTAATAATTTGTTAGTTTGGATAGCTTTAAGTCTGTAATTGCTTGGATTATTCAAACACAAGTAACTCTTGGTGTAAAAACTAAGGAAATTGCATGATCTAGCGATATCACCATGCGTTTGGGTAGCTAGAATTAGGTCTCTCTATTTCTTAATACAATTGACAGTTGTTAGATGCCAAAGGCCCAGGGACGTTCCTTGGCAACTTGTTGATTAGTGATTAGTTAGATGACGTTCCCTAATTAATTTTAAGGAGGGATATGGTGGTGAGAAACGTCTTCCATCTCCATAAATAATTTATTGAATCAAACAAAGAAACCTAAGTATCAATGATCAATCCCAACAACTGAAGTGGATCCAATTCTTCAACTAGAACTTTTTTCATATTTGAATTTCTTTATTTTATTATTCGCTTTACTTTATTGCTTTCATTATTAATTTAATTGAATCAATCTCAAAACCCCCCCTTTATTTTACTTTCAGTTTATTTACCTTCAGTTTATTTTGCTTTCAGTTTATTTTCTTGGTCTTGATAAGGAAAATAGGTAAGTATCAATTCCCTGTGGATTCGATCCTTTTGCCACTATCTACAGTTGTAAAATTGTTAATAAAAAGGTTATTTGTGACCGGTTTCGACAACCACACAGTCACTAAAGTAATTCAATGAACCTCCCATCGGTTACTCGGTTCCTTGTGGGTAATGGTACTAAGGTAAATAAACGGGTCCTAAAGCCTAAGTGCCTCACGTTCCTCCTTAAGACTCTCCCACACCCTCTTTTTGAAAGCTTATGCCCAAACTTTCGTCTCTCCTCTGTTCGTCTCTCCTTGAGACATCCTACTTGGATATGTTCTTCTGTTTACATCAAAAGACCTTCTAGGGTCCCTCGACATTTCTCCCCTGTTACTTCCACTTGTCCATGCTCTTAATGCAGAAGCAAGGAGAAGGACATCCATACCCTCATTTTCAGGTGGGGCACTGGTCAATCGTGCAAATCAATGTGAGCTATGCATCCTGTCTTTTGAAAAACAACATTAAACACATAAACATTAGTATGATATACATCAACCCACAATATACATATCATATCATTACTGCACATGCATATAGTCATGGCATTACACGTAAGCATACATACATCAAAACAAGACTCTATATCCTATCCTTAGGGGACATGTATTTTCCTAATTGTGCTTGCCCTCTAACAATTATGAGCCTAACACTCTAGATCTGATCATATAAACTTAGGGCTCTTATACCACTCTGTAACGATTCAAAAACCGGATCGCTACTGTAACGACCCAGAAACTGGATCGCTATCGGCGCTAGGGTTCAGATCGACTTAAGGTCGCTGGAACCCGTAGCAAGCCTACTATGTATCCTGTATATCTGATAAAATCCCAAACATGAAGATAAATTTTCATAAAAACTTTAAACTTTTCATATACCAAGCTTGACCTATACATACATCATAATTGTATACATAAAAACCCCATACTAGAGCCCTCAACAAATGCTCTAGTAGGGTCAACATCTCATACATCAAGCTTGGTTCAACAAATCTCATCATTAAAAATATTTACATAAAGATCATGTACAAAAGGGATTACAATCTATCAATAGGGCCAAGCACAATAGTATACACAATACATTACATGTCCACTACTAATGTAATACCCGGCTAGACTCCGGTATCGGAATTCCTACCGTCCGGTGGAATCTCGGATGTCGGAGACCTCTATAAGGGTAAAACCATGTTTTCATGAAATGTTTTAATGTTTTTTATGATTTTAAATGAAAAGGAAATAAGTTTTTGCATGAAAACAACCTTGGAGGAAAACCCAGGTTCGGCCGCCGAAACTCAAGTTCGGCCGCCGAACATGCAGGCATTTCGGGTGTGCCTTAGGCCCCCGAAAGCATAAGTGAGGGAAGCCCAGGTTCGGCCGCCGAACCTCAAGTTCGGCCGCCGAACATGGCATGCATGCGGAGGCACATTCGGCCCCCGAACGTGGCCTGGCCAGCCACTATAAAAGGGTCCCTTAGCCGAAAACGGGCGAGTTTTTCTCCCCATTGTCGGCCAAGGTGAGCTCTCCGCCATTCCTCACCATCCTTGAGTTCTTTCCTTCAAATCTTTCAAGATTTTCACAAGTTTTTATGTTGTCTTGAAGATTTTCGAGTTTAAAGCAAGTTTTGGAGCTTTGAGGTTCAAGAACTCAAAAATCTCCCACCTCCGAGTTTAGGACGTCTCTCTCTCGATCTTCAAGAGGTAAGAGCCGATCTTAAGCTCATTTCATGTTTAAAGTAAGTTTTATGCAAGATCTATGGGGTAGAATGCATGTTTAGCTCATAGTTAGGTTTTTGAGTTAATGTTATGTTTTGAGCAATGTATGTTGGATTTGTGTTGTTGTTGTGTGTTGTAGTTGGGCTTTAAGTTAGTTTGAAGCCCCTAGGAGCCAATGTATGTATATTTGCATGTTTTGGTTGAGATAAATGCATGATTGGAAGTTTTGGAGGCAAATGTGCTTAAAGGAGCCAAGTTTCTGCCCTTTGGCAGAAACCAGGTTCGGCAGCCGAAGGAACTTTCGGCCGCCGAACATGGCTGGGGAGGCAGGCCTTTCGGCTGCCGAAGTTGCCCCCGAAAAGAGACTTTCGTCTCTGTCTGGGACTTTCGGCCGCCGAAGGTGCCGCCGAACCTGCCTGGATTTCGGCTCTAGAGGGACTTTCGGCTACCGAAGGTGCCGCCGAACCTGCCCTGTTCTGCCTTCCTTTGCATGTTTTTGCATGTTTGTTTTGAGGTGTTTTAGGGGATTTTTGGGGGATGTTTTTAGAGTTATGTTCTAGTTGTTTGGTCCCTCATTTGAGTCCACCTGTGTAGGTTCGGACCCGAGGAACCGAGGACCCCAGCAGTGAGTTCAGCTGCTTCTAAGTCAGTAAAGCTTCAGCCAAGAGGTGAGTAGAATAAACCTTTATGTTTTTAAAGCAAATGAATTACACAGTTGAGCATGCTCATGCATCATGAATGCCATGTGATGAATTAGGTTGTTTGCATTAGAATTCACGAATATGTTGCATTGCATTTATGATGTTGATGTGGATTGGTTATTGAATGATCCTTTAATCCTCATATGGTATGATGATGCTACGGCATGATATGGTATGGAAGTCCAGGTTGAACCCATTCTACGTCCCTGGCACTATGTAAGAGAAAGTCCAGGTTGTACCCATTCTACGTCCCCGGCACATTGGTATGTTATGTTATGTTATGTTAAGAGAAAGACCAGTTGTACCCATTCTATGTCCCGGCACTTTGGAATGTAGAGGACTATTGGTGACAATACCATCCGAGATATGATTTTGTTGTGATGTGTTGCATTACATGATGGCATGAGATTTAAATGTTGTTTTCTATTATTCTGCTCACTGGGCTCTAGTAGCTCACCCCTTTTCCCTAATCCCCCCAGGATTGCAGGTACGGGCTAGACAGAGAAGTCAAGAAGAGTAAAGTCTTGTAATTGTAATAGTTAGAAAGTGGACATGATAAAATTGCAAGATGATGTATAATTGGATAGTTATGTTATGTATAATGATCTTGAGGATTAGAAGTTGTGCTTGACCCTATAGATGTTGTAATCCCTTTTTGTTACATGATCTTAATGTTTATTGATGTCTATGTTTAGCCAACTCAACACATGTTATGCCACCCATTGGGGGCATTGATGAGATCCCACAGAGGGGTCAAGTTTATGATCATGTATATGTTCAGTGCATGCACAGGTTGAGTTTGGTGTATGATAGAATGTATGAAAGAAAAGTTTTAATTTTTATGTATGTTGTTGATCATGTATGGGATTAAACAGGTTTACAGGTTACATGTCAGGCTTGCTACGGGTCCCGGCGGCCTTAAGCCGATCTGGATCCTAGCGCCGGTAGCGGTCTGATTTTCGGGTCGTTACAGAATGGTATCAGAGCCCTAGGTTCATATGGTCAGACCTAGAGTGTCGGGCTCATAGATGTTATAGAAGGTCAAGCACAATAGGAAGGTCATGTCCACTAGGATAGGATGTGGCGTCCTGTCTTATATGATGATGTGAAATGCCATGATGATATGCATGTGCATTAATGATATGCTATGATGTGTGATGCGGGTTCATGTGTGCCCACATGAACCATATGATGCTAATGTTTATGTGATGTGTACTGTTTTTCAGAAAACAGGATGAGGGGAACTCGTCGATCAGCAAGATTGACTGGAGTGCCACCTGAGGATGAGGGCATGAGCGCCCGTCCTCCTACATAGCCTAGGGCGATGTCTAGTAGGTCTAATAGAGAAAGAGCAATAAGAGACCCTAGAAGGTCTTTGGATCTGGGTAGAAGCAGGTCAGTCAGAGGAACAGTTCAGGGAGGAATGTCAGGAGACATGGGGGATGATATGGATGTAGAGCAGAGGAGGGATGGCAGTCTGGGAGTTAGTATGTCAGAAGAGGGAATGGGTGAGTCCCAAGGAGGCACTCAGGCCTCGGGATTTGTTCAGCCACCCCACTACCCACACTTCTCACAAAATCCCGGGTATTCGATGGGAGGTACATCGGATTACCCTAGCTTCACCCCTTATCCCACACAAATGCCATACCCACCCTACTACCCACCATATTCACAATACCCAATGTATCCACCCCCACCTTACTATCCAAATCCAGCAAACCCTACCTCAGAAAATGTTGCACCACCTCCACCACCTACAGAACTAGCAGCCCCAGTTACTCAACCTTCTAGACCTAGCTCAGCCAGTGGGAGTAAGGTCAAGATGACCGACTACATGAAATTGGGTGCTCCTCAGTATGAAAAAGGGGACGACCCATTTGTGTATCTTGAAAGGGTTAAGGTGATCACGGATGAGATTAGGGCTGATGACAGTAGAGCCATTCAGATGGCTGGGTTCACTCTAAAGTGTCAGAAGGCA
This sequence comes from Manihot esculenta, assembly GCF_001659605.2. Taxonomy (NCBI): domain Eukaryota; kingdom Viridiplantae; phylum Streptophyta; class Magnoliopsida; order Malpighiales; family Euphorbiaceae; genus Manihot; species Manihot esculenta. The sequence goes on from NC_035170.2 coordinate 20,211,164, forward strand.
CGAGAGTGGTTCAAAAATTATGTGAACCCCAGAGTAGACAACATGTCTTGGGAGGAGTTTGCAAACGAGTTTGCAGGATGGGCTTTCCCAGATAGTTCAAGGGAGCTGAAGATGATAGAGTTTGAGCAGTTGAGGCAGACCGAGGATATGGGTGTAGAGGAGTTCACAGACAGATTCTTGGAGCTGTTGCCTTTTGCAGGGCAAAACCTTGACACGGATCAGAAAAGATCAAGGAGGTATATCATGAAACTCCACTCTAGATATTCCTCCTTGATCCAGTCACCAGATAGGGAGAGCTTCCACGCCATAGTGGATATGGCCCGGAAAATGGAGGCCAGTGCCATCGTTCAGGGAACAGTTAAGCAATCAGTGGCACAGCCTTCTGGTTCCAAGACCCCAGGCTCTTCTTCTTTTAGTGCAGCAGCTTCAGGTAGCAAAAAGTGGAGTAACACCACTAGGAAGCCCAGGAAGAACAAGTTTTGGAACAAGGTCAAGTCTAGTCTGGGACTAGGGAGTGGCTCAAGCTCTGGCGCGGATAATGCAGTTTGTGCAAAGTGTGGCAGGCTACACAGGAGAGTTTGTCGGGCTGGGACAGCAGCCTGCTTCAGATGCGGGCAAGAGGGACACATGGCTCGGGAGTGTCCTAGGGTAGCTTTTGGAGCACAGTCTCAGCAGACAGCTTCGGGTAGTGTGGCTCAGCCAGCAGCTCCAGCCATGACTCAGGCCAGTGGCAGAGGCAGAGGGAGAGGGGCAGCCTCTTCTTCAGCGGGTTTCAGAGGTGAAGGTCCATCAGCTCCAGCAAGGATCTTCACAATGACTCAGCAGGAGGCAGATGCATCTAACACCGTGGTGGCAGGTAATTTAGTCATTGGTTGTTCAGATGTGTATGCCTTGATGGACCCTGGTGCATCTCATTCTTTTATTGCTCCGAGAGCCGTCCAGAGGTTGGGGTTGATGATCTCTGAGTTAGAGTGTCCTCTCTGGGTCAGTGGACCCAAGTGTGATCCATCAGTGGCAGAGTCAGTCTGCCAGTGTAGTCCTGTGTTTATTGAGGGAAGATGCTTGTCCGCCGACCTGGTGGTTCTAGATTTGACAGATTTTGACGTCATTCTAGGGATGGACTGGCTATCTACCCATAGTGCTACCTTGGACTGCAGGGATAAGGTAGTCAGGTTCAGAGTTCAGGATGGGTCAGAGATTGTCTTCAGGGGAGACAGGAGGGGTACACCTAGAGGTCTGATATCAACACTTCAGGCTCGTAGGTTGCTTAGGAAGGGATGTCAGGGGTATTTGGCTCATGTGAGAGAGCTTAGCAGTCAGGTTAGAGAGCCCGCTTCGGTGCCAGTGGTTAGAGAGTTTCTAGACGTCTTCCCAGATGAGCTGCCAGGTTTACCACCTGCTAGGGAGATAGAGTTCGAGATAGAACTGATGCCTGAAACCCGACCGATCTCTATCCCTCCCTACAGGATGGCTCCAGCCGAGTTGAAAGAATTGAAGGAACAGTTGCAAGAGTTGGTAGGAAAGGGCTTCATCCGACCGAGCACTTCACCTTAGGGTGCACCAGTTTTGTTCGTGAAAAAGAAGGATGGATCCCTTAGACTTTGTATCGACTACAGGCAGTTGAACAAAGTCACTACCAAGAATAAGTACCCGTTGCCTAGGATCGACGATCTATTTGACGAGCTAGCCGGAGCAGGTTGTTTCTCCAAAATAGATCTGAGATCGGGGTACCATCAGTTGAGGATCAAAGAAGAAGATGTGCCAAAGACAGCTTTCAGGACCAGATATGGGCATTTTGAGTTCCTTGTAATGCCGTTCGGGTTAACTAACGCCCCTGCAGCATTCATGGATCTCATGAACAGAGTGTTTAGCCAGTACCTGGATCACTTCGTTATTGTCTTCATAGATGATATCTTGGTGTATTCCAGGAATGCAGAGGAGCATGCCCATCATCTGCGGTTGGTTTTGCAGACCTTGAGGGAACATGGCTTGTATGCCAAGTTCTCTAAGTGTGAGTTCTGGTTGAGGAGCATTTCGTTCTTGGGGCATGTAGTGTCAGAGAATGGGATTGAGGTGGACCCCAAGAAGACAGAAACTGTGGCTAACTGGCCTAGACCCACTTCAGTGACGGAGATCAGGAGTTTCTTGGGTTTGGCAGGTTACTACAGAAGGTTCGTTCAAGACTTGTCGAAAATAGCAGCTCCTCTGACCAGACTAACCAGGAAGAATCAGAAGTTTCTGTGGACCGACCAGTGCGAAGAGAGTTTTGAAGAGCTTAAGAAGAGGTTGACTTCAGCACCAGTTTTAGCTCTGCCATCTAGTGATGAGGACTTTGCAGTCTTGTGTGATGCGTCCCGTGTGGGACTAGGTTGTGTACTGATGCAGAATGAGAGGGTGATTGCTTATGCTTCTAGGCAGTTGAAGAAGCATGAGTTGAATTACCCCACACATGACCTTAAGATGGCAGCAGTAATCTTTGCACTCAAGATGTGGAGGCACTACCTCTATGGGGTAAAATGTGAGATCTTTACAGATCATAAGAGCCTGCAGTACATCCTGAGTCAAAGAGATTTGAACTTGAGACAGAGGAGATGGGTAGAGCTGCTGAGTGACTATGATTGCAAGATTCAGTATCATCTGGGTAAGGCGAATGTCGTGGCAGACGCCCTAAGCCGGAAGTCACTAGGCAGTCTATCCCACATCACGGCAGAAAGGAGACCAGTGGTGAAGGAGTTTTACAAGCTCATTAACGAAGGTCTACAGTTGGAGTTGTCTGGTACCGGTGCTTTAGTGGCCCAGATGAGAGTGACACCTGTGTTTCTGGAGCAGGTGGCTCAGAAATAGCATGAGGACCCAGAGTTAGTGAAGACTGCCAGGACTGTTCAGTCAGGCAAGGACAGCGAGTTCAGATTTGACAGTAAGGGGATCCTCCGCTATGGGAGCAGACTTTGTGTACCAGATGACATAGGGCTAAAAGGAGACATTATGAGAGAGGCTCATAATGCAAGATACAGCGTTCACCCCGGAGCCACCAAGATGTATCAAGATTTGAAGAAGGTTTATTGGTGGCCAACGATGAAGAAAGAAGTGGCACAGTTTGTGTCCGCCTGCGAAGTATGTCAGAGGGTGAAGCTGGAACATCAGAAGCCGGCTGGAATGCTTAACCCACTACCTATTCCAAAGTGGAAATGGGAGAATATAGCTATGGACTTCGTAGTGGGGTTACCGGTAGCGTCCAACAGAGTGGACTCCATATGGGTGATTGTGGACAGACTCACCAAATCTGCTCACTTCATCCCTGTCAGGAGTGGCTACTCTGTGGACAAATTGGCGCAGGTATATGTGGATGAGATCGTCAGGCTGCATGGGGTTCCTGTTTCAATAGTGTCTGATAGAGGGCCCCAGTTCACCTCCAGGTTTTGGCGGAGTCTGCAGAATGCCATGGGTACTAGGTTGGATTTCAGCACTGCCTTCCACCCCCAGACTGACGGACAGTCAGAAAGGACCATCCAGACTATCGAGGATATGCTTAGAATGTGTGTACTGGACTTTGGCGGTTCTTGGAGGCAGCATCTACCTTTGGTGGAGTTTGCCTACAATAACAGCCATCATGCTAGCATCGGGATGGCTCCATATGAAGCTTTATATGGGAGGAAGTGCAGGTCACCTGTTTGCTGGGAAGAAGTTGGAGAAAGGGCCTTGGCAGGGCCTGAGCTAGTAGAGATCATCAGCAGGGTGGTACCCATAATCAGAGAGAGAATCAAGACTGCTGCAAGCAGACAGAAGAGTTATGCAGACATCCGCAGAAGACAGGTAGAGTTTCAGGAGGGGGATCTGGTATTGCTCAAGGTGTCTCCTATGAAAGGAGTGGTTCGCTTTGGGAAGAAAGGTAAACTAGCCCCACGATACATCGGACCCTTTGAAATCTTGCAAAAGATTGGGAATGTGTCGTACAAGCTAGATTTGCCCGCTTCAATGGCAAGAATCCATCCGGTTTTCCATGTTTCAATGTTGAGGAAATTTGTGTCAGATCCGGGCAAGGTTCTTAGTGAGCCTGATGTGGAGATCCAAGAGGATCTCACCTATGTTGAGCAGCCAGTGCGGATCATAGACACCCAGATCAGAAAGCTAAGAAACAAGGAAATCCCGATGGTGAAAGTCCTGTGGAACCACCACAATTTGGAAGAATGCACTTGGGAGACACGGGAGTCCATGCTCCAGCAATACCCTTATCTTTTCTAAGGTTAGTTCTTGTATGTTTCATGTGTGTTATGTGTATGTTGTGATGACTCTATGCATGTGCTAGTTAAGGAACATTCGGGGACGAATGTTCTTAAGGGGGGGAGAATGTAATACCCGGCTAGACTCCGGTATCGGAATTCCTACCGTCCGGTGGAATCTTGGATGTCGGAGACCTCTATAAGGGTAAAACCATGTTTTCATGAAATGTTTTTGTAATACCCGGCTAGACCCCGGTATCGGAATTCCTACGTTCCGGCGGAGTTTCCGTTGGAAGTCGGGATTCGAGGATGTCGGAGCTTGCCCTAAGGGTATAAGAAAGGTTTTTAAAATGTGCATATGTAATAGCATAGAGTAGTGGACATGATAATGATGTACAGTACAGAGTTTATGTAATGTATAGTAATGATGTAATAGCAAGTTATGTATGGAGTTATAGAATTGTGCTTGGCCCTAGTGTATGTTTATCCCTTTGCACATGATCATTTTATGTTTAGCTAAGCTTGGTGCATGGTAGTATTTCTATCTCTGTAGTTCCTGTATGGTACCATAGCAGGTATCACTCTCTGAGTGCATACAGACAGAGCATGCATAGTCCAAGCTTAGTGTATGAGAAATAGTTTAAAGTTTTATAGAAAAGAAAGAACAAAGAGCAAAGTTTCAAGAAAAGAAAAGGTAGAAAAAAAAAAAGAAAAAAACGTGTAAGGTTGATCATGTATGGGAGGTATCAGGTACACAGAGTTCACAGTAGGCTTACTACGGGTCCCGGCGGCCTTAAGCCGATCTGGATCCTAGTGCCGGTGGCGGTCCGGTAAGCGGGCTGTTACAGTTTTAATGTTTTTTATGATTTTAAATGAAAAGGAAATGAGTTTTTGCATGAAAACAACCTTGGACGAAAACCCAGGTTCGGCCGCCGAAACTCAAGTTCGGTCGTCGAACATGCAGGCATTTCGGGCGTGCCTTAGGCCCCCAAAAGCATAAGTGAGGGAAGCCCAGGTTCGGCCGCCAAACCTCAAGTTCGGCCGCCGAACATGGCATGCATGCGGAGGCACATTCGGCCCCCGAATGTGGCCTGGCCAGCCACTATAAAAGGGTCCCTTAGCCGAAAACGGGCGAGTTTTTCTCCCCATTGTCGGCCAAGGTGAGCTCTCCGCCATTCCTCACCATCCTTGAGTTCTTTCCTTCAAATCTTTCAAGATTTTCACAAGTTTTTACGTTGTCTTGAAGATTTTCGAGTTTAAAGCAAGTTTTGGAGCTTTGAGGTTCAAGAACTCAAAAATCTCCCACCTCCGAGTTTAGGACGTCTCTCTCTCGATCTTCAAGAGGTAAGAGCCGATCTTAAGATCATTTCATGTTTAAAGTAAGTTTTATGCAAGATCTATGGGGTAGAATGCATGTTTAGCTCATAGTTAGGTTTTTGAGTTAATGTTATGTTTTGAGCAATGTATGTTGGATTTGTGTTGTTGTTGTGTGTTGTAGTTGGGGTTTAAGTTAGTTTGAAGCCCCTAGGAGCCAATGTATGTATATTTGCATGTTTTGGTTGAGATAAATGCATGATTGGAAGTTTTGGAGGCAAATGTGCTTAAAGGAGCCAAGTTTCTGCCCTTTGGCAGAAACCAGGTTCGGCAGCCGAAGGAACTTTCGGCCGCCGAACATGGCTGGGGAGGCAGGCCTTTCGGCTGCCGAAGTTGCCCCCGAAAAGAGACTTTCGTCTCTGTCTGGGACTTTCGGCCGCCGAAGGTGCCGCCGAACCTGCCCTGTTCTGCCTTCCTTTGCATGTTTTTGCATGTTTGTTTTGAGGTGTTTTAGGGGGTTTTTGGGGGATGTTTTTAGAGTTATGTTCTAGTTGTTTGGTCCCTCATTTGAGTCCACCTGTGTAGGTTCGGACCCGAGGAACCGAGGACCCCAGCAGTGAGTTCAGCTGCTTCTAAGTCAGTAAAGCTTCAGCCAAGAGGTGAGTAGAATAAACCTTTATGTTTTTAAAGCAAATGAATTACACAGTTGAGCATGCTCATGCATCATGAATGCCATGTGATGAATTAGGTTGTTTGCATTAGAATTCACAAATATGTTGCATTGCATTTATGATGTTGATGTGGATTGGTTATTGAATGATCCTTTAGTCCTCATATGGTATGATGATGCTACGGCATGATATGGTATGGAAGTCCAGGTTGTACCCATTCTACATCCCTGGCACTATGTAAGAGAAAGTCCAGGTTGTACCCATTCTACGTCCCTGGCACATTGGTATGTTATGTTATGTTATGTTAAGAGAAAGACCGGTTGTACCCATTCTACGTCCCGGCACTTTGGAATGTAGAGGACTATTGGTGACAATACCATCCGAGATGTGATTTTGTTGTGATGTGTTGCATTACATGATGGCATGAGATTTAAATGTTGTTTTCTATTATTCTGCTCACTGGGCTCTAGTAGCTCACCCCTTTTCCCTAATCCCCCCAGGATTGCAGGTACGGGCTAGACAGAGAAGTCAAGAAGAGTAAAGTCTTGTAATTGTAATAGTTAGAAAGTGGACATGATAAAATTGTAAGATGATGTATAATTGGATAGTTATGTTATGTATAATGATCTTGAGGATTAGAAGTTGTGCTTGACCCTATAGATGTTGTAATCCCTTTTTGTTACATGATCTTAATGTTTATTGATGTCTATGTTTAGCCAACTCAACACATGTTATGCCACCCATTGGGGGCATTGATGACATCCCACAGAGGGGTCAAGTTTATGATCATGTATATGTTCAGTGCATGCACAGGTTGAGTTTGGTGTATGATAGAATGTATGAAAGAAAAGTTTTAATTTTTATGTATGTTGTTGATCATGTATGGGATTAAACAGGTTTACAGGTTACATGTCAGGCTTGCTACGGGTCCCGGCGGCCTTAAGCCGATCTGGATTCTAGCGCCGGTAGCGGTCCGATTTTCGGGTCGTTACAACTAATCTATTACATCATGCTATACCAGAACTCTGATGACTCTCCCACAGCTACCTGTGCTCCTGCAAACCTGGGGGGTTAGGGGAAAGGGGTGAGCTACTAAAACCCAGTGAGCAAAATAGTAAAACAGTTTAATAAACATATACTTTCATGAAATGCGTCACATCATAAACAATTCACATCAAGGATGGACTTATCACCAGTAACCCTCTACATAATCCAATGTGCCCGGCCCACAACGGGAGCTCCTCAGGACTTTCGCTTAACATAACATAACATATCCAACTGTGCCAGGGGCGTAGTGCAGGCCACACCTGGTCTTTCTCTTACATATTGCCAGGGGCGTAGTGCAGGCCACACCTGGACTTCCATATCATATCATAGCATAGCATATCGAGGACTAGTGGGTCATCCAATATCCATCCACGTCAACAGCAAATTATGCAATGCATCATATTCGTGAATTCTAATGCAAACAACCTATTACATAACATGTTATTCGTGATGCATGAACATGCTCAAAAGTTTGATTGCTTAAAACAAGAGTTTAGTTCAGTTCTACTCACCTCTGGCTGGTACTCAACTGACTCTGAAGTAGCTATCTCACTGCTGGTCACCTCGGTTCCTCAGGTCCGATCCTACACAAGTGGACTCAAATGAGGGACCAAACATACTCTATTAAGACTCTAAACAACTCTCCAAAAACCTCCTAAAACATCACAAAACATGCATAGAAAACGAGCAAAGGAAGGCTGGACAGGGGACTTTCGGCGGCCGAAGGTCCTTACAGATCCGAAAGTCAGGCACTTTCGGAAGCAAGCTTCGGCGGCCGAAAGCCTTCACAGACCCGAAGGTCACCCACCTTCGGGGGGCAGGTTCGACGGCCGAAACTCCCCTCCAGAGCCGAAAGTCCATCTTTCGGGGGCGAGTTTAGGCGGCCAAAGCTGCCTCCCCTAGCAGGTTCGGCAGCCGAACCCTGCTTCGGCGGTCGAACCTGGGTCTTCCTGGGTGACAGAACCCGATTCTGCCTCGCCCATCCAGCCACCAAAACTCTCCAAAACACACATCCAACTATTCTAAAACATGCATACACATTCATTCATGCATAAGGGGTATAAAACTAGCCTAAACCCCAACAAAGATCAATATAGCATCACATTTATCATTAAACTAACATAAACCCTAACATTTTAGATATACTCTAAACATGCATGAAACACCCTTAAAATCTCTTAAAACTTACTTAAAACATATAAAAAGGTCTGGATTTACACGTACCTCTCGAAGATCGAAGGTAGACGTGACCCAAACTTGGAGATGAGGAGAAAACGAGCTCCGGAGGTCTCCAAGCTTCAAAACTTTGATCTTAACTTAAAATCTTCAAACCAAGGAAAAAACTTGTCAAAACTTGAAGGATTTGAAGGAAAAACATAAAATCGACCATGGAAGGGCAGAACCTCACCTATGCCCGAAGATGGAGAGAGAAAATTCGCCCATTTTCGGACAATGGACCTTTTATAGGTGGCTGGTTAGACCACCTTCGGGGGCCAAAAGAGCCTCCGCAACTCCATCATGTTCGGCGGCCGAACATGAGGTTCGGCGGCCGAATCTGGACTTTTCCTCCATTGTATTTTCTTTCAAAACTCAATTTTCTTTCTTTGAACAAAACCATAAAAACATTAAAACATTTTATGAAAACCTTTATTTTCACCCTTCTAAGGGATTTCCGACCTCGGGATTTCGGATTCCAATGGAGATTCCGCCGGAAAGTTGGAATTCCGATGTCGGATCTTAGCCGGGTGTTACAGCTACTGGCACTAGGGTTCAAATCCACTTAAGATCATCGAAGCCTGTAGTAAGCCTACTATACATTCTGTTACATCTGATATAATTCCAAATATGATCTTAAAAACATACGTAAATATTTTATCTCATGAACCAAAACCCGGCATGTGTATACATACATAACTGAAAGCATAAACTCATACTAGAGCTCTCATCAAATACTCCAGTATGGTCATCAACACATATCTCAATTTGGTTCAAACATAACTTAAACTTAAAATTTTACATAAAAGATCATTAATATGAGATCATAAAAGAAAACTAGGGCAAAACACAATATGAAACTACAAAATATTACATGTCCATAACTAAACTATTACATAAAAGCTATACTAAAGAATAATGCTGACCTCCTGAGCTAACTCTGTGATCAGTCCAAATTTAGACCACTTTATCATGATGTTCTTGATGTTAATTTACAATTTTTCTGTCTAATTTTGTGATTTTGATCTTATTTTGCAGAAAATGGTGTAAGAGGTAATTTGGAGAAAATGCCCTTAAAACTTCCTAAAATGGAACAAAGGAGAACAAGCATGCCAAGTTGCAACTGAAGAGGAGACAAATAAGGAAAGTAATTTGAAATTCAAATTTCAAATCTCCAAGAGCATTCAAAATCCAAGATTCAGCTTATTAAGGAAAGTGCTAAATAAGGAAAGTGGCAAATAAGGAAAGTATAGAGCAATTTGAAATTCAAATCTTCAAGAACCTCTGTTCCTTATTGAAGAAGCCAAATCTCTAGAAGATGCACATTTAAATTTGAAATTCGAATTCAGCTTGTCAGGGGAGCCATCTCCTCTCTTCTTTCTCTCAATTCGGCCGGCGCACAAGCTCTCTCGCCAAGTTTCGGTTCTTCATCTTCTTCTTCTTTTCTTGTTTTTTTGGTTTTTATTTCAGCCATGAGTGGCTGAAACCTTTTATTCTAGTTGAAGATTAGGTGAAACTTTGATTGTTTTATGGATTGGGAGACTTGATCATACATTGTTCATCTTTTGGTTATTCAATATTTATGCAATTTCATGCTTGATTTCATTATTACTTTGTTGTTTAGATCTACGTTGATTCTTGATTGCAAAGTAATAATTTGTTAGTTTGAGTAGTTTAAGTCCGTAATTGCTTGGATTATTCAAACATAAGAACACTTGGTGTAAAAACTAAGGAGATTGCATAATCTAGCAATATCACCATGCGTTTGGGTAGCTAGAATTTGGTCTCTCTATCCCTTAATGCAATTGACGGTTGTTTTGATGTCAAAGGCCCAAGGACGTTCCTTGGCAACTTGTTGATTAGTGATTAATTAGAAGACGTTCCCTAATTGATTTATGCTGAAGGAGAGATATGGTGATGAAAAGCATCTTCCATCTCCATGACTAATTTATTAAATCAAACAAAGGAACCTAAGTGTCAATGATCAATCCCAACAACTGAAGTGGATCCAATTCTTCAACTAGAGCTTTCTTATTATTGATTTCTCTTTACTTTTATTATTCACTTACTTTATTTCTTTCTTTATTAGTTTAACTGAATCAATCTCAAGACCCCCCTTTTACTTTTATTATCAGTTTATTTCTCTTTCAGTCTATTCGCCTTCAGTTTGTTCTCTTGGTCTTGATAAGAAAGATAGGTAAGTATCAATTTCCTATGGATTCGATCCTTTCGCCACTATCTGCAGTTGTAATATTGTTGATAACTACAAAGGTTATTTTTGACCGGTTTCGACAACCGACAGTCAAAAATTAGTGCCGTTGCCTGGGAATTGATTTAACTTATTTGTTTTTCTATCATGACCAGATCTGGACACAAGGAGACTCTACTGTAACAGCCCGCTTACCGGACCGCCACCGGCACTAGGATCCAGATCGGCTTAAGGCCGCCGGGACCCATAGTAAGCCTACTGTGAACTCTGTGTACCTGATACCTCCCATACATGATCAACCTTACACGTAAAACTGAACTGTTACTTTCTTGTTTTTCTTTTTTTTTCTACCTTTTCTTTTCTTGAAACTTTGCTCTTTGCTCTTTCTTTTCTATAAAACTTTAAACTATTTCTCATACACTAAGCTTGGACTATGCATGCTCTGTCTGTATGCACTCAGAGAGTGATACCTGCTATGGTACCATACAGTAACTACAGAGATAGAAATACTACCATGCACCAAGCTTAGCTAAACATAAAATGATCATGTGCAAAGGGATAAACATACACTAGGGCCAAGCACAAGTCTATAACTCCATACATAACTTGCTATTACATCATTACTATACATTACATAAACTCTGTACTGTACATCATTATCATGTCCACTACTCTATGCTATTACATATGCTTTTACCCTTGCTTTCTCTTTCTCTTTCTCTTCTCTGAGGCCTTGAAAAATGGGGTTAGGGAGAGGGATGAGCTACTAAAGCCCAGTGAGCGGAAACCATAAAAACATTAAAAAGATGCTATAATGAAATGCGTCACTGCACAAACATTTCACAGCTCAGATTGGACATGACCCCAAAACTCCCTCTGTCAGTGCCCGGCCTCCAAAGGAAGCTCACACAGGACTTTCACTACTCTACTCATGGTGCCCGACCCAAGAAGGGCTCTCACAGGACTTATCCAAGTAACATGCCCGGCCCCAAAGGAGCTCACACAGGTCATACAAGAATGACAGACTTCTGGGCTATTGGAGTCGCCTCGGTCCAATCCACATATACAAGTAAGAATGCAATGCATCAACTTGGTGAATACTAATGCAAAGCATCCTACATAAACATGGCATTAATGATGCATGAATCATGCTAAAACATTCATTAACTTGAAAACAAAGTTCTGTTCCACTCACCTCTGTCAACTGCTGAGCAGTCTCTGTAACTCTAACTCTGTGGGCCTCCTTGGTCTCTCGGGTCCGCACCTACACAGGTGGACTCAAATGAGGACCAAACTTACTTAAACATAACTCTTAATATCTCCCCAAAACCCCTCTAAAACATCATAGGTATGCATGGAAAAATGGGCAAAAGAAGGCTGGACTGGGCACTTTTGGCGGCTGGTTCGGCGGCCGAAACCCCTCTCCAGAGACGAAACTCATGCATGTTCGGCGGCACCTTCGGCGGCCGAAAGCCTCGTCCAGAGATGAAACTCATGCACTTTCGGCGGCCGAACTCCCTCTTTCGGCGGCCGAAAGTCTCTTTCTCACCCAAAAGCCTAGCTTTCGGGGGTAAGGTTTGGCAGCCGAAACTGCCTCCACAAGGGGTTCGGCGGCCGAACCTTACTTCGGCGGCCGAACCTGGATTCTCTAGAAAGGCAGAATCCGAGCACAACTCCTGCTCTCAGCCTCCAAAAACCTATAAAACGCCCATAACATGCATACCAACACTTCTCAACTAACATATAACATAGCTCATGCATATAGGGGCCTATCAACTAACTCAAACCCCAAAAACAACAACAAAAACTCATATGATCAACATATGCTCAACTCAAAGCTCCACCAACAACTATAACTTACAACTCTCTCAAACCTCTTAAAACTTACTTGAAACATAAGGGGAGGTGAGGATCCATGCTTACCTCTTGAAGAACTAGAGGATTGATGATCCAAGCTTGGAGATGGGGGAAAACTCAATCAAAATCTCCAAGTGCTCAACTTTGCTTCCTTTTGCTCCAAACTCTAAAACAAAGCTCAAATCAAGTTAAAACATGCAAGATTTGAGGAAAACATGAGAAATCACACCAAGGAGAGCTTGAACCTACCTTTGACCCAAAAACAGAGTGTTTACCACTCAAGTCTCGGGCAAAGGGGCTTTTGTAGTGGCCAACCGACTCTTCCTTCGGCGGCCTAACGTGCATGCAAAACCATGCAACTTTCGGCGGCCGAACCTGGCTTTTGTCCCCTTGGCCTTTTCATTTCAAACCTCACTTTTCTTAACTCAAAAACATGCAAACATGAGAAAAACATTTTAAAAACATCTTAAAAACCTTTCTTATACCCTTAGGGCAAGCTCCGACATCCTCGAATCCCGACTTCCAACGGAATCTCCGCCGGAACGTAGGAATTCCGATACCGGGGTCTAGCCGGGTATTACATCTACCTTACGATACAGAAATTGAGTGCACAATCAGGAGATTAGGGAAGCAAGCAACTCGGCTTTGGGAGACAACTGAAGCCGAATCGCCCACTGAAGAGCCACCCATCGCAGAGCCCACTTCTGAAGCCTCAGAATCGCACCAATCAGCCACGGAGATCGCTGAAAACAATGCACAACCTGCTGTCCATAATGAACATGCTGTCCATTATCATTTTGAACAAGAAATTCCAGCAATCAGGCCACCAATGCCAAGAGAAAGAATAATGAGAGAATTGCCATCCCCTATAGGTGATCAAGCACCTCTTTGCATCACTTATCCACCTCTGATAGTTCCTTTTGAACTCAAAACAGGTTTTATTCATCTACTCCCTAAATTTAGAGGTTTAGAGAATGAAAATCCACACAAGCACTTAAAAGAATTTAACATTGTCTGTTCATCCATGAGGCCATAAGGCATAACTGAAGAACATGTTAAATTGAGAGCTTTTCCTTTTTCACTTGATGATTACGCTAAGGATTGGTTGTTTTACTTATCACCTGGATCTATCACTTCATGGGATGATATGGTAATAGCCTTTCTGAACAAATACTTCCCAACTTCTAAAGCCATTGGCATAAGAAGAGAGATTAGTAGCATTAGGCAAAAACAATTTGAGGATTTATATGACTATCGAGAAAGGTTTAAAAGATTGTGTATAGGTTGTCCTCAACATAATATTTTAGACAAGTCACTCATAGAATTCTTCTATAGAGGTTTGCTACCATTCGAAAGGAGATTCATTGATGTAGCATGTGGAGGTTCCATTGCAGATAAAACACATTGGGAGATGAGAGAGTTGATCTCAACACTTGCAGCCTCATCTAGGCAATATGGAGAAGAAAAGCAACTGCAGAGAGGAGCCAATAAGGTAAGTACATCTACTCTTTCCTCTCAGATTTCTGAACTGACCTCTGTTATGAAAAATTTTGTCATAGGCCAAGCTCAGCCACCTCAACCACCTCGGCCATGTGGGAATTGTGCATATGTAGGACACCCAACTGGTCAATATCCTATACTTCAAGAGGATAGCCAGCAAGTGAACGCACTTGGAGGATTCAACAGCCAGCCTAGAGATGATCCATATTCTAACACCTATAATCCAGGTTGGAGGGACCACCCAAATTTTAGCTATGCAAGGGCTAACAATTACTAGAACTATCAAAGAAATCAAGCCCAACCAGCACCTCCAAGTTCCAATACTAGTCTTGATGAGGTAGTGAAGACTTTGCAAAGTCTCTCCAACAGCAGATGGGACAAATGGCCTGTAACATCCTCAAACCCATAGTTAGACGAATGTCATCATTAGGTATGAGTTAGACTATTTCATTACTAGAGTAAGTGGCATTAGGGGAGGTGCTAGCTTAACTCTAGGCTACTAATAATCTTGTGTTTCTAACTTCATAACTTATTGTGTATATATTGAAATTAGGCCTAAGATATACCAAATGAAAGCTAAGACAAATATCTAAAACTTTCATGAATTGACCAAATTCTGAATCTGTAGTTAAAATGATGAAAATTGCAAGTGAACCTAAACTGGACACAGTGGTAGTGCATCCGAAACAGAGTCTATTGATTATACCATAACGGCACCTTGTGCCTACCGTTATAACTCCTTATCTACCTAGTCGATCCTACTATGTGTTTATAAGGGCTAAGATCTTAATTAAGATGGATACTTGATTTTGGTGAACTTATTAGTGTGTGTTAACGTGTTTGCATTTATTAGCTTGTACTTGTTTACCTGATTATTTGTATACATGAACTTGTTTGTTTTATTCTGTTATTTGTTTGTTATCACCCACTGAGCATTAGCTCAGCGTGTTGGTTTTTACCTCACGCAGGTTGTAGATAAAGTAGGCACGCGAAGTTCATCAGAGGTCTACATCAGATATCAAGACCATTATCATAGCTAGTTGTTTTGAGTCTCTGAGTCATAGTATAGTTTTATTTGGGCATGTACATATTAAATAGAGTGAATTATGAAGGTCATGTAAATCAAAGAATAGTAAGATGTCAAATAACAGATGATAATGTTGCATGTGTTTTTCTTATATGCTACAGGGTAAAATGTGGATGAAAATGAGGAGACTCTGCAGAAATTTTGGTTTAAACATTTACCTTAATCGCTTTATAAAATGTACTTGGACTATCTAAAACTTCGTATTTACAGATAAAGAAAATTGTTTAGTCTTGATATGTCTAAAAGGTATAGTTTGTGACAGACCTAATTAAATACTCAGTGAAATTTGTTAAGACCAGTGCCAAATGAATCTTTCCAGATTTTGGGAAAAACTACATGAAGCTCTAGGGACAAGATTGAATTTTAGTACAGCTTTTCATCCTCAAACAGATGGCCAGTCAGAAAGAGTAATTCAAGTTTTGGAAGATATGCTCAGAAGTTGTGTAATTGAATTTGAAGGAAGCTGGGAAAGATATCTCCCATTAGTGGAATTTGCTTACAACAACAGTTATCAGGCTAGTATTAAGATGGCCCCTTATGAAGCATTGTACGGCAGAAAATGTAGAACCCCATTGTGCTGGACAGAACTCAGTGAAGCTAAACTTGTAGGTCCAGAGTTGATAAGATAGACTGAGGAGAAAGTGAAGATTATCAAAGAAAGATTGAAAGCTGCGATAGATAGACAAAAATCCTATGCAGATATGAGAAGAAAAGATATAGAATTTGCTGTTGGGGACAAGGTGTTTCTAAAAGTTTCTCCGTGGAAGAAAGTGCTAAGATTTGGCAAGAAAGGTAAGCTAAGCCCTCGGTTTATTGGTCCATATGAAATAATTGAACGTGTGGGTCCAGTAGCCTACAGGCTAGCTTTACCTCCAGAGTTAGACAGAATACACAATGTCTTCCATGTATCCATGTTAAGAAGATACAGATCTGACCCTTCACATGTGCTGAAATTTTGGTTTAAACATTTACCTTAATCGCTTTATAAAATGTACTTGGACTATCTAAAACTTGGTATTTACAGATAAAAAAAATTGTTTAGTCTTGATATGTCTAAAAGGTATAGTTTGTGACAGACCTTGCTTTATCTACACTTGATAGGGTAAGGGGTGTTACAATTAGTGGTATCAGAGCCAAGGTTTAGGCGATTCTAGGTCATAGTATGTATGTGTATATGTGTAGTATATGTACATGCCAAAATGAGTTACAACTATGATATGGTTCTGATGTAAATCTCTTCTTTATGTCTTTAGGTTTGATAGAAGATGTCATCTGAGTCACAGAGAGCAATAGATGAAGAGGTAGAGAGTCATGCTCCCTCTGAGGCAGCTGCACCTGCTGCTACTCCTCCACCTGCTGCTGCTAGCGGACCAGGGCAGGATGCATTGTTTCAGCAAATAGCTGAGTTGATTAGGAGGGTTACACAAAATGTACCAGAGGTACCACCACCACCACCTGTAGCAGTCCAGGTTCCCCCACCTGTTGTAGCCCAGGCACAAACTAGACCTCCAATAGAAAAACTCAGAAAGTATGGTGCTACAGAGTTTAGAGGTAAAAAGGAAGATGATCCTTCAGCTGCAGAATTCTGGTTAGAAAGTACAGAAAGGGTTTTACAGCAGCTACAGTGTTCACCAGCAGAGAGCTTAATGTGTGCAGTATCATTGCTAAAAGATGAAGCCTATAGATGGTGGACAATATGAACACAGATGGTTCAACCAGAGCGGCAGACTTGGGAATTCTTCTTGGCAGAGTTTAAGAAGAAATATGTGGGGGCCTTATATATAGAGGAGAGAAGGAGGGAGTTCTTATACCTCAGACAGGGCAGGCTTACAGTAACTGAGTACGAGCGAGAATTTGTCAGACTTAGTAAGTATGCCACAGAGATAGTTCCTACAGAGGAAGAAAGATGTAAACGCTTTGAGCAGGGATTACATGCTGATATCAGGATGTACCTCACAGCTATGCATATCAGGGAACTTTCAGTTTTAGTAGAGACGGCCCACAGCCTGGAGCGAATTAAAGAAGAAGAGCAAAGTAGAAGGCAGAAAGGGCAGCAGAAGAGGAGCCAGAGCTAGTATCAGGGACAATCCTCTGCATCTCAGACAAGTAGTAAGAGACAGAGGGAATTTCAGCAGACAGGGCAGAGAGGACCACTTAGGCAGATTCAGAGACCTGGGCAGAGTTCAGTAGTAAGGTCTGGACAGCAGACTACCTCAGTATCCAGTACAGGAGGACCAGGCAGAGGGTTGCCACTAGTATGTGAGCATTGTGGCAGGAGACATGGTGGAATATGTAGGAGATTGACTGGGGCTTGCTACTTATGTGGAAGCTCAGACCACTTTATGAGGGATTGTCCTAGAGGCTAGTCAGTGCAGCCTATACAGACAGAGAGATCTTTGCCGACAGGGTCTAGAGGCAGAGGTAGAGGTAGAGGTGAATCTAGCAGTGTTCAGAGTCACAGAGTATCAAAGACAGTAGATAGACCAGACACTAGAGCACCTGCCAGGGCATATGCTATTCGTGCAAGGGAAGACCAGGACAAACCAGATGTTATAGCTGGTAAATTTTCTATCTTTGGCAAATATGTTTATGCATTAATTGATCCTGGTTCCACACATTCATATATCAGCATACCCATCAAGAATGAGAAGGGAATTGGAGTAGAACTTTTAGAACATGACATAGCAGTGACTAATCCCTTAGGACATCTTGTGATTGTGAATAGAGTTTATAGAGATTGTCCTATATGTGTGCAAGGTCATACCTTTTTAGGTGACTTGATAGAGTTACCTTTTAGAGAGTTTGATGTGATTTTGGGTATGGATTGGTTGTCTAGACATCATGTCATAGTTGACTGTAAGTTAAAGCGAGTTACACTCAAAACATTAGAGGGTTCTGAGGTTATAGTTGTGGGTGAGAGGTCAGATTACCTCTCTAATGTTATATCTGCCACTACAGCTAGGAGGTTAATTAGAAAAGGCTGTACATCCTATCTGGCTAGTGTAACTGAAACTAAGAAGGAAGGGCCTAGTGTATCAAACCTACCCACAGTATGTCATTTTCCAGATGTATTTCCTGAAGAGTTGCCAGGGTTACCTCCAGAAAGGGAAGTGGATTTTGCTATAGAAGTTGTGCCAGGCACCGCACCTATTTCAATTGCTCCTTATAGAATGGCTCCTACAGAATTGAAAGAGTTGAAAATACAGTTACAAGAGTTACTTGATAAGGGCTTTATTCGACCTAGTGTTTCACCATGGGGTGCACCAGTGTTGTTTGTGAAAAAGAAAGATGGATCTCTTCGATTGTGCATTGGTATTTACAGATAAAGAAAATTGTTTAGTCTTGATATGTCTAAAAGGTATAGTTTGTGACAGACCTTGCTTTATCTACACTTGATAGGGTAAGGGGTGTTACATGGCCACTTCCATAAGCAAGCTTGAATCCCGAGGTAAGTTACCTTCTCAAACTAAAGATAATCCTAGACAGAATGTCAATGCTATCATATTGAGAAGTGGAAAAGAGCTCCAGGATACCAAAACTCATGAAAGAAATTCACAAGAGCAAAGGCAGGTCGCTGCAGAGAAGCAGCCGGAACACCTTCCATCCAACCCGATTGGACGCACCACACCTACACACACACAGAATGCATATCAGCAGGTAAGTTTCAAAATTCCACCTCCTTTCCCAAAAAGATTTGAAAAGTCACAAAAAGAAAAAGAAGAAAAAGAGATCCTTGAGACCTTCAGGAAAGTGGAAATCAATATACCTCTGCTAAATGCTGTGAAACAAATTCCCAGGTAAGCAAAATTTCTGAAAGAACTGTGTCCTAATTGCAGGAAACTTACTGAAAGAGAAAAGGTAAGTGTGGGAGAAGTTGTGACAGCTGTCATAAAAAGAGAACTCCCAACCAAGTGCAAAGATAGAGGGATGTTTGCTATTTCTTACAAGATTGGCAATATTGGCATAAAGAAAGCCATGTGTGATTTAGGTGCATCAATCAATGTTATGCCTCTTTCTATTTATAATTCTTTAAATGCAGGTACACTGAAAGACACTAGAGTGGTGATTCAATTGGCTGACAGGTCTGTGGTACATCCCAAAGGAGTTCTAGAAGATGTTCTGGTACAAGTAGATCAACTTGTCTTTCCAGCAGATTTCTATGTGATTGACATGAAAGAAGACAGTAGCAACACTACTTAAGACATCTTACTTGGACGGCCTTTCTTGAGTACAGCCAGAACTAAAATAGATGTGCATGATGGCACATTGACCATGGAATTTGAAGGGGAAGTTATTAAGTTTAATGTTTATGATGCTATGAAATATCCTCATGATTTGTCCCCTGTTTATGGTTTAGATATCATTCATTGTTTGAGCCAGGAAGTTTTTGATATGAATCAAGATGATATACTAAATAATGACATTTGCAGGGAAGAGAGCCAGAAAGAGCTGAAATTGAAAGAAACAGTCTGCAGCATTCAGCAGATGGACTGTGTCCAAGCGCAGAAAGGAAAGGGATCAATCACACCTCTTCAGATCAGTTAGCAGAAGAACCTTGCGCAGACAGAGGGCATTCCAATCGAACCACCTCAGCTTGACCCATGGGACAGTCCTGCGATACACCCTTTTTAGATAGGTCTTGCGCGGAGGGAAGAAGCTGAATCCAATTTAGCCAGACAACCAACGCAGACACCCACTTGTTTGCCCAAACAGGAGCCACCCTTGCAGCACCTTTTCGGATCTGAAGAAATTGAGAATGGCTTCTATGGACATATCTTCCATGCCCAAACTGATGAGCCATGGTATGCAGACATGGTGAACTACCTAGCCACAGGTAACTTACCATCTGATATGCCCAAACACACAAGAGATAAAATAAAGAAAGATGCAAAATACTATGTTTGGGATGAGCCATATTTTTGGAAACATTGTTATGATCAAATGATAAGGAGATGCATTCCAGATCAAGAGATAGCTTCAGTACTCACATTCTGCCATTCATATAGTTGTGGTGGACACTTTGGCCCAAGAAAGACAGCTCATAAAATACTTAAAAGTGGCCTGTTTTGGCCCACTATTTTTTGAGATGCTTATTTGTTTTGCAGATCATGTGCTAGATGCCAATAAACTGGGAATCTAGGCAGCAAAAGCCAAATGCCACAGAACCCCATCATGGTCTGTGAGATATTTGATGTATGGGACATAGACTTTATGGGGCCATTTCCACCATCCTTTGGATACACTTATATCATCCTTGCAGTGGATTATGTGTCCAAATGGGTGGAAGCTAGAGCAACCAGAAAAGATGATGCAAAGGCAGTAGTGGACTTTGTGAAGACCAACATCTTTGCCAGGCATGGAGTTCCCAAGGCAATCATTAGTGATAGAGGGACTCACTTTTGCAACAAGGTAATGGAAAACCTTCTCAAAAAGCACAATGTTATGCACAAAACATCCACAGCCTACCACCCTCAGACAAATGGGCAAGCTGAAGTGTCCAACAGAGAAATCAAAGCCATTTTAGAAAAGACAGTGTGCCCCAGCAGAAAAGATTGGAGTGTACGATTGGAAGATGCCTTATGGGTATACAGGACAGCCTACAAGACACCCATAGGTATGTCTCCTTACAGATTGGTCTATGGGGAAGCCTATCATCTTCCAGTTGAGCTTGAACACAAGGCTTATTGGGCTGTCAAGAATTGCAACATGGATCTTAAGGAAGCTGGACACCATCACAAGTTGCAACTACAAGAGCTAGAGGAGATAAGACGGGATGCATATAAGACTTCTTGGAACTACAAAGCAAAGACCAAAGCCTCCCATGACAACCGAATTTCAAGAAAACATTTTGAGGTTGGTGATAATGTCTTACTCTTTGATTCTCATTTAAAATTGTTCCCAAGAAAGCTACGGTCAAGGTGGATTGGACCATTCATAGTGGAGCACACTTACTCCCATGGGGCTGTAGACATTCGCAGTATAGAGACAAGAAAGATCTTCAAGGTGAATGGCCATCGCCTAAAACCTTTCTATGAAGGATTCGCAGTGCAAGTAGTGGAAGAAATTCCACTACACCATCCCTCTCAGCCTGTCTAGTTGATCGTACCATGCAACACCACACCAGGGGAGTACTCAGTTTCCTTTGAACTTTAATTTTTCCTATACATTAAGGACAATGCATGAATTAGGTGTGGGGATGCATATCTCTGGACTTTTATTTTTAGTCCATTTTAGCTTCAAGTTTTAGTTTGGATAGCCACAGTTTGAATTTTTTTTTTCATTTTTGTTATTTTTGCTTTCATTGCACACACATTTAGCCACGGTTTTTTTTCCTTTTTTGTGGTTTCATTTGCTTTACTCAAACTCATAGACTATGTTGGATGAGCTTTCTTTCAATGATCCCGTTGATGTGATCACTCTTTAAACCTATGTTGAATCAATTGCAGTGAGTTGTCTTCATTTTTGGGAATTTCCTTTTAAATTGAATCTTTGAGCTTGCCATGGTGAAAAATATATATTGCTTATTAGAGAGAATGAATTGAAAGATGTGTGAATGAACTTAACATGAATTGTTTTAACAATTGGTGATTGCTTGCCCAAATCCATTTAGATAGGAAATTCGGCAAAGGCAAAGACTTCATGAGCACAAATTGAAAACTGTTCCAATGGTCAAAAGACTATGAACAGAGCTAGTAGCCACTTGGACAGGTGACCAACTGAAAATATATACCTTCACATCAAAAGGTTGATGACTTTTTTAAGCAAGATTTAAGTGCAAAAGGCAGAATATAGTACTTCAAGGTAAGGGCAAATCACTCTGAAAGCTAGAAAGAATCTTAATTGAACAAATAATATGTGCATGTGTAATCTCTCTCTTGAGGAAAATAAATACTAGCCATGGTAGGTGAAGGGAGACAAGGAAAGAAGGTGAGTAACCTTGATGCATACATTTTTCACTGCAATGCTTCAAAGTAGGGATCTAGAGTAAGAGCTTAAGTGGAAATAAAGGACCAAGTAGCAAAGAGAGTTTGTTTGAGTAAGTTTATTTGCTTGAGGACAAGCAAAAGATTAGGTGTGGGGGTATTTGATCAGTCCAAATTTAGACCACTTTATCATGATGTTCTTGATGTTAATTTACATTTTTTCCGTCTAATTTTGTGATTTTGATCTTATTTTGCAGAAAATTGTGTAAAGAGGTAATTTGGAGAAAATGCCCTTAAAACTGCCTAAAATGGAACAAAGGAGAGCAAGCATGCCAAGTTGCAACTGAAGAGAAGACAAATAAGGAAAGTGATTTGAAATTCAAATTTCAAATCTCCAAGAGCATTCAAAATCCAAGATTCAGCTTATTAAGGAAAGTGCTAAATAAGGAAAGTGGCAAACAAGAAAAGTGCAGAGCAATTTGAAATTCAAATCTTCAAGAACCTCTTTTCCTTATTGAAGAAGCCAAATCTCTAGAAGATGCACATTCAAATTTGAAATTCAAATTCAGCTTGACAGGGGAGCCATCTCCTCTCTTCTTTCTCTCAATTCGGCTGGCGCACAAGCTCTCTCTCCAAGCTTCGGTTCTTCTTCTTCTTCTTCTTTTCTTGTTTTTTTGGTTTTTGTTTCAGCCATGAGTGGCTGAAACCTTTTATTCTAATTGAAGATTAGGTGAAACTTTGGTTGTTTTATGGATTAGGAGACTTGATCATACATTGTTCATCTTTTGGTTATTCAATATTTATGCAATTTCATGCTTGATTCCATTATTACTTTGCTGTTTAGATCTATGTTAATTCTTGATTACAAAGTAATAATTTGTTAGTTTGAGTAGTTTAGGTCCGTAATTACTTGGATTATTCAAACATAAGAACACTTGGTGTAAAAACTAAGGAGATTACATAATCTAGCAATATCACCATGCCTTTGGGTAGCTAGAATTAGGTCTCTCTATCTCTTAATGCAATTGACAGTTGTTTTGATGCCAAAGGCCCAAGGACGTTCATTGACAACTTGTTGATTAGTGATTAATTAGACGACGTTCCCTAATTGATTTATGCCTAAGGAGAGATATGGTGGTGAGAAGCATCTTCCATCTCCATGACTAATTTATTGAATCAAACAAAGGAACCTAAGTGTCAATGATCAATCCCAACAACTGAAATGGATCCAATTCTTCAACTAGAGCTTTCTTATTATTGATTTCTCTTTACTTTTATTATTCGCTTACTTTATTACTTTCTTTATTAGTTTAACTGAATCAATCTCAAGACCCCCCTTTTACTTTTATTGTCAGTTTATTTCGCTTTCAGTTTATTTCTCTTTCATTCTATTCACCTTCAGTTTGTTCTCTTGGTCTTGATAAGAAAGATAGGTAAGTATCAATTCCCTGTGGATTCGATCCTTTCACCACTATCTGCAGTTGTAATGTTGTTGATAACTGAAAAGGTTATTTTTGACCGGCTTCGACAACCGCGAGTCACTCTGGTCCTATAAACCTGAGATTAGGGGAAAGGGATAAGCGACTAGAGCCTAGTGAGCAGAAACATAATATAAAATAGTTTAATAAAATATATGATCGTATTAATGCGTCATAACACAAACAATTCACATCAAGATGGATTTGTCTCCAGTAATCCTCCACACTTTCAATAGCACCCAGCCCACAATGAGTGCTCCTCATGACTTCCTCTTAAATATAACATAAGATATACATAGTGCTAGGGTCGTAGAATGGGTATCCGAGTCTTTTTCTTACGTTGTGCTAAGGGCATAGAATGGGTTTCGACCTGGATTTTCGTATCCTTCATGCATATTATAATATACTCGAGGGCTAGTGGGTCATCCAACATTGATCCACAATAACAAAAATTATGCAATGCATCATATTTGTAAATTCTAATGAAAATAACCTACTCATATACACATGACATTCGTGATGCATAAGTATGCTTAAAGTGTATAATTTCTTTTAAAATAATTATTTTGTTTAGTTCTACTCACTTCTGGCTGATACAAGCTTAGCTCTGAAGCAATTTATTGTTGGCTTCTACGGTCTTGTAACGACCCGAAAATCGGACCCCTACCGGCGTTAGGATCCAGGTCGGCTTAAGGCCACCGGGACCCGTAGCAAGCCTGACATGCAATCTGTAAACCTGTTTAATCCCATACATGGTCAACCACATACATAAAAAATTAAAACTTTTCCTTCATGCATTCTATCATACACCAAACTCAACCTGTGCATGCACTGAACA
The DNA here is from genome assembly GCF_001659605.2 of Manihot esculenta. Lineage (NCBI taxonomy): Eukaryota > Viridiplantae > Streptophyta > Magnoliopsida > Malpighiales > Euphorbiaceae > Manihot > Manihot esculenta. The sequence continues at coordinate 20,235,523 of NC_035170.2, forward strand.
TGGTCATAATCATAAGCATTGACCCCTCTGTGGGATCTCATTAATGCCCCAATGGGCGGTACAACATATGTTGAGTTGGTTTACATAAACATCATAAAACATCTAAGATCATGTATTAAAGGGATAACAATATTCTATGGTCAAGCACACCTCTATCAACCATAAGCCTCATTACATTACATGTCTAAACTGTACTTTTATATAACATCAAATACATTGATCATGTCCACACTATCTATTACAAAAAAAACAAGACTTCAATACTCTTGCTGACCTCCTGGTCTACCCTGTACCTGCAAATCTGGGGGATTAGGGAGAGGGGTGAGCTACTAGAGCCCAGTGAGCAGAATAATAAAACTTTTAAAACATATGATAACATGGAATGCATCACATCACAATCATATCACATCAAGGATGAATTTGTCACCAATAGTCCTCTACATAGTCCAACTGTGCCAGAACGTAGAATGGGTCCTGGTCTTTCTCTTACATGGCATAACATAACATTCCAATGTGCCAGAATGTAGAATGGGTCCTGGTCTTTCTCTTACATAGTGCCAGCGAACGTAGAATGGGTCCCACTGGTCTTACATTCCATACCGTACATATCACATCATCACATCATAGATCGAGGGCTATGGATCATCCAACATTCATCCACAACAACAACAGTAGAGTATACAATGCAACATATTCGTGAATTCTAATGCAACAACCTAGTATATCTCATGGCATTAATGATGCGTGAATCATGCTGAAATGTTCATTTATTTGCTTTTAAAAACGTAATGAGTTATTCCACTCACCTCTGGATAGCTCTGACCAGACACTGGAGCAGCTGACTCACTGCTGGGGTCCTCGGTTCCTCGGGTCCGAACCTACACAGGTGGACTCAAATGAGGGACCAAATATACATGAACATAACTCTAAACTACTCCCCAAAACCCCCCTAAAATATCATGAAACAATCATAGAAAAACATGCAAAGGAAGGCTGGACAGGGCACTTTCGGCGGCAGGTTCAGCGGCCGAAAGTCCCTCCAGAGCCGAAAGTTAGGCAGGTTCGGCGGCACCTTCGGCGGCCGAAACTCCTAGACAGAGACGAAACTCATGCATGTTCGGCGGCACTTTCGGCGGCCGAAACTGCCCTCCAGAGACGAAAGTCCTTTTTCGGGGGCAGGCTTCGGCAGCCGAAGGCTGCCTCCACAAGCGGGTTCGGCGGCCGAACCTGAGTTTCTCCAAGTGGCAGAAACTCAGCTCCAACATGCACAAACGCCTCCCAAACTTTTTAAACATGCATAAACCTATTCTACAACACTCCCAATCATACACAAACAAGCATACAAGCTCCTAGGGGCTTCAAACCATCAAAAACTCCAACTACAACACATCAAACAACTCACATTGTTCATAAACATACATAAACCCATAAACCTAACAATAACCTAAACATGCATTCTATCCCATAGATCTACTTAAAACTTACTTAAAACATGCCATAAGCTCAAGATCGGCCCTTACCTCTTGAAGATCGAGAGGAGAACGACCCTAGCTCGGAAAATGGAAGAGATTGAGCTTCTTGAACCTCAAAGCTCCAAAACTTCCTTTATACTCGAAAATCTTCAAAACAAAGATGAAAACTTGTGAAAATCGTGAAAGATTTGAAGGAAGGAACTCAAAACCGGCGAGGGATGGCGGAGAGCTCACCTTGGCCGAAAATGGGGAGAAAAACTAGCCCGTTTTCGGCTAAGGGACCCCTTTATAGGTGGCTGGCCAGGCCACATTCGGGAGCCGAAAGTGCCTCCGCATGCATGCCATGTTCGGCGGCCGAACTTGAGGTTCGGCGGCCGAACCTGAGTTTTCCTCCAAGGTTGTTTTCATGCAAAAACTCATTTTCTTTCATGCTTAAAACATAAAACACATTAAAACATTTTGTGAAAACATAGTTTTACCCTTCTAGAGGTCTCCGACACCCGAGATTCCACCGGACGGTAGGAATTCCGATACCGGAGTCTAGCCGGGTATTACATTCTCCCCCCCTTAAGAACATTCATCCCCGAATGTTCCTCAACTAGCACATGCAAAGCATACAACATAACATACATGTAAAATACATGAACTCCCAAGGAACTAACCTTAGAAAAGATAAGGGTATTGCTGGAGCATGGACTCCCGTGTCTCCCAAGTGCATTCTTCCAAATTGTGGTGGTTCCACAGGACTTTCACCATTGGGATTTCCTTGTTTCTCAGCTTCCTGATCTGGGTGTCTATGATCCGTACTGGTTGCTCAACATAAGTGAGATCTTCTTGGATCTCCACATCAGGCTCAATAAGAACCTTGCCCGGATCTGACACAAACTTTCTCAACATGGAAACATGGAAAACCGGATGGATTCTCTCCATAGAAGCAGGTAAATCCAGCTTGTACGACACATTCCCAATCTTTTGCAAGATTTCAAAGGGTCCGATGTATCGTGGGGCTAGTTTACCTTTCTTCCCAAAGCGAACCACTCCTTTCATAGGAGACACCTTGAGCAATACCAGATCCCCCTCCTGAAACTCTACCTGTCTTCTGCGGATGTCTGCATAACTCTTCTGTCTGCTTGCAGCAGTCTTGATCCTTTCTCTGATTATGGGTACTGCCTTGCTGGTAATCTCTACTAGCTCAGGCCCTGCCAAGGCCTTTTCTCCAACTTCTTCCCAGCAAACAGGTGATCTGCACTTCCTCCCATATAAAGCTTCATATGGAGCCATCCCGATGCTAGCATGATGGCTGTTATTGTAGGCAAACTCCACCAAGGGTAGATGCTGCCTCCAAGAACCGCCAAAATCCAGCACACACATTCTAAGCATATCCTCTATCGTCTGGATGGTCCTTTCTGATTGTTCGTCCGTCTGTGGATGGAAAGTAGTGCTAAAATCCAACCTGGTACCCATGGCATTCTGCAGACTCCGCCAAAACCTGGAGGTGAACTAGGGCCCTCTATCAGACACTATTGAAACAGGAACCCCATGCAGCCTGACGATCTCATCAACATACACCTGCGCCAACTTGTCCACAGAATAGCCACTCCTGACAGGGATGAAGTGAGTAGATTTGGTGAGTCTGTCCACAATCACCCATATGGAGTCCAATCTGTTGGACGTCGCCGGTAACCCCACTACGAAGTCCATAGCTATATTCTCCCATTTCCATTCTGGAATAGGTAGCGGGTTAAGCATTCCAGCCGGCTTCTGATGTTCTAGCTTCACCCTCTGACACACTTCGTAGGCTGACACGAACTGTGCCACTTCTTTCTTCATAGCTGGCCACCAATAAACCTTCTTCAGATCTTGATACATCTTGGTGGCTCCGGGGTGAACGTTATATCTTGCATTATGAGCCTCTCTCATAATGTCTCCTTTTAGCCCTATGTCATCTGGTACACATAGTCTGCTCCCATAGCGGAGGATCCCCTTGCTGTCGAATCTGAACTCACTATCTTTGCCTGACTGAACAGTCCTGGCAATCTTTACTAACCCTGGGTCCTCATGCTGTTTCTGAGCCACCTGCTCCAGAAACACGGGCGCCACTCTCATCTGGGCTACCAAAGCACCTGTACCAAACAACTCCAACTGAAGACCTTCCTCAATGAGCTTGTAAAACTCCTTCACCACTGGCCTCCTCTCTACTGATATATGGGATAAGCTGCCAAGTGATTTCCGGCTTAAGGCGTCTGCCACAACATTTGCCTTACCCGGATGGTACTGAATCTTGCAATCATAGTCACTTAGCAGCTCTACCCATCTTCTCTGTCTTAAGTTCAAATCTCTTTGACTTAGGATGTACTGCAGGCTCTTATGATCTGTGAAGATCTCACATTTAATCCCATAGAGGTAGTGCCTCCACATCTTGAGTGCAAAGATTACTGCCGCCATCTCCAGGTCATGTGTGGGGTAATTCAACTCATGCTTCTTCAGCTGCCTAGAAGCATAAGCAATCACCCTTTCATTCTGCATTAACACACAACCCAAACCCACTCGGGATGCATCACAGAAAACTGTGAAATCCTCATTGCTAGCTGGCAAAGCTAACACTGGTGCTGACGTTAACCTCTTCTTAAGCTCTTCAAAACTCTCTTTGCAATGGTCAGTCCACACAAACTTCTGATTCTTCCTGGTTAGTCTGGTCAGAGGAGCTGCAATCTTTGAGAAGTCCTAAACGAACCTCCTGTAGTAACCTGCCAAACCCAAGAAACTTCTAATCTCTGTCACTGAAGTGGGTCTAGGCCAGTTAGCCACAGCTTCTATCTTCTTGGGGTCTACCTCTATCCCATTTCCTGACACTACATGCCCCAAGAATGAAATGCTCCTCAGCCAGAACTCACACTTAGAGAACTTGGCATACAAGCCATGTTCCCTCAAGGTCTGCAGAACTAACCTCAGATGATGGGCATGCTCCTCTGCATTCCTGGAATACACTAAGATATCATCTATGAAGACAATAACAAAGTGATCCAGGTATTGGCTAAACACTCTGTTCATGAGATCCATGAATGCTGCAGGGGCGTTGGTTAACCCGAACGGCATTACAAGGAACTCAAAATGCCCATATCTGGTCCTGAAAGCTGTCTTTGATACATCTTCCTCTCTTATCCTCAGCTGATGGTACCCAGATCTCATATCTATTTTGGAGAAACAACCCGCTCCTGCTAGTTGGTCGAATAGATCATCGATCCTTGGCAGAGGGTACCTATTCTTGGTAGTGACTTTGTTCAACTGCCTGTAGTCGATACAAAGTCTAAGGGATCCATCTTTCTTCCTCACAAACAAGATTGGGGCACCCCAAGGTGAGGTACTCTGTCAGATGAAGCCCTTTTCTACCAGCTCTTGCAACTGTTCTTTCAATTCCTTCAACTCGGCTGGGGCCATCCTGTAGGGAGGGATAGAGATCAGTCTAGTTCCAGGCATCAACTCTATCTCGAACTCTATCTCCCTAGCAGGTGGTAAACCTGGAAGCTCGTCTGGAAAACATCCTGAAATTCTCTGACAACTGGCACCGAGGCTGGCTCCCTGACCTGACTATCTAGCTCTCTCACATGAGCCAAATACCCCTGACATCCCTTCCTAAGCAACCTACGAGCCTGAAGAGCTGATATCAGACCTCTAGGTGTACCCCTCATGTCTCCTCTGAAGACGACCTCTGACCCGTACTGATCTCTGAACCTGACTACCTTGTCTCTGCAGTCCAAGGTAGCACCATGGGTAGATAGCCAATCCATCCCTAGAATGACGTCAAAGTCTGTAAAATCTAGAACCACAAGGTCGGCGGAGAGGCATCTTCCCTCAATAAAAATTGGACTGTACTGGCAGACTGACTCTGCCACTGACGGGTCACACTTGGGTCCACTGACCCATAGGGGACACTCTAACCCAGAGACTATCAGACCCAACCTCTCAACGGCTCTCGGAGCAATAAATGAATGAGATGCACCCGGGTCCATTAATACATACACATCAGAACACCCAATGATGAGATTACCTGACACCACGATGTTGGATGTGTTAGCCTCCTACTGAGTCATGGTGAAAATCCTGGCTGGAGCTGATGGACCTTCACCTCGGGAACCAGAAGAAGAGGCTGCCCCTCTCTCTCTACCTCTGCCACTGCCCTGAGTTGTGGCTGGAGCTGCTGGCTCTGCCACACTACCAGAAGCTGTCTGCTGGGGCTGGCCAATAAAAGGTGCTCTAGGACACTCCCGAGCCATGTGTCCCTCCTGTCCACATCTGAAGCATGCATTAGTCCCAGCTCGACACACTCCCTTGTGTGGCCTCCCACACCTTAAGCATTCTGTACCATCTGAGCCTGAGCTCGAGCCACCGCCTAATCCCAGACCGGATTTCAACTTACTCCAAAACTTGTTCTTCTTTGGCTTCTTGGTGGTGTTATTCCACCTCTTGCTACCTGAGCTCTGAGAAGAGAGACCTGGCCCTCCTCTGCCTGGGGTCTTAACCCCTGAAGACTGAGTCACTGACTGCTTCACTGACCCCTCAACTATAGCACTAGCCTCCATCCTTCGCGCCATATCCACCACAGTGTGGAAACTTTCCCTCTCAACTGACTAAATCAAAGAGGAGTACCTAGAATGCAGCTTCATAACATATCTCTTGGCTTTCTTCGAATCTGTATCTAGAGCTTGCCCTGAAAAAGGCAATAGCTCCAAGAATTTATCCGTGTACTCCTCTATACTCATGTGCTCTGTCTGCCTCAGCTGCTCAAACTCAATCATCTTCAGTTCTCTGGAACTGTCTGGAAAAGCCCATCCAGCGAACTCATTTGCAAATTCCTCCCATGTCATGCCGTCTAGTCTCGGGTCCACATAACACTTGAACCATTCCCGTGCCTTTTTGCACTTTAAGGTGAACCCTGCCATCTGAATGGCCCTACTGTCATCTGCCCCTAGCTCATCAGTTATCGTCTTCACTACTCTCAGGTACTCAAAGGGATCATCCCCTGACTTGTATTTGGGAGCATCCAGCTTAAGGTAATCTGTCATCTTTACTTTGCTCCCACCGGCTGAGCTAGGCCTAGAAGGTTGAGTAATTGGGGCTGCTGGTTCTATAGGTGGTGGAGGTGGGGGTGCAGCATTCCCCGAGGTGGGGTTTGCCGGGTTAGGATAGAAGGGTAAGGGTGGATAAGCTGGGTACTATGTGTAAGGTGGATAGAAAGGTGGATAAGGCATGTAGGTAGGGTAGGGGTTAAAGCTGGAATAATCTGATGTGCCTCTCATCGGATACCCTGAACCCTGTGGGAAGGGTGGATAATGGGGTGGAAAACCATACCCCGAGGCCTGAGCGCCTCCCTGTGACTCCCCTGTCCCTTCTTCCGCCATGCTGACATCCAGATTCCCATCCCTCCTCTGGTCCTCTTCCATAACCTCCCTCACATTTGAAGAACTTCCTCCTCTATCAGTCCCCCTTCTGCTAGCATCAAAAGACCTTCTAGGGTCCCTTGACACTCTTTCTCTGTTTGATCTATAAGACATTGCCCTAGGCAATGCAGGAGGACGGGCGCTCGTGCCCTCATCCTTAGCTGGTACTCCAGTCAATCTTGCAGATCGACGGGTTCCTCTCATCTTGTTTTCTGAAAAACAGTACACATCACACAAACATTAGTATCATATGGTTCATGTGGAAACACATGAACCCGCATCACATACATATCATTCATATCATAGCATCAATGCACATGTATATAATCATGGCATTTCACATCATCATACAAGACAGGACTCAACATCCTATCCTAGTGGACATGATCTTTCCTATTGTGCTTGACCTTCTAGAACATCTATGAGCCCGACACTCTAGGTTCGATCATATGAACCTAGGGCTCTAATACCATTCTGTAACGACCCAAAAATCGGACCGCTACCGGTGCTAGGATCCAGGTCGGCTTAAGGCCACCGGGACCCGTAGCAAGCCTGACATGCAATCTGTAAACCTGTTTAATCCCATACATGGTCAACCACATACAAAAAAAATTAAAACTTTTCCTTCATGCATTCTATCATACACCAAACTCAACCTGTGCATGCACTGAACATAGTCATAATCATAAGCATTGACCCCTCTGTGGGATCTCATTAATGCCCCAATGAGCGGTACAATATATGTTGAGTTCGTTTACATAAACATCATAAAACATCTAAGATCATGTATTAAAGGGATAACAACATTCTATGGTCAAGCACACCTCTATCAACCATAAGCCTCATTACATTACATGTATAAACTGTACTTTTACATAACATCAATTACATTTATCATGTCCACACTATCTATTACAAAAAAAACAAGACTTCAATACTCTTGCTGACCTCCTGGTCTACCCTGTACCTGCAAACCTGGGGATTAGGGAGAGGGGTGAGCTACTAGAGCCCAGTGAGCAGAATAATAAAACTTTTAAAACATATGATAACATGGAATGCATCACATCACAATCATATCACATCAAGGATGAATTTGTCACCAATAGTCCTCTACATAGTCCAACTGTGCCAGAACGTAGAATGGGTCCTGGTCTTTCTCTTACATGGCATAACATAACATTCCAATGTGCCAGAATGTAGAATGGGTCTTGGTCTTTCTCTTACATAGTGCCAGCGAACGTAGAATGGGTCCCACTGGTCTTACATTCCGTACCGTACATATCACATCATCACATCATAGATCGAGGGCTATGGATCATCCAACATTCATCCACAACAACAACAGTAGAGTATGCAATGCAACTTATTCGTGAATTCTAATGCAACAACCTAGTATATCTCATGGCATTAATGATGCGTGAATCATGCTGAAATGTTCATTTATTTGCTTTTAAAAACGTAATGAGTTATTCCACTCACCTCTGGATAGCTCTGACCAGACACTGGAGCAGCTGACTCACTGCTGGGGTCCTCGGTTCCTCGGGTCCGAACCTACACAGGTGGACTCAAATGAGGGACCAAATATACATGAACATAACTCTAAACTACTCCCCAAAACCCCCCTAAAACATCATGAAACAATCATAGAAAAACATGCAAAGGAAGGTTGGACAGGGCACTTTCGGCGGCAGGTTCGGCGGCCGAAAGTCCCTCCAGAGCCGAAAGTTAGGCAGGTTCGGCGGCACCTTCGGCGGCCGAAACTCCCAGACAGAGACGAAACTCATGCATGTTCGGCGGCACTTTCGGCGGCCGAACCTGAGTTTCTCCAAGTGGCAGAAACTCAGCTCCAACATGCACAAACGCCTCCCAAACTTTTCAAACATGCATAAACCTATTCTACAACACTCCCAATCATACACAAACAAGCATACAAGCTCCTAGGGGCTTCAAACCATCAAAAACCCCAACTACAACACATCAAACAACTCACATTGTTCATAAACATACATAAACCCATAAACCTAACAATAACCTAAACATGCATTCTATCCCATAGATCTACTTAAAACTTACTTAAAACATGCCATAAGCTCAAGATCGGCCCTTACCTCTTGAAGATCGAGAGGAGAACGACCCTAGCTCGGAAAATGGAAGAGATTGAGCTTCTTGAACCTCAAAGCTCCAAAACTTGCTTTATACTCGAAAATCTTCAAAACAAAGATGAAAACTTGTGAAAATCGTGAAAGATTTGAAGGAAGGAACTCAAAACCGGCGAGGGATGGCGGAGAGCTCACCTTGGCCGAAAATGGGGAGAAAAACTCGCCCGTTTTTGGCTAAGGGACCCCTTTATAGGTGGCTGGCCAGGCCACGTTCGGGAGCCGAAAGTGCCTCCGCATGCATGCCATGTTCGGCGGCCGAACTTGAGGTTCGGCGGCCGAACCTGGACTTCCCTCACTTATGCTTTCGGGGGGTCTAAAGCACTCTCGAAGTGCATGCATGTTCGGCGGCCGAACTTGAGGTTCGGCGGCCAAACCTGAGTTTTCCTCCAAGGTTGTTTTCATGCAAAAACTCATTTTCTTTCATGCTTAAAACATAAAACACATTAAAACATTTTATGAAAACATAGTTTTACCCTTCTAGAGGTCTCCGACACCCGAGATTCCACCGGACGGTAGGAATTCCGATACCGGAGTCTAGCCGGGTATTACAGGTCTCCCAGGCCCTACATAGATGGTCTTAAATGAGAGACCAAATATAACTTTTACAACTCTTGAAACTACCCTAAGAAACCTCTAAAAGTATATAAGAAAACATATAAAAAATGGGCTGAAAACAACTAGACAGAGGAATTTCGATGGCAGGTTCAGCGACCTAAAGTACCCTTGGAGATTCGAAAGTCAAACTTTTGGAGGCAGGTTAAGCTGCCTAAAGGGAAAACTTCACAGACAGGTTTAGCAGTCGAACTTGGATTCTTTTGTAATGCAGAACCTAATTTTGTCTTCTATCAATAACCCCCAAAACACAACCATAACCACATGTAACAGCTAGAAATCACTTTAAAACAACTTAGGAGGCTCTAAACAACTATAAAATCTCATAAAAAGCAACATGCAAGCAATCTAGCACATCAAGCATTCAAGATTCAAATATAAAAGAGAAAAACCATAACCTTGCATGCACCCAATCTAACTACCCAAAACATACTAAAAATAAACTGCATCTTAATTAAAATAACAGGATTTTGAAAACACAACTTACCTCTTGGGGAAATAATGACCACAGTAACAAGAAATTCAGAGAAGAGGGAGAAATGAGCTCCGGAGGGCCCAATTGTTAAAATTTCTAAAAATTCAGGCTTAATTCTTCAAACAAATTAAAAATTCATAAGAAAAATTGCTTAAAAGATAAATTTGTAAAGGAAAGAGGTAGTAGACTCACCTCTGCTTGAAATGGAGAAAAACCTTTCTCCCTTTCGAGTTGAGACCTTTTTTATAGGTATGTCTGCCCACCAATGTTGGGTAGCCAAATTTGGAAAGTTCAGTGGTCGAACACTATTACTTTTATTAATTTATTTTTTTAATATATTTTTAAAATACTTAAAAATTTATTTTATAAAAGATCCATTTTACCCTTTTAAGATTTTCAATTTTGAAATTTTAGATTTCACCGGAAATTCTATTGGAAAGTTAAAATTTCAATATTGAAATTTAGCCAAGTATTACATTGGGTGCAATTTTGGACATATTTGGGTTGACATGCTCTTGCATGGCTCTTCTCAGGTTTTTTTTCAGAGAAGCTTATACTTTGTTGGGTGATTTTAAAGGCTTATTATGCTTGTGTTCCCAAATTAGAGGTAGCTGCAACCACGATCCAAGTTTTGGTTTCTACTAGGGATGGTAAGAGGACGAGTATTTTTGGGTGTGCGATCCGACCGAATCTTATAGACAAGATTGGATAGTTATAATTGGGTTTAAAATGGATTCAAATTTGAAAAATAATATTTGTGACGGGTTTGGATTGAATTCAGATTTTATTTATAGGTACTCACTATCTGAACCTGTTTATATAAATAATTAATTTAATATAAAAATATATATTTAACAATAATATTTAAATTTTTTTATATATTTTATTTAATAATTAAATTAAATTTTTTAAAAATAATAAATTTTTTAAATAAAAATTATTAATACAAAAATTTTTTTATGTAAATTATTAATTAAAATATATGAGACTAACCCATTGGGTTAGTTTTTTTTTTTTTTTATTTGGCCTTTAATATTTTTTTGTGTTATAATCCAAGCTTGTTATGTATTGTTGAGATTGTCTATTTTACTAAGGAATGAAATTATATCTTCAATAGAAAAAGTAGAGAAAAATAAAAGTTATTTTTCATTCTCTCTAAACAATATAAAGGGAGAATCCTCCTTTATTTTTCACCGTTTATTTGTTTTTTTTTTTTTAAGTCCAATATAAAACAGTAGGACTTGCACATGAAAGAAAGGGAAAAAAATAAAAATAAAAATCCTGTAAACGTCCTCATCAGTCTAGTGTGGAAAGAGCCAACAAAACATCTTTAGCAAAAATAACTTCTGGAATACCTTTCCTTGTCCGAAGTGCAGGAAAATAAAATATTAAAAGAGATCTAGCTCCGCTGTATTTGAGGAAAGCAAAAATGAAGTCTCTGGAAAAGGCCCAAAGAGAATAAATATGAAACTTCATGAACCTACAAATACAATTGTATAGGTCCACGACACCACTGCTCCACGAAAATAAAAACCACAGGAAAATTTTGAGTATCTCATTAACACTTGAATTAAAATAAAAAAAAAAAAAATTTATTAAACAGCTGAATCAATAGAATTACGAGAATTTCCTAAGAACTGAATACAAAATTAACCATGTTATCAATGCTTGTGAAGAAAATTAAAAAATTAATCTTACTTGATAATGATTATAGTCTAAATTTTTATTCATATATATTATAAACTTTTATAAAATAAAATAATTTATTTTCAATAAAATAAACATAAATTTTAAAATATAATTAATAAAATTGAGAGAACGAAATCATTTTAATTTTGTAATATAAAATTAATTTACATTAATTATATTATAATTAACATCAGATTGACTCATTAAAAAATAAAGTGCTTTTTACTACTATTTGCTCTATTGATAAAATTAAACTTTTGATTTCATTTTTATAATTATATTTAAATATTTAATAAATTTTTATTTTAGTTAAAATATTTAATAAAATAATCTCAAATAATACACATATATAAGCAAGGGAAATCCTTTGAAGGGGATGAAAGTGCCTCAGCGGCGCAGCCGGTGCTCTACCAAAGAAAAGCTCCTGACTCCATCAATATAAATATATATTTGACTAAATAAATTCTGGTCTTCACAGTTTATAAAACACTTTGCATGCAAACTTGATCCCATCATAAAAGCAATCACATTCAACTCGGCAATAGCTTGAGCTTCTACGCAGCTCATGACCCATTAAATTGGGATTTGGCTGCTCAATCAATGAACGCAGCCATTTAGATGAAGTGAAAAAGATAGTATTTCTTTATTTACACATTCATTAGTTCTACACAGTTTTGAGTTAGAATAACTCCAATATCAATAACAATAATTTACTTAAAATTAATTGAAATAATTTAATTTAACTTATTTAATAATTTTGAATTAATTATTACATAAAGAATTGAGATCATGAGCGTAAAATCCTAAACATTCTAAGTAATATTTTAATTTAAATTAAAATATTAAATATAAACTTTATTTGTTAGTAAAAAATAATTTATATTTGAAAAGATATTTTTTAATAAAATAATTTATTTTTATTTAAGAAATATATTTACAAATTTATATAGAGAGTTCATAACAAAATTTTTAAAGTGCGAAAATGATTTTCTCAAAAATGAGAAATTTATTTTTTTTTCAATGATTTAGTTTTTATTTAATTAATAAAATAATTATTTATTAATTATTTTTCAAGTACACTGAATATCAAAAAAAATATGAAAAATAATTTTTTAAAAATATAAAAATATTTCATGGTAAACGAATGAAATCTTAATATAAAAGATATTGCCCAACAGGCTCCAATACTGAATAGTCACGTTCTCTATGCTCAGTATCTTAATCTGGGAATCACATGCAACAAACTATTTCTATAATTGGTAATAGCATCAGCATCATGCCTGTTTCTACTTGCTACTAAATTTGTTAATTATCTGGAATGTTGCCGAATTCTTTGTCCCAAAGATAAGCAAGCTCAACCAAAGGTTCTTGCTCATCATCAATGGCCTTTGTATGTCTTTTTTCTTTAAGTAGACATGCTTTGCTTGATTCTTGATTTCCTACCACTCCTGTGCTTCCGATTGTCCTTGTAAGCCTTGTGTAGATGAAGAACTATTATACCCTTTTTTTCGCCTAATGCAAAAGATAACACCATTATTGCAAATTCAAAGATAATGTATCCACAATAAAAGGAGGGAGCTGGCCACTACTATATTATAGAATTTAGGTTACGTATATATAATTTAATAACAGTTTAAAATTATTATAAAAAAATGTAAAATTTTATTATATATAATAATATATTTTAATAAAAAAATTATTTTTTATTTAATAAAATTATAATTTTAACCGTATTTATATTAATTACGAAAAAGTAAATAAACGGTTATCTCAAAAACAAATACGATAAATTTTAAGTTGTTACTATTAATTTATAATTATAATTAAAATATATAATGTAATAATTTATCGTATCAATTTTATAATAGTGAGCTAATTTAACTCTGTCAGAGATGAGAAGTTTAAATAAGAGTATGAATAATACCATTCATAGATCTATGAATAGATTGAACAACAATAGTAGGAATCTCAAATGTAATATTCGATTAAGGAACCTTTTGGATTTCGGTTCCTTCAATTTGATTTTGAATTCCTGATTTCAAATGTCTATTTCTCTTTTGGTAATATGGAAGGAACTATATCATTAGTTCCCCTATATAATATATGTTTTTCTATGTTTATGATGCAAGAACACCACATATAATTGAAGGAATTGGCTTCACAACAACTAAAGGGAAGCGTCATTTACCAGAGATAAACGATGCGCAGTTGTACTATGAGGCAATTAGAGGGCAAAAGAAGAGTCAGTATATAGATTAGCCCCCAAGCTTCAACATATTTCCAAGGTTCATCACTGTTCCTCTGCACCCCTAAATGGATTATATTGATCTGGATGAAATGAACATGATAATAGTAAACTTAAACAGTTGGAGATTGAGAAAAATCAGCTTACCTTAAAGGTGCAACAACTTAAAGAAGTTTATGCAACGAATGATGACATAGTAGGGCACAAGAACCTCCTCTCTAGCATCCGCTCCTCCCCCTTTTGGTCCACATAGCAACAGCACAATGATCCCCTTGATCCAGATTAGTAGGCAGACGATAAGGACAACTTCAAAGATGAGCTCAAGAAGAAATATCATAATGTCTACAACATAAGTTTTGTTTCTATTTCATTGTAGTATTCAACAGATTTAGTAAATTGTAGAAAAAAGAAATTACCAATGAGATTTTTAATAATGAAAATTTTTCGATATAAATCTCTTACTAAACTTATAGATTTTTTCATTTTACTCATCCAATTTTTCATTAATGAACAGAAAAATCCTTATGGTCCATTAAATCTGAACCATCATCCACCACGATTACTTAGTCCTTAAAACTAGCTCAACCTCTGATCTTGGTTATTAGAGAGAGAAATTTCTCCTATGGTTTTCTGATTCAATAAATCTTCCTCATGACTTAATTGAGTGTGGTTTTGGGTGGCTTCATCTGCCTTTGCTTTTGTTGTTTTCTTTTGGTTAGTGAAGACTTTCTCCTCTCCTTCATGTATAAGCCTATGAATCTTGCGGAAGCTTGTTTATATATATATATGTATAGATATGAGCATAAATGATAGAGGGATTTGTGATTATGTGCCTGTTTGGTCTTATGGCTAAATCTCTTCTAATCTGATTTGAAGCGAGACAAAGCTTTCGAAAGAAAGCCAAGACGGCAATACGAACACCCTTCCATGGCTATACAAAAAACTGTGGCTATCCTATCGTGGCCTTGTTCATCTATCTCTTTTTATTGATTTTTGCAAATTGGAAAAGAAAAATTATTGGATAAAAAAAATTCATGGGACACTCTTGAATGAGACAAGTTCGAAATGAAATTACTTGTCAAATCAAAAGTTTCCATATTCACTTTTATAATCTTTATTGATTTGAATTTTTTTTAAAAAATAAAATCATTGGACAGAAGAAATCATCCCAGCCACACATAACAGCACATATGACATGCTTGCTTTATTATAAAAACCAAAATTCGGATAAAATTTATCTAAACTCAATTTACTATCAATCATAAAAATAATTTTTTTTAAATATTTATGATAGACCAATTCTATTTAAATTTGTTATAAGCCAAATAATTCATTTAAATAATTTTGTTAAATTTTGAGCCCAATTTTTACGAAACAAAGGCCAATGGATAACAAAGGTTCAAAGTCTATGTATTTTACCATTTTAATTTAAAATATTTCAATTTTAAATTTAATGTCTTAACATTTTCATTCCAGTATAATATAGCATATCCTATATAATAAATAGGTGTTTTTTTATGGCATTTTATGTGTAAAATATTTAATTTCAAATGTCGATTTTAAAACTTAATGAAGACAATAAATTTAAAAATAAAAAAATTTGAATTAAAATATAAATATATAAATATTGGGCCTTCATTATCTAATTTTTCCTAAACAAATTAAAATTAATATCTTTGTAAACTGTATAACAGCCGGTTGTCGGGGAAAAAAAAAAAAAAGAAAAAAGACGTACAGCACACATGAAAACATTTTGTACTCAGACAAAAATAAGAAACTCGTGTTTGTGTAAAAAATTTCATAAAACCAAGATGAAATTACGTATCTTCATTTTTTTTTTTTAGATATAGCTTTCCAGCGATCTTCACTCTTCACTAGGAATTTTTTTTTTTCAGAAAAAAAAAAAAGAAATGAAACCTACAGTAATTAAAACATTATTTTATATTGTACGAATTATATCTTATTCACAAAAAAAAAAAATAATATTTTTCTTCATAGTAATACGAAATGAGCAGTCCTCATAATTTAGACTGTACACATTTAATTATTTTATTTTATTAAGAAATTCTTATTCACATAAAAAGAAATAATTTTTTATTGACGTACAGTGAATGATTGGTTGTATGTATCAATGTTGAAAATAATTTATATATATACAGTGCAATATTTTTAGCGTAATAAACATACCAAGTTCACAAGTAAGTAAAATATGTAAAACATTTGTACGTGGTTGGGCAACCACAAGGCTCACTCAACTTGGCCTTTGGGTTTAGTATTTGTAAACTTAATAAGGGAAGGGGAGGGGAGCGGATGGAGGAGGTGTCGGGGGTGGTGGTGGTGGGGGTGGTGGTGGTGGTGGGTGGTGGTCGGGGGGGTGGGGAAATATCTCTATTTAAATAGCCTCAAATTTTTGTTCCCTTTGTTAACCATCTTGGCTCGTTTCTTTCTCTTCTTCTTTCCTTCTTCCCATCTCTTATATCCAAAAACACAAAACTGAAATACTAAGGTGCAAGAAAAAAAAAGACATCAATGGAGGAGATAACGTCCCCTTCTTCTTCATCCTCCTTTATGTCGTTTTGTCAAGATTCTTCTCCCCCAATCCAACAACGCCTCCAATTCATCCTCCAAAGCCGCCCTGAATGGTGGGTCTACGCCATTTTCTGGCAGGCATCCAAGGATGCCACTACTGGCCGTCTTGTTTTATCATGGGGTGATGGTCATTTCCGTGGAACCAAAGAATTTGCAGCCAAAGATTGCAACAAGCAGAATCAACCCAAATTCGGGTTCAATCTTCAAAGAAAGATGACTAACAAAGAGTCCCAAACTCTTTTCAGTGATGATATGGATATGGACAGATTAGCGGACGTTGATGTTATTGACTATGAATGGTTTTATACAGTATCGGTAACACGATCATTCACTGTTGACGATGGAATTCTCGGCAGTACTTTCGGCTCCGGTGCTTTTATTTGGTTGACAGGTAACAATGAGTTACAGATGTACGAGTGTGAGAGAGTTAAAGAGGCTCGTATTCATGGATTACAGACATTGACCTGTGTTTCAACCCCTTATGGAGTTGTTGAATTGGGTTCCTCCAATACGATCGATAAAGATTGGAGCTTAGTGCAACTCTGCAAATCACTTTTCGGGGGAGATGCAGCCTGTTTCGTCTCGAGGGATCCAAGCCATGAGTCCCATCTGCAGATTCTTAATTCTTCTTTCCTTGATATTGGCATGTTTTCAGCTTCTCAAAAGGAGACCTCTACGTTGAAGCAAAATGAAGGCGACAAAAACAAAGACGCCGCCACAATCCAAGGTCGGTCGTCATCTGACTCTGCACGTTCTGATTCTGATGGAAATTTTGCTGCCGAGAATCCTGATCGGTTCAAGAAAAGATCAAGAAAGCAACTAAACGGCAAAGAATTGCCTCTTAACCACGTTGAAGCAGAGAGGCAGCGCAGAGAGAGGCTGAATCGTCGATTCTACGCACTCCGATCTGTAGTTCCTAATGTATCAAAGATGGATAAAGCATCTCTACTAGCAGATGCAGTCACTTATATAAACGAGCTCAAGGCCAAAGTTGACGAGTTGGAGTCCAAACTTCAAGCAGTACCCAAGAAATGCAAGACTACAAAAGTCACAGAGAATCAAAGCTCCGACTCCACCATTGACCATATCAGGAGTTCTTCAAGTTTCAAACCCAAATCAATGGAGTTGGATGTGAAAATTGTAGGATCAGAAGCCCTGATCCGGTTCCTTTCACCGGATGTTAATCACCCAGGTGCAAAGTTGATGGAGGTGCTTAAAGAAATAGAGTTCAAGATTCATCACGCAAGCATGTCGAGCATCAAAGAGATGGTGCTTCAAGATGTAGTAGCTAGAGTCCCAGATGGGCTCACAGATGAAGAAGTTGTTAGAAGCGCCATTCTTCAGAAAATGCAGAAGTAAACTGTTAGCTGATAAAATGTAGGTGGCCAACGTGTGATTGAGTTTCGTTTTCCTAGAATAATTTGCTACTGTCATGCATGTCTCGATCTATGTAGTTTGTTTTTTCATTGTTAGCTCTTCGTTTCTTTTCTGGATTCTGTTGTTCTTAA
This sequence comes from Manihot esculenta, assembly GCF_001659605.2. Lineage (NCBI taxonomy): Eukaryota > Viridiplantae > Streptophyta > Magnoliopsida > Malpighiales > Euphorbiaceae > Manihot > Manihot esculenta. The sequence continues at coordinate 20,253,710 of NC_035170.2, forward strand.
AGTCATTATTGTTCTTTGAGTGTTTCTTTATTAATTTGCAGTTTCTAGTGTTCTTACAACCTTTATTGTTCTTTGTCTGATCTTCATTTTTGTACTTCTTTTGTTATTGCTTTTTCTTTATATTCAAGTCTTGATAGTTCTAAGTTGGCCTTTGTGATCCTTGAATTACTATTATGTCTATTTCCTAAATGGTATATTCTTGGTTTATAATAACTTGAAAACATAGCAAATTAAAAAATATATATATTCGCTTGCCAGATTCAGTTCATAACCAACAAAAAAGTATTTATTTAACTGGATTCTATCATATCACTGTGTCCGTTGATCCTTTATAAATCAGAACTACACGAATATTTTCTGTTTTTTTAATTTCAAGAATAATATTTCTAATTTATACGTTTTCTCAATAATAAAGAAATGGATTCTACTATCCGTAATTCAATTAAAAATTAATATTATAATGTACCCAATGTATTGTATAATTCGACTTTTGAGATAAACCATAGACTGCTATTTGTTGCAGTATCCATTGTCTCTACATAATTTATGAAACTCTCAGCATACAAGTAGTAAAAAAAAAAAAAAAAAAAAAAAAAGATTTAACCCAAAAATAATAATAATTCGAGTACATCGCTTCCATTAATTTATCTGAAAAAGATTGCTCATTAATAATAAACTATTTTAGAAAATTATCCTACACTTATATACAGAAAAAAAAAACAAAAAAAAAGCCCATGATCCAAAAAGCTGTAACTTTTTCGCTTATTTTAGTATATTTTCTTTTTCAAATTTACCAAAATAAGTCTTTGTTCTCAAATTATCTAAGGATTATACAATTTTGAAATTCAATTTGGAATGAGTTGATGTGATGGTCTAAGTGTCTTATTCTAAAATTATATTATGGGTCCCACAAGATACATAATAGAAAATTCACAATATTATAGAAAAAATAAAAAAAAATAGTTTTCTATTTTCATGAAAAATTTTAGTTTTCATTTTCTAAAAATGTAGAAAATGTGTTCGCTTACAATAATAAAAATAATTTCTGTAATTACAAAAAGAAATCATTTAAAAATATATTCAAAAAATTAATTGTTTTATATTAATTTTTACATTGTACTATTATTTTTATTTTATAATAATATAATTAATTTTAATTATGAAAACGTTCTTATATAATTTTTATTATACAAAAGTCATTTACTCCCATTTGAAAAAAAAAACAATTAGAAAAAAGACAATAGAAAACAACTAATTATTCTCCACAATGGAAAACTAGTTTTCCAGTTCTTAAATTTGATTCCAATTTTTTCAGTAAACTTTTTTAAAAAAACTACTCTAATTTTCTGCAAGCGTACAGACTCTAAGCCTTTTAATATATTTTTATTTTAATCTGAATGTTTTAATTTTGCTAAGTTTCAAATATTTTCATCAAAGGTTGTTTATTTTTATATTATTCCAACTCAATCCATAGCCGCATATAAAAAACTATGCATTTTTCCTAATTAAAATATTTAGATTAAAATAAAAATAGAGAAAAGATTTACTTTGTAATTATTATTTTTTAATTACAGCTATTTTCTTTAATTATAAATAATATAGATCCATGATACATTGATGTAAACGGGTAGGATACCCGCGAAAATTAAACTACCCGAACCCGAACCTGATTTATATTAGTAATATCCGAACCTGTTCTGAACCCGATTAAAAATTAATTTAAACTATTCGAATCCGTCCCAAATCCAATTATTATTATCCGAATAAAACCCGAACTCGTTTAATCTTATATATTTTAATTAATAATTTATATAAAAGATATTTTTCATTAATAATTTTCATTTAAAAAATTTAATATTTCTAAAGAATATTTAAATTTAAATTTTTAAATATAAATATATAAAAAAATTTATAAATATTATTGTAAAATATATTTTTTATATTAAATTAATTATTTATATAAACGGGTTCGGATAGTGGGTACCCTGTATATAAAATCCGAATCCGATCCGAACCCGCAACGGGTATTATTTTTAAAATCCGAATCCATCCCAAATCCGATTATAACTACTCAAATCCGTTCTATTAGGATTCGATCGGATCGGATACCCGAAAATACTCGATCCGTTGCCTTTCCTAATTGTGAGCTTTCCTAAATGCAAATTGAAAATTGAATAAATATTAAAAAATTTATTTTTACTAAAAATCATGTAAAATGAAATATTTTGTAGTGCATCAATGAAAAAAGATGATATAAATATTATGTGAAGAATGAAAACGAGAAATTCCTTTAGAATGAAGCTTATTTGTGTTCCAATTAGTAAAACGCAATCTGAATGTGATTATGGCTCGCAGCATCTACACTGAAAAGCAAGCAGCTCTTTTTCTTTTCTTTTCTTTTCTTTTTTTTTTTTTTTTTTAATAAAAAATGAGTTTTTGTTCATTGTTTTATATGCATGTAGTTACAAATTAAACAGCTTCTACACTCATATCTACCTAGGTTTTAACGAAAGCAAGATTCCCAACACCAAAAAAACACAAGCGTACTCCTTAACTAGGTTTTGCCCCCAGTCTAATCCCAGTTACTTTCATGTCGAGTTCGACATATTTCTTTTTTCAAATTTATTATTTAATTAGTATGTGTTTTATGAAATTTTTTTAATTAATTTTTCAATATCAAAAATATATTAAAATTTTTAAAAATTTACTAATTAATTTTTTTATTAATTTTAATCATTTTATAAAAATATTTACTACTTAATTTTTCTGTCCTAAAAGTATTTTAAATTTTTATACGATATTTAATAATTATAATTAATTTTTTTAAAAATTTAATGATAATTTAATATATTTTTTATAATAAAAAAATTAATTAATAAGTTTACCGATAATAAAAAGACTATATAATAATTTTTTAATATTTTCACCATTATAAATTTATTTTTAAAAATTATTATTTACTCTAATAAAATTTATTAATTAATTTATTAATTTTAAAAAATATATTTAAAAAATTAATTAATAAATATTTTAAAATCTAATATACTTTTTAATGTATTTTTAATAAGTTTTTATCATACTGAGTCCCTTCCGTTTTATAGGAAAAAAAAGAAAAGCCGGTTTTTGTCTCAACTTGAAGTTGAAACGCAAGTCACCAAACTGCAAAGCCAAATTGTTCCCACCTCATGCTACTATATTTTATGATTTTAATATGAAATTATTATTTTGATATTATAAAATAACAATTTAATTGCAATTAAATTGAAGCAAAGAAAATTTATTTTTTAATATGTATAATAAAATATTTTAATAAATAGTTTTTTATATTTAATAATAGATTTATTGAAAAAAATTAAAAACTTTATATTTAATTTCAATTTTTAAATGATGAAATTTCTATTTTAAATTTATTATAATTATAGTTAATTTTTAAAATTATTAATCAATTAGATATAAAAATTTAAAATTTAATTATAATTATAATTATAATTTTTAACTTTTTATCTAACTTTTTAGACTCATTACAATCGTATTAACTCTTAAAATAATTTTGATAATTTTAAATTAGTGTACGTATTATTTATTTATTTTTTTACACATTAATTAAATATACGTAAGTAATTTATTAACTCTAATTATCTATATACCGTGAAAAATATTTAACTCTTTTTTATCTTTAATTAACACTCTAAAACCTCGGCTTTGAATGAATTCATAAATTTAGTTAGTTTTAAATTAGATGTTTTAGAGTTTATACAGGAATTAAAATAATAAAAATTGAATGTTTTAAGGTATATAGATAATTAGAGTTAAGACTTTGAATAAATGAATTTAATTAATATTTAGAAAATATAAATAAATAACGATTAGTATAACATGTGGATTAATTTAAAATTAATTAAAATTATTTTAAAAATTAATTATAATTGTAATAAAAATTAAAAAGATTATAGTATAAAATTGAAAGTTTTAATAATAGTTGTAATTAAACATAAAATTTTAAATTTTTATATATACAATTAAATAAATAATTTAAAAAATTAGTTATAATTACAACAATTTAAAAGTCAGAATTTTATTATTAAATAAAAATTATTATTTTATATATTTAAGCTATATCCATAAATTATTAGTAATCATTTGAATTTTGTTATTTATATCTTCGCTATTATAATATAAAATTGTGATTTATTTATTTTTTATAATAAATAAAAAATATAATAAAATTATAATTTTATTAATTATAAAATAAATTATTTTTTAAAATATATTATTATATATAATAAAATATTAAATTTTCCTTGAATAATTTTAAGCTGCCATAAAATAATAATTTTATAATTACTATTACAACATTACAACATAAACTTTAAAATATAATAATAACTAATGAAGAAAATGTAAATGCTAGAATAAATATATGGTATTGCTATAATAGGTAAAATTAGAAATTATTAAATTTATAAAAAAAAAACATGTAATATATATCGGAGCATATACTCTTCTTATCACTTTATCTTTTAATAAATAGATTCAATCAGAATAAATTTTAGTTTATAAATTAAAAATAGATGTATTAAAATAATATATATATATATATTAAGATGGTTGGATCATATCAAACATAAACAAAAAAGTGGGAGAGAGCATAAAGCTCAATGGAGCAGCAGCTATCAAATGGTTTAAAACGTTTTTGGAAGTCTTTCTTTTGTTGCTTCCCCATATCAACCATAAGGTTTTTTTGCTTTTCATGAGAATCTCAGCTTACCGCTTTCCCATGTGCAACATTTCATTATCCTTATTTTACAGCCTATTGATTTTTTTTTTAATTTTTTTTAATAAAAAGGAAAAAAGAAAACTTTCTAGAAATGCAAAAAAGCTTTGCTCCATTTACTATATAATTATAAAAATATCCAGGGATTATTGTTAAAAGATTCTTCAAAAAGAGTTGATTCTTTAAAAAGAGTTGTACATCTTTTTGGTGAATAAATCAATATTTAGATTTAAAGAGTTCGGAAACCTAAACTGAATTTAAATGTACTTTGGCAATAATTTCAATTTTTTTTTTTAAAAATATTACTTAAAATAAAATTTGAAGAATATGAACCGAGACAGTAAAAAATAAAATATAAAATATAGAAGTTTAAGAAATAAATTTAATAACTTTTTATTTAATTAAAGATTTCAAATTAAAAATATGAATTTTTTAAAGAAAAAAATACTATTAAATCAACATCTAATTAAATATTAAAATTTAAGAAAAGTAAAAAAATAATTTCTTTCAAAATTTGTGATTCAATTTATGTTTGATTTAGCTAAAACGAAACTGTGCTACGATTGGCTAATTAATAAAAAAGAGAAAGTGTGGTAGTTGATGTCTATCGCAGCTATTCTGATGCTCAAGTCAATAAACTGAAAAAAAGGGTGAGTGTAAAGAATTGCTTAAAACTCAAGAGTAGTTATGTAAGAATTGCGTACCTTGATCTCTGTGGTTATTAGCTTTTATACTATAAGGAGATAAAGTTAATTATCGCATCTCCTATAAATCCAATTGGTCCCTACTAATAGATAGGGGATCCCATGATTATAGGCATAATGGCGATATGTTAGATTGTGATCTCTAACTGTAACTTCCTATAGAGCATCACCCTGTAGTTGAAAAGGTGAGTCTTGATGAAGAGCTGAAATGTCCGAGTCTTCTTTTCCCTCCGTGGGACTGAGTATATTCTGATTAGACCCTTGTCACATGGTCATGTATTCGAGTGCCAGCACATAGCCTACATTGGGTGATTATTGTGCTATATCGGAAGTTCCCCGCTGGTCTTCGATTCTTTATATTTGAAGGTGATAGTTTTCTTCATAATCTGGGCCACTTGACCTGTTTAGATTGACCTTTCATGTCGCGTCACTTTGCCTGCTCCTGCCCATAAATAACGATTGCCTTATTTTGTAATTTTTCATTTTTAATGAGGAATCTTTCCTTCCATACTATTCATCATTATTTTTACTAAGTGTTTATATGCTCGATACTCGATAATAACTCTCGTCCAATTATCATCAATAAGACTTAAATGGTCTCCTTAAAAGATTAGTAAGGGGTTAATACATGCCTATAACACCCGGTTACTAGCCTAACTAGTGGTCCCAAAAGGTTTCAAACAAACTCATGGTATAGACTATGATGAGACCTTTTTGCCAGTTGCAATGCTTAAGTCGGTTAGAATTCTCATTGCAATTGTTGCATACTACGATTACGAGATATGGCAAATGGATGTCAAAATAGCTTTCCTTAATGGAAACTTGCTCGAGGATGTGTACATGACACAACCTGAGGGTTTTGTAATCCCTGAGAATTCGGGAAACATTTGCAAGCTTCAAAGATCCATTTATGAATTGAAGCAAGCCTCTCGAAGTTGGAATCTTCATTTTGATGAGACAGTCAGGGACTTTGGATTCATCAAGAATGAAGATGAACCTTGTGTTTACAAGATGAACCTTGTGTTTACAAGATGGTTAGTGGGAGTGCGGTTGTGTTTCTAGTCCTATATGGGGATGACATATTACTCATTGGAAATGATATCCCTACCTTGCAAAAGGTTAAGACTTTGTTAGGGAATTCCTGTTCAATAAAGGACTTAGGTGAGGTTGCATATATCCTTGGTGTTAAGATCTATAGGGATAGATCCAAGAGGATAATCGCTCTGAGTCAAAGTACTTATATTGACAAGGTGCTGAAAAGGTTCAGCATGCAAGATTCCAAAAGAGGATTCTTGCCCATGTTTCATGGTATTCATCTCAGCAATAATCAATATCCTATGACATCTGATGAGCGAGAACGGATGAATAAGACTCCTTATGCTTCTGCTACTGGATCTATCATATATGCCATGTTATGTACTAGACCAGACGTCTCATATGCCTTGAGCACAATAAGCAAATATCAGGCAGATCCCGGTGAAAGTCACTGGACAGTTGTTAAGAATATCCTAAAGTACCTTAGAAGGACTAAGGATGCATTCCTAGTTTATGGAGGTTTGAAAGACGAGCTAGTTGTAAGAGGTTACACAGATACTAGTTTCCAAACCGACATAGATGACTTCAAATCGCAGTTAGGATTTGTATTCACTTTAAATAGTGGAGCTGTTAGTTGGAAAAGTTCCAAGCAGAGCACTATAGCAGATTCTACAACAGAAACCGAGTATATAGCAGCATCAGATGCAGCTAAAGAGACAGTCTGGTTGAAGAAATTCATCACATAGTTGGGAGTGGTTTCCAGCATTGCAAATCCTATGGACCTTTATTTTGATAACAATGGTGCCATAGCACAGACAAAGGAGCCCAGATCTCATCAGAGATCTAAGCATATACTCGGGCGATATCACCTTATTTGAAAGATCATTGATAGAGGAGATATCAAAATATGCAAAGTAGACACAAATGACAACATTGCAGATCCACTGACCAAGCCTCTCTCACAGGTCAAGCATGATCAGCACACTAGGTCTATGGGTATTAGATATTTGTATGATTAGGCCTAGTGCAAGTGGCAGATTGTTAGTGTATTTGCCCTAGGCCATTATTTTGGACCTTTTTGTATGTCGTTTTGGTTATTAATAAAAGAGGTTTTACTATCATTATTATTTGTTTGCATGTTACATAATAATGATTAACATCCCTGGTTACTTATTATTATATTGATAATAATAAAATATAACGAGAATGGTTATTGATTGATAATCATGAGATGATTATGTATATGTTGATATAATTCAATAATCATAGATACTTGCTAGAGAATAAGGTATTGGATGGACCCGCACTAAGATCACTACATGGGTTATTGTCATAAGTGGATCTCAAAGTAGTTATGTCTTAATCCTTTGACTTGAGATTGTCATAGTTTCCAAACATAAGGATTGTTATGTTTTGACATAACCAAACATTGTCTTTAATCAGACAATCATAAAGGTTATGATTAAGCATAATAGAAATTATGTAGAGGATATTGAACAATCAAGATAGAATTTGTCCCTCTCTTTGAGAGCGATATCTTTTGGGCCCTCGATAAGTGAGACTGAGAAATGCATGGTCGTACTCAAATGAATTGATAGTGTGATCAATATCATTTGAATTTATCAGTCTACTTAGAGATTGAGAAATCATAAGTTTGAACATTATAAGTTTGACATTGACCATGACTTATGTTCAAACTAGATAGGACAAAGGGATTAATACATGTTCAAACTAGATATCGAGTGACAATGGGATTAATACATGTTCAAACTAGATATCGAGTGACAAAGGGATTAATACATGTTCTATTTATTAGGCTTTATCGGACTATCGATCCTCATATTAGTTGGGTAGTCATAATGTCTTGTTAGAGGCCACTTATGATTTATGGGCCTTGTGGGACTGGACCTATTGCCAATTAATGTGAGCCTATTGGGTCACACACAAGAACGTTGTTGATGTGCTATATTAATGGGCTAAAAGCCCATTAGTATAATTAATAATAATAAAGTGTTATTATTATTAATATTAATTATTTATTATCATAAGATAATAATATTTAAAAGGATCTGCAGTCTATCTGTAACTGTTACAGATAAAGAACTCTATCACATAAGATATTTGAGTATCTGCGAGATCGTGGTAGTTGGTTATGAACACAATTCTATCACATAAAATATTTGAGTATCTGTGAGATCATGATAGTGGGTTCTAAAGAGTTGAAAAGAGTTGTGGGAAAACAAAAGACTGAAACATATAAAAACTCCTACGAATTCTGGAGTGAACTTTTTAGAAAATTCAGTCTATTAGTTGCAGATTGTGGAGCACATAATTTATCCATCCTTGAGAGAGCTAGCACTCTAGAAGGATAGAAGACGTTCGTGTGGATACCATAACGGGTGTTCGTTGAAAAAGCAGCACCTTGAGTCCGAGATTGTATCTTCTCGTCGAGTCTAACATGTTAGTAGCTTATCCTTCCTTTCGAATTAAACGAAGCACACGGATCCCGGGAAGGAAATCAGATATTTTAATTTTTTCCGCTGCGTGTTTGGGTTGCAGTAAATCTCTGAATTTCCTAACACTCCGTATATAGCTCCCACTTGTGCTTTTCATCATCCAGTACAAGAGGGAGGTTGATGGTCCCTAGCACTGTCACGGTCTTCTCTCCTAATCCCATTAATGAATAGGAGACCTTGACAAGGTCATTTTTATCCAATTCTAGCTTATTAAAAAATCTAACGTGAGTAGATTAATAGAACTATCTGTATCCACCAAGACTCGCCTTATCTCACCTCATACCTGTTCAAATGGATGCTAATAACTATAAGGTTGTTTTGAAAGAAGCCTATTTTGCTTTGTCCCTAGGTCAAAACTTTACTTCTTGCTTTGTCCATAGTTCCTGCTCTACTAATAGGACGTCTTCTGCAATGCGACTATTTTTTTCCTTACCATCGCTAGGTCCACCTGCAATAACATATATAACCCTTACAGGTTCATTGTCAAGGGTGGTTTCAAGAGTTGTTATCTCGTGTTCAGGCCTCCTTTCTTCTGTGCTCTTTTTGGCAAACTTTCAAAATGTGTCATCCCTCATTAACCTCTCAATCTCGTCTTTTAGTTGCCGTCACTCCTCCATCATATGTCCGTGGTCTTCGTGAAAGCGGCCATACTTGGTCTTGTCTTGCCTTTTGGCTCTCTCAGGGTTGAGCTTGGGAGGCCACATGACCTCCTTATCATTTTTCTTGATTCACATTGTATACGTGTTCGTGAGTCGTTTAATAGAGTATAATTCTTATACTTACTTTGGTCATCCCTTCTTCGAGAGACTCGATAACTTCTACGGTCTTCTTTATACCCTCGCCTCTTTCGCTTTTGGATTTGCTTTTGACTTGTCCTTTTGTCCTCCCTCAACTCTCGGACTTTGTCATTCAGCCTGATGTACTTCTAGGCTTTATCTATTAGTAGTTGGTACATAGCGAATGGGTTCTGTAACGACCCGAAAATTCGGACCGCTACCGGCGCTAGGATCCGGATCGGCTTAAGGCCGCCGGGACCCGTAGCAAGCCTAACATGTAACCTGTAAACCTGCATAATCCCATACATGATCAACAACATGCATAAAATTTAAAACTTGTCTTTCCATATACATCAACTAAACTCAACCTGTGCATATACATAACATTGATCCCTCTGTGGAATCTCATCAGTGCCCCCAATGGGTGACATAACATATGCTGAGTTGGTTTACATAAACATTATAAAAATCTCTAAGATCATGTATAAAAAGGGATAGCAACAATCTATGGTCAAGCACACCTCTAACATCCATATACATCATCTCATTACATATCTATACTGATTAAGACATTACATTACAATTTGATCATGTCCATTGCTAACTATTACATAAACATGACTTCTTTACTCTATCCGGACTCCTGCTCTATACTGTACCTGCAAGCCTGGGGGTAAAAGGAGAGGGGTGAGCTAAAAGCCCAGTGAGTAGAACCATAAAACATATTAACACTATGCTCTATGAAATGCATCATAACACAGACAATTCACATAAGGGTTGGGTGAACTTGTCACCAATTAGTCCAAGCTAACTCTGTGCCAGGCCGTAGCATGGGGTCCTGGTCTTCCTGTCATAATATACTTTACTTACCATTGCCCCAGGGCCTCCTCTGGGCTCCTGGTCTTCGAGTCCCATAACCGTGCCAGGCCGTAAAATTGGGTCCTGGTCTTTCCTTACTCTGTGCCAGGCCGTAGAATGGGGTCCTGGTCTTCCTGTCATGGACTAATTGGGTCATCCAATATTCACCCACATCAACAACAATCGATGCAATGCGGCATATTCGTGAAAACTAATGCAATCATCCTATTGCATAATCATGATGCATGAAACATGATAAAACATTTAATTTCTCAATTTAAAAGATTAAGTTTAGTTCCACTCACCTCTGGCTGACTCTGACAACACCGAAGCAGCTGAACTCACTGCTGGGGTCCTCGGTTCCTCGGGTCCGAACCTACACAGGTGGACTCAAATGAGGGACCAAACATGTAATACCCGGCTAGACTCCAGTATCGGAATCCCTACCGTCCGGTGGGATCTCGAACGTCGGAAATCTCTAGAAGGGTAAGGACATGTTTTATAAAATGTTTTCATGTATTTTAATGCTTTAAGTATAAAAGAAAATGAGTTTTTGCATGAAAGTAGCATTGGAGGAAAACCCAGGTTCGGCCGCCGAAAGGCAAGTTCGGCCGCCGAACATGCATGTGTTTTGGAGGCACGTTAGGCCCCCGAAAGCATGAGTGAGGGAAGTCCAGGTTCGGCCGCCGAACCTCATGTTCGGCCGCCGAACATGGCATGCATGCGGAGGCACATTCGGCCCCCGAACGTGGTCTGGCCAGCCACTATAAAAGGGTCCCTTAGCCGAAAACGGGCTAGCTTTTCCCCATTTTCGGCCAAGGTGAGCTTTCCGCCGCCCCTCACCCATTTTTGATGTTCTTCCTCTAAATCTTTCAAGATTTTCACTTGTTTTCCCTTGGTTTTGAAGATTTAAGCTTTTAAAGCAAGTTTAGGAGCTTTGGGAACTCAGGAGCTCACTTTCGTGGATCTCCAAGTTTAGGTCGTCTCTCTCTCTATCTTCAAGAGGTAAGAGCCGATCTTAAGCTCCTTATGTGTTTTAACTAAGTTTTATGCAAGATCTATGGGTAGAAATGCATGTTAGGGTATATGTTGAGTTTATGGGTTTTGATGCTTTGATGAACAATGTAGCTTGTTTATGTGTTGTTGGAAGTGTTGTAGATGGGGTATATGATAGCTTGAGACCCCTAGGTGTAATGTATATGAGGTATGCATGTTTTCGAACTAGTTTTTACATGATTTGAGCTTGGGAGGCAAAATGTGCATAGAGGAGCTGAGTTTCTGCCCTTCGGGAGAAGCTCAGGTTCGGCCGCCGAAGTGACTTTCGGCCGCCGAACCCTCTTTTGTGGAGGCAGCATTCGGCTGCCGAAGTTGCCCCCGAAAAGAGACTTTCGTCTCTGTCTGGGACTTTCGGCCGCCGAAGGTGCCGCCGAAAGTGCCTGACTTTCGGATCTGTCCAGGACTTTCGGCCGCCGAAGGTGCCGCCGAAAGTGCACTGTTCAGCCATTTCATGCATATTTCTAGGTGATGTTTTCATGATGTTCTAGGGGGTTTTTGGGGAGTATTTATGAGTCATGTTTATGTATGTTCGGTCCCTCATTTGAGTCCGCCTGTGTAGGTTCGGACCCGAGAAATCAGGGACCCCAGCAGTGAGATAGCTGCTTCAGAGTCTGTTGAGCTTCAGCTAAGAGGTGAGTGGAATGAACCTTAAGTTTTTAAATAAATGAGATATAACTTTTTGGAGCATGTTCATGCATCATATATGCCATGTGATATTTTAGGTTGTTTGCATTAGTATTCACGAATATGTTGCATTGCATAATATGATGTGGATGCGGATTGGCTATTGAATGATCCTCTAGTCCTCCTATGGTATGATATGATGATGATGATGATACGGTACGGATTACCAGTGAGGCCCATTCTACGCCCCTGGACTATGTTAAGAGAAAGACCAGTGAGGCCCATTCTACGCCCCTGGCATATTGGAATGTTATGTTATGTTATGTATGTAAGAGAAAGACCAGTGAGGCCCATTCTACGCCCCTGGCACGATTGGACTATGTTGAGGACTATAGGTGACAATACCATCCTTATGTGATATGTCTGTGATGTGTTGCATTTCATGGAAGCATGAAATATTTTAATATATGTTTTCTCTATTCTGCTCACTGGGCTTTATAGCTCACCCCTCTCCCCTAACCCCAGATGTGCAGGTACAGGGTAGACCAGGAGGTTAGCCAGAGTATGAAGTGATGTCATGTAATAGATAGATTGTGGACATGAAAATTGTATTATGATGTAATGTAAAAGAGTTTTAATGTTATGTTATGTATTTTGAATATTGAGGATAGAGTTGTGCTTGACCAATACAGATTGTTAATCCCACTTGTATGTACATGGTCCTTATGATATGAGATATGAGTTTATGTTTCAACCAAGCTTATGTATGATGAGTTACCCCATTGGAGCATTTGATGAGGGCTCCAGTGGAGGTTTATGATATGTTTATGTTTATGTACAGGTTGAGCTTGGTTGTTATATGAGAATGTTTACAGGTTTATGAGTTTTGTTGATCATGTATGGGATTTACAAGTTTACAGGTTATATGTTAGGCTTGCTACGGGTCCCGGCGGCCTTACGCCGATCTGGATCCTAGCGCCGGTAGCGGTCCGGATTTTCCGGGCTGTTACAGAATGGTATCAGAGCCTGGTTCACATGATCGGACCTAGAGTGTCGGGCTCATAGATGTCATAGAAGGTCAAGCACAATAGGAAAGGTCATGTCCACTAGGATAGGATGTGGAGTCCTGTCTTACATGATGATATGGTATGCCATGATTATATACATGTGCATAAATGATATGTGATGTATGTGATGAGGGTTCATGTGTGCCCACATGAACCATATGATGCTAATGATTCTATGTGTTATGTACTGTTTTCAGAAAACAGGATGAGAGGAACTCGTCGATCTGCACGATTGACTGGAGTGCCACCTGAGGATGAGGGCATGAGCGCCCGTCCTCCAGCATTGCCTAGGGCAATGTCTAGCAGGTCCAACAGGGACAGAGTAGCAAGAGACCCTAGAAGGTCTTTGGATTTGGACAGAAGCAGATCTGTGAGGGGAACAGTACAAGGGAGAATGTCAGTGGATGTGGAGGACAGCATGGATGTGGACCAGAGGAGGGATGGCAGTTTGGGGATGAGTATGCCAGAGGAAGGCATGGGAGAGTCCCAAGGAGGCACTCAGGCCTCGGGTTTTGTTCAGCCACCTCATTACCCACCTTTCTCACAAAACCCCGGGTATTCGATGGGAGGTACGTCGGATTACCCTAGTTTTAGCCCTTATCCCACACAGATGCCATACCCACCATACTACCCACCATACTCTCAGTACCCAATGTATCCACCTCCACCCTACTATCCAAATCCAGCAAACCCTACCTCAGAAAATGTTGCACCACCTCCACCACCTACAGAACCAGCAGCCCCAGTTACTCAACCTCCTAACCCTAGCTCATCCAGAGGGAGCAAGGTCAAGATGACCGACTACATGAAGCTGGGTGCTCCCCAATATGATAGTGGTGATGACCCATTTGTGTATCTGGAAAGGGTCAAAATGATAACAGACGAGATAGGGGCGGATGACAGTAGAGCCATTCAGATGGCTGGGTTCACCCTAAAATGCAAGAAGGCCTGTGAGTGGTTCAAGAACTACATCAAACCGAGGGTGGACAGTCTTCCATGGGAGGATTTCGCAAATGAGTTTGCAGGATGGGCTTTCCCTGATAGTTCAAGGGAATTGAAGATGATAGAATTCGAGCAGTTGAGGCAAACTGATGACATGAGTGTAGATGAATATACTGACAGGTTTATGGAGTTGCTGCCATTTGCTGGGCAGAACCTTGATACAGATCAGAAGAAGTCAAGGAGGTATATCATAAAGCTCCATCCCAGGTATTCCTCCTTGGTACAGTCAGCAGATAGAGAGAGTTTTCATGCCATAGTGGATATGGCTAGGAGGATGGAGGCTAGTGCTATTGTAACAGCCCGGAAACCGAACTGCCACCGGCACTAGGATCCAGATCGACTTAAGGTCGCCGGGACCCGTAGTAAGCCTGCTATCCTGTCTGTATACCTGTGAAATCCCATACATGATCATACAGTTGCTGTAAAAACATAAAAGTTTTCTTCATTCCAAGGCTTAACCTGTGCATGCACTCTCTCTGTGCTCTACCAATCCCTACTAGAGCTCCTCTTGGCTCTAGGCGGATCAAACTCATAATGTTAAGCCTGGTTTTGCTCATAAACAGACAACAATAAAGAAACATACATAACCTGATCATGTGACTCCACAAAGGGATTACAAGTCTTATAAGTCAAGCACTATTCTATACACTGTACATATACACTGTCTCTATACATTTACATGTCCACACTAGCTAGTACACCACTCTGTACTCTTCCTGTACCCTGCTGAGTTCTCTCTGACCTCTGAACCTGCACAACTGGAATTAGGGGAGAGGGATGAGCTACGATAGCCCAGTGAGTAGAATAGTAATAAAATACCAGGTGATAAAACATGCTCTCATGGAATGCAACACATAATCACATCACCTCGGCCGGACGGATCAAAACTCCCTCTATCTCATCTGGGGTACCTAAGTACCATGTGCCTGGTCCCCGTAGGGCTGTTCCAGGTCTTTGTGTTGTGCCTGGTCCCCGTAGGGCTGTTCCAGGTCTTTCCTCTGAGGGCTAATGAATCCTCACGAAGTCCGTGCCGTCTCACATAAGCAATGTACAAGGAGCAATGCCAAGTACAAGGATAAATGCAATGCATCATCTTTGTGTACACTAATGCACTCACCCTATAGCATATTCATGATGCATGAAGCATGATAAAATATTCAATTCTCAGATTAAAACATTAAGTTAAATTCCACTCACCTCTGGTTATCTCTGAACTGACTCTGCAGGTTCTGACACTGGACTCACTGCTGACCTCCCTGATTCCTCTGGTCCGTACCTACACAGGTGGACTTAAATGAGGGACCAAACTCACTCAAGAACATCTCTAAGAAACTCCCCAAAACCCCTCTATACACTCCTAAAACCAACACATAAAACATGCAAAAGAAAGCTGGACAGGGCACTTTCGGCGGCAGGTTCGGCGGCCGAAACCCTACTCCAGAGACGAAACTCATGCATGTTCGGCGGCACCTTCGGCGGCCGAAGGTCTCGTCCAGAGACGAAACTCACACACTTTCGGCGGCCGAACTCCCTCTTTCGGCGACCGAAAGTCTCTGTCTAAACCGAAAGCTTAGCTTTTGGGGGCAACCTTTGGCAGCCGAAACTGCCTCCACAAGGGGTTCGGCGGCCGAACCTTCCTTCGGCGGCCGAACCTGGTTTTGCCCGAAGGGCAGAACCCTGCTCTGTTTCATGCAAACTTTGCCCAAAAACCTACAAACATGCATATCAACTACTCCCAACTAGCATATACACATATATATGCACAAAGGGGTCTAAAACTACCCTAAAACCCCAAACAAACATAGCACATAACACGTAAACCTGCTGGAACACCACAAATCACCAAAAACCTCACCTAAACCTAAACATGCCTACTACCCATACAAACTTCATAAAACCTTTCAAAATCATCAAAGAAGCTCAGGATCTTCACTTACCTCTTACACAACTTGAGGATGAAGGATCCTAACGTGGAGATATGAAGAAAAGCTCTTCCAAAGCTCCAAGCTTCAAAACTTGATTCTTTTGCTCAAAACCTTCATAAGTCACCAAAACTCTTAAAACTCTTGAAAGATTTGATGAAAATCATGGAAAACATGAAAGTCAACGTAGGAGAGGCTGAAACTCACCTCTGGCTGCAAGTGGAGGAGAAATAACCTCCTTCCACCGACCCTTGGCCCTTTTATAGGTGGCTGGCCAGACCACCTTCGGCAGCCGAACGTGAAGCCGCAACCATGCAATGTTCGGCGGCCGAAAGTGACCTTCGGTGGCCGAACCTTTGCATTTCTCCCTTGTTGCTTTTCTGTCAAAACTCAAGTCTTTTAACACTTCAAAACATGAAAAACAGTGAAAAATACCTTGGAAAACATATGCATTACCCTTCTCGAGGGTTCCGACACCCGAGATTCCACCGGACTACAGGAATTCCGATGCCGGACTCGAGCCGGGTATTACAGCTATCATCGAGGGAAATGTCAAACAGTCAGCAGCACAGCCTTCCGGTTCCAAAACCCCAGGTAGGGGAAAAATGGATCCTTCTTCTTTAAGTTCAGGTAGTAAGAGGTGGAGCAGTACCACCAAGAAGCAGAAGAAGAACAAGTTCTGGAGCAAGATCAAGTCAGGTCTGGGATTAGGAAGTGGCTCGAGCTCAGGAGCAGACAATGTAGCATGTGTGAAGTGTGGTAAGCCACACAGGGGAGTGTGCCTCTATGGGTCCAGAGCCTGCTTCAGATGTGGGCAAGAGGGACATATGGCTCGGGATTGTCCTAGAGCAGCTGTTATGGCACAGTCCCAGCAGACAGGTTCAGGCAGTGTAGCTCAGCCAGTAGCTCCAGCACCAACTCAAGCCAGTGGCAGAGGTAGAGGGAGAGGAGCAGCCTCCTCTTCAGCGGGTTTCAGAGGTGAAGGTCCGTCAGCTCCAGCGAGGATCTTCACAATGACACAGCAAGAGGCGAACACATCCAACACCGTGGTGGCAGGTAATTTAGTCATTGGGTGTTCTGATGTGTATGCATTGATGGACCCTGGTGCATCTCATTCTTTTGTTGCTCCGAGGGCCGTAGAGAGGTTGGGATTGATGACTTCGGGGTTAGAGTGTCCTCTCTGGGTCAGTGGACCCAAGTGTGATCCATCAGTGGCAGAGTCAGTCTGCCAATGTAGTCCAGTGTTTGTTGAGGGGAGATGCATGTCCGCCGACCTTGTGGTTCTAGAGTTGACAGATTTTGACGTCATTCTAGGGATGGACTGGTTATCTACCCATGGTGCTACCTTGGACTGCAGGGACAAGGTAGTCAGGTTCAGAGGTCAGGATGGATCAGAGGTAGTCTTCAGAGGAGACAGGAGGGGTACACCTAGAGGTTTGATCTCATCTCTTCAGGCTCGTAGGTTGCTTAGGAGGGGATGTCAGGGGTATTTGGCTCATGTGAGAGAGCTAGATAGTCAGATTAGAGAGCCCGCCGCAGTGCCAGTGGTTAATGGGTTTTTAGATGTGTTCCCAGACGAGCTTCCAGGTTTACCACCTGCTAGGGAGATAGAGTTCGAAATAGAGTTAATGCCTGGAACGAGACCGATCTCTATCCCACCCTACAGGATGGCACCAGCTGAGTTGAAAGAATTGAAAGAACAGTTGCAAGAGTTGGTAGACAAGGGCTTCATTCGACCGAGTACCTCACCCTGTGGTGCTCCAGTGCTATTTGTAAGAAAGAAGGATGGATCCCTCAGACTTTGTATCGACTACAGACAGTTGAACAAAGTCACTACCAAGAACAAGTACCCATTGCCAAGGATCGACGATCTATTCGACCAGCTAGCAGGAGCGGGTTGTTTCTCCAAGATAGATCTGAGATCGGGGTACCATCAGCTAAGGATAAGGGAAGAAGACACACCAAAGACAGCATTCAGGACCAGATATGGGCATTATGAGTTCCTTGTGATGCCGTTCGGGTTGACCAACGCCCCTGCAGCATTCATGGACCTCATGAACAGAGTGTTTAGACAGTACCTGGACCACTTTGTTATTGTCTTCATAGATGATATCTTAGTGTATTCCAGGAATGCAGAGGAGCATGCCCATCATCTGAGGATAGTTCTACAGACCTTGAGGGAACATGGCTTGTATGCCAAGTTCTCCAAGTGTGAGTTCTGGCTGAGGAGCATTTCATTCTTAGGGCATGTAGTGTCAGAGAATGGAATAGAGGTAGACCCCAAGAAGACAGAGACTGTGACTAACTGGCCTAGACCCACCACAGTGACTGAGATCAGAAGTTTCTTGGGTTTGGCTGGTTATTACAGGAGGTTCGTTCAGGACTTCTCAAAGATTGCGGCTCCTCTAACCAGATTGACCAGAAAGAACCAGAGGTTCGTATGGACCGACCAGTGTGAAGAGAGTTTCGAAGAGCTTAAGAAGAGGTTGACTTCAGCACCAGTGTTAGCTCTGCCAACTAGCAATGAGGACTTCACAGTGTTCTGTGATGCATCCAGAGTAGGTTTGGGTTGTGTGTTGATGCAGAATGGCAAGGTGATCGCTTATGCTTCTAGACAGCTGAAGAGGCATGAGCTGAATTACCCCACACACGATCTTGAGATGGCAGCAGTCATCTTTGCACTCAAGATGTGGAGGCATTACCTCTATGGGGTAAAATGTGAGATCTTCACAGATCATAAGAGCCTGCAGCACATCTTGAGTCAGAGAGATTTGAATTTGAGACAGAGGAGATGGGTAGAACTGCTGAGTGACTATGATTGCAAGATTCAGTACCATCCGGGTAAGGCGAATGTTGTGGCAGACGCCCTAAGCCGGAAGTCACTAGGCAGTTTATCCCACATCACGGCAGAAAGGAGACCGGTGGTGAAGGAGTTTTACAAGCTCATGAATGAAGGTCTACAGTTAGAGTTGTCTGGTACAGGTGCTTTGATTGCACAGATGAGAGTGACACCCGTGTTTCTGGAGCAGGTGGCTCAGAAACAGCATGAGGACCCAGAGTTAGTGAAGATTGCCAGGACTGTTCAGTCGGGCAAAGACAATGAGTTCAGATTTGACAGTAAGGGGATCCTCCGCTATGGGAGCAGATTATGTGTACCAGATGACATAGGGCTTAAGGGAGACATTATGAGAGAAGCTCATAATGCAAGATACAGCGTTCACCCCGGAGCCACCAAGATGTATCAAGATTTAAAGAAGGTTTATTGGTGGCCAGCGATGAAGAAAGAAGTGGCACAGTTTGTGTCCGCCTGCGAAGTATGTTAGAGGGTGAAGCTGGAACATCAGAGGCCGGCTGGAATGCTTAACCCGCTACCCATTCCAGAGTGGAAATGGGAGAATATAGCTATGGACTTCGTAGTGGGGTTACCGGCAGCGTCCAACAGATTGGACTCCATATGGGTGATTGTGGACAGACTCACCAAATCTGCTCACTTCATCCCTGTCAGGAGTGGCTATTCTGTGGACAAGTTAGCGCAGGTGTATGTAAACGAGATTGTCAGACTGCATGGGGTTCCCGTTTCTATAGTGTCAGATAGAGGGCCCCAGTTCACCTCCAGGTTTTGGCGGAGTCTGCAGGATGCCATGGGTACCAGGTTGGATTTTAGCACTGCCTTCCATCCACAGACAGACGGACAGTCAGAGAGGACCATCCAGACCATAGAAGATATGCTAAGAATGTGTGTGCTGGACTTTGGCGGTTCTTGGAGGCAGCATCTACCTTTGGTAGAGTTTGCCTACAATAACAGTCATCATGCTAGCATCGGGATGGCTCCATATGAAGCTTTATATGGAAGGAAGTGCAGGTCACCTGTTTGCTGGGAGGAAGTTGGAGAGAAGGCTTTAGCAGGGCCTGAGTTAGTTGAGATCACCAGCAGGGTGGTACCCATCATCAGAGAGAGAATCAAGACTGCTGCAAGCAGACAGAAGAGTTATGCAGACGTCCGCAGGAGGCAGTTAGAGTTTCAGGAGGGGGATCTAGTATTGCTCAAGGTGTCTCCAATGAAAGGGGTGGTTCGGTTTGGTAAAAAGGGTAAGCTAGCTCCACGATACATCGGACCCTTTGAAATCTTGCAAAAGATTGGGAATGTGTCGTACAAGCTGGACTTGCCTACATCTATGGAAAGAATCCATCCGGTTTTCCATGTTTCCATGTTAAGAAAGTACGTGTCAGATCCGAGCAAGGTTCTTAGTGAGCCTGATGTAGAGATCCAAGAGGATCTCACCTATGTAGAGCAGCCAGTGCGGATTCTGGACACTCAGATTAGAAAGTTGAGAAACAAGGAAATCCCAATGGTGAAAGTCCTTTGGAACCACCACAATATAGAGGAATGTACCTGGGAGACACGGGAGTCCATGCTCCAGCAATATCCCCATCTCTTTTAGAGGTTAGTATCTATATGTTTCATGTGTATGTTATGTTGTTTGTTATGCTATGTACGAGTCGAGGAACATTCGGGGACGAATGCTCTTAAGGGGGGGAGAATGTAATACCCGGCTAGACTCCAGTATCGGAATCCCTACCGTCCGGTGGGATCTCGAACGTCGGAAATCTCTAGAAGGGTAAGGACATGTTTTATAAAATATTTTCATGTATTTTAATGCTTTAAGTATAAAAGAAAATGAGTTTTTGCATGAAAGTAGCATTGGAGGAAAACCCAGGTTCGGCCGCCGAAAGGCAAGTTCGGCCGCCGAACATGCATGTGTTTTGGAGGCACGTTAGGCCCCCGAAAGCATGAGTGAGGGAAGTCCAGGTTCGGCCGCCGAACCTCATGTTCGGCCGCCGAACATGGCATGCATGCGGAGGCACATTCGGCCCCCGAACGTGGTCTGGCCAGCCACTATAAAAGGGTCCCTTAGCCGAAAACGGGCGAGCTTTTCCCCATTTTCGGCCAAGGTGAGCTTTCCGCCGCCCCTCACCCATTTTTGATGTTCTTCCTCTAAATCTTTCAAGATTTTCACTTGTTTTCCCTTGGTTTTGAAGATTTAAGCTTTTAAAGCAAGTTTAGGAGCTTTGGGAACTCAGGAGCTCACTTTCGTGGATCTCCAAGTTTAGGTCGTCTCTCTCTCTATCTTCAAGAGGTAAGAGCCGATCTTAAGCTCCTTATGTGTTTTAACTAAGTTTTATGCAAGATCTATGGGTAGAAATGCATGTTAGGGTATATGTTGAGTTTATGGGTTTTTATGCTTTGATGAACAATGTAGCTTGTTTATGTGTTGTTGGAAGTGTTGTAGATGGGGTATATGATAGCTTGAGACCCCTAGGTGTAATGTATATGAGGTATGCATGTTTTCGAACTAGTTTTTACATGATTTGAGCTTGGGAGGCAAAATGTGCATAGAGGAGCTGAGTTTCTGCCCTTCGGGAGAAGCTCAGGTTCGGCCGCCGAAGTGACTTTCGGCCGCCGAACCCTCTTTTGTGGAGGCAGCATTCGGCTGCCGAAGTTGCCCCCGAAAAGAGACTTTCGTCTCTGTCTGGGACTTTCGGCCGCCGAAGGTGCCGCCAAAAGTGCCTGACTTTCGGATCTGTCCAGGACTTTCGGCCGCCGAAGGTGCCGCCGAAAGTGCACTGTTCAGCCATTTCATGCATATTTCTAGGTGATGTTTTCATGATGTTCTAGGGGGTTTTTGGGGAGTATTTATGAGTCATGTTTATGTATGTTCGGTCCCTCATTTGAGTCCGCCTGTGTAGGTTCGGACCCGAGAAATCAGGGACCCCAGCAGTGAGATAGCTGCTTCAGAGTCTGTTGAGCTTCAGCTAAGAGGTGAGTGGAATGAACCTTAAGTTTTTAAATAAATGAGATATAACTTTTTGGAGCATGTTCATGCATCATATATGCCATGTGATATTTTAGGTTGTTTGCATTAGTATTCACGAATATGTTGCATTGCATAATATGATGTGGATGCGGATTGGCTATTGAATGATCCTCTAGTCCTCCTATGGTATGATATGATGATGATGATGATACGGTACGGATTACCAGTGAGGCCCATTCTACTCCCCTGGACTATGTTAAGAGAAAGACCAGTGAGGCCCATTCTACGCCCCTGGCATATTGGAATGTTATGTTATGTTATGTATGTAAGAGAAAGACCAGTGAGGCCCATTCTACGCCCCTGGCACGATTGGACTATGTTGAGGACTATAGGTGACAATACCATCCTTATGTGATATGTCTGTGATGTGTTGCATTTCATGGAAGCATGAAATATTTTAATATATGTTTTCTCTATTCTGCTCACTGGGTTTTATAGCTCACCCCTCTCCCCTAACCCCAGATGTGCAGGTACAGGGTAGACCAGGAGGTTAGCCAGAGTATGAAGTGATGTCATGTAATAGATAGATTGTGGACATGAAAATTGTATTATGATGTAATGTAAAAGAGTTTTAATGTTATGTTATGTATTTTGAATATTGAGGATAGAGTTGTGCTTGACCAATACAGATTGTTAATCCCACTTGTATGTACATGGTCCTTATGATATGAGATATGAGTTTATGTTTCAACCAAGCTTATGTATGATGAGTTACCCCATTGGAGCATTTGATGAGGGCTCCAGTGGAGGTTTATGATATGTTTATGTTTATGTACAGGTTGAGCTTGGTTGTTATATGAGAATGTTTACAGGTTTATGAGTTTTGTTGATCATGTATGGGATTTACAAGTTTACAGGTTATATGTTAGGCTTGCTACGGGTCCCGGCGGCCTTACGCCGATCTGGATCCTAGCGCCGGTAGCGGTCCGGATTTTCCGGGCTGTTACAAAACATACCTGAACATAACTACAAACTACTCCCCAAAAACCCCCTAAAACATCATGAAAAATCATAGAAAAACATGCAAAGGAGGCCTGGACAGGGCACTTTCGGCGGCAGGTTCGGCGGCCGAAAGTCCCTCTAGAGCCGAAAGTCAGGCAGGTTCGGCGGCACCTTCGGCGGCACCTTCGGCGGCCGAAACTCCCAGACAGAGACGAAACTCATGCATGTTCGGCGGCACTTTCGGCGGCCAAAACTGCCAGACAAAGACGAAAGTCTCCTTTCGGGGGCAGGCTTTGGCAGCCGAAAGGCTGCCTCCCCAGCCATGTTCGACGGCCGAAAGTCCTTCGGCTGCCGAACCTGGTTTCTGCCAAAGGGCAGAAACTTGGCTCCTTTTGCACATTTCGCCTCCATACCTTCCAAACATGCATCAAACCTATTCTACAACATACAAACACAAGCATACATGTTCCTAGGGGCCTCAAACCATCATAAACCCCATCTACAACACATCAAGCATTCACATTGTTCATGAACATACATTTATACCCATAAACATAACCATAACCTAAACATGCATTCTACCCCATAAATCTACTTAAAACTTACTTAAAACATGCAATGAGCTTAAGATCGGCTCTTACCTCTTGAAGATCGAGAGAGAGACGACCTAAAACTCGGAGGTGGGAGAGATTGGGTTCTTGAACCTCCAAGCTCTAAAACTTTGCTCAAAAGCTCAAATCTTCAAAACAAAGTGAAAACAAATGAAAATCTTGAAAGATCTAGAGGAAAAACATCAAAGATTGGTGAGGGACGGCGGAGAGCTCACCTTGGCCAAAAATGGGGAAAAAGCTCGCCCGTTTTCGGCTAAGGGACCCTTTTATAGTGGCTGGCTAGACCACGTTCGGGGGCCGAAAGTGCCTCCGCATGCATGCCATGTTCGGTGGCCGAACTTGAGATTCGGCGGCCGAACCTGGACTTCCCTCACTTATGCTTTCGGGGGCCTAAAGCACACCCGCAACGCATGCATGTTCGGCGGCCGAACTTGAGGTTCGGCGGCCGAACCTGAGTTTTCCTCCAATGCTATTTTCATGCAAAAACTCATTTTCTTTCATGCTTAAAACATAAAATACATTAAAACTTTTTATAAAAATATGGTTCTTACCCTTCTAGAGGCCTCCGACATCTAAGATTCCACCGGACGGTAGGAATCCCGATACCGGAGTCTAGCCGGGTATTACATTCTCCCCCCTTAAGAACATTCGTCCCCGAATGTTCCTCAACTAGCACATACAAGGCACACAACATAACATACACATAAAACTCATAAGGAACTAACCTTAGAAAAGATAAGGGTACTGCTGGAGCATGGACTCCCGTGTCTCCCAGGTGCATTCTTCCATATTGTGGTGGTTCCACAGGACTTTCACCATCGGGATTTCCTTGTTTCTCAGCTTCCTGATTTGAGTGTTCAGAATCCGTACCGGCTGCTCAACATAGGTGAGATCCTCTTGGATCTCCACATCAGGCTCACTAAGAACCTTGCTCGGATCTGACACGAACTTCCTCAACATTGAAACATGGAAAACCGGATGGATTCTTTCCATTGAAGCAGGTAAATCCAGCTTGTACGATACATTCCCAATCTTTTGCAAGACTTCAAAGGGTCCGATGTACCGCAGAGCTAGCTTACCTTTCTTCCCAAACCGAACCACTCCTTTCATTGGAGACACCTTGAGCAATACCAGATCCCCCTCCTGAAACTCTACTTGCCTTCTGCGGATGTCTGCATAACTCTTCTGTCTGCTTGTAGCAGTCTTGATTCTTTCTCTGATTAAGGGTACCACCCTGCTGGTGATCTCTACTAGTTCAGGCCCTGCCAAGGCCTTTTCTCCAACTTCTTCCCAGCAAACAGGTGATCTGCACTTCCTTCCATATAAAGCTTCATATGGAGCCATCCCGATGCTAGAATGATGGCTGTTATTGTAGGCAAACTCCACCAAAGGTTGATGCTGCCTCCAAGAACCGCCAAAGTCCAGCACACACATTCTTAGCATATCTTCTATGGTCTGGATGGTCCTCTCTGACTGTCCGTCTGTCTGTGGATGGAAGGCAGTACTGAAATCCAATCTAGTACCCATGGCATTCTGCAGACTTCGCCAAAACTTGGAGGTGAACTGGGGCCCTCTATCTGACACTATAGAAACAGGAACCCCATGCAGTCTGACTATCTCATCAACATACACCTGCGCCAACTTGTCCACAGAATAGCCACTCCTAACAGGGATGAAGTGAGTAGATTTGGTGAGTCTGTCCACAACCACCCATATGGAGTCCAATCTGTTGGACGTCGCCGGTAACCCCACTACGAAGTCCATAGCTATATTCTCCCATTTCCACTCTGGAATAGGTAGCGGGTTAAGCATTCCAGCCGGCTTCTGATGTTCCAGCTTCACCCTCTGACAAACTTCGCAGGCTGACACAAACTGTGCCACTTCTCTCTTCATAGCTGGCCACCAATAAACCTTTTTCAGATCTTGATACATCTTGGTGGCTCCGGGGTGAATGCTGTATCTTGCATTATGAGCCTCTCTCATAATGTCTCCTTTTAGCCCTATGTCATCTGGTACACATAAACGACTCCCATAGCGGAGGATCCCCTTGTTGTCGAATCTAAACTCGCTGTCTTTGCCTAACTGAACAGTCCTGGCAATCTTCACTAACTCTGGGTCCTCATGCTGTTTCTGAGCCACCTGCTCCAGAAACACTGGTGTCACTTTCATCTGAGCAACCAAAGCACCCGTACCAGACAACTCCAACTGTAGACCTTCATCAATGAGCTTGTAAAACTCCTTCACCACTGGTCTCCTCTCTGCCGTGATGTGGGATAGACTGCCTAGTGACTTTCGGCTTAGGGCGTCTGCCACAACATTCGCCTTACCTGGATGGTACTGGATCTTACAATCATAGTCACTCAGCAGCTCTACCCATCTTCTCTGTCTCAAGTTCAAATCTCTTTGACTCAGGATGTACTGCAGGCTTTTATGATCTGTGAAGATCTCACATTTTACCCGATAGAGGTAGTGCCTCCACATCTTGAGTGCAAAGATTACTGCTGCCATCTCAAGGTCATGTGTGGGGTAATTCAACTCATGCTTCTTTAGCTGCCTAGAAGCATAAGCAATCACCCTTTCATTCTGCATTAGTACACAACCCAGTCCCACACGGGACGCATCACAAAAGACTGTAAAGTCTGCATCACTAGATGGCAGAGCTAACACTGGTGCTGAAGTCAACCTCTTCTTAAGCTCTTCAAAACTCTCTTCGCACTGGTCGGTCCACACATACTTCTGATTCTTCCTGGTTAACCTGGTCAGAGGAGCTGCAATTTTCGAGAAGTCCTGAACGAACCTCCTGTAGTAACCTGCCAAACCCAAGAAACTCCTGATCTCCGTTACTGAAGTGGGTCTAGGCTAGTTAGCCACAGCTTCTACCTTCTTGGGGTCCACCTCTATCCCATTCTCGGACACTACATGCCCCAAGAATGAAATGCTCCTCAGCCAGAACTCACACTTGGAGAACTTGGCATACAAGCCATATTCCCTCAAGGTCTGTAGAACCATCCTCAGATGATGGGCATGCTCCTCTGCATTCCTGGAATACAGTAGGATATCATCTATGAAGACGATAACAAAGTGATCCAGGTACTGGCTAAACACTCTGTTCATGAGATCCATGAATGCTGCAGGGGCGTTAGTTAACCCGAACGGCATCACAAGGAACTCAAAATGCCCATATCTGGTCCTGAAAGCTGTCTTTGGCACATCATCTTCTCTGATTCTCAACTGATGGTACCCCGATCTCAGATCTATTTTGGAGAAACAACCTGCTCCGGCTAGCTGGTCGAATAGATCGTCGATCCTTGGCAATGGGTACTTGTTCTTGGTAGTGACCTTGTTCAACTGCCTGTAGTCGATACAAAGTCTAAGGGATCCATCCTTCTTTCTCACAAACAAAACTGGAGCACCCCAGGGTGAGGTACTCAGTCGGATGAAGCCCTTGTCTACCAGCTCCTTTAACTGCTACTTCAACTCTTTCAATTCTGCTGGCGCCATCCTGTAGGGAGGAATAGAGATCGGTCGGGTTCCAGGCATCAGTTCTATCTCGAACTCTATCTCCCTAGCAGGTGGTAAACCTAGCAGCTCGTCTGGGAACACATCTAAGAACTCTCTAACCACTGGCACCGAGGCGGGCTCTCTAACCTGACTGCTAAGCTCTTTCACATGAGCCAAATACCCCTGACATCCCTTCCTAATCAACCTACGAGCCTGGAGAGCTGATATCAGACCTCTAGGTGTACCCCTCCTGTCTCCCCTGAAGACAACCTCAGACCCATCTTGACCTCTGAACCTGACTACCTTATCCCTGCAGTCCAAGGTAGCACCATGGGTAGATAACCAGTCCATCCCTAGAATGACGTCAAAATCTGTCAAATCTAGAACCACTAGGTCGGCGGACAAGCATCTTCCCTCAACAAATACAGGACTACACTGGCAGACTGACTCTGCCACTGATGGATCACACTTGGGTCCACTGACCCAGAGAGGACACTCTAACCCAGAAGTCATCATACCCAACCTCCCCACGGCTCTCGGAGCGATAAAAGAATGAGATGCACCAGGGTCCATCAAGGCATATACATCTGAACAAGCAATGATTAAGTTACCTGCCACCACGGTGTTAGATGCATCTGCCTCCTGCTGTGTCATTGTGAAGATCCGTGCTGGAGCTGATGGACCTTCACCTCTGAAACCCGCTGAAGAAGAGGCTGCCCCTCTTCCTCTGCCTCTGCCACTAGCCTGAGTCATGGCTGGAGCTGCTGGCTGCGCTACACTGCCTGAAGCTGTCTGCTGGGACTGAGCCATCGGGACTGCTCTTGGACATTCTCGAGCCATGTGCCCCTCCTGACCACATCTGAAACAGGCGTTCGTCCCAAACCGACATACTCCCTTGTGTGGCCTACCACACCTCGCACAAACTGCATTATCAGCACCAGAGCTTGAGCCACTCCCAAATCCCATACTGGACTTGACCTTGTTCCAGAACTTATTCTTCTTACCCTTGGGCTTACCCCATCTCTTACTGCCTGAAGCTGCTGCACTCAGGGTAGAGGGATCTAACCTTCCCCCACCCGGAGTTTTAGAACCAGAAGGCTGTGCCACTGGCCTCCATTTTCCTGGCCATATCTACTATGGCATGGAAGCTCTCCCTGTCCACTGACTGAATCAAGGAGGAATACCTGGAGTGAAGTTTCATGACATACCTCCTTGACTTCTTCGAATCTGTATCCAGACTCTGCCCGGCAAAAGGCAACAACTCCAAGAATCTGTCGGTGTACTCCTCTACACTCATATCCTCTGCCTGCCTCAACTGTTCAAATTCTATCATCTTCAGCTCCCTCGAACTATCGGGAAAAGCCCATCCTGCAAACTCGTTTGCAAACTCTTCCCAAGACATGTTGTCCACCCTCGGGTTCACATAATTCTTGAACCACTCTCGTGCCTTCTTGCACTTTAATGTGAACCCAGCCATCTGAATGGCTCTACTGTCATCCGCCCCAATCTCCTCTGTGATCACTTTAACCCTTTCAAGATACACAAATGGGTCATCCCCTTTTTCATACTGAGGAGCACCCAATTTCATATAGTCAGTCATCTTGACCTTGCTCTTACTGGCTGAGCTAGGTCTAAGAGGTTGAGTAACTGGGGCTGCTGGTTCTGTAGGTGGTGGAGGTGGTGCAACATTTTCTGAGGTAGGGTTTGCTGGATTTGGATAGTAAGGTGGGGGTGGATACATTGGGTATTGTGAATATGGTGGGTAGTATGGTGGGTATGGCATCTGTGTGGGATAAGGGGTGAAGCTAGGGTAGTCCGATGTACCTCCCATCGAATACCCGGGATGTTGTGAGAAGTGTGGGTAGTGGGGTGGCTGAACAAATCCCGAGGCCTGAGTGCCTCCTTGGGACTCTCCCATTCCCTCTTCTAACATGCTAACTCCTAGACTGCCATCCCTCCTCTGCTCTACATCCATATCATCCCCCATACCTTCTGACGCTCCTCCCTGAACTGTTCCTCTGACTGATCTGCTTCTACCCAGATCCAGAGACCTTCTAGGGTCTCTTACTGCTCTTTCTCTGCTAGACCTACTAGACATTGCCCTAGGCAATGCTGGAGGACGGGCGCTCGTGCCCTCATCCTCAGGTGGTACTCCAGTCAATCTTGCAGATCGACGAGTTCCTCTCATCCTGTTTTCTGAAAAACAGCACACATAGCACAAACATTAGCATCATATGGTTCATGTGGGCACACATGAACCCTCATCACATACATCACATATCATTAATGCACATGCATATTATCATGGCATTTCACATCATCATACAAGACAGGACTCCACATCCTATCCTAGTGGACATGATCTTTCCTATTGTGCTTGACCTTTTATAACGCCCATGAGCTCGACACTCTAGGTCCGACCATATGAACCTAGGGCTCTGATACCATTCTATAACGACCCGAAAATTCGGACAACTACCGGCGCTAGGATCCGAATCGGCTTAAGGCCGCCGGGACCCGTAGCAAGCCTAACATGTAATCTATAAACCTGCATAATCCCATACATGATCAACAACATGCATAAAATTTAAAACTTTTCTTTCCATATACATCAACCAAACTCAACCTGTGCATATACATAACATTGATCCCTCTGTGGAATCTCATCAGTGCCCCCAATGGGTGACATAACATATGCTGAGTTGGTTTACATAAACATTATAAAAATCTCTAAGATCATGTATAAAAAGGGATAGCAACAATCTATGGTCAAGCACACCTCTAACATCCATATACATCATCTCATTACATATCTATACTGATTAAGACATTACATTACAATTTGATCATGTCCATTGCTAACTATTACATAAACATGACTTCTTTACTCTATCCGGACTCCTGCTCTATACTGTACCTGCAAGCCTGGGGGTAAAAGGAGAGGGGTGAGCTAAAAGCCCAGTGAGTAGAACCATAAAACATATTAACACTATGCTCTATGAAATGCATCATAACACAGACAATTCACATAAGGGTTGGGTGAACTTGTCACCAATTAGTCCAAGCTAACTCTGTGCCAGGCCGTAGCATGGGGTCCTGGTCTTCCTGTCATAATATACTTTACTTACCATTGCCCCAGGGCCTCCTCTGGGCTCCTGGTCTTCGAGTCCCATAACCGTGCCAGGCCGTAAAATTGGGTCCTGGTCTTTCCTTACTCTGTGCCAGGCCGTAGAATGGGGTCCTGGTCTTCCTGTCATGGACTAATTGGGTCATCCAATATTCACCCACATCAACAACAATCGATGCAATGCGGCATATTCGTGAAAACTAATGCAATCATCCTATTGCATAATCATGATGCATGAAACATGATAAAACATTTAATTTCTCAATTTAAAAGATTAAGTTTAGTTCCACTCACCTCTGGCTGACTCTAACAACACCGAAGCAGCTGAACTCACTGCTGGGGTCCTCGGTTCCTCGGGTCCGAACCTACACAGGTGGACTCAAATGAGGGACCAAACATACCTGAACAAAACTACAAACTACTCCCCAAAAACCCCCTAAAACATCATGAAACAATCATAGAAAAACATGCAAAGGAGGCCTGGACAGGGCACTTTCGGCGGCAGGTTCGGCGGCCGAAAGTCCCTCCAGAGCCGAAAGTCAGGCAGGTTCGGCGGCACCTTCGGCGGCCGAAATTCCCAGACAGAGACGAAACTCATGCATGTTCGGCGGCACTTTCGGCGGCCGAAACTGCCAGACAGAGACGAAAGTCTCCTTTCGGGGGCAGGTTTCGGCAGCCGAAAGGCTGCCTCCCCAGCCATGTTCGGCGGCCGAAAGTCCTTCGGCTGCCGAACCTGGTTTCTGCCAAAGGGCAGAAACTTGGCTCCTTTTGCACATTTCGCCTCCATACCTTCCAAACATGCATCAAACCTATTCTACAACATACAAACACAAGCATACATGTTCCTAGGGGCCTCAAACCATCATAAACCCCATCTACAACACATCAAGCATTCACATTGTTCATGAACATACATTTATACCCATAAACATAACCATAACATAAACATGCATTCTACCCCATAAATCTACTTAAAACTTACTTAAAACATACAATGAGCTTAAGATCGGCTCTTACCTCTTGAAGATCGAGAGAGAGACGACCTAAAACTCGGAGGTGGGAGAGATTGGGTTCTTGAACCTCAAAACTCCAAAACTTTGCTCAAAAGCTCAAATCTTCAAAACAAAGTGAAAACAAATGAAAATCTTGAAAGATCTAGAGGAAAAACATCAAAGATTGGTGAGGGACGGCGGAGAGCTCACCTTGGCCGAAAATGGGGAAAAAGCTCGCTCGTTTTCGGCTAAGAGACCCTTTTATAGTGGCTGGCCAGACCACGTTCGGGGGCTGAAAGTGCCTCTGCATGCATGCCATGTTCGGCGACCGAACCTGGACTTCCCTCACTTATGCTTTCGGGGGCCTAAAGCACACCCGCAACGCATGCATGTTCGGCGGCCGAACTTGAGGTTCGGCGGCCGAACCTGAGTTTTCCTCCAATGCTATTTTTATGCAAAAACTCATTTTCTTTCATGCTTAAAACATAAAATACATTAAAACTTTTTATAAAAATATGGTTCTTACCCTTCTAGAGGCCTCCGACATCTAAGATTCCACCGGACGGTAGAAATCCCGATACCGGAGTCTAGCCGGGTATTACAGGTTCTTGATTAGGGAATCTATGAACTTAATGTTGTGTGTTCCTTTCTTAAATGCTTCACATGTTATCCCATGATTTAATTCCTCTATTTGTATTGCTTCTGCAATAAACCGTGAGATAAAGCTCTTTAAAGATTCAACCTCTCCTTGGCGGGTCTTCCACAAGTCAGAAAAGAGCTTTTTAGGAGGTATACAAGTAATAAACCTGAATTTAGATAACACAGCGAATTGTGTAATGTTCTGAATTAAACTTGGAATCAGATGTTGGTACCATTTCTAAGTCAAACCTATGAGTATTGACGAAAATCCTTGGCACAACACAAAGTCGTTGACATCATGAAACTGCATGGTTGTCCTAAAAATCGCCATGTGACTTCTAGGATCTTCTGTTCCATCACATTTGTCTAAACTTGGCAATTTGAACTTAGTTCTGAAAGTTTCTGCTAATCTCTTCTGATAGGAGCGAGGCATTGTCCAGGCCATAGCCCTCTTCCTGCTCTTTCTGGTACCTTTACATGGCCCGAACTAGCTTCCAGTCGACATTTTTAGGAGCTTCGTCCGACAACCCTTCATCCTCTAGTTTGGCCTTCCCTTTGGACTGCGCTTCGATTGCTTCTGTCCGAGTCTTTAATGTATCAATGGAAACGTTCTTCCTTACTCTGGGAGCCATAAATGAGGCCTCCTCCCGAGTCTTATATTGCTCAAAAGTGGCCTGCAACCTTTTAATGTATTGGAGCATTTGTTCATTGTTCAAATTATTGAAATCTGCTTTGTTGACCATAAAAGGGTGTATTTTGTCCGTTGCCAACAGCAGAAGAAATAATAGAGCCCTTATTAGTAGCAACTTTAGCAGCAGCTCGTGAAGTGCCGGCCATTTCAAGAGAGAGAAAAAAATTTTTTAAAGAGAAAGGGGATAAGAGATCAATTTTAATTCAAATGAACAGAGATAATTCAAGAGATTTTCCGTCAATGGAACCAAATGATGTGACTGAAATGAAACTGTACTGTGATTGACCAATCTGCAAGAAAGAGAAAGTGAAGTGGTTGGCGCTTACAGCAGCCGCTTCAAAATTCAAGTCAATAAACTGAGGAAAAGAGTAAATGTAAGGAATTTTTTAGAACTCTAGAGTAGTTATGTAAGAATTGCGTACCTTGATCTCTGCGATCATTAGCTTTTATATTGTAAACAAATGAAGTTAATTATCGCATTTTCTATGAATCCGGTTTGTCCCGACTAATTAATAGAGAATCCTGTGATTATAGGTATAATGGGAATATACTGGATTGCGTTATCTAACAGTAACTTTCTGTGAAATCTCACCCTGTAGTTAAGAGGGCGAGTCTTGATGAAGAGCTGAAGTGTCCGGATCTTCTTTTCTCTCGATAAAACTGAGTATCTTCTAATTAAATTATTGTCACGTAAACCTGTCTTTGAGTACCGCACATAACCTACATTGAACGGTTACTATGCTATATCAATGTCAAACTAATATTTTATAATATTATACCATTAGCAAAGATAAATAAAATATAATTATTAATTAAAAAATATAAAAAAAATTATTATAAAATTTTATATTTTTACTTAAATTTATAATTCAATTGGTATTTACATAATATCTCATTATATGATTTCGTACCAATAATTTTAACAGTGTTTAAAAATTGATGTTAACGACTGATTCCACCAAATATTATTTTAATAAAATTAAATAAAAAACCGTTAAAATTATATAGGTAAACTGCAATTTAGTTCTTCGCTTTAGTAAAATACAATATTTCGTCCCAATGTTTTAAAAAACCTTCAATTTAATCCTTCACATTTAAAAAAACTGCAAAATAGCCCCTACCGTCAAATTTTCAGTTAACCTTCCATTTATTTTAATAAAAATAACTAAACTACCCTTTTCTCCTCATCCTTCTCCTTCTTTTCCCGATCCTCTTCTTCCTTTTCTCCTCATCTTCCTCCTCCTCCTCCTCCTCCTCCTCCTCCTCCTCCTCCTCCTCCTCCTCCTTCTTCTTTTTCTTCTTCTTCTTCTCCTTCTTTTCCCGATCCTTTCTCCTCCTTCTCCTTCTCCTCCTCCTCCCGATCCTCTTCTTCCTTTTCTCCTCATCCTCCTCCTCGTCCTTGTCCTCGTCCTCGTCCTCGTCCTCGTCCTCCTCCTTCTTCTTCTTCTTCTTCTTCTTCTTCTTCTCCCGATCCTTTCTCCTCCTCCTCCCTCCTCCTCCTCCTCCTCCCTCCTCCTCCTCCTCCTCCTTCTTCTGTGTTGGGATGGAGTAAATACTGTTTAGTTGAGTTTTTTTACTTAAAGGGTAGTTTAGTCATTTTCATTAAAATAAACGGAAGGTTAACTGAAAATTTGACGGTAGATACTATTTTGCAGTTTTTTTTTAAATGTGAAGAATTAAATTAAAGGTTTTTTAAAACAGAGGAACAAAATGTTGTATTTCACTAAACCAGAGGGACTAAATTACAGTTTATCCAATTATATATATATATATTTTTTTTTCTTTTTTCTTTTTTCACTTTTCACGTAAAACTTTATGGGGACAGCGGGGCAATAGATCCCTTGGATTGGTTCTCTTTTTTGACTGGATCCAATGGAAGCAAGCTCACACCTTTTTCGTTCTCGTATTAAAACAATTTAATTGTATTTCCGATTCATTTATTTTCATTGGTTATCATTATGGCTTTTTTTTTTAAAAAAATTTTATTATATATTTTTCTTTATCTCTCTTCCTTTAGATAATATCTCTTTGTTTTAAACTATTAAAAATTTAAAATTTACTACTCCAATTAATTCGAATTTACATAAAATCAGTTTATTGAAGAAAACAAACACTACAAAAAAACAGACTATCAGCGACGGATTTTTCCGTCACTGAAATTCAAAAATCCGTCGCTAAAGCATTCAGCGACGGATTTCCGACGGACTCAAATCCGTCGCTTAAAGTCATGTCGCTAATTTTTTCCGACGGATCTGAATTCCGTCGGATAAATTTGCGACGGCTTTTCCGACGGATAATTTCGTCAGAAATTTTTGCGACGAACTAGTTCGTCGCTAAATCCGTCGGAAATTTCTAATTCACGTGATGCATATTCCGTCTCTAATCCGTCGCAAATAATTAGCGACAGAAAAGTTCCGTCGGAAATATTAATATTCAATAATATTAATAATATTATTTATATTTTCAATAATATTCATTATCGGCAATAAAATATTTTTTGATTTTATTTAAATATTCTTATAATCTAAATAGTTTACAACTAAAAAATAAATTTAATATAAATTAAAAGTCATTCATAATCATTATAATTCATATTCATACACACAAATACTTCACAATGTTTACAAAATCGAAAGTTTAGAACAAATCCATATACTTAACAATATTCATAAAATTTAAAACAAATCTATCAGTTTGCTGAAACATCTGATGGAGAAGTAGAATCTACAGTTGTGTGATGATGAAAATATGTTTGCTTGTAGAGTATGCTCTCGTGTTTCCTTTTGCATCTCTGTTGCCTCATGTCTTTCATTCATAGAGAGCTGCTGGCCATGCCCTCTACCTCTAAGATAATACTGTTCTTCTAGACATATGAAAAAAAAATTTATATATAAATTTCAATTAACAATAATTGTAAATAATAATAAAACATCAAATAATAAGTCTTTAAAAATATATAAAAATAAATTTATATAATAAGTAAAAATAAATTTCAGATCCATTAACATTCTTGAAAGTCCCAACAGGGCATTCCTGTTTTGCAATTTATAGCAATTAACCAAAAAGCATCTTTGACTAATCCACTAACAAGGGAACATTAAAAATGCAATCGACAAACAGTAAGAACCCTGACTGATTATTTTATAGATCTAGCTAAGATTTTTGGGCATAGAGATGTACAAATACATATCCTTGGTCATAATAATTTTTCAACACAAATGGGATTCTCAATATAGGGCAACCAGAATGAGGATATAAATATAATAATATATCAAGGCCAGTGGTCCTAGAAATTGTACAGGCATAAGATCATAAGATGTTCAAAATATTCAAATGGTCCACGAGAAATTGACAAGATGGTATTAATAAAAATACCTCGCAGAATATACCATAAAGCCCTTTTGGACAGGCCCTTCCAGTAACAGTTTCATTTCCACCAGAATGACCCTGACCTCTACCAAATCCTCCCCTGCTATCAGGTAAACGAAAAGCTTAAATCAATTGACTTCAAAATAACCCAGCCATGAGCATTTTTATAACAAATAAGTGGGAGTGCATGTGCGTGTATAAACTAGGACAACCAAAACATTCAATAAAATATAAATCAAAGAAGATAAAATAATCAGAACTACTGTATGGGATATACACTGCCTAATATAGACCAAGTCAGAATGCTTCCATTTGCAGTTGCAATTGGCAGATACTCATCTCCAATTGAAATATCTGACCAATGAAAATGAATCATGATATGTTAAAAAATATCAAAATTTTAAATGATAAATATCTATAATCAGTGATATATGAATAATTTATTTATTTAAATAATAAATTAAACGCAGCATTTATTTAAATATACATTTATTTATTTAAATATACATTTATTTAAATAATAAAATTAATTAAACGCAGCAAGCTGCTGCGTGGGCACGCAGCAAGCTGCTGCTGGGCACGCAGCAAGCTACTGCTGGGCACGCAGCAAGAAAATATTTTTAATTTTTTTTTATTTTTAAAATACTTAATTAATTAAAAATATTTTACTATCTGCAACCATAAAAACAATCTCATGTTCACTAACTTACATGGAGTGGCGACGATCGGAAGCTGCAGCGGCGGGTGGCAACGGCGGTGGACGCGACAGCGAGGACGAGGCGACAGCAAATCCGTCACGGGAACGGCGAGGCGACGGCGGCGGTGAGTGGCAACGGGGCGCGTGACAGCAACTTGCGGCAGCCTTGGGACTCGCAACGGTGACGGAGGCGGCGGCGGAGAGAGTGGCAGGAAGATCGATTCGGCGCTGAGGGGAAGATAGGAGAGGAAAAGCGTGGCTGAAATTAAGAGAGATGAGGAAAGAGAAGTTTAGGGTTTTGTTTTTATATTGTTTGATTTTTCTGACGGATTAGCGACGGAATTTATTCCGTCGCTAATATTTTAAAAATCCGTCGCTAATCCGTCAGAAATTTAAACATAAAGTATTCGTCGCTGATCCGTCGCTAATTCCGTCGCTAATTTTTTTTTCCGACGGAAGTAAATTCCGTCGCTAAATCTGTCACTGATACCTTGTTTTTTTGTAGTGAAAGCACTTTTTTTTTAAATTTAAAATATACTTTATATATTGAAATTTTACTTGAGACTATTATTTTTTTATTGATAAATATTTAAAATTAAAGAAAAAAAAAGAGCAGAAAAGAGAAAGAAAGCAAATCAAATTCTGATCACTAGGGATTTTTAAACATGCCTTATTAATCCATTAAATAGGAAATAGGATTTCATATCACAGTAATAATATCTCTTCTTTCTTCTGAAATAGAGGGTTGGGGGAGTCGAATCTCAGACCTCTCAGATCTATCAGGATACACTTTCCACCAGGCTAAGCCTCGGAGTGCAGTAATAATATCTCTTCTAAAAGGTTGTATTTAATTTTAAAAAAATATTATATGAAAATTTTCCTTTATTTTTTTAATCTGCAATTTTAATGAGACTGCAAAAATAATATATCATAATATGCATCAGTTTCTCAAAAGTACAATGAACCCAAAGAACCTTTTAAGTATGGTTTTGCAGCCACATCAGAATCTATATTGACTTGCTGAAAGGATACCTATTGAAATCTCGAAAAAATCCAATGAATTGATGCCATGTGGAACTGATATTCGTAAAATATTTTAGAAGGGTGATGGTTACGTTTTGTATATTACGAGATGAAAACTTTATTATTAAAAAACAACTTTCAAAAACTATAAATAATTTTTGATTAAAAAAAAAACTATAAATAATTTACATTAATCTATATAAATACTAAAACTACTATAAAAAAAATACTTTAATAAAAGAAAATCTTATCATTAAATATTAAAAATTAATCTTTAAAAATAATTAATAATTATTTTATTCGATGATTAAATTATCGTTAGATATTTTATCTGTTAAAATTTTTAATAAATATATCATATATTAATTATTAATATTAATTTTCATCGTTAAAATTATATATGACAATACCGATAAATTTATTTTTTATTAATGATAATTAATATAGTTATAAAAAAATTTTAATAAAAATAATGAAATTGGTGGTTAAAATTTAAATAAAAAATTATTTTTTATATACTAATTTTAAAATAACAATAAAAATTGAAAATAATTGAACACTTAGTATTTTTGATAAAAATAAAAATTCAATTATAGTCATTATGAATTTACATGATTAATAAGTCATGTTGTTTATTAATTTATAATATACTCATTATGAATTTTCATGTTGTTTATTAATTGATAATAACTTTATATGATAGCTTATTTCTTCTCTTTTCGATGTGAAATTTAAAATACATACTTATATTTTAACAATCAATACTATTATTTTTAATAAAATATTTTACAATGGTCGTAAAAATTTAATGTAATAATGACATTATTGATCATTATATATATGTATCGTTAATAAAGAAAAGTAAAATTAATTGTTTTTTTGTCATTATAAATATAACTCTAAAAATCAACATAATTAATAAAGAGATTTGTTGTTAAGTGTAACGATCCGGAAATTGGACCACTACCGGCACTAGGATTCAGATCGACTTAAGGTCGCCGGAACCGTAGCAAGCCTACTATACCCCCTGTGTACCTGATAAAGTTTCATACATTTTAATAAAAACTTAAACTTTCCATGAAACCGAGCTCAACCTATGCATATATCATACTGAAAACATAAAACCCATACTAAAGCCCTCATCAAATACTCCAGTATGGTTAACATTACATGCCTCAAGCTTGGTTCAAATATAACATATACATAAAACTTTTACATAAAGATCATGTAAACCGGGATTACAAGACTATCATTAGGGCAAAGCACAATTCTAATCCATAGGATATTACATGTCCACAACTATTCTATTACATTAAAACTGTACCAAAAGCTATACCGACCACAAAGCCAACTCCCCTCGCTATCTCTGATCCTGCAAACCTGGGGTTAGGGGAAAGGGATAAGCTACAAGAGCCTAGTGAGCAGAACATAAAAACAGTTTAATAAACATATGCTCATATGGAATGCGTCACAATACAAACAATTCACAACAAGATGGACTTGTCACTAGTAACCCTCTACATATTTCAAATAGTGTCTGGCCCTCGACGGAGCTCCTCAGGACTTCCTCTTAAACATAACATAGCATATCCATAAATGCCAGGGGCGTAGAATGGGCAGCCCTGGTCTTTCTCTTACATAGTGCCAGGGAGCGTAGAATGGGCAGCCTTGGTCTTCCGTATCCGTCATAAGATAACCTGCTCGAGTGCTAGTGGGTCATCCAATATCCATCCACAACAATAGTAAATTATGCAATGCATCATATTCGTGAATTCTAATACAATAACCTATTACGTAACATGGCATTCGTGATGCATGAACATGCTCAAAAAGTTTAATTACTTTAAAACAAGAGATTAGTTCAGTTCTACTCACCTCTGGCTGACGCTTGACTAAAATTGTAGCAGCTGACTCACTGCTGGCCTCTACGGTCTCCCAGGTCCGATTCTACACAGATGAACTCCCATGAGGGACCAAACATAGCTAATACATGACTCTAAACAACTCCCCAAAAACCCCCCTAACACATACCAAAATATGCATAGGAAACAAGCAAAGGAGGGCTGGGCAAGGGACTTTCGGCGGCAGGTTCGGTGGCCGAAGGTCTTCCACAGATCCGAAAGTAAGGCACTTTCGGCGGCAGGTTTTGCGGCCGAAACCCCATCACAGATCCGAAAGTCACCAACCTTCGGGGGCAGGTTTGGTGGCCGAAAGCCTTTCCAGATCCAAAAGTTCATCCTTTCGGGGGCAGGTTAGGCAGCCAAAGGCTGCCTCCACAGGCAAGTTCGGTGGCCAAACCCTGCTTCGGCGGCCGAACCTGGGTTCTCTAGGATGACAGAACCCGATTCTGCCTTATGCACTCAGCCACCAAAACTCTCCAAATCATCACATCCAACCCCTCAAAACATGCATACACACTCATTAAGCATAGGGGGCATAAAAACTAGTCTAAACCCCAATAAACAACTATAAAACATTACAAGAGCAAGCATTCATCATCAAAACTTACACAAACCCTAAAGCTTTAGATCTAACCAATTCATGCATTTTTAACCCTTAATCCTTTTTAAAACTTACTTAAAACATAGGAAAAGGCAAGGATCTACACTTACCTCTTGAAGATCTAAGGTAGATGTGATCCAAGCTTGGAATTGAGGAGAAATGGTCAATCTTGGATTCAAACTTAATCCTTCAAAAACAAGAGAAAACTCATGAATATTTTGAAGGATTTGAAAGAAAAACCACAAAATCAACAATGAGAGGGTAAGAACTCACCTTTGCCCGAAAATGGAGAGAGAAACTCTCCCATTTTCGGACTGGAGGCCTCTTATAGATGGCTGGCCAGACCACCTTTGGGGGCCAAAAGGAGAGCTCCCGGGGCAGCACCATGTTCGGCGGCCGAACATAAGTTTCAGCGGCCAAACTTGGGTTTTCCTTCCAAAAACATTTTTTCTTTCTTTTAAAGATCTTTAACACAAAAACCAAAAATTCATTTTGTGAAAAACTTATTTTACCCTTCTAAGAGGTTCCAACATCCGAGATTCCATGTAACGACCCGAAAACCGGACCGCTACCGGCGTTAGGATCCAGATCGACTTAAGGTCGCCGGGACCCGTAGCAAGCCAAACATACATCCTGAATACCTGTCAAATCCCATACATTGTCATACATATCCATAAACATGAGAACTTTTTCTTTTCTTTTACCAAGCTCAACCTGTGCATGCACATAAACATAAACATAAACCACACACTGGAGCCTCATCACATACTCCAATGGGGTATCTCATCAGACATCAGGCTTGGTTGAACATAAACATCATAAAATATAGATCATGTATATACATGGGATTATTCAAACATACTATGGTCAAGCACAATTCTAATCCTCAATATCAATATTACATAACATGACTGCTCATATTCTTACATCATTTTACAAATCATTATGTCCACATCTAACTATTACAAATCACATGACTTTACTCTTCTTGATTCCCTGATCTAGCCCGTACCTGCAAACCTGGGGGATATAGGGAAAGGGGTGAGCTACTAGAGCCCAGTGAGCAGAATACTAAAACATTTAAAACATATGCCATCATGTAATGCATCATATCACAGACAAATCACATGAAGGGTGAACCTGTCACCAAATAGTCCCAGCATCATATCCGTGTCAGGCCGTAGAATGGGGTCCTGGTCTTCCTGTCATATCATAACAATACTTACCATTGCCCCAGGGCCTCATCTGGGCATCTGGTCTTCGCGTTCCATACCGTGCCAGGCCGTAGAATGGGGTCCTGGTCTTTCCTCAGGGACTAATCGGATCATACAGCATTCACCCACATCCACAACAAAGAATGCAGTGCAACATATTCGTGGATTCTAATGCAAGCACCCTAGTATATCTCATAGCATTCATGATGCGTGTATCATGCTCCAAATTTATTTATTTACTTTGAAACAACATAAGGTATTCCACTCACCTCAGGCTAACTCTGACAATGAACTGAAGCAGCTGACTCACTGCTGGGGTCCTCGGTTCCTTGGGTCTGAACCTACACAGGTGGACTCAAATAAGGGACCAAACATACATGAACATGACTCTAAAAATATCCCCCAAAACCCCCTAAAATACCTCAAAACAATCAAAGAATTCATGCAAAGGAGGGCTGAACAGGGCACTTTCGGCTGTAGGTTCGGCGGCCGAAAGTCCCTCCAGAGCCGAAAGTCATGCACCTTCGGCAGCACTTTTGGTGGCCGAAGGTTCTCTTCAGAGGCGAAACTCATGCATGTTCGGCGGCACCTTCGGCGGCCGAAAGTTCCCTCTAGAGACGAAAGTCCACTTTCGGGAGCAGGCTTCAGCAGCCGAAAGCTTGCCTCCACAGGCAGGTTCGGTGGCCGAAAGTCTCTTAGGCTGCCGAACCTGAGTTTCTCCCAAAGTGGCAGAAACTCGGCTCTTAAGCACATTTGCCTCCTAAAACCTTCAATCATGCATACAACTCAACCCAAAACATGCATAAATACATACATGAGCTCCTAGGGGCTTCAAACTATCCTAAACCCCAACTACAACACATCAAAAGCAACTCAGCAACCTACATTAT
This sequence comes from Manihot esculenta, assembly GCF_001659605.2. Classification (NCBI taxonomy): domain Eukaryota; kingdom Viridiplantae; phylum Streptophyta; class Magnoliopsida; order Malpighiales; family Euphorbiaceae; genus Manihot; species Manihot esculenta. The sequence goes on from NC_035170.2 coordinate 20,296,118, forward strand.
CCATAAACACAACACAAAACCTAACAAAGCTCAACTAACCTAAGCATGCATTTCTTCCCCAAGAATCAACTTGAAACTTGTTTAAAACATATAATGAGCTCAAGATCGGCTCTTACCTCTTGAAGATCGAGAGGAAAAACGATCCTAGCTCGGAGATGGGAGAGATCGAGTTCCTTGAACCTTCAAGCTCCAAAACTTGCTATTTGCTTAAAAATCTTCAAAACAAAGGTGAAAACTCATAAAAATCATGGAAGATTTGAAGGAAGAACTCAAGATCGGCATGAGAGCGATGGAGACTCACCTTGGCCGAAAATAGGGAGAAAAAGCTCACCCGTTCGGACATGGGAACCCCTTTATATGTGGCTGGCCAGGCCACTTTCGGGGGCCTAACGTGCCTCCGCATGCATGCCATGTTGTGGTGGTTCCAAAGGACTTTCACCATCGGGATTTCCTTGTTTCTCAGCTTCCTGATCTGGGTGTCAAGAATCCGCACTGGCTGCTCAACATAGGTGAGATATTCTTGGATCTCCACATTAGGCTCACTAAGAACCTTGCCCGGATCTGACACGAACTTCCTTAACATGGAAACATGGAAAAGCGGATGGATTCTTTCCATTGAAGCAGGTAAATCCAGCTTGTACGACACATTCCCAATCTTCTGCAAGATTTCAAAGGGTCCGATGTATCGTGGGGCTAGCTTACCTTTCTTCCCAAAATGAACCACTCCTTTCATAGGAGACACTTTGAGCAATACTAGATCTCCCTCCTGAAATTCTACCTGTCTCCTGCGGATGTCTGCATAGCTCTTCTGTCTGCTCACGGCAGTTTTGATCCTCTCTCTGATAATGGGCACCACCCTGCTAGTGATCTCAACAAGCTCAGGGCCTGCCAAGGCCTTTTCCCCCACTTCTTCCCAGCAAACAGGTGACCTGCACTTCCTCCCATATAAAGCTTCATATGGAGCCATCCCTATGCTAGCATGATAGTTGTTATTGTAGGCAAACTCCACCAAAGGTAGATGCTGCCTCCAAGAACCGCCTAAATATAGCACACACATTCTGAGCATATCTTCTATAGTCTGGATGGTCCTCTCCGACTGTCCGTCAGTCTGGGGATGGAAGGCAGTACTGAAATCCAACCTGGTACCCATAGCATTCTGCAGACTCCGCCAAAATCTAGAGGTGAACTGGGGCCCTCTATCAGACACTATCGAAACAGGAACCCCATGCAGCCTTACCACTTCATCCACATACACCTGCGCTAACTTATCCACTGAGTAGTTGCTCCTGACAGGGATGAAGTGAGCAGATTTGGTCAGTCTGTCCACAATCTCCCATATGGAGTCTAACCTGTTGGACGCTGCCGGTAACCCCACTACGAAGTCCATAGCTATATTCTCCCATTTCCACTCTGGAATAGGTAGTGGGTTGAGCATTCCAGCCGGCTTCTGATGTTCCAGTTTCACCCTCTGACATACCTCGCAGGCTGACACAAACTGTGCCACTTCTCCCTTCATAGCTGGCCACCAATAAACTCTTTTCAGATCCTGGTATATTTTGGTGGCTCCAGGGTGAACACTGTATCTAGCATTATAAGCTTTCCTCATAATGTCTCCCTTCAGCCCTACGTCATCTCGTACACACAATCTATTTCCATAGCGGAGGATCCCCTTGCTGTCGAATCTGAACTCACTATCCTTGCCTGACTGAACAGTCCTGGCAATCTTCACTAACTCTGGGTCCTCATGCTGTTTCTGAGCCACCTGCTCCAGAAACACGAGTGCCACTCTCATCTAGGCAACTAAAGCACCTGTATCAGACAACTCCAACTGTAGACCTTCAATCATGAGCTCCAAAAACTGCCTCACCACTGGCCTCCTCTCTGCTGAAATATGGGACAAACTGCCAAGAGATTTCTGGCTTAAGGCGTCTACTACCACATTCGCCTTACCCGGATGGTACTGAATCTTGCAATCATAGTCACTGAGCAGTTCTACCCATCTTCTCTGCCTCAAATTCAAATCTCTCTGACTCAGTATGTACTGCAGGCTTTTATGATCTGTGAAGATCTTACATTTTACCCCATAAAGGTAATGCCTCCACATCTTGAGTGCAAAGATTACCGCTTCCATCTCTAGGTCATGTGTAGGGTAATTCAACTCGTGCTTCTTTAGCTGTCTAGAAGCATAAGCAATCACCCTTTCATTCTGCATTAGCACACAACCTAGTCCCACACGGGATGCATCGCAAAAGACTGTGAAGTCCTCATTACTAGTCAGTAGAGCTAACACTGGTGCTGAAGTCAACCTCTTCTTGAGCTCCTCAAAGCTTTCTTCACACTGGTCGGTCCACACAAACCTCTGGTTCTTCTTAGTCAGTCTGGTCATGGGAGCTGCAATCTTAGAGAAGTCCTGGACGAACCTCCTATAGTAACCTGCCAAACCCAAGAAACTCTTGATCTCTGTCACCGTAGTGGGTCTAGGCCAGTTAGCTACAGCTTCCACTTTCTTGGAGTCTACCTCGATTCCATTTTCTGACACCACATGCCCCAAGAAGGAGATGCTCCTCAGCCAGAACTCACACTTGGAGAACTTGGCATACAAGCCATGTTCCCTCAAGGTCTGCAAAACCAACCTCAGATGATGGGCATGCTCCTCTGCATTCCAGGAATACACTAAGATATCATCTATGAAGACAATAACAAAGTGATCCAGGTACTGGCTAAACACTCTGTTCATGAGATTCATGAATGTTGCAGGTGCGTTGGTTAACCCGAACGGCATCACAAGGAACTCATAATTCCCATATTTGGTCCTGAATGCTGTCTTAGGTGCATCCTCTTCTCTTATCCTCAGCTGATGGTACCCCGATCTCAGATCTATTTTGGAGAAACAACCTGCTCCTGCTAGCTGGTCGAATAGATCGTCGATCCTTGGCAACGGGTACTTATTCTTGGTAGTGACCTTGTTCAACTGCCTGTAGTCGATACAAAGTCTGAGAGATCCATCCTTCTTTTTCACAAATAGCACTGGAGCACCCCAAGGTGAGGTACTGTAGGGAGGAATAGAGATCGGTCTGGTTCCAGGCATTAATTCAATTTCAAACTCTATCTCCCTAGCAGGTGGCAAACCTGGCAGCTCGTCTGGGAAAACATCTAAGAACTCTCTGACCACTGGCACTAAGGCGGGCTCTCTGACATGACTATCCAGCTCTCTCACATGAGCTAGAAAACCCTGACAACCCCTCCTGAGTAGCCTACGAGCCTGAAGGGCTGATATCAAACCTCTAGGTGTACTCCCCCTGTCTCCTCTGAAGACAACCTCTGACCCATCCTGACATCTGAACCTGACTACCTTGTCTCTGCAATCCAAGGTAGCACCATGGGTAGATAGCCAATCCATCCCTAGAATGACGTCAAAATCTGTCAAATCTAGAACCACAAAGTCGGCGAACAGGCATCTTCCCTCCACAAAAACTGGACTATACTGGCAGACTGACTGATAGAGCATATTTTAGCCCATATTTTCATGATCTTATTGATGTTTGTTTGCACCTATTCTACCTAATTTTGTGGTTTTAATCATGTTTTGCAAGTATTAGGTGTGAAGAAACAATTTGGAGAAAATGCTCTTAAAAATGCCAAAAGAAGCCAAAACTAGAGAAGCAACCTTCGGAGGCAACTTTCGGAAGCCAAAAATCAGTCACCTTCGGCGGCAACTTTCAGCGGCCGAAAGAGAACTCCAGAGACGAAAGTCAACCACCTTCGGCGGCACCTTCGGCCGTCGAACCTTGTGTCCAGAGCTGAAAGTCCAGCCTCCGAAACTCACTTTAGGCAGCCGAAAATGCACTCCAATGCACACTTTCCTTATTCAAGAAGCCATATCCCAAGTTGCCATATTTGAGGAGCCAAACAAGGGAAGTATTTTGGGATCCAAATCTTCAAGATTCACATTCAAATATTGGATTTCAAGATCAAGCTTATTAAGGAAGCCAAATCCAAAAATCACATGTTTCCCACTTAGTATCATGCACATTCAAAATTCAAAAAGAGGCTCCACCTTCCTCATTAGTGCATGGGCAATCTCTTGGACTTAATGTACAACACCTTGAGGATCTTGGACAGCTATGAAAAGACCAAAGTGCCCCCACTTGCCTTCTATCACATGTGACTCGTTTTTGCCTTCACTCATGCACAAACAAGGCACATGCAACACCAAGGACACTTTGGACAGCCTCTAAAAGTCTCCTGGACTTCCATGAAACCCTAGGCAGCCTCTCAAGACAAATTTAAAGGCTTCAAGAAGACAAGAAAGTAGATTTGGTTCCCCCACTTCTCCACAAATTTGGCAAGGCTCCAAGGCCTCTCTCCACACTTTAGTTCTTCATCTTCTTCTTTCTTTTCATCTATTTTCTGTTTTGGTTCAGCCACTCATCGCTGAAACCCTCTTTCTAGTTGAATTTTGGTTGAAACTAAGGTTGTTTAAAGGGTTGTGAGATCTGAACAGAAACTATTGTCTTTGATTTTATTCAATATTCATGCAATTGATGCTTAATTCCAAGATTGCTTTGTTGTTTTGATCAAATTGGCCACTTGATTCTTGATTGCAAAGTTAATTGATTGTTGGATTAGGATATTTGTTAGTCCGTAATTGCTGGAAATATTCTGTCTATAGAACACTTGGTGTAAAAATCCAAGGAATTGCATGATCTAACATCATCTCATGCGTTTGAGTAGTTAGGATTTGGATCTTTCTTGTTCTTCATGCAATTGGCAATTGTTTTGATGCCTATGGCCCAAGGACGTTCCTTGGCAATTTTTTGATTAGTAATTGGTTAGAGGACGTTCCCTAATCAGTTTGTTCATAAGAAAAGACATGGTGATGAGAAGCGTCTTCCACCCCCATAACCAACCTATTGAATCAATCAAGATAACCATGTTTCAATGATCAACCCAAACAACCAAAGTGGATCCATATCTTCAACTAGACTTTTCTCATATTGATTTCTCTCTTATTTTAGATTACTTGTTGTTTTAATTTCTTTCAATAGTTGTTAATCAAAACATCTCAAAACCTCCATTTTTACTTTTCTTGCACGTGTTTCTATTTCTCTTGATTACTTGCCTTCACTTGTGTTTTCAATTAGTTCTATTGGTCTTGATTGTGATAAATAAATAGGTAATCAGTTCTCTGTAGATACGATCCTTCACCACTGTCTACAGTTGTAAATTGTAGGTAACCAAGAAGGTTATTTTTGACCGGCTTCGACAACCGCTCCTGTCAAAAATTGGCGCCGTTACCAGGGAAATGATATCACTTGTTTATTTTCTTTCATGACCAGATCTGAACGCAGGGACACACTACCCTTTGATCCAGAAATTGAACGCACTCTCAGAAGACTTGGAAAGCAAGCCGTAGAGCAATCTGCCCAACATTCGACCGCCAAACCCAATCCATCTTCGGCCGCCGAAAGTTCTTCACTCCAGCAACCGAATTCTGCACCAATCGCAGAACTTCAAGCACCAGTTGCTGCCCATGATGGACATGCTGTCCAAGGCCAAATGGTTCAAGAAAATCCAGCAATTAGGCCCCAAGAACAAAGAGAAAGGACCATGGGAGAATTGGCAACTCCTATAGGTGATTATGCCCCACTTTGCATCACCTACCCACCTCTGACAGTTCCCTTTGAACTGAAGACAGGTTTGATAAACATTCTCCCTAAGTTTAGAGGTAGAGAAAATGAAAATCCACACAAGCACTTAAAAGCATTCAATATAATCTGTTCATCTATGAAACCTCAAGGTATCTCTGAAGACCAAATTAAGTTGAGAGCCTTCCCCTTTTCATTGGATGACTTTGCTAAAGATTGGTTATTTTACTTGCCACCTGGATCTATTACTTCTTGGGATGATATGGTCAGAACCTTTTTGAACAAATACTTCCCAACTCATAAATCAATTGGCATAATGTAATATCCGGCTAGACTCCGGTATCAGAATTCCTACCGTCCGGTGGAATCTCGGGTGTTGGAGACCTCTAGAAGGGTAAAACTATGTTTTCATAAAATGTTTTAATGTGTTTTATGTTTTAAGCATGAAAGAAAATGAGTTTTTGCATGAAATCAACCTTGGAGGAAAACTCAGGTTAGGCCGTCGAACCTCAAGTTCGGCCGCCGAACATGCATGCGCTTCGGGTGTGCCTTAGGCCCCCGAAAGCATAAGTGAGGGAAGTCCAGGTTCGGCCGCCGAACCTCATGTTCGACCGCCGAACTTGCATGCGTTGCGGAGGCACGTTCGGCTCCCAAATGTGGCCTGGCTAGCCACCTATAAAGGGGTCCCTTAGCCGAAAACGGGCGAACTTTTCTCCCCATTTTCAGCCAAGGTGAGCTCTCCGTCGTCCCTCGCCGATTTTGAGTTTCTTCCTTCCATTCTTCATGATTTTTATGAGTTTGCAACTTTGTTTTGAAGATTTTCGAGTATAAAGCAAGTTTTGGAGCTTTGAGGTTCAAGGCTCTCTCTCTCCCATTTTCCGAGCTAGGGTCGTTCTCCTCTCGATCTACAAGAGGTAAGGGCCGATCTTGAGCTTATGGCATGTTTTAAGTAAGTTTTAAGTAGATCTATGGGGTAGAATGCATGTTTAGTTTATGGTTAGGTTTATGGGTTCATGTTATGTTTTTGGACAATGTGGATGTTTGATGTGTTATAGATGGGGTTTAAGATAGTTTGAAGCCCCCAGGAACTTGTATGCTTGAGTATGTATGTTGTAGATTAGGAAAAATGCATGTTTGGATGATTTTGAGAGGCAAATGTGCATGAGGAACCAAGTTTCTGCCCTTTGGCAGAAACCAGGTTCGGCAGTCGAAGGACTTTCGGCCGCTGAACCTGCCTGGGAGGCCAGCCTTTCGGCTGCTGAAGCCTGCCCCCGAAAGAGGACTTTCGTCTCTGGAGGGCAGTTTCGGCTGCCGAAAGTGCCGCCGAACATGCATGAGTTTCGTCTCTGTCTGGGAGTTTCGGCCGCCGAAGGTGCCGCCGAACCTGCCTGACTTTCGGCTCTGGAGGGACTTTCGGCCGCCGAACCTGCCGCCGAAAGTGCCCTATTCAGCCTTCCTTTTCATGTTTTTGCATGAATGTTTTGAGGTGTTTTAGAGGGTTTTTGGGGGATATTTTTAGAGTTATGTTCTAGTTGTTTGGTCCCTCATTTGAGTCCACCTGTGTAGGTTCGGACCCGAGGAACCGAGGACCCCAGCAGTGAGTCAGCTGCTTCAGTCATTGTCAGAGCTAGTTGAGGTGAGTAGAATAAACACTTATGTTTTAAAGCAAATCAATATAAATTTGATCATGTTCATGCATCACGAATGATATGTGATATTCTAGGTTGTTTGCATTAGAATTCACGAATATGTTGCATTGCATAATTTGATGATGATGTGGATGGTTATTGGATGATCCTTAGTCCTCGATATGATGCGATGTGATATGATATTGTATGGTACAGAAGTCCAGGTTGTACCCATTCTACGTCCCTGGCACTATGTAAGAGAAAGTCCAGGTTGTACCCATTCTACGTCCCTGGCACATTGGAATGTTATGTTATGTTATGTTAAGAGAAAGACCGGTTGACCCATTCTACATCCTGGCACTTTGGAATGTAGAGGACTCTTGGTGACAATACCATCCGTGATGTGATTTGTCTGTGATGTGTTGCATTCCATTATAGCATATGATTTAAATGTTTTATTATTCTGCTCACTGGGCTCTAGTAGCTCACCCCTTTTCCCTAATCCCCCAGGGTTGCAGGTACAGGCTAGACAGAGAAGTCAAGGTGAATGAAGTCTTGAGTTGTAATAGTTAGCATGTGGACATGACAAATTGTATATTGATGTAAAAGTTATGAATAGTTATGTCATGTATATGCTGATTCTGAGATTGAGGTTTAGAAATTGTGCTTGACCGAGTTTGTATAGTAATCCCTTTGTAAACATGATCTATGTTTTATGATGCTTTTGTAACCAAACTCTATATATATAAATGTCACCCCATTGGGGCACTGTTGAGACTCCAAAGAGGAGTTAATGTTTATAACCATGTTATGTATAGTGCATGCACAGGTTGAGTTTGGTGAATGAATGTAAAGAAAAGTTCAAATTTTTATGTATGTTCTTGATCATGTATGGGATTAAACAGGTTTACAGGTTGTATGTCAGGCTTGCTACGGGTCTCGGCGGCCTTAAGCCGACCTGGATCCTAGCGCCGGTAACGGTCCGATTTTCGGGTCGTTACATAATGGTATCAGAGCCCTAGGTTCATATGGTCCGACCTAGAGTGTCGGGCTCATAGAGGTTATAGAAGGTCAAGCACAATAGGAAGATCATGTCCACTAGGATAGGATGTGGAGTCCTGTCTTGCATGATGATGTGAAATGCCATGATTATATGCATGTGCATTAATGATATGTGATGTATGTGATGCGGGTTCATGTGTGCCCACATGAACCATATGATGCTAATGTTTTTGTGTGATGTGCACTGTTTTCAGAAAACAAGATGAGAGGAACTCGTCGATCAGCAAGATTGACTGGAGTACCACCTGAGGATGAGGGCACGAGCGCTCGTCCTCCTGCATTGCCTAGGGCAATGTCAAGCAGGTCTAGCAGAGAAAGAGCAGTAAGAGACCCTAGAAGGTCTTTGGATCTGGGTAGAAGCAGATCAGTAAGGGGAACAGTTCAGGGGGGGATGTCAGAGGATATGGGGGATGAGATGGATGTGGACCAGAGGAGGGATGGCAGTTTAGGAGTGAGCATGTCGGAAGAGGGAATGGGAGAGTCCCAAGGAGGCACCCAGGCCTCGGGATTTGTTCAGCCACCTCACTACCCACCCTTTTCTCAAAACCCCGGGTATTCGATGGGAGGTATATCGGATTACCCCAGCTTTAATCCTTACCCATCTCACATGCCATACCCATCTTACTACCCACCATACCCACAGTATCCCATGTACCCACCTCCACCTTACTATCCAAATCCAGCAAACCCTACCCCAGGAGATGCTGTACCTCCTCCTCCACCAGCAGAACCCACAGTTCCAGAAATCCCAGTACCTAAGCCTAGCTCATCTGGTGAGAGCAAGGTCAAGATGACCGACTACATGAAGCTGGGTGCTCCTCAGTATGAAAAGGGGGATGACCCGTTTGTGTATCTTGAGAGGGTTAAGGTGATCACAGATGAGATTGGGGCTGATGATAGTAGAGCCATTCAGATGGCTGGGTTCACGCTTAAGTGCAAGAAGGCACGAGAGTGGTTTAAGAATTATGTGAACCCTAGGGTGGACAGCATGTCTTGGGAAGAGTTTGCAAACGAGTTTGCAGGATGGGCTTTCCCCGATAGTTCAAGGGAGCTGAAGATGATAGAGTTTGAACAGTTGAGGTAGACTGATGATATGAGTGTGGATGAGTTCACAGACAGATTCTTGGAGCTGTTGCCATTTGCAGGGCAAAATCTTGATTCAGACCAGAAGAAGTCAAGGAGGTATATCATGAAACTCCACTCCAGATATTCCTCCTTGATCCAGTTAGTAGATAGGGAGAGCTTCCATGCCATAGTGGATATGGCCCAGAAAATGGAGGCTAGTGCCATCATTCAGGGGACAGTTAAGCAGTCAGTGGCACAGCCCTCTGGTTCTAAGACCCCAGGCTCTTCTTCTTAGAGTGCAGCAGCTTCAGGTAGCAAACGGTGGAGTAACACCATTAGGAAGCTGAAGAAGAACAAGTTCTGGAACAATATCAAGTCCAGTCTGGGACTAGGGAGTGGCTCAAGCTCTGGTGCGAATAATGCAGTATGCAAGAAGTGTGGAAAGCCGCACAAGGGAGTTTGTCTGGTTGGGACGACAGCCTGCTTCAGATGCGGGCAAGAGGGACACATGGCACGGGAGTGTCCTAGGGCAGCTTTTGGGGCACAGTCCCAGCAGACAGCTTCAGGTAGTGTAGCGCAGCCAGCAGCTCCAGCCACGACTCAGGCCAGTGGCAGAGGCAGAGGGAGAGGGTCAGCCTCTTCTTCAGCGGGTTTCAGAGGTGAAGGTCCATCAGCTCCAGCACGGATCTTCACGATGACTCAGCAGGAGGCAGATGCATCTAACACCGTGGTGGCAGGTAACTTAGTCATTGGTTGTTCAGATGTGTATGCCTTGATGGACCCTGGTGCATCTCATTCCTTTATTGCTCCAAGAGCTGTAGAGAGGTTGGGTCTAATGGTCTCTGGGTTAGAGTGCCCTCTCTGGGTCAGTGGACCCAAGTGTGATCCATCAGTGGCAGAGTCAGTCTGCCAGTGCAGCCCAGTGTTTGTTGAGGGAAGATGCTTGTCCGCCGACCTGGTGGTTCTAGACTTGACAGATTTTAACGTCATTCTAGGGATGGACTGGTTATCTACCCATGGTGCTACCTTGGACTGCAGGGACAAGGTAGTCAAGTTCAGAGGTCAGGATGGGTTAGAGGTTGTCTTCAGAGGAGACAGGAGGGGTACACCCAGAGGTCTGATATCAGCTCTTCAGACTCGTAGGTTGCTTAGGAAGGGATGTCAGGGGTATTTGGCTCATGTGAGAGAGCTTAGCAGTCAGGTTAGAGAGCCCGCCTCGGTGCCAGTGGTCAGAGAGTTCTTAGATGTGTTCCCAGACGAGCTGCCAGGTTTACCACCTGCTAGGGAGATAGAGTTCGAGATAGAATTGATGCCTGGAACCCGACCGATCTCTATCCCTCCCTACAGGATGGCTCCAGCTGAGTTGAAGGAATTGAAAGAATAGTTGCAAGAACTGGTAGAAAAGGGCTTCATCCGACCGAGTACCTCACCTTGGGGTGCTCCAGTTCTATTTGCGACTTTGTATCGACTACAGGCAGTTGAACAAAGTCACTACCAAGAATAAGTACCCATTGCCAAGGATCGATGATCTATTCGACCAGCTAGCAGAAGCGGGTTGTTTCTCCAAAATAGATCTGAGATCTGGGTACCATCAGCTGAGGATAAGAGAGGGAGATGTGCCAAAGACAACTTTCAGGACCAGATATGGGCATTTTGAGTTCCTTGTAATGCCGTTCGGGTTAACCAACGCCCCTGCAGCATTCATGGATCTCATGAACAGAGTGTTTAGCCAGTACCTGGATCACTTTGTGATTGTCTTCATAGATGATATCTTAGTGTATTCTAGGAATGCAGAGGAGCATGCCCATCATCTGAGGTTGGTTCTACAGACCCTGAGGGAGCATGGCTTGTATGCCAAGTTCTCCAAGTGTGAGTTCTGGTTGAGGAGCATTTCATTCTTGGGGCATGTAGTGTCAGAAAATGGAATAGAGGTGGACCCCAAGAAGACAGAAACTGTGGCTAACTGGCCTAGACCCACTTCAGTGACAGAAATCAGGAGTTTCTTGGGTTTGGCGGGTTACTACAGGAGGTTCGTTCAGGACTTCTCCAAGATTGCAGCTCCTCTGACCAGGTTAACCAGAAAGAATCAGAAGTTTGTGTGGACCGACCAGTGCAAAGAGAGTTTTGAAGAGCTTAAGAAGAGATTAACGTCAGCGCTAGTGTTAGCTTTGCCAGCTAGCAGTGAGGACTTCACAGTGTTCTGTGATGCATCCCGAGTGGGGTTGGATTGTGTGCTAATGCAAAATGAAAGGGTGATTGCTTATGCTTTTAGGCAGCTGAAGAAGCATGAGTTGAATTACCCCACACATGACCTGGAGATGGCAGCAGTAATCTTTGCACTCAAGATGTGGAGGCACTACCTCTATGGGGTTAAATGTGAGATCTTCACAGATCATAAGAGCCTGCAGTACATCCTGAGTCAAAGAGATTTGAACTTGAGACAGAGAAGATGGGTAGAGCTGCTGAGTGACTATGATTGCAAGATTCAATACCATCCGGGTAAGGCGAATGTTGTGGCAGACGCCTGTAATACCCGGCTAGACCCCGATATCGGAATTCCTACGTTCCGGCGGATTTTCCGTTGGAAGTCGGGATTCGAGGATGTCGGAGCTTGCCCTAAGGGTATAAGAAAGGTTTTTAAGATGTTTTTTTAAGTGTTTTTATCATGTTTGCATGTTTTGAGTAAAGAAAATTGAGTTTTGAAATGAAAAGGCCAAGGGGACAAAAGCCAGGTTCGGCCGCCGAAGGTGAAGTTCGGCCGCCGAAAGTTGCATGGTTTCGCATGCACGTTAGGCCGCCGAAGGAAGAGTCGGTTGGCCACCACAAAAGCCCCTTTGCCCGAGACTTGAGTGTTAAACACTCTGTTTTTTGGGTCAAAGGTAGGTTCAAGCTCTCCTTGGTGTGATTTCTCATGTTTTCCTCAAATCTTGCATGTTTTAACTTGATTTGAGTTTTGTTTTAGAGTTTTGAGCAAAAGGAAGCAAAGTTGAGCACTTGGAGATTTTGAGTGAGTTTTTCCCTATCTCCAAGCTTGGATCATCAATCCTCTAGTTCTTCAAGAGGTAAGCATGGATCCTCACCTCCCCTTATGTTTAAAGCAAGTTTTAGAAGTTTTGGAGAGGTTTATGGCATGTTTTGGGGTATAAACATGAGTTTGAGCATATGTTGATCATATGCGTTTCTATGAGTTTTGTTGTTGTTTTTGGGGTTTGAGCTAGTTTTTAGGCCCCTATATGCATGAGATATGTTGTGTGTTAGTTGAGAAGTGTTGGTATGCATGTTATGGGTGTTTGATAGGATTTTGGAGGCTGAGAGCATGAGTTGTGCTCGGATTCTGCCTTTCTGGAGAATCCAGGTTCGGCCGCCGAAGCAAGGTTCGGCCGCCGAACCCCTTGTGGAGGCAGTTTCGGCTGCCAAACCTTGCCCCCGAAAGCTAGGCTTTTGGGTGAGAAAGAGACTTTCGGCCGCCGAAAGAGGGAGTTCGGCCGCCGAAAGTGCATGAGTTTCGTCTCTGGACGAGACTTTCGGCCGCCGAAGGTGCCGCCGAACATGCATGAGTTTCGTCTCTGGAGGGAGGTTTCGGCCGCCGAACCAGCCGCCGAAAGTGCCCAGTCCAGCCTTCTTTTGCCCATTGTTCCATGCATGCCTATGATGTTTTAGAGGGGTTTTGGGGAGATATTAAGAGTTATGTTTAAGTAAGTTTGGTCCTCATTTGAGTCCACCTGTGTAGGTACGGACCCGAGAGACCAAGGAGGCCCACAGAGTTAGAGTTACAGAGACTGCCCAGCAGTTGACAGAGGTGAGTGGAACAGAACTTTATTTTAAAAGTTAAGAATTGTTTTAGCATGTTTTAACTGTGATTTTTTATAGATTCCGCTCACTGGGCTTTAGCAGCTCATCCCTCTCCCTAACCCCATTTTTCAGGGCCTCAGAGAAGAGAAAGAGCAAGAGATAGCAAGGGTAAAAGGCTTATGTAATAGTATAGAAAAGTGGACATGATAATGATGTACAGTACAGAGTTTATGTAATGTATAGAAATGATGTAAAAGCAAGTTATATAGTGAGTGCTAGTATTGTGCTTGGCCCTAGTGCTTGTTATTCCTTTGTACATGATCCTTTTATGTTATATATGTTTGAGACAATGTTGTTATGAAAGCTAGGCTTGGTGCATGGTAGTATTGCTATCTCTGTAGTTACTGTATGGTACCATAGCAGGTATCACTCTTCGAGTGCATACAGACAGAGCATGCATAGTCCAGGCTTAGTGGATGAGAAAAGTTTCAAGAAAAGAAAAGATAGTCAAGCAAAGAAAGAAAAAAAACAATAATAGAGAAGAGTAAGTAACAGTTTTAAGTTTAAGTGTGATCATGTATGGGATTTATCAGGTACACAGAGTTAACAGTAGGCTTACTACGGGTCCCGGCGGCCTTAAGCCGATCTGGATCCTAGTGCCGGTGATGGTCCGGTAAGCGGGCTGTTACAGATTGGTATCAAAGCATAGGGCCTCTAGAGTACGGTGTGCTGAGCTAAGATGCTCAGGGATTCGAGATATCTCACATCGGAAAGAGGTTGTGTTAGAGGGCAAGCACAATAGGAAGATCATGTCCACTAGGATAGGATGTTGAGTCCTGTCTTGATGTGTAATGCCATGATTTTATGCATGTGCATTTCATGATATGCTATGATATGCTATGCTATGCTATGATATGCTATGCTATGCTATGATATGCTATGCTATGAGTTGAGGGTCATGTTGTTACATGGATCCTATGATGCTAAAGTTCATGTTATGTTTTCAGAAGCTAAGATGAGAGGAACCCGTCGATCAGCTAGATTGACTGGAGCTCCGCCCGAGAATGAGGGTATGGAAGGGCGTCCCCCTGCTTTGCCAAGAGCTATGTCCCAAAGGGCAGGCAGAGAAAGATCATCAAGGGACCCTAGAAGGTCTTTTGATGAAGGCAGGAGGGAGACAGAACAGAGAAGAAGATCGAGTGATACAAGGGAAGAGATGGAAGTGGATCCCAGAAGGGATGGAGGGTTAGGTGTTGGCATGACAGAGGAGGATGTGGGATCATCACAGGGAGGCGGTCAGGCCTCGGGGTATGGTTATCCACCCCACTATCAGCCCTACCCACAGGGCCCAGGATATTCGATGGGAGGTACATCGGATCATCCGAGTTTTCACCCATATCCCACATATATGCCTTATCCACCGTATTACCCCCCATATCCACCATATCCCATGTATCCACCCTCACCTTTTTACCCCAGTCCAGCATACTCTACACCAGAAAGTTCTGCACCTCCACCACCACCACCAGTGGTACAACCAGAAGCCCCAGTTATCCAAACACCTCAACCTGGCCCATCTGTGAGGAGCAAGGTAAAGATGACTGATTACCTAAAGTTAGATGCGCCGAAGTATCAATCAGGAGATGATCCGTTTGAGTACATTAAAGCAGTCAAGATGATAGCAGATGAGCTAGGGGCAGATGATACCAGAGCCATTCAGATGGCAGGGTTCACTTTAAAATGTAAGAAGGCGAAGGAATGGTTTGGCGTCTATGTGGACCCTAGGTTGGATAACTTGTCTTGGGAGGAGTTTGCTAATGAGTTTGCCGGATGGGCATTCCCAGATAGTTCGAAAGAGCTAAAGATGATAGAGTTTGAGCAGCTCAAGCAGACAGAGGATATGAGTATTGATGAGTTTACTGACAGGTTTCTGGAGTTGCTGCGGTATGCAGGACAGGCCTATGATACTGAACAGAAAAAGGCTAGGAGGTATGCGATGAAACTGCATTCCAGGTATTCCTCCTTGATCCATGCAGCCGAGAGGGAGAGTTTCCACACCGTGGTGGATTTAGCACGGAGGATGGAGGCTAGTGCCATTATACAGGGTACAGTGAAACAGCAGCCGGCACAGTCCTCAGGTTCTAAGACCCCAGGTAGGGGTAAGTCAGATCCCTCTTCACAGGGTGCAGCAACTTCCAGTGGTAAGAAGTGGAGTGGTTCCACTCAGAAGTCGAGGAAGAATAAGTTCTGGAACAAGATTAAAGCAGGTCTGGGATTAGGCAGTGGCATGAGTTCAGGTTCAGAGGTTCCAGTGTGTAGTAGGTGCGGTAAAGCGCACAGAGGAGTTTGTCGCTTTGGGATTACAGGATGTTACAGGTGCGGCCAGGAGGGACACATGGCTCGTGAGTGCCCTCAGGCAGCTTTCACGGCACCATCCCAGCAGACAGCTCCAGCTAGCATGCCACAGCCACCCGTTTCATTTATGACGCAGGGCAGAGGCAGAGGGAGAGGGTCAGCCTCTTCATCTGCAGGTCCCAGAGGTGGAGGTCTGTTAGCTCCGGCGCGGATTTTCACGATGACACAGCAGGAGGCAAACACTTCTAACACCGTGGTGTCAGGTAACCTTCTCATTGGGTGTTCTGAGGTGTATGCTTTGTTAGACCCTGGTGCTTCACATTCCTTTGTTGCTCCCAGAGCCATAGAGAGAGTGGGTTTGATGACGTCTGGGTTAGAGTGTCCCCTATGGGTCAGTGGCCCTAAGTGTGATCCATCGTTGGCAGAGACAGTCTGTCGACATAGTCCAGTGTTTATAGATGGTAGATGCCTTCCAGCTGACCTTGTGGTTCTAGAGTTGACAGATTTTGACGTCATTCTAGGGATGGATTGGCTATCTGCATATGGTGCTACCTTGGACTGCAGAGACAAGGTAGTTAAGTTCAGAGATGAGGATGGATCTGAGTTTGTCTTCAGAGGAGACAGGAGGGGCACGCCTAGAGGTCTGATATCAGCCCTACAGGCTCGTAGGTTGCTCCGGAGGGGATGTCAGGGGTATCTAGCTCATGTGAGAGAGCTAGACAGTCAGGTTAGGGACCCCAGTTCAGTGCCCGTAGTCAGAGAGTTCCCAGATGTGTTTCCAGATGAGCTTCCAGGACTACCACCTGATAGGGAAATAGAGTTCGAGATTGAGTTAGTGCCTGGTACCAGACCGATCTCTATTCCTCCCTACAGGATGGCACCAGCAGAGCTTAAGGAGTTGAAAGAGCAGCTACAGGAGTTGGTAGACAAGGGTTTCATCCGTCCGAGTACCTCACCCTGGGGTGCTCCAGTGTTGTTTGTCAAGAAGAAGGATGGATCCCTTAGACTTTGTATCGACTACAGGCAGTTGAACAAAGTCACTACCAAGAATAAGTATCCTCTACCCAGGATCGATGATCTATTCGACCAGCTAGCAGGAGCAGGTTGTTTTTCTAAGATAGATCTGAGATCGGGCTATCATCAGCTGAGAATCAGGGAAGAGGATGTACCTAAGACAGCTTTCAGGACCAGATATGGGCATTATGAGTTCTTAGTGATGCCGTTCGGGTTAACTAACGCCCCTGCAGCATTCATGGATCTCATGAACCGAGTTTTCAGAGAGTACCTGGATCACTTTGTTATTGTCTTCATAGATGATATCTTGGTGTATTCCAGGAATGCAGAGGAGCATGCCCATCATCTGAGGATAGTCCTACAGACCTTGAGAGAGCATGGTTTATATGCCAAGTTCTCCAAGTGTGAGTTTTGGCTAAGGAGCATTTCATTCTTGGGGCATGTAGTGTCAGATCAAGGTATAGCAGTGGACCCCAAGAAGATAGAAGCTGTAGCCAATTGGCCTAGACCCACCACAGTGACAGAGGTCAAGAGTTTCTTGGGTTTGGCAGGCTACTACAGGAGGTTCGTTCAGGACTTCTCCAAGATAGCGGCTCCTATGACCAGATTAACCAGAAAGAACCAAAGATTCACATGGTCTGACCAATGTGAAGAGAGTTTCAAAGAGTTAAAGAAAAGATTAACTTCAGCACCGGTTTTAGCTCTGCCTACGAGTGATGAGGACTTCACAGTATTCTGTGATGCGTCCCGAGTGGGATTAGGTTGTGTGTTAATGCAGAATAACAGAGTAATAGCTTATGCTTCTAGACAGCTGAAGAAGCACGAGCTGAACTATCCAACACACGATCTTGAGATGGCAGCTGTTATCTTTGCACTCAAGATGTGGAGGCATTACCTCTATGGGGTGAAATGTGAGATCTTTACCGATCATAAGAGCCTACAGCACATCCTGAGTCAGAGAGAGTTAAACTTGAGGCAGAGACGGTGGGTGGAATTGCTTAGTGATTATGATTGCAGGATCCAGTATCATCCGGGAAAGGCAAATGTTGTAGCCGATGCCTTAAGCCGGAAATCACTAGGCAGTTTATCTCACATTACAGCAGAGAGGAGGCCGGTGGTGAAGGACTTCTACAGGTTAGTTGAGGAAGGGCTACGGTTAGAGGTAACTGGTACAGGTGCTTTAATTGCACAGATGAGAGTTACACCCGTGTTTCTGGAGCAGGTGGCTCAGAAACAACATGAGGATCCAGTGTTGGTCAAGATTGCCAGGACTGTTCAGTCAGGCAAGAGCGAAGAGTTCAGATTCGACGACCAAGGGATTCTCCGCTACGGGCATAGACTATGTGTACCAGATGATATTAGTTTGAAAGGAGACATTATGAGAGAAGCTCATAATGCGAGATATAGCATTCACCCTGGAGCCACCAAGATGTATCAAGATCTGAAGAAAGTTTATTGGTGGCCAGCAATGAAGAGAGAAGTGGCACAGTTTGTGTCAGCCTGCGAGATATGTCAAAGGGTGAAGCTAGAGCACCAGAAGCCGGCTGGAATGCTTAACCCACTGCCGATTCCAGAATGGAAATGGGAGAACATAGCGATGGATTTTGTAGTGGGGTTACCGGCGACGTCCAACAGACTAGACTCCATATGGGTGATTGTGGATAGACTGACTAAATCTGCTCACTTCATTCCTGTCAGGAGTGGCTACTCTGTGGACAAGCTAGCGCAGGTGTATCTTGAGGAAGTTGTGAGGTTGCATGGGGCTCCTGTTTCTATAGTGTCTGACAGAGGACCCCAGTTTACCTCCAGGTTTTGGCGAAGTCTGCAAGAGGCTATGGGCACAAGATTAGACTTCAGCACTGCTTTCCATCCACAGACTGACGGACAGTCAGAGAGGACCATCCAGACCATAGAAGATATGCTTCGAATGTGTGTGCTAGATTTTGGCGGATCTTGGAGGCAGCATCTACCCTTAGTGGAGTTTGCCTACAACAATAGTCATCATGCTAGCATAGGGATGGCCCCATATGAAGCTCTGTATGGGAGGAAGTGCAGGTCACCAGTTTGTTGGGAAGAGGTTGGAGAAAGGTCCCTAGCAGGGCCTGAGTTAGTAGAGATCACGAACAGGGTGGTGCCCATTATCAGAGAGAGGCTCAAGACTGCTGTTAGTCGGCAGAAGAGCTATGCAGACGTTCGCAGAAAGCACATAGAGTTTGAGGAGGGGGATCTGGTTTTGTTGAAGGTGTCTCCAATGAAAGGGGTGGTTCGTTTTGGGAGAAAAGGTAAGCTGGCTCCGCGGTACATTGGACCTTTTGAGATTTTACAGAAGGTTGGAAATGTGTCGTATAAGCTTGATTTGCCTATGTCTATGGAAAGAATCCATCCAGTCTTCCATGTTTCGATGCTAAGGAAGTTTGTGTCAGATCCGAGTAAGGTTCTTAGCGAACCAGATGTGGAGATCCTAGGAGATCTCACGTATGTAGAACAACCAGTGCGGATCATTGACACCCAGATCAGAAAGCTAAGGAACAAGGAGATCCCGATGGTAAAAGTCCTCTGGAACCACCATAACATAGAAGAGTGCACCTGGGAGACACGGGAGTCTATGCTCCAACAGTACCCCCATCTCTTTTGAGGTTAGTTCTAGTTTCTTTTGTTCTTTATGTGCCTTATGTTCTGTTATGAGTATGTTTGAGTTAGAGAGGAACATTCGGGGACGAATGTTCTTAAGGGGGGGAGAATGTAATACCCGGCTAGACCCCGATATCGGAATTCCTACGTTCCGGCGGATTTTCCGTTGGAAGTCGGGATTCGAGGATGTCGGAGCTTGCCCTAAGGGTATAAGAAAGGTTTTTAAGATGTTTTTTTAAGTGTTTTTATCATGTTTGCATGTTTTGAGTAAAGAAAATTGAGTTTTGAAATGAAAAGGCCAAGGGGACAAAAGCCAGGTTCGGCCGCCGAAGGTGAAGTTCGGCCGCCGAAAATTGCATGGTTTCGCATGCACGTTAGGCCGCCGAAGGAAGAGTCGGTTGGCCACCACAAAAGCCCCTTTGCCCGAGACTTGAGTGTTAAACACTCTGTTTTTTGGGTCAAAGGTAGGTTCAAGCTCTCCTTGGTGTGATTTCTCATGTTTTCCTCAAATCTTGCATGTTTTAACTTGATTTGAGTTTTGTTT
The DNA here is from genome assembly GCF_001659605.2 of Manihot esculenta. Lineage (NCBI taxonomy): Eukaryota > Viridiplantae > Streptophyta > Magnoliopsida > Malpighiales > Euphorbiaceae > Manihot > Manihot esculenta. The sequence continues at coordinate 20,315,857 of NC_035170.2, forward strand.
TAGAGTTTTGAGCAAAAGGAAGCAAAGTTGAGCACTTGGAGATTTTGAGTGAGTTTTTCCCTATCTCCAAGCTTGGATCATCAATCCTCTAGTTCTTCAAGAGGTAAGCATGGATCCTCACCTCCCCTTATGTTTAAAGCAAGTTTTAGAAGTTTTGGAGAGGTTTATGGCATGTTTTGGGGTATAAACATGAGTTTGAGCATATGTTGATCATATGCGTTTCTATGAGTTTTGTTGTTGTTTTTGGGGTTTGAGCTAGTTTTTAGGCCCCTATATGCATGAGATATGTTGTGTGTTAGTTGAGAAGTGTTGGTATGCATGTTATGGGTGTTTGATAGGATTTTGGAGGCTGAGAGCATGAGTTGTGCTCGGATTCTGCCTTTCTGGAGAATCCAGGTTCGGCCGCCGAAGCAAGGTTCGGCCGCCGAACCCCTTGTGGAGGCAGTTTCGGCTGCCAAACCTTGCCCCCGAAAGCTAGGCTTTTGGGTGAGAAAGAGACTTTCGGCCGCCGAAAGAGGGAGTTCGGCCGCCGAAAGTGCATGAGTTTCGTCTCTGGACGAGACTTTCGGCCGCCGAAGGTGCCGCCGAACATGCATGAGTTTCGTCTCTGGAGGGAGGTTTCGGCCGCCGAACCAGCCGCCGAAAGTGCCCAGTCCAGCCTTCTTTTGCCCATTGTTCCATGCATGCCTATGATGTTTTAGAGGGGTTTTGGGGAGATATTAAGAGTTATGTTTAAGTAAGTTTGGTCCTCATTTGAGTCCACCTGTGTAGGTACGGACCCGAGAGACCAAGGAGGCCCACAGAGTTAGAGTTACAGAGACTGCCCAGCAGTTGACAGAGGTGAGTGGAACAGAACTTTATTTTAAAAGTTAAGAATTGTTTTAGCATGTTTTAACTGTGATTTTTTATAGATTCCGCTCACTGGGCTTTAGCAGCTCATCCCTCTCCCTAACCCCATTTTTCAGGGCCTCAGAGAAGAGAAAGAGCAAGAGATAGCAAGGGTAAAAGGCTTATGTAATAGTATAGAAAAGTGGACATGATAATGATGTACAGTACAGAGTTTATGTAATGTATAGAAATGATGTAAAAGCAAGTTATATAGTGAGTGCTAGTATTGTGCTTGGCCCTAGTGCTTGTTATTCCTTTGTACATGATCCTTTTATGTTATATATGTTTGAGACAATGTTGTTATGAAAGCTAGGCTTGGTGCATGGTAGTATTGCTATCTCTGTAGTTACTGTATGGTACCATAGCAGGTATCACTCTTCGAGTGCATACAGACAGAGCATGCATAGTCCAGGCTTAGTGGATGAGAAAAGTTTCAAGAAAAGAAAAGATAGTCAAGCAAAGAAAGAAAAAAAACAATAATAGAGAAGAGTAAGTAACAGTTTTAAGTTTAAGTGTGATCATGTATGGGATTTATCAGGTACACAGAGTTAACAGTAGGCTTACTACGGGTCCCGGCGGCCTTAAGCCGATCTGGATCCTAGTGCCGGTGATGGTCCGGTAAGCGGGCTGTTACAACGCCTTAAGCCGAAAATCACTCGGCAGTCTATCCCACATATCGGCAGAGAGGAGGCCAGTAGTGAAGGAGTTTTACAAGCTCGTTGATGAAGGTCTTCAGTTGGAGTTGTCTGGTACAGGTGCTTTGATTGCTCATATGAGAGTGGCACCCGTGTTTCTGGAGCAGGTGGCTCAGAAACAACATGAGGACCCAGAGTTAGTGAAAATTGCCAGGACTGTTCAGTCGGGCAAGGATAGTGAGTTTAGATTCGACAACAAGGGGATCCTCCGCTATGGGAGTCGTTTGTGTGTACCAGATGACATAGGGCTAAAGGGAGACATTATGAGAGAGGCTCATAATGCAAGATACAGCGTTCACCCTGGAGCCACCAAAATGTACCAAGATTTGAAGAAAGTTTGTTGGTGGCCAGCTATGAAGAGAGAAGTGGCACAGTTTGTGTCAGCCTGCGAAGTGTTTCAGAGGGTGAAGCTGGAACATCAGAAGCCGGCTGGAATACTTAACCCGCTACCTATTCCAGAGTGGAAATGAGAAAATATAGCTATGGACTTCATAGTGGGGTTACCGGCGACGTCCAACAGATTGGACTCCATATGGGTGATTGTGGACAGACTCACCAAATCTGCTCACTTCATCCCTGTCAGGAATGGCTATTCTGTGGACAAGTTGGCGCAGGTGTATGTTGATGAGATCGTTAGGCTGCATGGGGTTCCTGTTTCAATAGTGTCCGATAGAGGGCCCCAGTTCACCTCCAGATTTTGGCGGAGTCTGCAGAACGCCATAGGTACCAGGTTGGATTTTAGCACTGCTTTCCATCCACAGATGGACGGACAATTAGAAAGGACCATCCAGACAATAGAGGATATGCTCAGAATGTGTGTGATGGACTTTGGCGGTTCTTGGAGGCAGCATCTACCTTTGGTGGAGTTTGCCTACAATAACAGCCATCATGCTAGCATCGGGATGGCTCCATATGAAGCTTTGTATGGGAGGAAGTGCAGATCACCTGTTTGCTGGGAAGAAGTTGGAGAAAAGGCCTTGGCAGGGCCTGAGCTAGTAGAGATTACCAGCAGGGTAGTACCCATAATCAGAGAAAGGATCAAGACTGCTGCAAGCAGACAAAAGAGTTATGCAGACATCCGCAGAAGACAGGTAGAGTTTCAGGAGGGGGATCTGGTATTGCTCAAGGTGTCTCCTATGAAAGGAGTGGTTCGCTTTGGGAAGAAAGGTAAACTAGCCCCACGATACATCGGACCCTTTGAAATCTTGCAAAAGATTGGGAATGTGTCGTACAAGCTGGATTTACCTGCTTCAATGGAGAGAATCCATCCGGTTTTCCATGTTTCCATGTTGAGGAAGTTCGTGTCAGATCCGGGTAAGGTTCTTAGTGAGCCTGATGTGGAGATCCAAGAAGATCTCACCTATGTTGAGCAGCCAGTACGGATCATAGACACCCAGATCAGGAAGTTGAGGAACAAGGAAATCCCGATGGTGAAAGTCCTTTGGAACCACCACAATATGGAAGAATGCACTTGGGAGACACGGGAGTCCATGCTCCAGCAATACCCTTATCTTTTCTAAGGTTAGTTCCTTGTGAGTTCATGTGTTTTATATGTATGATATGTTGTATGCTTTGCATGTGCTAGTTGAGAAACACTCGGGGACGAATGTTCTTAAGGGGGGGAGAATGTAATATCCGGCTAGACTCCGGTATCGGAATTCCTACCGTCCGGTGGAATCTCGGATGTCGGAGACCTCTAGAAGGGTAAAACTATGTTTTCATAAAATGTTTTAATGTGTTTTATGTTTTAAGCATGAAAGAAAATGAGTTTTTGCATGAAAACAACCTTGGAGGAAAACTCAGGTTCGGCCGCCGAACCTCAAGTTCGGCCGCCGAACATGCATGCGCTTCGGGTGTGCCTTAGGCCCCCGAAAGCATAAGTGAGGGAAGTCCAGGTTCGGCCGCCGAACCTCATGTTCGGCCGCCAAACTTGCATGTGTTGCGGAGGCACGTTCGGCTCCCGAATGTGGCCTGGCCAGCCACCTATAAAGGGGTCCCTTAGCCGAAAACGGGCGAACTTTTCTCCCCATTTTCGGCCAAGGTGAGCTCTCCATCGTCCCTCACCGATTTTGAGTTTCTTCCTTCCATTCGTCATGATTTTTATGAGTTTGCAACTTTGTTTTGAAGATTTTTGAGTATAAAGCAAGTTTTGGAGCTTTGAGGTTCAATGAACTCTCTCTCTCTCTCCCATTTTCCGAGCTAGGGTCGTTCTCCTCTCGATCTACAAGAGGTAAGGGCCGATCTTGAGCTTATGGCATGTTTTAAGTAAGTTTTAAGTAGATCTATCGGGTAGAATGCATGTTTAGTTTATGGTTAGGTTTATGGGTTCATGTTATGTTTTTGGACAATGTGGATGTTTGATGTGTTGTAGATGGGGTTTAAGATAGTTTGAAGCCCCTAGGAACTTGTATGCTTGAGTATGTATGTTGTAGATTAGGAAAAATGCATGTTTGGATGATTTTGGGAGGCAAATGTGCATGAGGAACCAAGTTTCTGCCCTTTGGCAGAAACCAGGTTCGGCAGCCGAAGGACTTTCGGCCGCCGAACCTGCCTGGGAGGCCAGCCTTTCGGCTGCCGAAGCCTGCCCCCGAAAGAAGACTTTCGTCTCTGGAGGGCAGTTTCGGCCGCCGAAAGTGCCGTCGAACATGCATGAGTTTCGTCTCTGTCTGGGAGTTTCGGCCGCTGAAGGTGCCGCCGAACCTGCCTGACTTTCGGCTCTGGAGGGACTTTCGGCCGCCGAACCTGCCGCCGAAAGTGCCCTGTTCAGCCTTCCTTTGCATGTTTTTGCATGGATGTTTTGAGGTGTTTTAGAGGGTTTTTGGGGGATGTTTTTAGAGTTATGTTCTAGTTGTTTGGTCCCTCATTTGAGTCCACCTGTGTAGGTTCGGACCCGAGGAACCGAGGACCCCAGCAGTGAGCCAGCTGCTTCAGTCATTGTCAGAGCTAGTTGAGGTGAGTAGAATAAACACTTATGTTTTAAAGCAAATCAATATAAATTTGAGCATGTTCATGCATCACGAATGATATGTGATATTCTAGGTTGTTTGCATTAGAATTCACGAATATGTTGCATTGCATAATTTGATGATGATGTGGATAGTTATTGGATGATCCTTAGTCCTCGATATGATGCGATGTGATATGATACTGTATGGTACGGAAGTCCAGGTTGTACCCATTCTACGTCCCTGGCACTATGTAAGAGAAAGTCCAGGTTGTACCCATTCTACGTCCCTGGCACATTGGAATGTTATGTTATGTTATGTTAAGAGAAAGACCGGTTGACCCATTCTACGTCTCGGCACTTTGGAATGTAGAGGACTCTTGGTGATAATACCATCCGTGATGTGATTTGTCTGTGATGTGTTGCATTCCATTATAGCATATGATTTAAATGTTTTATTATTCTGCTCACTGGGCTCTAGTAGCTCACCCCTTTTCCCTAATCCCCCAGGGTTGCAGGTACAGGCTAGACAGAGAAGTCAAGGTGAATGAAGTCTTGAATTGTAATAGTTAGCATGTGGACATGACGAATTGTATATTGATGTAAAAGTTATGAATAGTTATGTCATGTATATGCTAATTCTGAGATTGAGGTTTAGAAATTGTGCTTGATCGAGTTTGTATAGTAATCCCTTTTGTAAACATGATCTATATTTTATGATGCTTTTGTAACCAAACTCTATATATATAAATGTCACCCCATTGGGGCACTGTTGAGACTCCAAAGAGGAGTTAATGTTTATAACCATGTTATGTATAGTGCATGCACAGGTTGAGTTTGGTGAATGAATGTATAGAAAAGTTCAAATTTTTATGTATGTTCTTGATCATGTATGAGATTAAACAGGTTTACAGGTTGTATGTCAGGCTTGCTACGGGTCTCGGCGGCCTTAAGCCGACCTGGATCCTAGCGCCGGTAACGGTTCGATTTTCGGGTCGTTACACATAATAAGAGAAATTACAAGCATAAAGCAAAAACCATCTGAGGACCTATATGATTATTGGGAAAGGTTTGAAAGACTTTGCACAGAATGCCCTCAACATGACATGTCAGACAAGGCCCTTATACAATTCTTCTATGGAGGATTATCTCCCTCAGAGAGAAAATTCATTTATGTAACCTGTGGAGGCTCCATTGAAGACAAAACACCTAGACAAATGAGAGAATTAATCTCCACTCTTGCAGCCTCATCTAGGCAATATGGAGAAGAGAGGCAACTACAAAGGGCCAATGAGGTAAATTTTCCTACTATGTCTGAACCAACATCTGTTATAAAAAATGCTGTGGTGGATGTGGTACAACAGATTCAAGCACCCCAGCCACCTAGGCCATGTGGGATTTGTTTATGTGTGGGACACCCAACTGATCAATGTCCCACACTCCAAGAAGACCATCATCAAGCCAACGCCATTGGGAGGTACAACAACCAGCCTAGATATGATCCATACTCCAACACCTATAATCCAGGTTGGAGAGACCATCCCAATTTCAGCTATGGAAAGGGCAACACTGATCAGAATCACTAAGGTTACCAAAGAAGCCAAGTCCAACCAGCACCTCCAATGGACAATAACACTATGAATGAGGTAGTGAAGACCTTGCAAATGATACAACAACAGATGGGACAAATGGCCACCTCCATAAACAGATTGGAAGCTCAAGGAAAGTTGCCATCCCAGACTGAGGCAAATCCCAAACAATATGTAAGTGCCATTACTTTGAGAAGTGGGAAAGAGCTTCAAGATGCAAGATTTGAGGAGGAAAAGCAAGTTGAACCAAAGCATGCATCATCTGAGACACCCTCTGCACAACATCCAAGGCAATCTGAAGCCTCCTCATCGCATTCTGCACCACCTCCTGCGCAAAGAGCTGACCCGAAGGTAAGTTTTCACATCCCACCTCCTTTTCCAAAAAGATTTGAAAGAACTCAAAAAGAAAAAGAAAAAAAGGAGATCCTTGAGACCTTCAGAAAAGTGGAGATCAACATACCACTGCTAGATGATGTCAAGCAGATTCCAAGGTACGCAAAATTTCTGAAAGAGTTGTGCACCAGCATAAGAAAGCTAGCTGAAAGAGAGAAAGTAAGTTTAGGTGAGGTAGTCACTGCTGTTATTAAAAGAGAACTCCCTACTAAATGCAAGGACAAAGGTATGTTTTCTATCTCTTGCAAAATTGGGAATGTTGGTATCAAAAAAGCCATGTGTGATCTTGGTGCATCTATCAATGTCATGCCTCTCTCCATCTATAAATCTCTCAATGCATGTGCACTAAAAGAAACAAGAGTTGTGATACAATTGGCTGATAGATCTGTGGTATACCCCATAGGTGTTCTAGAAGATGTGTTAGTCCAAGTAGATGAACTTGTCTTTCCTGCTGATTTTTATGTGATTGATACTAAGGAAGATAGTTGCAATACTAGTTCTGATATTCTTCTTGGACGTCCTTTCTTGAGTACTGCTAGAACTAAAATTGATGTGCATGATGGTACTCTCACCATGGAATTTAAAGGGGAAGTAATTAAGTACAATGTCTATGATGCCATGAAATACCCACATGACATGACCCCTGTTTATGGTCTTGATATTATTGACTGTTTGAGCCAAGATGTGTTTAATGAGAATCAAGATTGTGTTTTAAATGATGATCTTTGCAGGATTGAAAACCTGAAACTGAAAGAGACAATCTGCAGCATTCAGCAAGTTGAGATCGAGCAGACAGAAGACATTCAGCCGCCGAACACAGCCCACTTTCGGCCGCCGAACCCTACTGCTCCACAGACACCAGATTTTGTTGCGCCACTTTTGCAACACATTGCGCAAAAAGAAGATATGCTTCGGCCACCGAACATCCTTCGGCCGCCGAACCCCACTGACTTGCGGAAGCCGAATCCATCGCCACAGCTCATTCCGCAAACTGAAGAAATTCGGCCACCGAACTCAGACACTTTTCGGCCGCCGAACATCTCCCAGCAAAATCCAACATAAGCAAGCTCTTCCATCCCACCTTCTTTGCAGACAAGCTCAGAACAATGCCTTCCTGAATCTGAAGAAACCAAGGAAGACCTCCTTGAACAAATCTTCCTTGCTCAGTCTGATGAGCCATGGTACGCCGATATGGTAAACTACTTGGCCACAGGTAACTTACCTTCTGACATGCCTAAGCACACTAAAGATAAAATAAAAAAGGATGCCAAATACTATGTTTGGGATGAGCCATATTTGTGGAAACATTGTGCTGACCAAATGATAAGGAGATGCATTCCTGATCAAGAAATAGCCTCTGTACTTACTTTTTGTCATTCATATAGTTGTGGGGGACACTTTGGCCCACGGAAAACTGCTCATAAGATACTTGAAAGTGGCCTATTTCGGCCCACCATGTTTCGAGATGCTTTTCTGTTTTGCAGGACATGTGCTAGGTGTCAACAAACTGGAAATTTGAGCAAAAGAAATCAAATGCCACAAAACCCCATCATGGTCTGTGAGGTATTTGATGTTTGGGGCATAGACTTCATGGGACCATTCTCACCATCCTTTGGGTACACTTATATCATCCTTGCAGTAGATTACGTATCCAAGTGGGTGGAGGCTAGAGCAACTAAGACTGATGATGCCAAGGCAGTGGTAGACTTTGTGAAAACCAATATCTTTGCCAGACATGGAGTACCAAAAGCAATCATCAGTGATCGAGGGACCCATTTTTGCAATAGGGTAGTGGAAAGCCTTCTCAGAAAACACAATGTGATCCATAGAACATCCACAGCCTACCACCCTCAGACGAATGGACAAGCTGAAGTGTCCAACAGAGAAATCAAAGCCATCCTTGAAAAGACAGTTTCTCCCAACCGAAAGGATTGGAGCTTAAGATTAGAGGATGCCTTATGGGCCTATAGAACAGCCTACAAGACTCCCATAGGTATGTCTCCTTATAGACTTGTCTATGGGAAAGCTTGTCACCTCCCAGTTGAGCTTGAGCACAAGGCATATTGGGCTGTAAAGAATTGCAACATGAACCTCAAAGAAGCCGGACACCATCGCAAGTTACAACTGCAAGAGCTTGAGGAAATAAGACGAGATGCATATGAGAACTCTTGGAACTACAAAACAAATACCAAAGCCTCCCATGACAATCATCTCTCAAGAAAACAATTTGAGGTTGGTGATAAAGTCTTACTCTTTGACTCTCTTCTGAAACTGTTCCCAGGAAAGCTACGGTCTAGGTGGATTGGACCATTCATTGTAGAACATGCATACCCACATGGAGCTGTAGACATCCGAAGCATTGAAACTGGAAAAATCTTCAAGGTGAATGGACATCATCTGAAACCATACTTTGAAGGGTTCGCAGTACAAGTAGTGGAAGAAATTCCACTACAACATCCTTCTGCCTAGAGAATCATGCCATGCACACCACACCCCAGGGAAGTACTCAGTTTCTTTTGTCCTCTTCTCTCTTCTCTTCTCCTCTTCTCTCTTCTTTTACATTGAGGACAATGCATAATTTAAGTGTGGGGGTGCATATCTCTCTTCTTCTTTCTTCTTCTTCTTCTTCTCTTCTCCTCTTCTACAAAATCTTCATGCGATTTCTCATGCTTTCAGATTGCAAAAATTTTTCTTTTTCCTTCCAGTTTTAAATTTCTTTCAAGTTAATTAGCCACAGTTGAATTTTAATTTGTTTATGCTTTCAATAAAACACACACAACCACAACCTTCTTCTTCCTTTTTGTTTTGCTCTACTCAAACTGATGAACTATGTTGGATGAGTTTTTCTTTCCATGACCCCATTGATGTGATAACTCTTTAAACTTATGTTGAATCAATTGCAGTGAGTTGTATTCATGTTTGAGAATTGCCTTTTGAATTGAATCTTTGAATTTGCCATGGTGAAAAATGTATTGATGACCCTCAATTGATTGAGAATAAATTAAAGTTGTGTGAATGAACTTAATGTGACTTGATTTAGCAATTGGTGTTGATTTGCCCAAATCATTGAGAAAAAGAAAATTCAGCAAAGGCAAAGCCCTCAAAAGCACAAAACAAGAAAATATTCCAATGGACAAAAAGACTATGAAAAGAGCTAGTAGCCACTTGGAAAGGTGATCAACTGAGTAACTGGGGGTGGGTATCACAAATATGTACCTTCACGTCAAAAGGTTGGTGATCTTTTCAAGCAAAATCTAAAGTTCAAAAGCCTGAATAAAGTACTTCAAGATAAGGGCAAGTCAATCCAAAAGCTAGAAAAAGTCTTAACAAATTAATATGCATGTCTCTCTTGAGGAAAACAAATCCTAGCCATGGTAAGCAAAGGGAAACAAGGAAAGAAGGTGAGTAATCTTCATGCATATATTCTTCACTGTAATGCTTCAAAATAAGTGTCTAGAGTATGAGCTAAAGTGGTAATAAGGATCTAGAAGAAGAAAACTTATTTGACTATGTTTATTTGCTTGAGGACAAGCAAAAGCTTAAGTGTGGGGGTATTTGATAGAGCATATTTTAGCCCATATTTTCATGATCTTATTGATGTTTGTTTGCACCTATTCTACCTAATTATGTGGTTTTAATCATATTTTGCAAGTATTAGGTGTGAAGAAACAATTTGGAGAAAATGCTCTTAAAAATGCCAAAAGAAGCCAAAACTAGAGAAGTAACCTTCGGAGGCAACTTTCGGAAGCCAAAAATCAGTCACCTTCGGTGGCAACCTTCGGCGGCCGAAAGAGGACTCCAGAGACGAAAGTCGACCACCTTCGGCGGCACCTTCGGCCGCCGAACCTTGTGTCCAGAGCCGAAAGTCCAGCCTCCGAAACTCACTTTAGGCAGCCGAAAATGCACTCCAATGCACACTTTCCTTATTCAAGAAGCCATATCCCAAGTTGCCATATTTGAGGAGCCAAACAAGGGAAGTATTTTGAGATCCAAATCTTCAAGATTCACATTCAAATATTGGATTTCAAGATCAAGCTTATTAAGGAAGCCAAATCCAAAGATCACATATTTCCCACTTAGTATCATGCACATTCAAAATTCAAAAGGAGGCTCCACCTTCCTCATTAGTGCATGGGCAATCTCTTGGACTTAATGTACAATATCTTGAGGATCTTGGACAGCTATGAAAAGACCAAAGTGCCCCCACTTGCCTTCTATCACATGTGACTCGTTTTTGCCTTCACTCATGCACAAACAAGGCACATGCAACACTAAGGACACTTTGGACAGCCTCTAAAAGTCTCCTGGACTTCCATGAAACCCTAGGCAGCCTTTCAAGACATATTTAAAGGCTTTAAGAAGACAAGAAAGCAGATTTGGTTCCCCCACTTCTCCACAAATTCGGCAAGGCTCCAAGGCCTCTCTCCACACTTTAGTTCTTCATCTTCTTCTTTCTTTTCATCTATTTTCTATTTTGGTTCAGCCATGAATGGCTGAAACCCTCTTTCTAGTTGAAGTTTGATTGAAACTAAGGTTGTTTAAAGGGTTGTGAGATCTGAACAGAAACTATTGTCTTTGATTTTATTCAATATTCATGCAATTGATGCTTAATTCCAAGATTGCTTTGTTGTTTTGATCAAATTGGCCACTTGATTCTTGATTACAAAGTTAATTGATTGTTGGATTAGGATATTTTTTAGTCCGTAATTGCTGGAAATATTCTGTCCATAGAACACTTGGTGTAAAAATCCAAGGAATTGCATGATCTAACATCATCTCATGCGTTTGAGTAGTTAGGGTTTGGATCTTTCTTGTTCTTCATGCAATTGGCAATTGTTTTGATGCCTATGGCCCAAGGACGTTCCTTGGCAATTTGTTGATTAGTAATTGGTTAGAGAAAGTTCCCTAATCAGTTTGTTCATAAGGAAAGACATGGTGGTGAGAAGCGTCTTCCACCCCCATAACCAACCTATTGAATCAATCAAGATAATCATGTTTCAATGATCAACCCAAACAACCAAAGTGGATCCATATCTTCAACTAGACTTTTCTCATATTGATTTCTCTCTTATTTTAGATTACTTGCGGTTTTAATTGCTTTCAATAGTTGTTAATCAAAACATCTCAAAACCCCCCTTTTTACTTTTCTTGCACTTGTTTCTATTTCTCTTGATTACTTGCCTTCACTTGTGTTTTCAATTAGTTCTATTGGTCTTGATTGTGATAAATAAATAGGTAATCAGTTCTCTGTGGATACGATCCTTCACCATTGTCTACAGTTGTAAATTGTAGGTAACCAAGAAGGTTATTTTTGACCGGCTTCGAGAACCGCTCCTGTCACTGACTCTGCCACTGACGGGTCACACTTGGGTCCACTGACCCATAGGGGACACTCTAACCCAGAGACCATCAATCCCAACCTCTCGACGGCCCTCGGAGCAATGAAAGAATGAGATGCACCAGGGTCCAATAATGCATACACATCTGAATAACAATTGATGAGATTACCTGACACCACGGTGTTGGATGTGTTTGCCTCCTGCTGAGTCATGGTGAAGATCCGTGCTGGAGCTGACGGACCCTCACCCCTGAAACCCGCTGAAGAAGAGGCTGCCCCTCTCCCTCGACCTCTGCCACTAGCCTGAGTCGCGGCTGGAGCTACTGGCTGAGCCACACTACCAGAAGCTGTCTGCTGAGACTGTGCCATAAAAGCTGCTCTAGGACACTCCAGAGCCATGTGTCCCTCTTGCCCACATCTGAAGCAGGCTGTCGTCCCAGCCCGGCAGACTCCCTTGTGTGGCTTACCACACCTTGCACATACTGCATTATCTGCACCAGAGCTTGAGCCACTACGTAATCCCAGACCTGACTTGATCTTGCTCCAGAACTTGTTCTTCTTAGACTTGGCTTTACCCCATCTCTTACTGCCTGAAGCTGCTGCACTCAAGGTAGAGGGATCTAGCCTTCCCCCACCCGGGGTCTTGGAACCAGAAGACTGTGCCACTGATTGCTTAACCGTCCCCTGAATGATGGCACTGGCCTCCATTTTTCGGGCCATATCCACTATGGCATGGATGCTCTCCCTATCTGCTGACTGGATCAAGGAGGAATACCTGGAATGGAGTTTCATGATATACCTCCTTGACTTCGTCTGGTCTGAGTCAAGATTTTGCCCTGCAAACGGCAATAGCTCCAAGAATCTGTCTGTGAACTCATCCACACTCATCTCATCCGTCTGCCTCAGCTACTCAAACTCAATCATCTTCAATTCTCTTGAACTGTCAGGGAAAGCCCACCCTGCAAATTCATTTGCAAACTCCTCCCATGATAGGTTGTCCAACCTCGGGTTCACATAGTTCTTAAACCACTCTCGGGCCTTCTTGCATTTTAGTGTGAACCCAGCCATCTGAATGGCTCTACTGTCATCATCTCCTATCTCATCTGTAATTGTCTTGACCCTCTCAAGGTACACAAATGGGTCATCACCGGTTTCAAACTGGGGGACACCCAGCTTCATGTAATCGATCATCTTGACCTTGCTCCCCCCAGATGAGCTAGGTTTAGGCATTTGGGTTTCTGGGACAGTAGGTGCTGCTGGTGGTGGAGGAGGTGCAGCATCCCCTGGGGTAGGGTTTGCTGTACTTGGATGGTATGGTGGGGGTGGATACATAGGGTACTGTGGGTACAGTGGGTAGAAAGGTGGGTATGGCATCTGAGAGTGATAAGGGTTAAAACTGGGGTAATCCGATGTACCTCCCATCGAATACCCGGGATTATGTGAAAAGGGTGGGTAGTAAGGTGGCTGAACAAATCCCGAGGCCTGAGTGCCTCCTTGGGACTCTCCCATCCCCTCTTCCGACATACTTACTCCGAGACTGCCATCCCTCCTCTGATCCACATCCATCTGATCCCCCACATCCTCTGACATATCCCCTTGCACTGTTCCCCTCACTGATCTGCTTCTACCCAGATCCAAAGACCTTCTAGGGTCTCTTACTGCTCTTTCTCTGCTGGACCTACTTGACATCGCCCTAGGCAATGCAGGAGGACGGGCATCAGTGCCCTCGTCCTGGGGTGATACTCCAGTCAATCGTGCAGATCGACGAGTTCCTCTCATCATGTTTTCTGAAAAACAGCATACATCACATAGAACATTAGCATCAAATGGTTCATGTGCAAACACATGAACCCGCATCACATACATCACATACATAGCATATCATTAATACACATGCATAAAATCATGGCATTTCACATCATCATACAAGACAGGACTCCACATCCTATCCTAGTGGATATGATCTTTCCTATTGTGCTTGACCTTCTATGACACCTATGAGCCCGACACACTATAGGTCCGACCATATGAACCTAGGGCTCTGATACCACTCTGTAATGACCCGAAAACCGGACCGCTACAGGCGCTAGGATCCAGATCGACTAAAGGTCGCCGGGACCCGTAGCAAGCCAAACATACATCTTGAATACCTGTCAAATCCCATACATGATCATACATATCCATAAACATGAGAACTTTTTCTTTTCTTTTACCAAGCTCAACCTGTGCATGCACATAAACACAAACATAAACCACATACTGGAGCCTCATCACATACTCCAATGGGGTATCCCATCAGACATCAGGCTTGGTTGAACATAAACATCATAAAACATAGATCATGTATATACATGGGATTATTCAAACATACTATGGTCAAGCACAATTATAATCCTCAATATCAATATTACATAACATGACTGCTCATATTCTTACATCATTTTACAAATCATCATGTCCACATCTAACTATTACAAATCACATGACTTTACTCTTCTTGATTCCCTGATCTAGCCCGTACCTGCAAACCTGGGGGATATAGGGAAAGGGGTGAGCTACTAGAGCCCAGTGAGCATAATACTAAAACATTTAAAACATATGTCATCATGTAATGCATCATATCACATACAAATCACATCAAGGGTGAACCTGTCACCAAATAGTCCCAGCATCATATCCGTACCAGGCCGTAGAATGGGGTCCTGGTCTTCCTGTCATATCATAACATTACTTACCATTGCCCCAGGGCCTCATCTGGGCATCTGGTCTTTGCGTTCCATACCGTGCCAGGCCGTAGAATGGGGTCCTGATCTTTTATACCGTGCCAGGCTGTAGAATGGGGTCCTGGTCTTTCCTCAGGGACTAATCGGATCATACAACATTCACCCACATCCACAACAAAGAATGCAGTGCAACATATTCGTGGATTCTAATGCAAGCACCCTAGTATATCTCATGGCATTCATGATGCGTGTATCATGCTCCAAATTTATTTATTTACTTTGAAACAACATAAGGTATTCCACTGACCTCAGGCTAACTCTGACAATGAACTGAAGCAGCTGACTCACTGCTGGGGTCCTCGGTTCCTTGGGTCCGAACCTACACAGGTGGACTCAAATAAGGGACCAAACATACAAGAACATGACTCTAAAAATATCCCCCAAAACCCCCTAAAACACCTCAAAACAATCAAAGAATTCATGCAAAGGAGGGCAGAACAGGGCACTTTCGGTGGCAGGTTCGGCGGCCGAAAGTCCCTCCAGAGCCGAAAGTCATCCACCTTCGGCGGCACTTTCGAAGGCCGAAGGTTCTCTCCAGAGGCGAAACTCATGCATGTTCGGCGGCACCTTCGACGGCCGAAAGTTCCCTCCAGAGACAAAAGTCCACTTTCGGGGGCAGGCTTCGGCAGCCGAAAGCTTGCCTCCACAGGCAGGTTCGGCGGCCGAAAGTCTCTTTGGCTGCCGAACCTGAGTTTCTCCCAAAGTGGCAGAAACTCGGCTCTTAAGCATATTTGCCTCCTAAAACCTTCAATCATGCATACAAATCAACCCAAAACATGCATAAATACATACATGAGCTCCTAGGGGCTTCAAACTATCCTAAACCCCAACTACAACACATCAAAAGCAATTCTGCAACCTACATTATCCATAAACACAACACAAAACCTAACAAAGCTCAACTAACCTAAGTATGCATTTCTACCCCAAGAATCAACTTGAAACTTGTTTAAAACATATAATGAGCTCAAGATCGGCTCTTACCTCTTGAAGATCGAGAGGAAAAATGATCCTAGCTCGGAGATGGGAGAGATCGAGTTCCTTGAACCTCCAAGCTCCAAAACTTGCTATTTGCTTAAAAATCTTCAAAACAAAGTTGAAAACTCATAAAAATCATGGAAGATTTGAAGGAAGAACTCAAGATCGGCATGAGAGCGGCGGAGACTCACCTTGGCCGAAAATGGGGAGAAAAAGCTCACCCGTTCGGACATGGGGACCCCTTTATAGGTGGCTGGCCAGGTCACTTTCTGGGGCCTAACGTGCCTCCGCATGCATGCCATGTTCGGCGGCCGAACATAAGGTTCGGCGGCCGAACCTGGACTTCCCTCACTTATGCCTTCGGGGGCCTAAAGCACTCCCGAAGCGCATGCATGTTCGGCGGCCGAACTTGAGGTTCGGCGGCCGAACCCGAGTTTTCCTCCAATGCCATTTTCATGCAAAAACTCATTTTCTTTCTTGCTTAAAAACATAAAATGCATTAAAACATTTTATAAAAAAACATAGTTTTACCCTTCTAGAAGTCTCCGACACCCGAGATTCCACCGGACAGTAGGAATTTCGATACCAGAGTCTAGCCGGGTATTACATTCCAGATTTCAATTGGGATTCCGTCGGAAGGTTGGAATTCCAACGCTGGAGTCTAGCCGGGTATTACATTCTCCCCCCTTAAAAACATTTGTCCCTGAATATTCAACAAGCAAACATAAACATCAAGAAAACACATAAAACTTAAAACACTTACCTTAAAAGAGATAGGTGTATTATTGGAGCATGGACTCCCGGGTCTCCCAGGTGCACTCTTTCATGTTGTGGTGATTCCAAAGGAATTTCACCATCGCGATTTCCTTGTTTCTCAACTTTTTGATCTGCGTGTCTACGATCCGAACTGGCTGCTCAACATAGGTGAGATCTCCTAGGATTTCCACATCAGGTACATTAAGAACCTTGCCTGGATTTGACACGAACTTTCGTAACATGAAAATATGAAAAACCGGATGAATTCTCTCCATAGAAGCAAGCAAATCTAACTTATAAGATACATTCTCAATATTTTGCAAGATTTCGAAGGTCCGATGCACCTTGGAGCTAGTTTACCTTTCTTCCCAAAACGAATCACCCCCTTCATAGGATACACCTTAAGCAACACCATATATCCCTTCTGGAACACAACATGTTTCCTGCGAATATCTGCATAGCTCTTTTGCCGACTTACAACAGTTCTGATTTTTTCTCTGATAATAGGCACTACCCTGCTGGTGATCTCAACTAATTTTGGCCCTGCCAAGTCCCTTTCTCCTACTTCTTCCCAGCAAACGAGTGACCTACACTTCCTTCCATATAGAGCTTCATAAGGAGCCATCCCAATGCTAGCATGGTAACTGTTATTGTAGGCAAACTCTACCAAGGGTAAATGTTGCTTTCAAGAACCGCCAAAATCTAGCACACACATTCTCAACATGTCTTTTATCATTTGGATGGTCCTTTTTGACTGTCCGTCAGTCTGTGGATAAAAGGCAGTGCTAAAGTCTAACCTCGTGCCCATAGCATTCTGCAGACTCCCCCAAAACCTAGAGTTAAACTGGGGTCCCCTATCTGACACTATTGATACTGGAGCCTCATGTAGCCTGACAATCTTCTCTACATACACCTGAGCCAGTTTGTCCACATAATAGCCACTCCTGACAAGAATGAAGTGAGCAGATTTGGTCAATCTATCCATTATTACCTATATAGAGTCTAATCTGTTGCACGTTGCTGGTAGTCCCACCATGAAATCCATAGACACGTTTTTCCATTTCCACTCTGGAATTGATAGTGGATTGAGCATCCCAGTTGCCTTCTGATGCTCTAACTTCACCCTCTGGCATATCTCGCAAGCGGACACAAACTGTGCCACTTCCCTCTTCATAGCTGGCCACCAATAAACTCTCTTCAGGTCCTGGTACATTTTGGTGGCCCCAGAGTGAACACTGTACCTAGCATTATGAGCTTCTCTCATAATGTCTCCCTTCAAACTTACGTCATCTGGTACACATAGTCTGTTTCCACAACGGAGAATCCCTTTATTGTCGAGTCTAAACTCATCATTCTTGCCTGCCTGAACAGTTCTCGCTGTCTTCACCAACTCAGGGTCCTCATGCTGTTTCTGTGCCACTTGCTCCAAAAACATGGCTGTCACTCTCATCTAAGCCACTAGTGCACCTGTACCAGACAACTCTAGCTGTAGCCTTTCTTTAAAGAGCTTGTAAAATTCCCTCACCATCGGTCTTCTCTCTACTGTAATATGGGATAAACTGCCAAGTGATTTCCGGCTGAGAGCTTATGCTACTACATTTGTCTTACCCGGATGATACTGGATTTTGCAATCATAATCACTAAGCAGTTCCACCCATCTTCTCTGCCTCAAGTTCAACTCTTTCTTACTCAAGATGTATTGCAAACTTTTATGATCTGTAAAGATCTCACATTTTACCCCGTACAAGTAATGCCTCCACATCTTGAGTGCAAAGATCACAGCTGCCATCTCTAGATCGTGTGTAGGGTAATTCAACTCGTGCTTCTTTAGCTGCCTAGAAGCATAAGCAATTACCCTCTCATTCTGCATTAGCACACAACCTAGTCCCACTCGGGACGCATCACAAAACACTGTGAAATCCTCATCACTTGTAGGCAGAGCTAACACCGGTGCTGACATTAGTCTTCTCTTTAGCTCTTCAAAGCTTTCCTCACATTGTTCTGTCCAAACAAACCTCTGATTCTTTTTGGTCAATCTGGTCATAGGAGCAGCAATCTTGGAGAAATCCTGGACAAATCTCCTGTAGTAACCTGCCAAACCCAAAAAGCTTTTAATCTCTGTCACTGTAGTGGGTTTGGACCAGTTAGCTACAGCTTCTACTTTCTTGGGGTCCACCTCAATTCCCTTTTCTGACACCACATGCCCCAAGAAAGAGATACTCCTCCACCAGAACTCACATTTAGAGAACTTGGCATACAAGCCATGTTCCCTCAGGGTCTGCAACACAATCCTCAGATGATGGGCATGCTCCTCTGCATTTCTAGAATACACCAAGATATCATCAATGAAAACAATAATAAAGTGATCCAGAAACTGGCTAAAAACTCTGTTCATGAGATCGATGAATGCTGCAGGGATATTGGTTAGCCCGACCGGCATCACTAGGAACTCATAATGCCCATACCTGGTCCTGAAAGCTGTCTTGGGTACGTCTTCCTCCCTGACTCTCAGCTGATGATACCTGGATCTCAAATCTATCTTTGAAAAACAACCGGCTCCTGCTATCTGGTCAAACAGATCATCGATCCTAGGTAACGGATACTTGTTCTTGGTAGTGACTTTGTTCAACTGTTTGTAGTCGATGTAAAGTCTTAGGGATCCATCCTTCTTTTTCACAAACAAAACCGGAGCACCCCAGGGTGAGGCACTAGGTCGGATGAAACCCTTGTCGACTAACTCTTTGTAACGACCCAAAAATCGGACCGCTACCGGCGCTAGGATCCAGATTGGCTTAAGCCGCCGGAACCCGTAGCAAGCCTGACATAAAACCTGTAAACCTGAATAATCCCATACATGATCCACAACATGCATAAAAATTAAAACTTTTCTTTCCATGAACATCAACCAAACTCAACCTGTGCATAACATTAACATAACATTGATCCCTCTGTGAAATCTCAACAATGCCCCCAAGGGGTGACATAACATATGCTGAGTTGGTTACATAAACATCATAAAAATCTCTAAGATCATGTATTAAAAGGAATACAACAATCTATGGTCAAGCACACCACTAACATCCAAAAACCTCATTACATAACTATACTGTACTTTTACATTACAATTTGATCATGTCCATTGCTAGCTATTACATAAGCATGACTTCTTTACTCTATCCAGACTCCCGCACTATTCTGTACCTGCAAGCCTGGGGGTAAAGGGAGAGGGGTGAGCTAAAAGCCCAGTGAGTAGAGCTAGTAAAACACATTAACACTATGCTCAAATGGAATGCATCATAACACAAACAATTCACATAAGGGTTGGGTGAACTTGTCACCAATTAGTCCAAGCTAACATAGTGCCAGGCCGTAGCATGGGGTCCTGGTCTTCCTGTCATACATACATTACTTACCATTATTCCAGGGCCTCCTCTGGGCTCCTGGTCTTCGAGTCCACAATCGTGCCAGGCCGTAGAATGGGGTCCTGGTCTTTCATTTCCATGCCAGGCCGTAGAATGGGGTCCTGGTCTTCCTGTCATGGACTAATTGGGTCATCCAGCATTCACCCACATCAACAACACATGATGCAATGCGGCATATTCGTGAAACTAATGCAATCACCCTATTGCATAATCATGATGCATGAAACATGATAAACATTTAATTTAGAAGATTAAGTTTAGTTCCACTCACCTCTGGCTGACTCTGACAACACCGAAGCAGCTGGACTCACTGCTGGGGTCCTCGGTTCCTCGGGTCTGAACCTACACAGGTGGACTCAAATGAGGGACCAAACATACTTGAACATAACTCTAAAATATTCCCCAAAACCCCCCTAAAACATCATGAAAACATCATAGAAGAACATGCAAGAAATGGCTGAACAGGGCACTTTCGGCGGCAGGTTCGGCGGCCGAAAGTCCCTTCAGAGCCGAAAGTCAGGCAGGTTCGGCGGCACTTTCGGCAGTCGAACCCCCTTGTGGAGGCAGCATTCGGCTGCCGAAGCTTGCCCCCGAAAGATTGGAACAATTGGTACTCACTCTCACCAGACTATTCCCTTAAAGTGGGAGGTCAAGGGTTCGAGCAGTGGGGGAGGCGACCTAATTCCCAGAGGAAGGAATTGGGCCAAATCCACTCGGGCTAGGGCGGGCCGTAATGGCTCCCCCGAGGGACAAATCCTGCCTAGAACCCGTGAGGGTGAAGGGATGTTAAGAGCTGCTCACAGTGGCTGGGCCCAGAGGAAGGTCACGGGCTGTGAGCGGTAACAGGGCCGGTCGTACGGGGCCGGGCTGTTACACTCTTGCAACTGTTCTTTCAACTCCTTTAACTCTACAGGTGCCTTCCTATAGGGAGGAATAGAGATGGGTCTGGTTCCAGGCATTACTTCAATTTCAAACTCTATCTCCCTAGTAGGTGGTAAACCTGGTAGCTCATCTGGGAAAACATCTAGGAACTTCCTGACTACGGGTACTGAAGCTAGTTTCCTAACCTGACTATTAAACTCTCTAACATGAGCAAGAAACCTCTGACAACCCCTCCTAAGCAACCTATGAGCCTGTAGGGCTGATATCAAACCTCTAGGCATCTCTACTCTGTCTCCTCTTAAAACAACCTCTGACCCATCTTGTCCTCTGAACCTGACTACCTTGTCTCTACAGTTTAAGGTAGCACCATGAGTAGAGAGCCAATCCATCCCTAGAATGACATCAAAATCGGTCAAATCTAGAACCACAAGGTTAGCTGGAAGGCACCTACCCTCAACAAAAACTGGACTGAACCGGCAGACCGACTCTACTACAGATGGATCACACTTAGGCCCACTGACCCAAAAAGGACACTCTAGTCTGGAAGCTATCAAACCAATACTCTCTACGGCTCTCGAGGAAACAAAAGAATGAGAGGCACCAGGGTCTATAAGAGCATACATATCAGAACACCCAATAGTGAGTTTACCTGACACCACCGTGTTTGATGTGTTTGCCTCCTGCTGTGTCATGGTGAAGATTTGCGCCGGAGCTGAAGGACCTTCTCCTTGGGAACCTGTGGAGGAAAAGGTTGTCCCTCTCCCTTTACCAGGCCCTCTGCCCTGAGATGTGGTCAAAACTGTTGGCTGCGCCACGCTGCCAGAAGCTGTCTGCTGGGACTGTGCTATCCTAGCTGCACTGGGACATTCACGTGCCATGTGCCCCTCATGTCCGCATCTGAAACATGTTGTAGTTCCAAACCAACAAACCCCTTTGTGCGGCTTACCGCACCTCATACATCCGAAGCTATCTGAACCAGAGCTTGAACCACTACCCATTCCAAGACTAGACTTCAACCGGTTCCAAAACTTATTCTTCTTGGGCTTCTTATTTGACTTGGTCCACTTTTTACCTTCTATGGCGGCTGCACTTAGAGAGGAGAGATTAATATTCCCTGTACCCGAGGTTTTGGAACCCGAGGACTGTGCCACCTGCTGCTTTATTGTCCCCTGTATAATGGCACTAGCCTCCATCTTCCTAGCTGCATCCACAATAGTGTGGAAACTCTCCCTCTCTGCTGCTAAGATCAGGGAGGAATACCTAGAGTAGAGTCTCATGGTATACCTCCTGGCTTTCTTCTGATCAGTGTCGTATGCCTGCCCCACAAATTGCAGCAACTCCTGAAATTTATCTGTGTACTCATCTACACTCATATCCTCATGTTGTTCCTTGAAGCAACCCAATAGGGGGGTGAATTGGGTTTATAAAAAATTTAAGGCAAAAAGACAAATTAGAAGGCAATAAAGAAGAGAAAGATCAACACAAGGATTTATAGAGGTTCAGCTATCTCAAGCCTACATCCTCTCCTCAAGGCCCTCCTTGAGAGTTCAACTCCACTATCAAATCTTCTTTGGTTCAAGATTAAAACCCCTTACAATCTTAGAGCAAGCCTTTGCTCTTTACAATTCTCTTTTTCACTCAAGAGCAATACTTTGCTCAATACCACACCCACTACAGTAGAATCACTCAACAAACTTTACTCACTCTTGAAAAGCCAAACAATTACAACTCAAAACAAGCTTTTAAGAAATTAATGCTTTGGCTCAAGGTTTTGAGAGAGAGAGAGAGAGTGAAAAATGCTTTAATCACAATAAGTATTTGCTTAGATGGTTGTTGTAAACTTTTTATATCAAAAACTCATTGTATTTATAGTTCAGTCATAAATATGGTCGTTGGAGGTGCATTAAATGCAAATAGAGCCATTTATGTTCAGAAATAACCGTTATGTCGTACTCAGAAAAACTTAGGTTCGGTGGCCTAAGGCTAAAGTTCGGCGGCCGAACCATTTGAGGTGAAGAACATCATCCTTTAAAAATGGACTTTCGGCGGCCTAAAGTCAAAGTTTGGTGGCCAAACATGTGAGACTTTCCTCTCTATCCCTCGCTTTCGGAAGTCAAAGTTTAGGCTTTGGAGGCAAACTTAAAACTCACTTTCGGCGGCCGAAGGTTAATGTTCGGAGGCCGAAAGTGTGAGACTTTCGTCTCTGTCCCTTACTTTCGGAAGCCGAAAGTTTGACTTTAGGGGGCACAAAGATAATTCTTTAAAACTTTGAAAAATCATAACTTAGAATATAAAAATCCATTTTTCAATCCGTTTGAATTTTTGTAACCTATATTTTTAGATCTTTTATTTTGATAAAGAATAATTTCAAAATCACTTCTTTTAGAAAATTTCATTTTAGTCCCCGAAAGTCAATTGCTTAAAAATTGGCCATATCTAAAAAACTTTTAGAAATGCAAGAAACCTTGAGCCATCACAATTAATTAATTGAAATTTACAATGAATAAATTGACAAAAAATAAATCAGAGATTACTTTCTGATCCCTTTCTTGTGGTATGCTTCCAAAATAGGCACTTTTCACTTTTGGAGACTGAAGCAATTTCATTCATGTTAGTAAGGGACCTACAAGCTCAACACAAATACTTTTGAAGACAATTAGTAGCACACCAATTGTTTATTAATCATCAAAACAAGGATTAGAACATTTAGGTCCAACACCTCAGTCTGTCGCAGCTGCTCAAACTCTATTACCTTCAATTCTCTAGAATTGTCTGGAAAGGCCCATCCTGGAAACTCATTTGCAAACTGCTCCCAGGACAAGCTTTCCAGTCTCGGGTCCATATAGTTTTTAAACCACTCCTTTGCCTTCTTGCATTTAAGAGTGAACCCCGCCATCTGAATGGCTCTGCTGTCACTAGCTCCCAAATCATCAGTTATCATTTTCACCGTCTTAAGGTACTCAAATGGGTCATCACCTCTTTTATACTTAGGAGCATCCAACTTCAGATAGGCTGTCATTTTCACCTTGCTCCCAGCTGATGGATTGGGTTTGGATGATTGGGCTTCAGGAACCATTGGTTCTACTGAGGGAGGAGGAGGTGTAGCATTCCCTGGGTTAGGGTTTGTTGGATTCTGATAAAAAGTTGGGGGTGAAAACATGGGGTAGGGTGGATATGGTGGGTAGTAGGGAGGATAGGGCATGAATGAGGGATATGGGTTATAGCTAGAGAAATCTGATGTGCCTCCCATCTGATACTCGGGTCCTTATGGGTAGGGTTGGTACTGTGGTGGGTAAGCAAAACCCGAGGCCTGAGTGCCTCCTTGTGATTCTCCCATACCCTCTTCTGACATACTCACACCCAAACTTCCATCTCTCATCTGATCATCCTCCACTGTTTCCTTCACATCTGCAGACATTCTACCCGGATCTGTTCTCCTGTTTACATCAAAAGACCTTTGAGGGTCACTTGAAGTTTCTCCTCTGCTAGTTCTACTTGATCGTGCTATTGGCAGAGCAGAGGGTAGGGCATCTATGCCCTCATTCTCAGGTGGAACTCCAGTCAATCGTGCAGATCGATGTGAGCCTCGCATTCTATTTTCCGAAAAGGCAACATATATCACATAAACATTAGCATCATATGGTTCATGTGGATACACATGAACCCACATCATAAACATAACATATCATTAATGCACATGTATACTATCATGGCATTACACATCATCATTCATTCATCAAGACAGGACTCTATACCCTATCTTAGTGGATATGATTTTTTCCTATTGTGCTTGCCTTTCTAGAACACCTATGAGCCCGACACTCTCTAGGTCCGACCATATGAACCTAGGGCTCTAATACCACTCTATAACGACCCAAAAACTGGACCGCTACCGGCGCTAGGATTCAAATCGACTTAAGGTCGCCGGAACCCGTAGCAAGCCTACTATACCTCCTGTGTACCTGATAAAATCCCATACATGATCATATATTTTAATAAAAACTTAAACTTTTCATGAAATTGAGATCAACCTGTGCATATATCATACTGAAAACATAAACCCATACTAGAGCCCTCATCAAATGCTCTAGTATGGTTAACATTACATGCCTCAAGCTTGGTTCAAACATAACATATACATAAAACTTTTACATAAAGATCAAGTAAACCGGGATTACAAGACTATCATTAGGGCAAAGTACAATTCTAATCCATAGGATATTACATGTCCACAACTATTCTATTACATTAAAACTGTACCAAAAGCTATACCGACCACAAAGCCAACTCCTCTCGCTATCTCTGATCCTGCAAACCTGGGGTAAGGGGAAAGGGATAAGCTACAAGAGTCTAGTGAGCAAAATATAAAAACAGTTTAATAAACATATGCTCATATGGAATGCGTCACAGCACAAACAATTCATAACAAGATGGACTTATCACCAGTAACCCTCTACATATTCCAAATAGTTCCCAGCCCTCGACGGAGCTCCTTAGGACTTCCTCTTAAACATAACATAGCATATCCATAAATGCCAGGGGCGTAGAATGGGCAGCCCTGGTCTTTCTCTTATATAGTGCTAGGGCGCGTAGAATGGGCAGCCTTGGTCTTCCGTATCCGTCATAACATAACCTGCTCGAGGGCTAGTGGGTCATCCAATATCCATCCACAACAACAGTAAATTATGCAGTGCATCATATTCGTGAATTCTAATGCAATAACCTATTACGTAACATGACATTCGTGATGCATGAACATGCTCAAAAAGTTTGATTACTTTAAAATAAGAGATTAGTTCAGTTCTACTCACCTCTGGCTGACGCTTGACTAAAACTGTAGTAGTTGACTCACTGCTGGCCTATACGGTCTCCCGGGTCCGATCCTACACAGATGGACTCCCATGAGGGACCAAACATAGCTAATACATGACTCTAAACAACTCTTCAAAAACCCCCCCAAGACATACCAAAACATGCATAGGAAACAAGCAAAAGAAGGCTGGGCAGAGGACTTTCGGCGGCAGGTTCGGTGGCCGAAGGTCTTCCATAGATCCGAAAGTCAGGCACTTTCGGCGGCATGTTTGGCGGCCGAAACCCCATCACAAATTCGAAAGTCACCAACCTTCGAAGGCAGGTTTGGTGGCCGAAAGCCTTTCCAGATCCAAAAGTCCATCCTTTCGGGGGCAGGTTAGCGGCCAAAGGCTGCCTCCACAGGCAGGTTCGTCGGCCGAACCCTAATTCGGCGGCCGAACCTAGGTTCTCCAGAATGGCAAAACCCGATTCTGCCTTATGCACTCAGCCACCAAAACTCTCCAAATCCTCATATCCAACCCCTCAAAACATGCATACACACTCATCAAGCATAGGAGGCATAAAAACTAGCCTAAACCCCAACAAAAAACTATAAAACATCACAAGAGCAAGCATTCATCATCAAAACTAACACAAACCCTAAAACTTTAGATCTAACCAATTCATGCATTTTTAACCCTTAACCCTTTTTAAAACTTACTTAAAATATAGAAAAAGGTAAGGATCTACACTTACCTCTTGAAGATCCAAGGTAGATGTGACCCAAGCTTGGAACTGAGGAGAAATGGTCTCCAAACTTTAAAATCTTGGATTCAAACTTAATCCTTCAAAAATAAGAGAAAACTCATTAATATTTTGAAGGATTTGAAAGAAAAACCGCAAAATCAACAATGGGAAGGCAAGAACTCACCTTTGCTCGAAAATGGAGAGAGAAACTCTCCCATTTTCGGACTGGAGGCCTCTCATAGATGGCTGGCCAGACCACCTTCGGAGGCCGAAAGGAGAGCTCTCGCGGCAGCACCATGTTCGGCGGCCGAACATAAAGTTCAGCGATCGAACCTCGGTTTTCCTTCCAAAAACATTTTTTCTTTCTTTTAAAGATCTTTAACACAAAAACCAAAAATTCATTTTGTGAAAAAATTATTTTACCCTTCTAAGAGGTTCCGACATCCGAGATTTTAGATTTCAACGGGAATTCCGTCGGAAGTTTGAAATTCCGATACAGAAGTCTAGCTGGGTACTATAGTAAGTGAATTCTTAATTGAATTATATTAGTGTAATATAACTCTTATATAGGATGTACAAAAATTATCTATAGCTAACAGTATTCAAATAATACAGCTGTACAATTTAATATTATCACAATATATCTGTCATCCTTATCAAGCCCCTTAATTCGAGCATCCAGTGAGAGTGAGCAAATTGTTAAGCTATGCATGAGTGCTTTATGGCAGGCCTTAGATAACGACTTTGTCAAAATATCCGCCAAGTAATCCTTAGAACAAAGAAACTGAACTTTGACTTCATTCTTTTGGACTTTATCACGAACAAAGTGAAAATCTACCTTTAAATATTTTGTTCATGCATGAAAAACAGGATTTACTGAGAGATAAGTGGCACCAATATTATCACACCATAAGTTTGGAACTTGGTTGAAATAATAACTAATGTCACGCAACAAAGATTGTATCCACGTCAGCTCTGTAGTAGCGAAACCAACAGCCTTATATTCAACTTCATTAGAGGATCTAGCTACCATTTATTGTTTCTTTGAATTCCTAGAAATGAAATTAGTACCCATGAAAATTGCAAATCCTGTCGTTGATTTCCTTTCATCCACATTACTTGCCCAATCTACATCGGTATATACATTCAAATTCAATGTCTTGGACTTTGTAAGTAGAAGGTCATGGCTAGATGTAGCTTCAAATGCTGCAATATACGCTTGACTGAACTCCAATTAGCTTCTATTGGAGCATGAAGGAATTGGGGAACTTTATGAATAGAAAAACAAACTTCAGGACGGGTCAAATTTAAGTATTGCAAGCTATCAACTATGCTGCGATATAGTGTTGGATCTGAAAATGATTGTCCTTGCATGGCTATTTGTTTGTCTTTTGTGGTGGCCGGTGTTAAAATTCCCTTACAATCTCCCGTTTGGTCCTTGTGAAACAGATCATGTATATACTTTTGTTGAGTGAGCAATAAGCCAGTCGATGTCCATTTCGCTTCCATATCCAGAAAATATTCCAATATCCCTAAATCTTTCAACACAAATTTTGATTGTAGAGAAGAAATTATAGACCGCAAGGTTCAAGAGTAAGTACCAGTCATAATGATATCGTCAACATAGACCAAAGTAAATATGGTAACACCATCCTTGGCATAAAGAAAAAGTGAAGAAACTGCATGGGACACACGAAAATGTTGATGAATTAAAGCATCAAATAAGTGCTTGTATCACTGTCGTGGAGATTGTCGAAGACCATACAAAGACCGTCGCAAACAACAAATAAAATCTTGTTTATTTTTATTGCAAAATCCTGGAGGCTGCTTTATGTATACCTCATCGTCCAAATTACCATGCAAAAAGGCATTAGAAACGTCCAATTGCTTAGCTGACCAGCCATAAGATACCGCTAATGATAAAATTACCCGAATAGTTGTTGGCTTAATAACTGGGGAAAAGGTCTCTAAATAGTCAATTCGCAGTCGTTGGTGATACTTTTTAGCCACTAAAATACTTTGTAGCGCTCAATACTACCATTCGACTGTTGTTTAACCCAAAAGATCTATTTGCAGCCAACAAGATTCTGAGCTTTATTGCGTGGTACCAATTCCCATGTCCTAGTTTGAATCAAGGCATTGGGTTCCTGTAACACTATTTCCCTCCAATGTGAAACTTTAATTGTGTAATGACTCGAAAATCGGAGCGCTACCGGCGCTAGGATCCAGATCGGCTTAAGGCCGCCGGGACCCGTAGCAAGCCTAACATACAACCTGTATACCTGTTTAATCCCATACATGATCAACATTTACATAAAAACTTTAAACTTTTTCTTTCTCTTACCAAGCTCAACCTGTGCATGCACAACTCATAAGCATAAAACCCCACATTGGAGCCCTCATCAAATGCTCCAATGGGGCAACATATCATATACTAAGCTTGGTTTACATAAACATCATTAACACATTACATAGATCATGTATACGCAAAGGAATTAACCATACATGCTAGGGTCAAGCACAACTCTAAACCTCAATAAACATCATACATTACATGATTGTACTATACTTTACATTACATTGTCTTTCTCATGTCCATAGCTAACTATTACATACAACTTAACTTTACTCTTGATGACTTCCTGATCTATCCCGTACCTGCAAACCTGGGGGATTAAGGGAATGGGTTGAGCTACTAGAGCCCAGTGAGCAGAATAATAAAATATTATATTTAAAGTTCATGCTTTCATGGAATGCATCACATCACAGACAAATCACCTTAAGGATGAACTTGTCACCAATAGCCCTCTACATTTCCATTAGTGCCAGAACGTAGAATGGGTCCTGGACTTTCTCTTACATAACATATCACAACATTCCAAGGTGCCAGGGATGTAGAATGGGTCTTCCTGGACTTTCTCTTACATAGTGCTAGGGACGTAGAATGGGTCTTCCTGGACTTCCATACCGTATCATCATCATATCATATCATACCATACGAGGGCTAATGGATCACTCAATGTTCATCCACATCAACAACATAATATGCAATGCAACATATTCGTGAATTCTAATGCAAACAACCTAATATATCTCATGGCATTCATGATGCGTGAATCATGCTAAAACTTTCATTATTTGCTTTGAAACATAAAGAGTCATTCTACTCACCTCAGGCTAGCTCTGACAAGACACTGAAGCAGCTATCTTACTGCTGGGGTCCTCGGTTCCTCGGGTCCGAACCTACACAGGTGGACTCAAATGAGGGACCAAACATACATGAACATGACTCTAAACTACTCCCCAAAAACCCCCTAAAACACCTTAAAACAATCATAGAAAACATGCAAAGGAAGGCTGAATAGGGCACTTTCGACGGCAGGTTCGGCGGCTGAAAGTCCCTCTAGAGCCGAAACTCAGCCATTTTCGGTGGCACCTTCGGCGGCCGAAAGTCCCTTCCAGAGACGAAACTCATGCATGTTCGGCGGCACCTTCGGCGGCCGAATCTCCCCTCCAGAGCCGAAAGTCCACTTTTGGGGGTAGGGTTCGGCGGCCGAAAGTCCTTCGCCTGCCGAACCTAAGTTCTTCCAAAGGGCAGAACTCAGCCTCCACATGCACATTTTGCCTCCCAAACCATTCAAACATGC
Organism: Manihot esculenta; assembly: GCF_001659605.2. Classification (NCBI taxonomy): domain Eukaryota; kingdom Viridiplantae; phylum Streptophyta; class Magnoliopsida; order Malpighiales; family Euphorbiaceae; genus Manihot; species Manihot esculenta. Next base: position 20,345,710 of record NC_035170.2, read on the forward strand.
ATTTACCTATTCTACAACAAGTATACTCAAGCAAATAAGTATTTAGGGGTCTCAAACTATCCTAAACCCCAACACAAACACAAAAGGCAACTCAAACAACATACATTACTCATAACTCAACATTAACCCTAACATGCAATCATCTAACTTACACAAGCATTTCTACCCCCAATAACTTCATAAAACTTGTTTAAAACATACAAGAAAGGTAGGATCTAGGCTTACCTCTTGAAGATCGAGAGGAAAGACGATCCTAACTTGGAGATGGGAGAAATCTAGCTTCTTTGACCTCCAAGCTCCAAAACTTGCTCTAAGCTTCAAAAATCTTCAAAACCAAGTTAAAACTTGTTAAAACTCGAAAGATTTGAGGAAGAACACCAAAACCAACCATGGGAGAGCATGGACTCACCGTTGGCCGAAAATAGGGGAGAAAGCTTGCCCATTTTCGGCCATGGGTCCTTTTATAGGTGGCAAGCCAGGCCACCTTCGGAAGCCGAAGGCGACTCCAAAACGCATGCATGTTCGGCGGCCGAACATGAGCCACATTTGGAAGCCTAACGTGCCCCCCTAAACTATCCCACGTTCGGTGGCCGAACTTAAGGTTCGGCGACCGAACCTGGAAATGCCTCCATGGTCTTTTTTTCATTTAAAACTCAATTTCTTTCTTACTTAAAACCTTAAAATACATTAAAACATTTTATAAAACATGGTTTTACCCTTCTAGAGATTTTCGACATCCGAGATTCCACCGGACGGTAGGAATTCCGATACCGGAGTCTAGCCGGGTATTACAAATTGCTTGTGTGTAGCAACTCGACATAGAGGATGAAACCACTGTATTAGAAGACTGTAAGGACCATGGTTGTTTTGGTTTGAGACTACCCGTTTGCTGTCTTGTAACCATTGTATATGTCTTTATAGAACTGGTGGTGGAGATAACATTGTTTCTGCAGAAGTGGTATTGTCAACATGGGTAGCAAGTGATGAAGTGAGTGGGTGTGGTTCAGTTTGATGTAGGCTGGACAGATCGGGTGGTGGCAATTGTTTAGGGCTAGCTCATTGTGGTGTAAGTGCTGGTTCAGTTTGGCGAGAGCTGATCAAATTAGGTTGGTTTTTAGTGAAACAATGTTGAGGGGTTATGGGTAGTGAAACAGTGCGCACAAATTGCGGGCTTGACAGCGAGCTAGGAATTGGAGTTGTGCTTGTTTCAACTGAAATTGGTAATGGCTGTATGTGAGTGTCATTTTGTGTGTTTGGATTTTGCAGATTGTTGTGTTTTGGGGTTGCTCCAAGAATGCTGGGTGTATTGTCATGTAACATAGGTGTTGGCGGCAATGGTATGGTCGTTGGACTTGCTGAAATTGTGAGATCACCATTATCATTTGGCTTCGTAAAAGGAAACTCCTGTTCAAAGAACAAAACATGAGTAAAATAAGCAGACGATGAGTAGAAAGATCTAAACAAGTATAGTCCTTATGAATATTGCTATAGCCCAAAAAAACACAACGAGATGACTTCAGTGCCAATTTCTAAGCAGAATAAGATTTCAACCAAGGATAACACAAGAATCCAAAGACTCTAAGTTCATCATAATTTGGTTTTTCCTGAAAAATAAGTTCATAAGGGGTTTGCCGATTGATTAATGAAGATGGAAATCGATTAATTGTATAAACAACAGTATCAAATGCATAAGTCCAATAAGAATAAGGAACAGAAGCATGATTCAATAGAGCTCGCCGTAATTCAATAATGTGCCTATATTTACATTTTGTACAACCATTTTGTTCATGGGTGTGAGGACAAGAAACACGTTGTGTGATCCATTTTCTTTCAAATATGTTGTTAATGATCAAAACTCCCCTCCCTAATCAGATTGGAAATTTTTAATAGAAACCCTGAAATATTTTTCAACCAAACAGCGAAATTGAACAAAAACAGAAAAGACATCAGATTTCTATTTGAGAAAATACAATGAACTATATTTGCTAAAATGATCATAGAAAATGATATAGTAATGATAGCCATTAACAAAGACAACAGGGGAAGGTCCCCAAACATCATAACATATTAACTCAAGTGGTTGTTTAGCACGATAACGAGACTAAGAAAATGGTAGTTTATGTGATTTACTCGCATTACAAGCATGAAAAAAATGAAACTTAGAATTAGAATAAAACAAAACATTATTATTCCTAAGAACATCATGTACAATTCTAATATTAGCCTAGCCTAGCAGCTCATGCCACAAAGAAACTGTTGCCAAAAACGCTTTTGGAGAGAATGACCGAACTTGCTATATAGAAAAATTATAAAGCCCATTTTTACTCTGGCATTGGTAGAGTACTTGCCTCGTGGGGATATCCTTCACAAAATAAATATCAGCGAAAAATTCAATCGAAATATTATTTTGTGAAGTAAAAGCAGACACAGACAGCAAATTGTTAGCAACTTTAGGAGAATAAAGAATATCATTGAATATAAAACAACGACCATTAACCGAAGTAACAAAAGACCCACAAGACAAAACAGAAAGAGTTTTACCATCAGCTATGTTAGTGTATTTGCCCTAGGCCATTATATTGGACCTTTTTGTATGTCGTTTGGTTATTAATAAAAGAGGTTTTTATCATTATTATTTGTTTGCATGTTACATAATAATGATTATTATCCCCGGTTACTTATTATTATGTTGATAATAATAAAATATAACTAATATGATTATTGATTGATAATCATGAGATGATTATGTATATGTTGATATAATTCAATAATCATAGATACTTGTTAGAGAACAAAGTATTGGATAGACCCGCATTGAGATTACTACATGGGTTATTGTCATAAGTGAATCTCAAAGTAGTTATGTCTTAATCCTTTGACTTGGGATTGTCATAGTTTCCAACATAAGGACTATTATGTTTTGACATAACCAAACATTGTCTTTAATCGGACAATCATAAAGGTTATGATTGAGCATAATAGAAATTATGTAGAGGATAATGAACAATCAAGATAGGATTTGTCCCTCTCTCTGAGAGAGATATCTTCTGGGCCCCTCGATAAGTGAGACTGAGAAATGCATGGCCGTGCTCAAATGAATTGATAGTGTGATCAATATCATTTGAATTTATCAGTCTACTTAGAGATCGAGAAATCATAAGTTTGAACATTATAAGTTTGACATTGACCATGACTTATGTTCAAACTAGATATCGTGTGACAGAGGGATTAATACATGTTCTATTTATTAGGATTTATCGGACTATTGATCCTCATATTAGTTGGGTACTCATAATGTCTTGCTAGAGGCTACTTATGACTTATGGGCCTTATGGGACTGGGCCTATTACCAATTAATGTGAGCCTATTGGGTCACACACAAAAGAACGTTATTGATGTGCTATGACATATTAATGGGCTAAAAGCCCAAAGCCCATTAATATAATTAATAATAATAAAGTGTTATTATTATTAATATTAATTAATAATAATAAAGTGTTATTATTATTAATTATTTATTATTATGAGATCATTATATTTAGATCTGCAGTCTATCTGTAACTGTTACAGATAAAGGACTCTATCACATAAGATATTTGAGTATCTGTGAGATTGTGATAATGGGTTATGAACACAACTCCTTTTAGGAAAAGGAGTTGTGGGAAAAACAAAAGATTGAAACATATAAATACTAATTCTATGAATTGTGGAAGTATGATGTTAATTTTTGAAAAAAATTCAGTCTAACAGTTACAGATTGTGGAGCACATAATCTATCCATCTTTAAGAGAGCTAGCACTCTAGAAGGATAGAAGATGTTCGTGTGGATACCATAGAGGGTGTTCGTTTGAAAAAGCAGCACCATCAGTCCGCCAGTGTATCTTTTGGACGAGATTAACAGGTTAGTCTCATATCCTTCTTATGAAATAAACGAAGCACTCGGATTCTAAGAAAGGAAATCCAAGTTTTTATTTTTCCGCTACGCAATTTGGGTTGTAATAATCTCGGAATTTCGCAACAGTGGTATCAGAGCCTGGTTGTGCTTTTCATTTAAATTATTTATGCCATAATTGATATTATATATGCGATATATGTTTATTAGAATGGCATGATAATTATGGATGAATGATTGGATCATTTAGATAATTTTAATTTTTGTTAGAAAAATTTAATTAATATAAATTTTAAAAAAAGGGAGATTTTTCCTGAAAATCGTGGAAGATAATATGCATCTCTTGGAGCATCTGGCAAACAGCCTGATGACGTCCGACAATGGGCTTTGAGTCCCTATGGCCAATGACGCACGCATGCCGCGCACTTGCTGCGTGATGGCGGATGAAGCCTCGCATGGTGTGGCTGCCATGCGTAGGCCCGTGGAGCGACCAGCGGGCCACTGATTTCTTAGCGGCAACAAGGGCTTCTTCCTGAGGAAGAAGATGAGGCCTTAAATTACAATTCTGCCCTTGAAAATAAAAAAAAAATTAATAAGAAAATAAATTTTAAATTATTTTCTTTTAGTCTTTAAATCAAATTTAAATGACTATATTTTATTATTTTGTCATATATTAGTATGAGATACTATGCATTATAGTCTATATATATATATATATGCATATAGGATGCTATAATATATATATGCAAGACAAAATAATTAAAATTAAAAGTTGAACCCTTACTCTAAAATTTTAAGTTTTAATGCCATCCATATATTAAATACCTATCAAGACTAAGATCACCAAAATGCAGGTTTTGCCAAAGCAAAGTGCTTAGGTTACCCTAGTAAGATAGGATGAGTAATAGTTACTCATTTATTTAATTTTGATTGGACTTAATTAGGCTATCAAAACGGTTTTGGGCCTAAGGCATTAGATGGGGTATAGCATACAATTTGACATATAATGTCAACACCTCATAATCTAAGAGTTACATTAGACGTAATTGGTAAGAAGTTACCTACCTAAATAACTTAATTCTAAGCGTCATACCAAAGTTGACTTAGAATTAGGTGAAATATGGATCTTAGCCCACTAAAATATTATTATTTTTTAGGATTATATTTTAATGGGAGATTATTATCACCTCAATATTAATTTACTAAATTAATTATATTTGCATATTTTGTAGATAATTATGGCTGCTAATAATAATTCCAACTTATCACTACGATCCATCCTTGAGAAGAATAAACTGAAAGAAAATAGGACTAATTTTGTTGACTGGTTTAGAAACTTGAGACTTGTTCTCAAGCAAGAGAAAAAGTCCTACGTGCTTGATGAAGCTGTCCCTGAACCACCTCCTACTGATGCTACTAATATTGTTAAGAACAAGCATAAGAAGCATATGGATGATTCTAATAACATTGGATGTCTTATGTTGGCAACTATGTGCCCAGAACTTCAGAAGGATCTGGAGCACCTTGAGGCTTATGAGATGAGTGTCCATCTCAAACAAGCTTTCCAACAGCAAGCTAGGCAGGATAGGTATGAAACTACCATTGCATTGCATGATTTCAAAATGGCTGAAGGTGAATCAGTTAGTGCTCATATTTTGAAAATGAAAGGCTACATTGATCATCTTGCTAGGCTTGGCTACCCTCTGAGTTTAGAACTCTCCACAGATTTGATCCTACATTCTTTACTTGGCAGTTTTTCTCAGTTTGTCATGAACTATAACATGAATAATATGGAGAAATCCATTCCTGAGCTGCATGTGTAACGACCCGAAAATCGGACCGCTACCGGCGCTAGGATCCAGGTCGACTTAAGGTCGCCGGGACCCGTAGCAAGCCTGCTATCCTCTCTGCATACCTGATAAATCCCATACATGATCAAACATTTGCTGTCAAACCATAAAACTGATACTCTGACCCAAGGCTCAACCTGTGCATGCACTATCTCTGTACTACAGAACCCCTTACTAGAGCTTGCTCCAGACGGGTCAAATTCATACTCTGATAAACCTGGTTTTCACATACTCATCAAAATATGTACATACTCATAAAAACAGACCATGTATACAAAAAGGGATTTATATTACATCTGGGTCAAGCACATGACTATACAAAACCATTACATCTCTGTACATCCTTACATGTCCACACTATGCTATTACACTTCTCTTACTCTTTCTCTTCCGGTACCCTGCTAGACTCCCCTGCACACTGAACCTGCAAAACTAGGTTAGGGGAGAGGGGTGAGCTATAAAGCCCAGTGAGTAGAAACACTGAAAATAGTTCCTTAATTACATGCTCTCATGAAATGCATCACATTATCTTGAATGGACATGACCACCAAAACTCCCTCCAGTGTCAGTATGCCTGGCCCGGCCAGGTCTTACAACCTCAATATGCCTGGCCCGGCCAGGTCTTACAATATCTGTATGCCTGGCCCGGCCAGGTCTTACAACATCTCTAGGGCTATTGGGGTCGCCTTGGTCCATCCACATCATCATGTTCATCATATTATGCAATGCGCCATCTTCGTGAAACTAGTGCAATCAACCTACTATATTCATCATGATGCATGAAACGTGATAAAAGCATTTGATTTCTTACACAATAAAAGATTAAGTTGAGTTCTACTCACCTCTGGCTAACTCTGGACTGACTCTGAAGCAGTGCTCACTGCTGGTCTCTTTGGTTCCTCTGGTCTGTGCCTGCACAGATGGACTCAAATGAGGGACCAACCTAGCTCAAGAACAACTCTATAAAACTCCCCAAAACCCCCCCTTAAACGATCCTCAAACAATCACATAAAGCATGCAAAAGAAGGCTGGACAGGGCACTTTCGGCGGCAGGTTCGGCGGCCGAAAGTCTCGTCCAGAGACGAAACTCAAGCACCTTCGGCGGCCGAACTTAACTTTCGGCAGCCGAACCCTTTCGGGGGCAAGGTTCGGGGGCTGAAAGGCACTCCAGAGACGAAAGTCCCTAACCTTCGGCAACACCTTCGGCGGCCGAAACCCCGCTCCAGAGCCGAAAGTCCAAACTTTCGGGGGCAAGCTTAGGCAGCCGAAACCACCTCCTTAGCATGTTCGGCGGCCAAACCTTCCTTCGGCGGCCGAACCTGGATTTGCCATTTAGGCAGAATCCTACTATTCTCATGCACAACTTCCCCCAACACACTCAAACATGCAACCAACCAAACCACAACTCGCATATACCCATGTACATGCACAAAGGGGTCCATAACTAACTTAAAACCCCAAACAACAACATCAATACAACACATAAGCATAGTTTTGCACAAAACTCACAGCAACCATACTTACCCTCAACATGCAGCTCTACCCATAAAAACACCATAAAACCTTTAGAACACATGCTAGAAGCTCAGGATCTACACTTACCTCTGAGAATCCTTGAGGATAGGTAATCCTAACGTGGAAAGATGGAGAACCAAACTTCCAAAGCTTCCAAACTCTCAAACTTGGTCTTTGAGCTCAAAACTTCAAAACAAACACAAAACTCTTCAAAACCTTGAAAGATGTAAGGGAAAACATAAAAAGCACATGAGGAAGGAGAGGAAGACACCTATGGCGGCTGATGGATGAAATTTCTATCCATTTCACCGACATGTGGCCTTTTATAGGTGGCTGGCCAGACCACCTTCGGCGGCCAAACGTGTTTTCGAAACCATGCAAGGTTCGGCGGCCGAACTTGCCATTTCCTTCCTTTGTGTTTTCCTTTCAAAAATCCATTTGCTTAATACTGAAAACATTAAAACAGATTCACAACACTTAGAAAGCATACCTATTACCCTTCTAGAGAGTTCCGACATCCAAGATTCCACCGGACTACAGGAATTCCGATGTCGGACTCAAGCCGGGTATTACATTCTCCCCCCCTTAAGAACATTCGTCCCCGAATGTTCCACAAAAATAATGAAACACACAAAAAAAGGAGGAAACTAACCTTAAAACAGATATGGGTACTGCTGAAGCATAGACTCCCGTGTCTCCCAGGTGCACTCTTCTAGATTGTGGTGGTTCCAAAGGACTTTCACTATTGGGATTTCCTTGTTCCTCAGTTTCCTGATCTGTGTATCCAGAATCCTCACTGGCTGCTCTACATAGGTAAGATCTCCAAGGATCTCCACCTCAGGCTCACTGAGAACCTTACTCGGATCTGACACAAATTTTCTTAACATAGAAACATGGAAAACCGGGTGCATCCTTTCCATAGAAGGAGGTAAATCCAGCTTGTACGACACATTCCCGATCTTCTGCAAGATCTCAAAGGGTCCAATGTACCGTGGAGCTAGCTTACCCTTCTTTCCAAAACGAACCACTCCTTTCATCGGAGACACCTTTAGCAATACCATATCACCTTCCTGAAACTCTATCTGCTTTCTGCGGATATCTGCATAGCTTTTCTGTCTACTTTGAGCAGTCTTGATTCTCTCTCTGATTATGGGCACCACTCTGCTGGTGATCTCAACTAACTCCGGCCCTGCAAGAGCTGCCTCTCCAACTTCTTCCCAGCAAACAGGTAATCTGCACTTCCTTCCATACAAAGCTTCATAAGGGGCCATCCCTATGCTAGCATGATGGCTGTTGTTGTAGGCAAACTCCACCAAAGGTAGATGCTGCTTCCAAGAACCGCCAAAGTCTAACACACACATTCTGAGCATATCCTCTATGGTCTAGATGGTCCTCTCTGACTGTCCATCAGTCTGGGGATGGAAACCAGTGCTGAAATCCAACCTAGTACCCATAGCACTTTGCAGACTCCGCCAAAATCTGGAGGTGAACTAAGGTCCTCTGTCTGACACTATAGACACTGGGACTCCATGCAACCTTACTATCTCCTCCAAATACACCTGTGCTAACTTGTCCACAGAGTAGTTGCTCCTAACAGGGATGAAATGAGCAGATTTCGTGAGTCTGTCCACAATCACCCATATGGAGTCTATCCTGTTGGACGCTGCCGGTAAGCCCACTACAAAATCCATAGCTATGTTCTCCCATTTCCATTCTGGAATCGGCAGTGGGTTAAGCATTCCAGCCGGCTTCTGATGTTCCAGTTTCACCCTCTGACAAACCTCACAGGCGGACACAAACTGTGCCACTTCCTTCTTCATAGCTGGCCACCAATACACTCTTTTTAGATCTTGATACATCTTGGTGGCTCCAGGGTGAACATTGTACCTTGCATTATGAGCTTCCCTCATAATGTCTCCTTTCAGATTACTGTCATCTGGTACACATAGTCGATTCCCATAGTGGAGGATCCCTTTGCTATCAAATCTGAACTCTGCACTGTTGCCTGACTAAACAGTCCTGGCAATTTTCACTAACTCAGGGTCCTCATGTTGTTTCTGAGCTACCTGCTCCAGAAACACTGGTGTCACTCTCATCTGTGCTATCAACGCACCCGTACCAGACACCTCTAGCTGTAGCCCTTCGTCGATGAGCTTGTAAAACTCCATCACCACTGGTCTTCTCTCTGCTGCTATATGGGCCAAACTGCCAAGTGATTTTCGGCTCAAGGCGTCTGCCACAACATTCGCCTTATCCAGATGGTACTGAATTCTGCAATCATAGTCACTGAGCAGTTCTACCCACCTTCTTTGCCTCATATTTAGCTCTTTCTGACTCAAGATGTACTGTAAACTCTTATGATCTGTGAAGATCTTGCATTTCACCCCATAGAGGTAATGCCTCCACATCTTGAGTGCAAAAATAACTGTTGCCATTTCTAGGTCATGGGTGGGGTAATTCAACTCTTGCTTTTTCAACTGCCTAGAAGCATAAGCAATCACCCTGTCATTCTGCATCAGAACACAACCCACTCCCACTCTGGATGCATCACAGAATACTGTGAAGTCCTCATTACTGACAGGCAAAGCTAACACCGATGCTGATGTTAGTCTTCTCTTTAGCTCCTCAAAGCTCTCTTCACATTGGTCCGTCCACACGAACCTCTGATTCTTCTGCGTCAGTTTGGTCATAGGAGCAGCTATCTTTGAGAAGTCCTGTACGAACCGTCTGTAGTAACCTGCCAAACCCAGAAAGCTTTTAATTTCTGTCACTGATGTGGGTCTAGGCCAATTAGCTACAGCTTCGATCTTCTTGGGGTCTACCTCAATACCTTCTGCTGATACAACATGCCCCAAGAAGGCAATGCTCCTCAACCAAAACTCACTCTTAGAGAACTTGGCATATAAACCATGCTCTCTCAGAGTTTGCAGCACTATCCTCAGATGCTGGGCATGCTCCTCTACATCTCTGGAGTACACTAAGATATCATCGATGAAGACAATAACAAAGTGATCCAGATACTCGCTGAAAACTTTGTTCATGAGATCCATGAATGCTGCAGGGGCGTTAGTCAACCTGAACGGCATTACTAAGAACGCATAATGCCCATATCTGGTCCTGAAAGCTGTCTTTGGCACATCTGCTTCTCTGACTCTCAACTGATGATACCCGGACCTCAGATCTATTTTAGAGAAACAACCGGCTCCAGCTAGCTGGTCAAATAGATCATCGATCCTAGGCAGGGGATACTTATTCTTGGTAGTGACCTTGTTCAACTGCCTGTAGTCGATACAAAGTCTGAGGGATCCATCCTTCTTTCTGACAAACAACACTGGAGCACCCCAAGGTGAGGTAATAGGGCGGATAAAACCCTTGTCTACCAAGTCCTGCAGCTGCTCTTTCAACTCTTTTAACTCTGCTGGCGCCATCCTGTAGGGAGGAATAGAGATAGGTCTAGTACCAGGCATTAAATCTATTGCAAACTCTATCTCCCTATCAGGTGGTAGTCCTGGAAGCTCGTCTAGGAAGACGTCTAGAAATTCTCGGACTACTGGAACTGCGGCTGGTTCCCTAACCTGTCTATCTAGCTCTCTCACATGAGCTAGAAACCCCTGACAACCTCTCCTAAGCAAACGACGAGCCTGAAGGGCTGAGATCAAACCTCTAAGTGTCCCCCTCTTGTCTCCTCTGAAGACACATTCTGACCCATCCTGGTCTCGAAGACTGACTACCTTATCTCTGCAGTCCAAGGTAGCTCCATATGTAGATAGCCAATCCATCCCTAGAATGACATCAAAGTCCGTCAATTCTAGAACCACAAGGTCAGCTGGTAGGCATCTACCCTCTATGAACACTGGACTGAAGCGACAGACTGACACTGCCACTGATGGGTCACATTTGGGTCCACTGACCCAGAGAGGACACTCTAACTCAGAAATCATCAGACCCAATCGCTCTACGGCTCTCGAAGCAATAAAAGAGTGAGAAGCACCGGGGTCCATCAAAGCATACACAATAGAACACCCAATGATGAGATTACCTGACACCACTGTGTTCGACGTGTTTGCCTCCTCTTGAGTCACAGTGAAGATCTGTGCTGGGGCTACCGGACCTTCACCTCGGGAACATGCCGCTGAAGAAGAGGCTGACCCTCTCCCTCTACCTCTACCACTGCTCTGAGGCATGGCTGGAGCTGCTGGCTGTGCCACACTGCCTGAGCTCATCTGCTGGGATGGTGCCATAAAGGTCAACTGAGGACACTCCCGAGCAAAATGTCCCTCCTGCCCACACTTAAAGCAGGCTGTAGATCCCATACGACAAACTCCTTTGTGCGGCCTTCCACATATCATGCACACTGTACTGCCTGTGCTAGAGCTTGAGCCACTACCCATTCCCAGACTAGACTTGATCTTATTCCAGAACTTGCCCTTCCTACCTTTCAACTTTTCTCCCTTCTTGCTACCAAAAGTTGATGCACTGGGGCTCTTAAAACCCGAAGACTGTGCCCCTTGCTGCTTAACTGTTCCCTGAATAATGGCACTCGCCTCCATCTTCCTGGCGGCATCCACTATAGAGTGGAAACTCTCTTTCTCTGCTAGAAGAATCAAGGAGGAATACCTGGGATGAAGTCGCATAGTATATCTCCTTGCCTTCTTCTGGTCAGTGTCATAAGCCTGACCCACATACTGAAGCAGATCCAGGAACTTGTCTGTGTATTCATCTACACTCATCTCCTCGGTCTGCCTCAACTGCTCAAATTCTATAACTTTCATCTCCCTGGAGCTGTCAGGAAAAGCCCACCCTGCAAACTCATTGGCGAACTTTCCCCATGACATGCTGTCCAACTTGGGGTCCACATAATTCTTGAACCACTCTCGAGCCTTTTTACATTTCAATGTGAACCCTGCCATCTCAATGGCTCTGCTCTCATCAGCTCCTAACTCATCAGTTATCATCTTAACCGTTCTGAGGTACTCAAATGGATCATCTCCCGTGTTGAACTTGGGAGCATCCAACTTCAGATACTCTGTCATTTTCACTTTACTTCCCTCAGCCAAGCTAGGTTGCGGTACTTGGACAACAAGGACTACTGGTTCTGGTTCTGGTGGTGGCGAAGGTGCTGAACTTGACTCTGGTTATGTTGTACTGGGATGAAAAGGTGTAGGTGGATACATGGGATATGGTGGGTAAAAAGGAGGATAAGGCATGTAAGGCATGTAGGTAGGATATGGGGTAAAGCTAGAGTAATCCGACGTACCCCCCATCGGATACCCTGGGCCCTGTGGAAAGGGTAGATAATGGGGTGGATAACCAAACCCCGAGGCCTGAGCGCCTCCCTGAGATTCTCCCATACCCTCTTCCGACCTGCCCATACCCATGCTTTCCTCTCTTGATTGATCCACATCCATAGCCTCCCTCACTTCCTCTGAGCTTCCTCCTCTTTCTACTCCTCTTCTACTCTCGTCAAAAGACCTTCTAGGGTCCCTTGACGTACCCTCCCTGCTTGATCTCGGAGACCTTGCCCTTGGCAACGCAGGAGGACGAGCATCTGAGCCCTCATTCACTGGTGGGACTCCAGTCAATCGTGCAGATCAACGAGTTCCTCTCATCTTAAATTTCTGAAAAACACATAACAGCACACATCATCATATAAACAGCACAACGAAACACATGCATAACTCATGACATTACAGCTCAACAACAAGACAGGACGCAACATCCTATCCTAGTGGACATGCTTTCCTATTGTGCTTGACCTACTAGAACCTCTATGAGCTCGACACTCTCTCTCTAGGTCTGACCATATGAACCTAGGGCTCACACCCCTTCGGTCCAACCATTTGAACCTGGGGCTCTGATACCAATCTGTAACGACCCGAAAATCAGACCGCTACCGGCGCTAGGATTCAAGTTGAGCCTTGGGTCAGAGTATCAGTTTTATGGTTTGACAGCAAATGTTTGATCATGTATGGGATTTATCAGGTATGCAGAGAGGATAGCAGGCTTGCTACAGGTCCCGGCAACCTTAAGTCGACCTGGATCCTAGCGCTGGTAGCGGTCCGATTTTTGGGTCGTTACAGCATGGGATGCTAAAAACAGCTGAGGTGAATGTCAAGAAAAAGCCTATCCAAATTTTGAATGTCAATAAGGGTAAGCCCATGAAAAATAAGGGGAAGTCCAAGTCTAAAGGTGGTAATGGGCCTAAGGGACGAGGCAAGCCTAAATGGCAATCCAAGGCAAAAGTTCCTAAGAAAGGAATCTGCTTCCATTCCAAGGAACCAGGGCATTGGAAGAGAAATTGCAAACTCTTTTTGGATGAGTGCAAGAAGAAGAATAGTAGTGAGACTACGACTTCAGGTATTTATGTTATAGATATTAATTTATCTATTTCTACTTCATGGGTATTAGATACTGGATGTGGTTCTCACATTTGTACAAATGTGAAGGGTCTCAAATGGAGTAGAAAAATGAAAAAGGGCGATGTGGACCTACATGTAGGCAATGGAGCAAGAGTTACTACCTTAGCTGTAGGGACTTATGAACTTGTGTTGCCCAATGGGCTTTTGTTAGTTTTGAACAATTGCTTTTATGTTCCTACTTTGAGTAGGAATATTATTTCAGTTTCTGTTTTGGACGATGAAGGTTTTTCATTTCTTATTAAGAATAAGAAATGCTCCATTTATAATAAAGATTTGCTTTATTGTATTGCAAATTCTTATGATGGCCTTTATGTCCTTAATCTAGGTGATTCTAGAGACAACAATATCTATAACATAACTTCTAAGAAAACTAAGCCAAATGAGTTAAACCCAACATATTTATGGCACTGTCGTCTTAGCCATATAAATGAGAATTGCATATCTAAGCTCGATAAAGATGGTTTATTAGATTCATTTGATTTTGAATCATTTGAAAATTGTGAATCTTATTTGCTTGGTAAGATGACAAAGGACCCTTTTACTGAACAAGGTCAAAGGGCTTCAGACTTATTGGGCTTAATACATACAGATGTATGTGGCCCACTAAGCATTAGTGCCAAGGGAGGTTATCAGTACTTCATTACATTCACTGATGATTTCAGTAGGTATGGCTATGTCTACCTAATGAAACATAAGCATGAATCTTTTGAAATGTTTAGAACTTTTCAAAATGAAGTACAAAATCAACTTGGTAGAACTATTAAAGTGCTTCGATCTGATCGAGGTGGTAAATATTTGAGCCAAGAGTTTGATGAACATCTTAGAAATTGTGAAATTGTTTCACAATTAACTCCTCTAGGAACTCCACAATGGAATGGTGTTTCTGAAAGGAGAAATCGAACTTTATTAGATATGGTTCGATCTATGATGAGTCAAACAAATATCCCTTTATCATTTTGGGATAATGCCTTGGAAACAGCTGCATTTATTCTAAACCGAGTACCATCGAAAGCGGTTGAAAAGACACCATATGAGTTATGGACTGGCAAAATGCCCAATTTGTCTTTTCTTAAGATTTGGGGTTGTGAAGCTTATGTGAAACGCTCAATTTTAGATAAGCTAGCTCCAAAATCTATCAAGTACAATTTTGTGGGGTATCCTAAGAAAACCAAAGGATACTATTTCTGTAATCCCTCAGAGAACAAAGCGTTTGTTGCTCGAAATGGTACCTTTTTGGAAAAGGAATTTATCTCTCAGAGATTCAGTGGGAGTACAGTTCGACTTGAGAAAACTCAAGCACCACAAGAGAGCATTGAACCGCCGATAGAACCACTTTCAGAACCACAAATAGTTGTGGAAACTGAAAGGGTGACACAAGTCCCACGCAGATCTGATAGGACACGTCATCAGCCTGAGAGATATGGATTTCTCATGACTGATAGTCGTGAACTTTTGCTCATTGATCAAGATGAGCCTAATACCTATCAAGAGGCTATGTCAGGTCCAGATTTCGAGAAATGGCTTTTTGCCATGAAATCTGAAATGCAATCCATGTATGACTGATAGAGCATATTTTAGTCCATTTTATCATTATGTTCTTGATGTTTATTTACATCTTTTCTGCTTAATTTTGTGATTTTAATCATGTTTTGCAGATATTAGGTGTAAAGAGACAATCTGGAGAAAATGCTCTTAAAACTGTCAAAAAGTGCCAAATATGGAAAGTGCCAAAAAAGGAAAGTTTTCAAATAAGGAAAGTTTTCAGAAAAGGAAAGTTTTCAAACAAGGAAAGTGCAGAAGCAAAAGTAAATAAGGAAAGCTCAGTCAAAAGATTATTTGAAATTCAAAATGCAGATCTTTCTTTCCTTGTTCAAAGATGTGCACACACTGCAGCAGTCATATCTTCCTATTTAGGCAACAAGATTTCATGAAGATGCACTTGCCTCTTCTGCGTTCAGCATTCAAAATTCAAACGAAGGCTCCACCTAAAAAGGAAAGACTGGACAGATTCACTTTCCCTTCTGCACATGCATGCCGCGCGCCCACCTTCCCCCTGAAGAGCATCTGCACGCCTCCTTTCTTCTGAAGCCCTTGCAACGTGATTCCTTCCTTTTCGGACACAACTTGGGCAGCAAGTACCTCTTGGGCAGCATCTTGAAGACACTTGGGCAGCAAGTAAAATCTTGGACAGCACACTCTTACCTTTTGAAGCCATTCCGCGCGCCACTTTCCATCTGAAGAAGAAAGCGCACACCTCTTTCCTCCTGAATAATTTTACAACGCGATTCTTTCCTTTTCAGACACAACTTGGGCAGCAAGTACCTCTAGGGCAGCACTTTCAACTATAAAAAGACACATAAGGAGCCTCCCCATGCTTTTTCTACTCTCCCTTGGACACACCTACGAGATTGCAATTGACACCATCTCTTCTTCATCTCTTTCTTTATTTTTAGTTTTGTTTCAGCCATGAGTGATTGAAACCTTTTTTTCTAGTTGAACATTGGTTGAAACTTTGGTTGTTTTATGGATTGTGAGATCTGAACATAAGTTGTTTATCTTTTGGTTATTCAATATTTGTGCAATTTCATGCTTGATTCCATTATTGCTTTGTTATTTTGATCAATGTGGCCAATTGATTATTGATTGCAAGGTAATATATTGTTAGTTTGAATGATTTTAAGTCCGTAATTGCTTGGATTATTCAAACATAAGAACACTTGGTGTAAAAACTAAGGAAATTGTATGATCTAGCAACATCTCCATGCGTTTGGGTAGCTAGGATTGGATCTCTCTATTTCTTCATGCAATTAACAATTGTTTTGATGCCTAAGGCCCAAGGACGTTCCTTGGCAATTTGTTAATTAGTAATTAATTAGAGGACGTTCCCTAATTGGTTTAATCATAAGGAGAGATATGGTGGTGAGAAGCGTCTTCCATCTCCATAACTAATCTATTGAATCTGTCAAGGGAAACTAAGTGTCAATAATCTATTGAATCTTCATTTTGATGAGACAGTCAGGGACTTTGGATTCATCAAGAATGAAGATGAACCTTGTGTTTACAAGATGGTTACTGGGAGTGCAATTTTGTTTCTAGTCCTATATGTGGATGACATATTACTCATTGGAAATGATATCCCTACCTTGCAAAAGGTTAAGACTTGGTTAGGGAATTCTTTTTCAATGAAGGACTTAGGTGAGGCTGCTTATATCCTTGGTATTAAGATCTATAGGGATAGATCCAAGAGGATAATCGGTCTGAGTCAAAGTACTTATATTGACAAAGTGCTGAAAAGGTTCAGCATGCAAGATTCCAAAAGAGGATTCTTGCCCATATCTCATGGTATTCATCTCAGCAAGAATCAATGTCCTATGACATCTAATGACCTAGAACGGATGAATAAGGTTCCTTATGCTTCTGCTATTGGATCTATCATGTATGCCATGTTATGTACTAGACCAGACGTCTCATATGCCTTGAGCACAACAAGTAGATATCATGCAGATCTCGGTGAAAGTCATTGGACAACTGTTAAGAATATCCTAAAGTACCTTAGAAGGATTAAGGATGCATTCCTAGTTTATGGAGGATTGGAAGACGAGCTAGTTGTAAATGGTTACACAGATGCTAGTTTCCAAACCGACATAGATGACTTCAGATCGCAGTCAGGATTCGTATTCACTTTAAATGGTGGAGCTGTTTGCTGAAAAAGTTCCAAGCAAAGCACTATAGCAGATTCTACAATAGAAGCTGAGTATATAGCAGCATCAGATGCAGCTAAGGAATCAGTCTGGTTGAAGAAATTCATCTCAGAGTTGGGAGTGGTTCCCAGCATTGCAAATCCTATGGACCTTTATTGTGATGACAACGGTGCCATAGCACAGGCAAAGGAGCCCAGATCTCATCAGAGATCTAAACACATACTCAGGCGATATTACCTTATTCGAGAGATCATTGATAGAGGAGATATCAAAATATGCAAAGTAGACACAATTGACAACATTGCAAATCCACTGACCAAGCCTCTTTCACAGGTCAAGCATGATCAGCACACTAGGTCTATGGGTATTAGATACTTGTATGATTAGGCCTAGTGCAAGTGGGAGATTATTAGTGTATTTGCCCTAGGCCATTATCTTGGACCTTTTTGTATGTCGTTTGGTTATTAATAAAAGAGATTTTTATCATTATTATTTGTTTGCATGTTACATAATAATGATTATCATCCCCGGTTACTTATTATTATGTTGATAATAATAAAATATAACTAGTATGATTATTGATTGATAATCATGAGATGATTATGTATATGTTAATATAATTCAATAATCATAGATACTTGTTAGAGAACAAAGTATTGGATAGACCCGCATTGAGATCACTACATGGGTTATTGTCATAAGTGAATCTCAAAGTAGTTATGTCTTAATCATTTGACTTGGGATTGTCATAGTTTCCAACATAAGGACTATTATGTTTTGACATAACCAAACATTGTCTTTAATCGGACAATCATAAAGGTTATGATTGAGCATAATAGAAATTATGTAGAGGATAATGAACAATCAAGATAGGATTTGTCCCTCTCTCTGAGAGAGATATCTTCTGGGCCCCTCGATAAGTGAGACTGAGAAATGCATGGCCGTGCTCAAATGAATTGATAGTGTGATCAATATCATTTGAATTTATTAGTCTACTTAGAGATCGAGAAATCATAAGTTTGAACATTATAAGTTTGACATTGACCATGACTTATGTTCAAACTAGATATCGTGTGACAGAGGGATTAATACATGTTCTATTTATTAGACTTTATCGAACTATTGATCCTCATATTAGTTGGGTACTCATAATGTCTTGCTAGAGGCCACTTATGACTTATGGGCCTTGTGGGACTGGGCCTATTGTCAATTAATGTGAGTCTATTGGGTCACACACAAAAGAACGTTGTTGATGTGCTATGACATATTAATGGGCTAAAAGCTCAAAGCCCATTAATATAATTAATAATAATAATGTGTTATTATTATTAATATTAATTAATAATAATAAAGTGTTATTATTAATATTAATTAATAATAATAAAGTGTTATTATTATTAATTAATTATTAATATGAGATAATAATATTTAAAAGATCTGCAGTCTATCTGTAACTGTTACAGATAAAGGACTCTATCACATAAGATATTTGAGTATCTGTGAGATTGTGATAATGGGTTATGAACACAACTCCTTTTAGGAAAAGAAGTTGTGGGAAAAATAAAAGACTGAAATATATAAATACTAATTCTATGAATTGTGGAAGTATGATGTTAATTTTTGGAAAAAATTCAGTCTAACAGTTGCAGATTGTGGAGCACATAATCTATCCATCTTTGAGAGAGCTAGTACTCTAGAAGGATAGAAGACGTTCGTGTGGATACCATAGAGGGTGTTCGTTTGAAAAAGCAGCACCATCAGTCCGCCAGTGTATCTTTTGGACGAGATTAACAGGTTAGTCTCATATCCTTCTTATGAAATAAACGAAGCACTCGGATTCTGGGAAAGGAAATCTAAGATTTTATTTTTCCGCTGCGCAATTTGGGTTGCAATAATCTCGGGATTTCACAACAAGCTATTGTCTAGGCAGTGCCATCATTCATAGGAATAGGATGATTAATAGTCTCCTGATTAGCATCCAAATGATAATTCAACTCAAAACCTATCCATCTCAACCTAATTAGCTTGAACAAAGTGTCCAAATAGCGTGTCAAAACTGAAAAACTCATATATCCTCTTAAAAAAATTTTTTATATCAATAAAAGTTCCTTTCATGTCCCATACAAAAAAAATTCCTTTCATAATTAAAAGAAAATTTTCAATTTTTAAAAAATATTATCTCAAACCTGTTTTTGTAGCGGTGCAAGTTGATTAGAGGGCGAATTTCAGACACTTGTAAAATATCTACAAAATAATAAAATCACTCAACAAATTTTATGTCCATGTACTTTTAAATAAAATGGATATGCTGAAAAAAAAAAACATCCACATATAATTAAAAACATGATGTATATCATTGTGTAGTTTTTAATAGATACTAAAATTTTGCTTTTAATACATACGTGATTAATTGATTGTCTTTCTACTGGTATCACTTTCTCTACACCACACCCATTACTTTTCAAATAAAATCATAATTAAGATGATTTATGTAGAAGGATAATATTTGTTGTATTTCACAATAGAGATTACAACTTATTTATACATGAGAGACGGTATCTAAGTAGGAAGGAAAATCAAGCTTATGATTATACAATCCTAAAGATTAAGCAACTAACCCATCTATCAATATTTACTTCCTATATTAACATATTTACTTCCTATAACCTATAACACTCCCCCTCAAGTTGGAGCATAAATGTTAATCATGCCTAACTTGTTATGTATATACTTAACTCGAGTTCCATTTAGAGCTTTAGTCAAGATATCTCCTAATTGTTCTCCAGTTCGGATATGTCCTGTTGATATTATCTTTTGTTAAACCTTTTCATGAAACACTAGATTGGAGGCAATGTGGATAGCTGCTTGATTATCACACCACAACTTAGCAGGCACCGAATTTGAGAGCCCAACTTCTTCCAATAGTTGACGTACCCACAAGATTTCACAAACGGCTTGTGCCATGACTCGATATTCAGATTCAGCACTAGAACGGGAGACTACATTTTGCTTCTTACTTTTCCATGAGACCAAGTTACCTCCCACAAAAATACAATACCCAGTTGTTAACCTCCTATCAACCTTCGAGCCTGCCCAATCAGCATCAGAAAAGCATTCAATATTTGAGTGCCCATGGTTACCATAGAATAGGCCTCGTCCTGGGGCCCCTTTAAGGTAACAAAGAATCTGTCCTAAAGCATCCCACTGGGCAATAGTGGAAGAGGACATAAACTGACTTACCACACTCACTGAATATGCAATATCAGGACGAGTCACCGTCAAATAATTCAACTTGCCAACTAATCTTCTATACCTTTCAGGATTTGCAAATGGCTCACTGTCTTCTGTGGTAAGTTGAAGGTTAGGGATCATTGGGGCACTACAAGACTTAGCACCCAATTTTCCTATTTCTGCTAACAAATCAAGAATATATTTTCTTTGAGATAAGAAGATGCCTTTCTTATGCCGCATAACTTCGATTCCCAAGAAATATTTCAATGAATCCAAATCCTTTGTATGAAACTATGTTTTAAGAAATTCTTTTAGGGATGTGATGCCAGCAATGTCACTTCCTGTGATAACGATATCATCCACATATACTACGAATTTATTAAAGAATTAATGGAGTATTTGAAATTTTTGTATTCTGGCAAAGGGAATATTTTCCATATTTATGATGTGTGTAAGGCATTTTACCAAGCCGAGAAAAATGATAGAACTTTGACATCCTATTTTATGGATTTTAAAAGAGTTTATGAAGAACTTAATGTATTGATGCCCTTTAGTACAGATGTGAAAACTCAACAAGCTCAACGAGAGCAAATAGCTGTTATGAGCTTTCTTGCAGGTCTCCCTCCAAAGTTTGAGACAGCTAAATCTCAGATTCTTTCTATGAATAGAATTTCGAATCTGCAGAAACAAACGAGCATCATCCCTCATCCAATCTCTACGAGTTTCATCAGTTGGAGGATCCTTGGTAAAATGATCATCCATTGCAATACTTCGTAAATAAATACGGATAGTCTTACTCCAATCTAAAAAATAGATCCATTTAATTTGTGTTCCGTGATTTTAGTCATCACAGAAATCATATCAGTTACGGTGGTTTTAACTTCAGCCATCAAGACAACCAACCCTAAAGCAATCAAAATAACAAAGGATCAGAAAAACAGTACCCGTGAACAGTGCCGATGAACAGTACCCCCGTGAACAGTGCCGATGAACAGTACCCGAATATGAACAGTACCAAAAATACCTCCACCCAAAACCCGAATGGCAAACAAACCTCAGATCGGGCAAGGGGTCGGTGTGGCAACTCCAGCAATGGTGAGATCCAAATGTTACCCTTTATGGATAACCTAAATGAACGGAACCCTAAGTCTCCAAAAAAAAAATTTAAAACTTGACGAGAGAGAAAAGAAAAAAAATCTCTATGAGAATGGCTCTGATACCATGTAAAATGATAATATTTATTGTATTTCACAATAGAGATTACAACCTATTTATATATGAGAGACGGTATCGAAACAAGAAGAAAAATCAAGACTATGATTATACAATCCCTGAGATTAAGTAACCAACTCATCTATCAATATTTACTTCCTATATTAATATATTTACTTTCTATAACCTATAACAATTTAAAAGTATTAAATTGTCTTTATTATCTTTAGTTATGACTTTATACCCCTAATAAATTAGCTCACTAGTCTAGTCTTTATATTTTTTTTTTTTATAATAAATTGCATCAAAGTAATATTTGTTTAGATTCTAATTCTGCTAAAATTCACGCCTCACATCATTGTTCTATTTTATGAATAGCTTTTTCCATTCAAAAGTTCTAAGTGTATTGCTTAAGTGTCACTAGATTTGACAATGTCCAATTATATTTCTCTCATGCCATTGTCGGTTAACTGCCTCAATGATTTATCACAATCGGTCGGTCGACCATCTACAATCGGCTGACTAACTCACTCATCATCACAGTCCATTCAACACTTAATACTAGTCAATCGATCCAACACGAAATACTAATCAATTGATATAGAAGGTGTTTGATCTTTAAAAAAAAAAAGCTTTTCATTACGTATTATTATGTAATTAAAATATTATTAAAAGCAAATTTTAGAGATTGAGTATATAATATTTTAATAAAAAAGTGTTATAAAATTAAAAAGTTGTGTTGTAATTATATTTAAAATAAAAATAATAAGGATTAAACGTTATGGATTTAATATAATTTATATTTTTCTTTCACATAAAAGATTATTACACTCGTAAATTTTAGAAATATTTCAGCTTTCAATGCCTTCATTGCCCCACTTTCGATCAACCGCCAGTAAAAAAAAATAATAATAATAATAATAGAAAGTGTGAAAATTACTAATCAACTTTGAAAAATTTTGAGGAATTATAATCAAAAGATTTAGTTTTATTATATAAAACTTAATATTTTAAATATAAATATAAATAGTTTAAATTTTTTTAATAATAAATTATTTTAATAATAAATTTTTATAATATAATTTCACGTGATATAATATATAATATAATATATGAATTATAAATTAATTAAAATAAATAAAATTGAGATAAATATTAAAAAATTAATTTTATTATTTAAAATTTTAAAATTATGATATAAATGTTAAAAGTGGTGAAATATCTAAAAAAATTTTTAAGCCAAATTTTAAAAAAAGTATAGTTGTTTATCCATTAAATTATGTAGAGTTTGAGAAATTACAAAAATGCCCCTAAAATCTGTTTGAAATTTTAGGGCCTATGGCCTCCTTGTCCTTACTCTAGGCCTGATCATAGCAGAGGCAAGATCTGTTCTATAGCTAAAGGCTCTCCCTCTAAAGTTTATCATGTACATCTTATATCCCTTATAAAATACTTTACTAAACTTTAGTAATGAGGTGTGAAATAAAATTTATAAAATAGTATTTAATATTTTGATTTAACAGTTAAAAAGGATAAAATTAGTTTAGTTTTTAAAA
The DNA here is from genome assembly GCF_001659605.2 of Manihot esculenta. Lineage (NCBI taxonomy): Eukaryota > Viridiplantae > Streptophyta > Magnoliopsida > Malpighiales > Euphorbiaceae > Manihot > Manihot esculenta. The sequence goes on from NC_035170.2 coordinate 20,369,086, forward strand.
GGATTTTATGGTAATTAAAGATTTTATATTCGTTCAAGATTTTATGATAATTAGAGATTTTATGATCGCTTGAAAATTTTATGGTAATTAAAGATTTTATAATTATTAAATATTTTATTTATGAGATTTAAATATAATATTAAATATGACCATTATGATTTTATTTCAAAATTCTTATAATCATATATGGCAGTTAAATTTTTCACAATAAATAGTTTTCGTCTTTACAAATATATTGACTTTCAATTTTCTTATTTATTCTTTCTTTTCTCTGTATTATCTGCTGCGTTATAAATTAGAGATAAATTCTTGTTGTCCTAATCCTGAAAAGTATATCTCAGAAGAACATGTTTAATTCTGGAGAATCACAAAATAAATCCTTAAGGACAGTGTTCAATACGATTCAAATTTTATTGTTTTACTCAATATTTCCAACAAATGTACCCCAATAACATTTGTTAATCACTATCACTTAATAGTTATTCGCTAATGAAATAATTAATATTATCCAATGAAGCGTTTATTATATAAAAAAGTTAGATAATTTAGTATACTAATTGGAAAAATTAATTTATCTGTTTATATATTTATTAATTAGTAATTATATTTAATGATTTATAAATAATTAAATTAAATATTTTTTAAATAATATTTAATCGATAAAATTAATAGATTTTTTAAAATATTAAAATATTTTAATATATTTTTTAAAATTAAAAAATTAACAAGTGAATTCTCTCAAAATTAAATAATAACTTTTTCTTTTTAATATTATCTTTTTTTCCCTCTTAGGTCTTCCATTTCTTTCTTTTCTTAACTTAAACATTAAGAATTAAGATATAATAAAATTAATAAATTGAAGTATTGAATTGTTAATAAAATTATTTACAGGTTTAAATTAATAATTATTTTTTAAAAGAATCCAAAGTTGAAAAAGTGTCAGAAAGTGATTGTGCAATTAACCACGTGTCACCATCTGTACCCAATTGCTTCCCAATTGACGATGACCCTCACTGCAACTCTGCAACTCAGGTACAGCTGCGGAAACCCCAAATGGGAAGCCCAGCTCTGATGGATCGGTCTCATATCTTGACCCTACCTTAACAGGACGGTGACAAAGTCACTGAATGGCCAATAATAGACAGTGGCAAATAATACTAAAAAAATAGAAGAACTTGGTAATTTTTTTCTAAAAGAATGAGGCTGTTAAGGTTTGAGTTATATTAATTAATTATGCAGCTTTTCACTTTAATTGAATTTCTCTTTTATCTCTTTTTCATTGGAGTCTTTCAATTTCACATTTTCTTTTAAAATATTTGTTTCAGGTGGTCACTAATGAGTTTTTCATCATAATTTTTTTAAAACTTTTATATGTTTCTAACAATTTTGATTTCTTTTCGCAATATTAGATTTTACTCTTTTTATTTTTAGATTTATTTTCTCTCATTTTTTCTATTTTTTATTTGATATGATTATTTTATATAAAAAAATTCAAATAAATTTATACAAAATTATATAAAAATTTATTTTCTTTTAAAATAAAAATTTTATATTTTAGATCTACAAGTATAGATGCGGCTTTTGCATCAATCCAGTAGTATAATTTGTTCCTTCATCAACACTCAATATGTAGGCTCCATTTTTTTTATAAAAAATAATTTTTTAATATTTTTCACATTTCTTAATGTTTAAAATATTTAAAAAATAAAATATTATTTTTTTTTATTAATTTTAAAATTTTTTATTATTTGTAATTAAATTAAAAATTAAAACATAATAATAAAAATTAAAGAACTTTCAAACGAAAACGTCAATACTTAAACATATCAGCTCTCATCTTAACAAATCGTCATTAACAAACCTCTAAAATTTAACGTTCAAGAAAAATCACAAAAAAACCCAAATCTTAAAAATATAACAATTATATCAACAACAAAGAAAGGTGAAGAGCGACGGGGACAAGACAAAGGAGGAGGACAATAGCTGTCCTTTAATTCTAAATTTGATTAAAATCCAAATAGGTCTTTTTTTATTATTAAATAAACCTCTAAATTTTACCTTAAATTTAATTAAGTTATGACTTATGATAAAATATTATTTTTAATAAAAATATTTTTAATAATAATTTATAATTTTAGTAATTATTTATTATTTATATGTATATTTTAATTTTTATGTTAATAAAAATTAATATTTTGATATTTTAAATTAAAAATAATATTTTATTACATCACAATTTTTTTACCTTAAAGCTAAAACTTATAAATTTATTTAATCAAATAAATTAGATTGGAGTTATTTGATTATTAATAAAAAAAATTAAAAAAATAACTATTTAATCTCTATAGTTTTGAGAAATTAGCCTCTACATTTTTAAAATCATACTAAATTGTCCCTCAAGTTATAATTAATTAACTAAGAATTCCTTTTGCCTATTTTTTTTATTTTGAAAATGAGAGAAATATCATTAAGTCAAAGCGATCAAAAACACTATATGAGGAGGGACATGAACCCAAACTCCTTGACCTGACTCAGAATGAGTCTTTGTTGCTAGAACATGAGCGACATCATTCGCAGACCTGTGAATAAAACTACATCTTATTTTTTCATAACTGGATAGAAGCAATTTGCAATCTTGAACCAAAAGACCAAAAGGTGATAAATTATCTAACGAAACATTGTTAATGGACACAACAAGAACCTGAGCATCCGATTCGAAAAGAACTTGATCCCATCCCACTCTTTAATCCAGCTCAACACCTCTCGAAAAGCCATTATCTCAGCACACTTAACCTCCATCTGACTGCAAAAACAGCCTATTTTAGCCGTCATAAATCTACTATTTAAACATTAGTGAGATGTGAAATCACAATATTACTATTGATCCTTCTTATCCATCCCTAATTTAATTGAACTCCCAAAATAAAAATCCCTAAAATTAGATAATGATTCTTTCTCAGTGAAACAATTCCCCATCGCTCTACAAAATCAAAATTCAAAAAAGAAAAGGTAAATGACTTGAGCAGAGGATGGAGAGGTGGAAGTGGGGGAGGAGAAGAGATTCTCATTAGAAAAAGGAAAAATTATTTCTTAGTCCATGAGGTTTAACGTAATTAACACTTATGTCCCTCTATTTTGGCGACCCAACACTTAAGTCTCTCACTTTCTCTTCTGTCCAAATTCGTAGTCTTTTCGTCCATTTAAACCGTTTGGTCAAAGAGTCAAAAGTGAGAGGTGATAATTTTTTCCAGAAATACCCTTCTCTTAATGTGAAATTCCTTTTTTTTTTCTCTTTCACGTTTTCTCCAGTTGAAGAAGAAGAAGAAGAAGAAGAAGAAGGAGAAAGAAGAAGAAGAAGAAGAAGTTGCAGAAAAGGGTAGGAAGAAGAAGAAGAAGAAGAAGAAGAAGTTGCAGAAAGGAGGGTAGGAAGAAGAAGAAGAAGAAAGAAGAGGAGAAAGAAGAAGAAGAAGGAGAAAGAAGAAGAAGAAGAAGAAGTTGCAGAAAAAGGAGAAGAAGAAGAAGGAGAAGAAGAAGAAGGGATATTTGGGTTTGGGTTTAGTGAGGGTTAATTTTGTCAATTCACGTGTCCCAAACGGCTATTTTGGACGGAAGGACTGCGAATTTTGACAGAAAATAAAGTGAGAAACTTAAGTGTTGAGTCGACAAAATAGAAGGATAAAAATATTAATTACGTTAAATTTTAAAGACTAAAAAATAGTTTTCCTATAGAAAAATCAAGAAGTCATCAATGTGGAAATAGTTTGGTGTGGAAATTTTGTATATGTCCATTCTCTTTTTACTCTTATTAGTGTTGGAGTGTGACGTGATGTGACATGACACTAAATAGCAGATAAACAACATGAGAAATTATAGGGTTGAGGGCTGTGCTGTTGTTATTTCCACTTTTACTCGCAAATGTTCTGTTCGTTGTAATGCTTTTTTCAACAGATGTTGGGTTCAAAAGAAGTAGAGATTTTCCAAACAAAAAAGAGCTGTCGGCTTTCTTTTTCTTTTTTTTTTTTAATACCTATATTTTTAAATAAATAAATATTTTTTTCTGGGTTTGGGAAGAATTTCTGGATTTTGCGAGGAATTTACAAGTTTTAAATTTTAAAAAGTATACAAAAAACATTTTATTATTAAAAAATTAATATTTTGGGCGACTTCTATTCTATGGCTACTTTGTTCAAACTTTATTACGTGAATTAATCATATTTCATAGAAATTTTATATTTTACTTTAATTGTTCAGTAAAATAAATCGATTTTTTTTTTATAATCAATCATATTAAAAAAGTATTTAATATTAATGAAGAATGAAAATATTTCTAAAAAATAAAAATAAAAATTTATAATATTTTCTATTGTAAATGACATAAATTTATATGCAATATCATACATTTTATAAATAATTATTCTATTAAAATTATTAAATTAATAAAAATAATGACATGTCAAAGATATAAAAGATATTAAAATTTTAAAGTATAAAGATAATAATATCATTTTATAAATAATAGAATAAAATAAAATATTATTTTTAATTAATAATAATGTTATTAATAATAATGTTTATTATATTAATTTGCATAAAAATATCAATTTTCATCAATTTAAGACATTTTCAACAAAATAATTACTTTACGTAAATATATTATAAGAAATATACAATTTCTATAAAGTTTAATTTATTTTTGTAAAAAAAACTTTGTTTTAGCCAAAATAATCATAGAAATCCTAAAATTTTAATTTATTAAGACATTTATGTTTTAATTAAAAATTATGGATTTATACGATTAAAAATTAAAATAAATTTATTTCGCCCCGGTGAAAATTATAAAAGGGGGTTTAAACTTATTTCTGAAAATATTATCATATAAAATAAAAAAAGGGTCACGTTATTAGTAGAAAAATTATTCTCTTTCGCTAAATTATTTTCTATATATATAAGAGTATATAATCATTATTTAAGAAATGTTTTTAGCAAATAATAATTAATGTGTACTATTTTCTATAAATAATATTCCTGATTAAATTTTAATTATGAAGAAAAAAATTAACAAACACTTATGCCATACACACTTTGATGACCGTTGGATTTCTCCACCCTGATCTGGGGCCAAACCCATGATATCAACCCATTACCTAGAGGCCCTCAGGCCTCACTCATGGTTCAGGCCCAGCCCGTCAGCCCGCTCAGTCTTGGGACCAGGCTCTATTCCGATTCCCTAATCAGGCCGGCCCAACCTTTATGGCTCGGCGATCAGATCCTCTCTAGGCCCCGCTCTAATCCCACTTTTCAGCCTAGTCCAGAGGAAGAATGGCGACCAGCCCACTCGCCTGGTGGGACCACCCGTACGCGTGTCCGGGAGAATCAGGGGTCGTTGCGCATGGGGCAGCGATCTGATTTTCTCGTACGTCCATATCAACGTGAGAGGGACGGGTGGCCCAATGACACACATTCTGTTACACGTCACTAGCGGACAAAAGGAAACATATAAAAGGAGAAATATTCTCCTCTAGAAGGGGGCTTTTTTCCAGTTTTACAAAACCCTTGTAAAATCCTATTTTCTGGATCTCAGATCATCAATTGGCGCCGTCTGTGGGAAACGAATGAGATCTTTTCATCGCCGGAGTTCCACTCTTACAATACCCACTGAGATCCACCATGGCTAACCATAATGAAAACAACATCGTTAACACTCCCAATGACCTGAGCTCTGCCCAAGAGGGGCAGCAGTTCTCTTTTTTCAGTCCCACAACACCAAACAACCAAACACCAATCCCTTTCAACCCCTCGCCAAGCTTGGCAGGGAACGCCTCCGCCGCTACCTTATCCAATCAGGACCTCCAAACCATGGCCCTCCAACTACAAAACACCACCCACTGGTTGGGGCAGATAATGCAGCAACGGGGCCTTAGCACCCCAGCAAACGTATTGCCAGTGGTAGAAGAGCCCCAGACCAATGGACCTCAACCTACCCACAACCATCCCCAAACAGTTAGTCGCGAAACCGGAGAAAGGGGGAGAAGAGCTGGGGAAGAGGAAGAACCGGAGGCCAGGGTTCATGGAAGCAGAGTGAGAGAGATGATTGAGAACGATGGGGCTGACAGTTATTCTGCCGAAACAACAAAGTGGACGAGAAGCGAAGTGAAATAGAAGGAATACCGTCTGGAGAGGACGCCCAGGCCGGAAGATGAGAGCGTAGACCAAAAGCTGCAAAAGATGAGAGAGCAGCTCTTGGTTGAGCTGGGAACGAAGAATCAGAACCAAACTCTCCTACCCATCTTTTCACCCTTCTCGAAGTGGGTGCAGCAGGAGACTGTTCCAAAGAAATTTATGATACCACCTATGGCCGTGTACGACGGAGCTGGGAACCCCCGGGAGCACGTCTTGAACTACAAGACCTTCATGGAGTTGCAGACTTTATCAGATGCCTTGATGTGCAAGGTATTCCCTACGACGCTCTCGGGGCCGGCACGGGCGTGATTCAACGGCCTTGAGGCCGGAAGTATTAGCAGCTTTGGAGATTTGCCTACTCGCTTCATTAGTCGGTTTATCGCCGGGGTGCTCGCAGATAGAAAGATGAGCTACCTGGAGACGATCTGGCAGAAGAGAGATGAATCGCTCAGGGAGTACGTCGCTCGTTTCAATACGGAGGCCCTGCAGATTCCCGAGCTCGATGAGGGAAGAGCTGTAGAAGCCATGCAGAAGGGGACGACCTCGGCTGAGTTCTTTGGCTCATTAAGCAGGAAGCCTCCGACCTCACTAGCCGAGCTGATGAAGCAGGCTGAAAAGTACATAAGGCAGGATGATGCCTTGGTGACAAGCAGGTTTGCCAGAGGAGCGACAGATAGGGAGAAGACACCAGAGGGAGGGAGGCCGGAGAGGCATGAGAAAAAGTATGGCAAGAGGCCTGAGCCTTACAGACAACCCTGGGAGCGAAGGGACCAAAGACCTCCCCCTCCTCGGGTCTCAAAACAGAGGTCACTCCCTCCGTGGGTTCCAGAGAAACCGACCTCTCTCAATGCCTCTAAGGCCGAAGTGCTCATGGCCATTCAGGAGAAGGAGTTCCTCCAATGGCCCCGGCCGATGAAAACGGAAGCAAACCAGCGAGATCCTGATAAATATTGTCAGTACCATCGCACGCACGACCATGACACCAATAACTGCTTCCAGTTGATTGCTAAAATTGAGAGGCTGATAAAGAGGGGACACCTCAAGAACTTTATAAAGAAACGGGAAGAACAAAGGCCTCAGCCAAACCCAGTAGGGCAGACACTCAGGGGAGTGGGAGCAGGGCCAGTGAATGACGGGTCCAGGGGAACCATCAACATGATCGTTGGAGGAACAAAAGGTTGAACAAGCTAGAGAGGTACTTTCCTTAAAAATATTTGTGAAAAGAAATGCTTGTACTATGAAAACATGAAATAACACCATCTTATAATAATGCAATGATTGCCTCTATTATTGTGAGTATCAACTTTCTCAGGAAAAGAAAAGAACAGATGTCAGAAGACCTCCTTGAGACATAGAGACCTTCTGGAGGTAGAAGACCAGGATCTCGTCAGATCTCCTGGAGCAAAAATGGCCAGGATCCCGTCAGATCTCCTGGAGCAAAAACGGCTAGGATCCCGTCAGATCTCCTGGAGCAAAAAATGGCCAGGATCCCGTCAGATCTCCTGGAGCAAAAAACGGCCAGGATCCTGTCAGATCTCCTGGAGCAAAAAACGGATCCTCCGTCAGATCTCCTGGAGCAAAAACGGCCAGGATCCTGTAAGATCTCCTGGAGCAAAAACACAGCTCATATAAGGATGAATAAGAAAGTAAGAAAGTAAGAATTGACTTCACAGTGAGGAAAACGAAATTCTGAACTCCTGAGCCCGTCACAAAGATAGCACAAAAGTCTAAGCAAAGAACAAAAATCCGAGCTCCTTAATCCGCTGAACAGACGGACTCACGATAAAAGTAAGAGACCCCGCCCGGAGCTCGGATCAGCGCAAAAAAAAAAAAAAAGCGTATAGCCCAGACCGCCCTAACTAACACAGGGTCACTTCAAGAACAGATATCCGAGCTCATAAGAAAGAGATAAAATCGTTTGACCTGAAGCCGCGCCGTTACAAATACAGTCTAGGGATTTACCCCCTCACCACACATGTAATAAATGCTGAGGAGGTAAAGGGAGCAACTCGAGGAGAAATCCAAGGGCATAAGCAGATGAGACCCCAGCTTCAGCTCTTATCAAGTTAGAACTAAAAGCAAAAAGGCCAGCCCTGCTCATCACCTCTAAAGGTACATGATCTAACTTATTATTATTAAACAAAGGCTATGTAATCGAGTTCATAGTAACGGAGTAATAAGAGAAAAACGAGGATGTCCTTACAAGAATCATTAAAATTCGTAGGTTAAGAGTTTAGCCCACTGTTGAAAACAGAGCTAATGGGTACGGTTAGTCCAGCTCAGAAAGAGCTTACAGAACACCTTAGTAAAATAGATAAGTTTATAAGTCAGAGACTAAGTCTCTTGCTAAATTTTCAGCCCTGATTAACTGAGGGGCAAGAAATGAAAGACAATGTAGTCAATTCCTTACAAGATTTATCAAACACCTCCTAAATGTTTTGTTCACCAATCTTAAAAAAACAAAATTAAACAAATTAGACTGATTAGACAGAATAAGTAGCCCGATGAGGAGGCAAGAACAGCTCAAGTATGAATAAAGCCAGAAGAAATAAATAACAATTAGAATAACTAAAAACACCAACACAAAAATTAAAAATTTCATTAAAAGGAAAAAGTAATTACAGCCTGTTTTACAGTCTACTCTACTGAAGGAAAAATAGTCCTTAAAGGACTTACATGTGTAGGGGCATTAATATCTACATTACTTTCTATACTACCTACATTTACATTATTTACATTACTGTCTGTGGAAGGCCCAGCACCTTCTGGCTCGGACCCCCCAATGCCCACAAAAGGCATGACCTCCAGCTCCCGAGACCCAGCATCTCCATCTCCCAGCTCGGCACCTGCCTCAGAAGGCCCAGCTGCAGTACGAGGAGCCCCTTTGGGCAAAGGTCTGTCATCCTCCCCATAAAGCACCGCCTCGCCATCAGAATCTTCCTCTGCAGCTCGGAGTTCAGCCAATGGGGTAGAGGGAGCATATCTGGTTGTCCTTAGGCCCCGATTGTACCCAGAGACGAACATGCGAAAGCCCTTATTCCATACGGCAGTCTTCATCTCATCAGAGCCATGAAATTCCGCAAGTCGCCTCTCACAGGCCTCAGCTATCTTGGCTTTAAAATCAGAAGAACTTGTATAGTCCTGGAGGTGAGCTTCACAGGCCTGCTGGATCTCCATCTTCAGCTCAGGGGACTCCTTATACTCCCTTAGACACTTCTCAACTTCCAGCTGGACCCTGTCCTCAGCCAATTTGACCTCTTCAAGCAGAGCTGAGCACCTCGTCTCCAAGGATTTGACTTGTTGGCAGAGTTGCTGATTCTGAAGTTTAGACTCCTCTGCCGCCAAAGTCAAGCCCTTAACACTATCAGCTTGCTTGCTCAGCTTCTGCTTCAGGACCACAACCCGAGCTACGGCTTCACTCTTTTGAGCCAAAACGGCATCAAATTTTACCTTCAGCTGCTCGTACTGGCGTTGGACCTCCTCCTTCTGGCTCACGGCCTCGTCCCTCTCACGTAGAGCATCCACTGCGGAGGACAGCTGCTTCAGAACTTCCTCACAATGGACCTCTGCTGCAGCTACCCTCTCATCAGACTCTTTATGAACCCTTCGGGCGTGAGATAACTCCGCCTCTAGGGACTTGGCGTGCTCATAGGCTGCGGCCAGGTTATCCCGGGCATCACTGGTGGCCGACAGATTTTCCTCTAAGCAGGCCTCCTCAACCCGGCGATCCACAGACTCCCGGAGAGAGTGGTCACGAGCGTCCACCTCCATGAAGAGGCCCATCACCTAGCACAAAAAGAAAAAGCTGTCATAACAAAGAAACAAAGAAAATTAGAATACGAGCAGAAACCAGAATGAATGACTTACCATCAAGAGCATCTCCTTGATCGTGTCTCCCAGCTCCCCCCGAGGTCAAGACCGAAACGCTGCCTGCTCCCTAGTAGAACTAGCTAGAAGACCAGTGAGAGCAAGCAAGCGTGGGTCTGAAGCCTCTGTGACGCCACCAAACATTCGCGTCTTGATAATTTCAGCGACAATACTTGCGGGAGACTGGTGGGTGATGTCCTATGCGTTCAAAATGTCGTTGTCAGGAGCAAACAACAGGGGTGTCACAGGAACATCCTTCTCCTTCTCAAGAGGAGGGAGAGCTGGAGCTGATCCCTTGGAAGCCCTGGATTTCTTCCGAGCAGGAGCTGGGACCGACACTTCGGAGAGGGCAGGACGTTTGTCCCCGGCCTTCTCTGTGATACCTCCATCACTAGCAAGGCCAGATCCCACCTCATCAGGAGCAGGGGCATCTCCAGTAGGGGCCTCCTGAACATCTTCGTCTATAAGAATGACCTCTTTTCTTTTTCCTGGAGCTTCCTCTTCAATAATGGAGACCCCAAGTCCCACAGCAGAAGCATCCACAGGAGGAAGGATAGGGTCCGTCTTCCCAGCCCGGTTTCTTCACCCACTTCAGAAATAACTCCTGGAGCCTCTTCTATCCTCTCAGTAGAAGAGTGTCTAGGCCGGGGGGCTTGAGAAGACTGATGGGCCGAGCTCGATCTGCTGCGGCTAGAGGGCCGAGATGACTTGCTACGTCGGGAACTCGGTTTAGGAGCCTGAGAAGATGCTAGGGGAGGAAGAGGTTGAGTAACCGACCTGGAAGAAATAACCTCGGCTACCCTTTGCGTAGCCTCCTTCACAGATTGCCCAGCCAAGAGAGCATCCAGAGCTGCGTCCATACTCTCCCGGGACAATATAAGGTTCTTCGGAGGCTTGATCTGGTCCATCTTCACTTCGAAAGCTGCAAAAGTCCACAATCAACACAAAGTAAGGTAACAAGCCACACAGATTACAAAGGCACAACGACACAGCTAAGTGGAATAAAGTACCCGCGTCTCTAATATCACGAAGATTAGACACAAACATACACTTCTCGACATCATACTTCTTTTTAACAGAAGTCAGTCGAATATACCCGACCTGCTCAGTCAGGCTCAGCTGGGGCAGGTCATTACAGTTCAGTGAGACATCCTCCCAGGAGAGTTCTAGGTCCCAGATGAGCCCGGACTCCTTCTTGAGCTCCACTACTGCAAAGCCCTCCATCCAGCCCTTTATTGAGTCTTTATGACCTGAAAAGATCGAAAGCCCTCCCCGAGGGAAAAAATAATAAAAACCCTGGACTACTCTGACTAATCGAAAGAAAGAAACAAATAAATGCACCGTGGGTGTGAACCCCCAGCTCAGACATACAGATTCGAAGGAGGACATAAACAGAATGGAATTAGGAACTAGCATCCGAGGAGTTATCCTGAAGTACCGGAAGACCTCGGTAAAGAAAGGAGAAAAGGGAAAGGTTAAACCAAACTCTCTCTGTTTAGCGAAAAAGACCAGGCTAAGATCCTTTTGGGGATCGATTAGGTCGGAGGGAGGAGGATCAGGAAGAACAATCCTCTCATTCGGGTAGGGGGCCCGGATACGAAAGAGGGGGGTATTTAGATACTCCCTAGAGAAGAAATTTTTTAGGGCAGACGGAGTGACATTAGACTCTACTCTAAGAACGTCGAGAAGTTTTGGGCTATCCATGGAAGGACAAAGAGAAGAGCGTATCTTGAAAGTAGTTGGGGCAAAAAGACGATACAGGAAAATCGCGCAGAAGATAGAAGAGAGCAAAGGTTTCGAGAAGACAGAGAGAATTTGAAATTTGAAACAGTGATGAGGCGAAGAGATGTTCTGAGTAGACCTGTCCTTTAGGCTGCGCGGTCATTATTACTCTCGGTATTTACCCCCTCATCAGTCAGACAATAACTGACGAGAAGGTAAGGGGGCAATTGATGACCGCTGGATTTCTCCACCCCGGTCTGGGGCCAAGCCCATGATATCAACCCATTACCTAGAGACCCTCAGGCCTCCCTCATGATCCAGGCCCAGCCTGTCAGCCCGCTCAGTCTTGGGACCAGGCTCTATTCCGATTCCCTAATCAGGCCAGCCCAACCTTTATGACTCGGCGATCATATCCTCTCTAGGCCCTGCTCTAATCCCACTTTTCAGCCTAGCCCAGAGGAAGAATGGCGACCAGCCCACTCGCCTAGTGGGACCACCCGTACGCGCGTCCGGGAGAATCAGGGGCCATTGCGCATGGGGCAGCGATCTGATTTTCTCGTACGTCCATATCAACGTGAGAGGGACGGGTGGCCCAATGAGACACTTTCTGTTACACGTCATTAGCGGACAAAAGGAAACATATAAAAGGAGAAATATTCTCCTATGGGACTTTTTTCCAGTTTTACAAAACCCTTGTAAAACTCTATTTTCTGAATCTCAGATTATCACACTTAATCTAAAATTTAAAATGTGAGATTAGCCTATAACAAAATTAATAAATTAATTAATAATTTAATTAGTATAGTGCACAGTTGCTAAAAGTTTTGATAGGCACTTTTTTACTTCAAATTTATTCTATTTTTATAATTGATATAGAACTAATTTTAAATATTTAATTTTATTGAGTATGAAATTTTATAAACAAATTAATAAAATTAGTTGTTAAAACTAAATTTTTATAATTCAATTAAAAGTAAAAATTATTATCCAAAAATTAGGTATGCATAGTTAATAGTCTGAATTATGTTATAAAAATAGCTTGTTTAATTAAATTATGAGAAAGAAAAAATAAAAAGTTTTAAAATTTTTTCAGTGTTTATATTATATAAAATTTTAATTTACATATGGAATATTTTAGAAAAATATTTTAAAAAAATTTAAATTAAAAAAATTATATTATAAATAAAAAATTTAACATTTGACATTTAAACACGTAACCGTAATTATTCTAAGAGATTACGTATCAACATAAGAAATATAAACTAATTAAATTTTAACTCAACGATAATAAAATTGTTTTTTAAAATAATAGCATTTTGATGTTAAATTCCAGTATAAATTAATTATAAAATAAAATTTCATTTTTTTAATTAGTCAATTTTCTAAGATTATTATTATTATTATTAATGGCCTTCTTGCAATACACCTAGCCACAAGTGGCTCTGGGCAGGAGGCCAGAATCCGTAGCTTTGAAAAGTCAATGGTTCTGAAATGAGATTATAGGGCCCAGTTTAGTCAACGCTGGTGGGACTCTTCCGGTTCCGGATTCTTTCTAATTTTGAATTAGATGAGAAAAAATAAGAAAGAAAAATACTAGAAATGTAAATTAATTAATCTTAAAATTTTATTTTTATTTACAATTAAAATAAATAATTACAAAGGTAAATTTTTTAAATTTTATCTATTTTTCGCTTCTTCTCTAAATTAAAAAAAAAATTATTGTAATTTATAATTTGTTATTTTCACCCTTTTTCTCCTCTTATGATTTCAATTATATTTTCTAATTATATTTTCTTACTATAGACGCTAGTGGAGGTTTTTTTTTTTTTAATGGAAATTGAAGTATTGAATCTAAAACTTTTTAGAAAATATTAAATTTTGTTTGTTTAATTTTCAACATTCTCATGATTTCCTGAAAGGTCGGATGGCTTTTTTCACTTAATGCAGGAAAAAGTAAATTATTTACTCTGACTCAGTTAAATTATTTTTTGAAAAGTTCATTTTTCAAAAAGTAATTTTTTTCAAATCAAACGAGGTTTAAAATATAAGAAATTTGATTTTTAATGATATTAATAATTTAATTTAGGGATACTAAGTAAATATTTTTTATTATTTTCTTAAGCGCTGGTCCCCAATATGTTTTAGGACACATTATTTTTCAATTGAAAATGTTAATTTGCAAGCGCTTGCATATGAGCGTTACCAAACGAGCGACACACAGGCTCTTTAATTATACCGATGCATAGCATTGATGTACTAAATAACCTCAAAGTACCAATGATTTTTTACAATTATCACGATTATAAAATAAACAATGCATCTTAACATATGCATCCGCAATTAGCTACACTATGAATGAGTAGTGTCCTAAATATAGTAACAACACTTTATCTTTAACAGTTCCAATACACAACACTTTATTTCAACATGTTTTATTTCTCAATTATTGTTTGTAAAAAATAATTTGTTGTGGTTAAGATATGTGAGATAAATAAATGATTGATGCATTGATAGAAATAGTCCCACTATTTATTTTAAAATTTTAAATAATATTTGGATAAAACCTGAAATAAAAAATTATTCTGATTTATTAATTATTTATTTTCATATATATGAAAATTTAAATTATAAATCTTGGAAGTACCTGCAAAACAACTTTCTCCTCTCGCAAAAAAAAAATATTATAAAAGAAAAAATAAAAAATTAAGGATACATAATTAGTAAAAAATTTTAAATTAAATTTTAAATTTTATATAGTATAATTTTTATAATAATATTGGTTTTGCAGGTAGAAGAGGCCGTAAAAATCATGAATATTTTTAATTATTCGAAGCAAAGAAGACGAAAAATATTCATTTTCGCTAGACATTCAAATGAAGGACACAGAGTTGGAAGATGCAAGGAGAGAAAAGTAAGAAAATTTCAATGTATTATTTAGTTAAAAAATTAAAATTTATTATATAATATCTTATTGTTGTGGTTTATATTGTACACTTTTTATAATTAATATAGAAATTTTAATTATTTAAATTATTTTACAACGTTGGTGAACCGTTGAAACTATGTTTCTAATGGAAGTTAATACAAATTATATGTAACTAAATATTAATTTTATAAGTAAATAATAATTTTTTGTTTCGTAATTGAAATTTTTTTTTTTGAAATGGGAAAATAAATTTTTAATAAGTTAACAAAATTTATTTAATTTGTAGTTATTTATTAAAATAGGTGGTAAACTGATTTTCATTTAAAATTTGAGGTATAAATTAATAAGTTAATGAATTATTGGCATCCATTTTTTTCATATTAAAAATAAAGTAAAATAAAAATATAATGTAGATAAAATATTTTATATTTTTTTTATAATAATTAAAAATAACATTAGAAGTTTCAAAAATTTATTTTGATTTACTTATTACATAATTATCTTACAACTCTCTCCTCTACTCACCAACTCACATGATAAGGTTAGGTATTTTTTTTATATAAATTCTATTAGATTATATTTACTTGTAATTTGTTTATTAATTTTTTATGTTTTTACTTTAAAAATTAAAGTCATTAAATTATTTATATAAAATATTTTATACAACCTTTAAGCAACGAAACTGTGATCAAATAATAAGTCAATATTTTGTGAAAAAAGATATTTTTAAAACAAATAAAAACATTAGGTAGTAAAAAATATTTTTTTCTCACAAAAAATATAATAATTTTATTTTGAAAATTTTTCAAGTAAAGATATTTGATTATTTTAATTAACGTTCAATATCATTAATTTTTTTTATTTCGTAATTAATAAATAAGTATAATAATAAAAATGTATTTATTTAGTAGATAATTTTTTGTATGTAAAGATTTATTTTTTTAAGAGATCTAATAATAGAATTATCAAAATTATCAATTTATGAACAAAAGTAATCGATTTATAATAACAAATCATTTAATAAGAGATTTTTTTTCTATCTATAAGCTTTTATATATAAGTGAAAAAGGAAGAATAAGAATAGAATTGTCAAAATTATCTATAGCGTTCATTTAAAGATTGCATATTATTTACTATTTTAAATAATTAAAAAATAATATAATATAATAATTAATTTTTTAAAAAATATATATAATTCAATAACTTATTATTTAAACATATAATATAATTGATTAAATTAATTTATTATTTTCACTATTTCAATGTAAATTCTTTTATACGAACTTGTTTGTAAAATTTAATAGTCTGAATATTTACTACTATTATCATTTATCTTTAATTTTAAAAACACAATATCTTATTATATATATGCTATATTTCATGATAATTTTTAAAATTTATAATATTTCATTTTTAATTTATTTATATTGATAAATTAGTTGTGTATATTATATTTGATATTTATATATTGCTTTCTCATCTTAGTCCTTAGATCATAATTTGGAGATGTCTATGTTTCCTCTTCACTACTCCATTTTATAGTGGAGTGTAAGAGTAAGACCTTTGGTGGATAATACCCCTATTCTCAAAAAGATTTTGGCATCCTTTGCTCAAGATTTCATGCCAATTATCCGTTCCTATAATTTTTGCTTTAGCCTTGAACTAATTCTTTAATTAGCTTTAAGAATCTAGATAGAAAATGTATACTTTGTGTAATACTTTATTAAACTCCAATGTCAAAATTTTAACTTTCCGATGGAATCTCTGTTGGAATTCGAAATCTCAGAACTGAAAATTTTAGAAAGATAAAATGAGTTGTTTTAAAAATAAATTTGAAGCATCTTTAAAGGTATTAAAGTTTTTCAAGTTACCTAGGTTCGGCCACTGAATATAAGCTGGCAAACCCAACTATAAAAGGGTCTCAACCCGATTTTAAGAGAAATTATTCTCTCTTCTTCCGGGCACAGGTAAGCCTAGGGCCCCTTGATAATATTTACTTGAAGTTTCTTCAAATTTTCTAGAAATTCATAAGTTTTACCTTCTGTTTTGAAGAATCGAGCCTTGTTTTTCAAGTTCTAACTTTTGAGACCTTTGGAGCTCATCCCTTCTTCTTCAGAATCTTTCCATTTTTGTTGTGATTGTGTGTTCTTTAAGAGGTAAGCTTGTTTTCTCAAAACTCATCACTTTTGAGCTCATTATGGTTGTGTGTAGCTTAAGTTCTGGTTTTAGAAAGCATGCAAGGGTTATGTCTTTTTCTTCTTTTATGATTAAATCTTGCATGTCTATGTGATGAGTGGTTTGCATGTTGGTGTTTTGGTGTATCTAGAATTGTTTTGAACCTTCTAAGTCAATGTTGGATGTTTTTAGTATATGTTTTAAGCTTTTGCATGTGAGTTTGGAAGTATTTTGAGGGCTGTTGACTAAGGTTGAATTGAATTCTATTTTGTAGAATAACCTAGGTTTGGCCGCCGAACTTGCCTGTGAAGGCTATCTTTTGGCTGCTTAATCTGCCTCCAAAGATTTGACCTTCAAATCTATAAGGGGACTTTAGGCCGCCAAAACTGCCGCTGAAAGTCCTCTGTCCAGCCATTTTCAGCTCATTGTCTACATGTTCATTTATATGTTTTTAAGGGTTTCTTGAAATAGTTTTGAGTGTTGTAAAAGTTATGTTTGGCTCCTCATTTAAGTCCATCTGTGTAGGATCAGACTTGGGAGACCGTAGAGACTTACAGTAAAATAATTGTTTTAGAGCTAGGTTTGTGTTAGCCAAATGTAAGTAGAACTAAACTGAACTATTATTTTAAAGAAATCAAACGTTTTAAGTATGCTCATGCATCATGAATGTCATATATATATGATTAGGCTATTTTGTATTAGAATTCACAAATATGATGCATTACACAATTAATTGTTGTTGTTATGGGTGAGCAATTAGTCGGTTCAGTTCAAAACCGAACCGAACCAAATAAACTGAAAATCAAAATTTTAGTATTTTTAAAAACCAAACCGAATTGATTTTGATTAGAAACCAAATCAAACTGAACTGATCTGATTCGATTCGATTCGATTCGATTTGATCGATTTCGATTTTTAATAATTTTTTTATTTTTTACACTTTATTTTTAATATTTTAAAATTTAATTAAAATATTTTAATCTTAATATAATTTAATTTCTCTATATTATTGAAAATAACATATTATTATTACTAATCGGTTCGGTTCGATTTTTTTAATTTTTTTCTGATCAAAACCGAACCGAACCGAACCGAAATAACCGAAATTTTTAAAATTAAAAATCGAACCAAACCGAATTGAATAAAAAACCGAACTAAATTTTAAAATTAATTCGGTTCGGTCGGTTTTTTCGGTTTGAACCGAATACTGCTCACTCCTAGTTGTTGTGAATGGATGTTGGATGACCCACTAGCCTTTAACCATGCTATGATATGTTATGACGGATATGAAAAGACCAGAGCTTGCCCATTCTACGCCCATTGCATTATGTAAAGGAAAGATTAGGGTTGTCCATTCTACACCCCTGACACTATGGATATGTTATGTTATGTTTAAGAGGAAGTCCTGAGGAGCACCTATCGTGGGCCGAGAACTATTGAAATTATGGAGGGTTACTGGTGACAAGTCTATCTTGACGTGAATTGTTTGTATTGTGACGCATTCATACGATCATATATTTCATTAAACTGCTTTTGTTTATATTTTTGCTTATTAAACTCTTATAGCTTATCCCTTTTCCCTAACCCCAGGATTGACCAGAGTTAACTCGGGAGGTCAGTAGAGTTGCTCGGTATAATTTTGATGTAATAGTTTAGCTGTGGACATATGTAATCCTTATTGTGGATTAGACTTGTACTTTGCCCAAGTTTTCTTTTATAATCCCTTGTTTATGATCTTTTATTTAAAAGTTTTAAAGTTTAAGCTATGTTTGAACTAAACTAAGACCTGTAATGATAACCATACTGGAGCATTTGATGAGGACTCTAGTATGGATTTTATGTTTTCAGTTGTGGTATATACATGTCGAGTTTTGGTTCATAAGATAAAATATTTTTATACATTTTATGATTATATTTGGAATTATATCAGGTGCAACAGGATGTATAGTAGGTTTGCTACGGGCTCCAGTGACCTTAAGTCGATCTGAACTCTAGCGCCGGTAGTGGTATAGTTCTTGGATCGTTACACACTGACCTTTGAATTGCATCATAAAAGTCTAAGTAGCCCTAGTATGATCATCAATAATATTAAAAAAATATCTGGCTCCAGTTAAGGATTCCTCTCTATAAAGCCCATATATGTCTACATGCGTTAGGTCAAACGGTTTTAAACTCAAACTATGACTTATAGGAAATGGAAGTCTAGGCTATTTAGCTAAATAACAAATTTCACATTGTAAATTTCTATTTCCATCATGTCTAATTCCATCAATATGTTTTAGTTTGCCAACAGAAATATGTCCAAGTCTTTCACAAATATCCTGAATACTAAGCATGCAAGCAGATTCATATGACACATTGTTAAGACTTTCTTTATTAATATGATAAACAGAAAGCATGGTATTTACAAATGATTGAAAAGAAGGAATAGTATGCAATATTATAGACAAAGTATCATAAACCTGTGATGTATCAAAACTCTTTTGGTTTACTTTATATAAACCCCCAACTTCTTTTCCTACAGCCACCACTCTTTCAATCAAATGGTCCTATATAAAGTAATGATGAGTGTAAAAAAAATAATAAGACCTTACTATGTTTTATCAACTTGCTAACAGACAATAGATTGTAATTAAAACTTGGAATGTTGAGCACATCTCTTAAAGTAATAGAATTAGATAAAGAAATTGAGCCAGCATGTATTACTCTAGCTATATTGCCATTAGGTAAGTAAACATACACACACTTTTGAAGCCTAGATAAACTACTAAATAAATATTTATTTGGCGATATATAGTCGGTTGCACCAGTATCTAATATCTAAGTTATATCATCATGCATTCTATTATTCAATATTAGCAGAACTGTAATTACCAGCAAAGGTGTGTGAACCACAGTTCAAGCCTTTAGTAAGTCTTGGACTCATATCACCAATTACAGCTGTTAAGGCTGCTTTTCCCTTCACTAGCCTTGAGAACACCTATTGAAGAGTACTCAAAGCTGCACTAATCTCATCAATTTTAGTAACACCATGTGCTATATCAAGAGAACTATCCTCCTCATACTCAAGGTCCTTAGTTATGGCCACAAGTTTCTAGCTAGTATTTCTATCTCTATCCTGCCTTGCAGGTTACTCTCCAATCTTGGTTTTATTTTTAAACTAGTCTGGATATCCTATTAGTTTGAAATAGGTATCTCTAACATGACCATTCATGTTGCAATGATTATAATGCCCCTTCTTTGGATCATATTTCTTTTGTTTACCTTTCTGTAACTGTCCTTGTGACTGATTAAATAAAACCAAGGTCTTAGTTGAATTAAGGTTTCTTTTACTTAGAATCTCCTTTTGAGATTCATGCTTAAGGGCCATAGAGTATGTGCTATTTATCGAAGGAAATGGATCTAAAACTAATACTTGATCCCTCACAGAATCAAAATTCTCATTCAGCCCCATCAAGAACTGTATAAGTCTATTGCTATTATTCATATCATCAATGGCCTTAGACGCTCCATAGGAACATGGAGGTAAAATTTCTATTGATCCTAACTTATCCCATAGTCTTTTCAGACGGATGAAGTAAACTGAAACGAGAGAATTTTCTTGAGAAATGAGGGAGATTTGTCTATGTAATTCATAAATCTAAAAACCATTACTCTCTCCAAACCTCTATGTAATCTCACACCACAAATCTCTCGAAGAAGTCGTATATATGAAGCCATCTATGAGATCCTTCGAGATCGAGTTTAAGATCTAAGATGTGACCATATAGTCACATCTCCTCCACTCTTTATTGAACTCATTATCTTTATTTGGCATCAGAATGGTGCCATCGACAAAACCTAAGTTCTGCTTGACTCCTAACGCTATTAGCATAGCTCTATTCCAAGATCTAAAGTTTCTACTCCTTATTAGAGAAGCTGAGACTAGAATCATACTTGGATTGTCAGACGACTGTAAGTAGAACAGATCACCGTTCATCGCATCCACTAGATGTTGCTTATATTTTCTCGATCCGAACGCCTTAGTTTCTACCATAGGCATTGGATCTGTCATTCCTCTATTTTCTTAAGATCCAGCTAAACAGATCGAGAGAAATATCGCAGCTTTCGTCAAACCCTAACCTTATAAACTCGCTCACTCGAATACCATATGAAGAAAAAGAAATGAATAATACTTCAGATATATTGATTATGAATAAGTCTTGTACAAAAGAGGCTATTTATACTAAGCTTATCTCACGTACAATGCATGGTCCAGAAAAGAAAATAAAACAAGAGTCCTTAAAGAATTCAAGCTAAAATAATATGATCTTAACAAAGAATTTAAAACAATACAACTCTGTTAATCAGGTCATCAAGTCGTCAGGTCGATCGGTCATCAGATCATCAGGTCATCAGTCAATCATTAGGTCGGCAGGTCGTCAGTCGGTCATTAGATTGGCAGGTCATCATTTATATTTTTCTATAATCCCGATAAAAAGTAAAATAAGTATAATGACATATGCAATCAAATGTGCAAATTTATTTATAGAAAAACAAAAAACAGATATCTCCAAAACTATATGTATGATTTAAATTTAATTACTCTTCACAATTTTGTAGAAAATCAGTATAAGATAGCAAGGCCATATTTGATATTATTGATATAGAACTCATAAATAAACCTGAAATCTAAAATTTCGAATACTGAAAGTCCTGTGAACCAAAATCTAAAATATATAAGGTACATATTTGGATATCCTAATTAAAATTTCGGCCTAAATTCTAATCCAAATACAATTACTATAAAATAAGAGACCACAAATGTAGATGGAATTAAACATAGTCTACTATAAAATAAGAGACCACATATGTACATATCTCATTGTTAACTATTTTCACTAATTATATCCTTAAAATCATTACTAACTTGAGCAGCAAAGATTTTGCTCACTAAACTATTAGTCTACTTAGTTTACATATTCAAACGCGCTTAACAAGTTGGGGCAACATTAATTATGGCAGGAAAGACTCAAAATAATTATATGAAAAATTACATCAAATAAAATGATGAAATTAAATATATAAGCAACTAAGATAATATGAATCACTTTTAAGAGGTACACCTATTAACAAATATTTTTATTTAATAGCAAATATTTACTAACCTCAGAAAATAAGTCTGAAATGAGAAAAATCAGTGCAAAGAGTATCAGGTGTTGCAACCCGTTCTACACTGATATCAATAATTTTCTCCTAATTTATAGGATAAAAATATTACATCATATACTCTAATTTTCATTTAGCAGATATCTAAAATGAAAATCGTGAAGTTAAATTTTTTCTTTTTTTTAATGGAAGAGCGAAAAAACTCAATCGCGAAAAAACTCAATCCGCGTCCATTATTTTCTATATGTTATTTTCTAAATTGACATTTTCAGAGATATTCAAATGTAATTAAAAAAAAATTAATGTTTAGAAATATATTTAAAAAAAATGAAATTAAAGCTTAACTAACATATTCATCTTTTACCTAGGAAAATTACTTATAAATAATATTCTCTTAATCTTATAATTTTTATTCATTTTATTTTTTCATCTTTTGAAAATATATATTTTTTATTAATTTTTCGATTATATCATTCTTAAATACATTAATTTTATTAAATATTAAGAGGTATTTTAAAAAATTTCTTAAAAATAAAATAAAATAAATTAAAATTATAATAGTCGACTTATATGTTGCTATAGTCTAAAAAAAATGGACAATAATTTTAAAATAAAAAAAAATGAATAAAAATTATGAGATGAAAGGAGTATAAAATTTTAGCATAGTTTACTCTATCAATATAGGATTAATATCCATGGACTTTTATTTTTTACTAATGTTGAATAAAATCATTAATACAAACTCAAATTATCTACTTATCAACTCAATTATAACTAAAGTTATCCTTACTGTAAACTACTATTCTCCTCTAAGAAATAATTTAATATGTTGACTGTAACTATACAGTACCTTTAACTATATGAGTAAAACCCTTCTTACTTAGACTGAAATTTCTCTCTTTCTGATGCGGAATACCAGACTATTAGAAACTGAAACGACACATATTCTAATAAAAAGAATTTAGTTCAGAAAATAATCCTCCTATCTAAAGCACCATTAATTAACATGTAATTAATAACACTTATAATTGATTAATTTTAAAAGCAGTAAGAATAAGAACTATACAAGTTAGTATTAAACTTTATTTGTGACGCAATATCAAGAACTAAGGTCTCTTTTAAGATCTAGAAAAAGAATCACGTAAAACAAATGTATTGAATAATTGATAATCTGTCCACAATATGGAAAAAGAAACGCTTATATATCCTAGGGCAATCTAGCTCAATTAGGAAAATAAAATAAGTACAAATATAAATA
Source organism: Manihot esculenta (assembly GCF_001659605.2). Taxonomy (NCBI): domain Eukaryota; kingdom Viridiplantae; phylum Streptophyta; class Magnoliopsida; order Malpighiales; family Euphorbiaceae; genus Manihot; species Manihot esculenta. The sequence continues at coordinate 20,392,362 of NC_035170.2, forward strand.
AAAACCCATGATCTTTGCCACTACCCACTACTATACATGAATCTCTAATCTATGCCATTATCCATTATTGGATAGCTACCCACTACTGAATTATTGATGAGAAATTTATTAATGCAAATACAAATTTAAATCGTCAATAAAGACACATTCGACCTAATTGACTTGGAATGATTAGATTGTTCTTCAATTTCAAAATAAACTTGTAAAGTTTCAACATATCCTTTCATGAATCCTTGAAATGCTTTCTTCGGCCTCTTGAATCTCAACATTATAATTAGTTCTTGAGACAATGCTAATTCATCATTTTTTGTATTGTTGGTTGTGTTTATATCACTTTCTCTATGGGATTGAATTATGCAAAAGCCACTATCCACAATGGACAAAAGTCCTTCCTAAATTGAACAAAAGTCACTCTCCTCAATTGCATAAATGCTCATCTCTTTAATTTGGCAAATCTCTCTTTTCAATTGAACAAGAGACGCTCTCTTCAAGTAGATAAAAGTCAAATAATCTCTCTATTATACTCTAATTATAGTGTTAGACCTTCAATAATCCTATATCCGTTGAGAAATAAGTCTCCCACTTTTAACTTGGAAAGAAAGTTTTAACACTTTGGTCCTATATCCGTTAAGAAAGTTTTAACTTGGACAAAAGGCGTTTTATGATGAGCTCTTATTGCTTTACCCAATTGTGAAAGATGCTGGCAGAAAAAAAAAATTAAAAAAAAAAACATGTGATTTTATTACCATCTTCATACTGAATACCCAATAACTACATCATATAGCTGAAATTGTTTAAAATAATAAATTATTTAAAATCTATAATACTTCATAGTTCTAATTTCAAATGCTTCTTGTGATTGCTTGGAAAACCATATTAAACAAGCTTTTCCTATTGCTTTGAATAGACTCCAATTGGAACTGACTCTTCAAATTTTTCTTGAGTTTTTTCAGGAAAAAGATGTTTACACTTGGGAGCATCGATCATACCACCTTTGTACTTCAACATTATCAGGAATCTTACAATATTTCTATAATAATTTTAAAATGACAAAATTGGTATATATATTTAAAGACAAAAAAATTTAAGATAAATAATGAAAATTTGAAAATAAAAATATTAAAACTTAAATTTTAACACCTTAATTAGTCAACTTTATCAAAATTTTCTTTACATGTTTCTTTCCTTTTCAATCATTTTCTTCCATTTTCCATTACTTTCCCCCTTTCCATCATTTTCTCATTTTCTATCACTTTCAGTTTTCTTTTATCCATTTTTCTTGCACTTTCACTCATTTTGTCTCTCATAATTTCATTGACTTTTTTTTTTTCTTTTTTTTGAAGAACCATTGTATTCCAAATAATTGTTGAACATAAAATAAAAAATATTTATAACAAAAAAAAATGAATTTCAAACTATTGGTAAATTATTGAACTTTCAAATCCATAAATTAATATTTGATTTATTTGCCATTTATCCATATTTTAAAATTTATGGATATATTAATTATCAATGGATTTAGAATAAGTAGATAAAAAATTACAAATTAATTTTATGAATTTAACTAAATAATTAATTCGTTGATAACCTTAGAAAATTCTGATAGTGTTTCTTTTAAACTTGTGTATCAAAAGGCATTATATACGCGCGATATGAGAATCAATTTTCTAGTTATTTTAAAGAGAGAAAAAAAGGGAAAAGAAAAAGAAAGATAACTTGGGAAAATTTTTAACGTTATATGTTTTTATATATATTTTTTTTCAGTAAGCATATTGAATGAGTTTTACTTGCTTAGAATCACACATATTAACTAACTCATGTTTTATGGATTAAATTATTCTATAGTTTATAACTTATGGATTAATCGAATTTGTGGATTTCGATATAATATATGCTTGAAAGATTAATTTATATAATTATGAAATGGGATAGAGTACAAATAATACATATATATTTTCAATAAATATAGATATTTAATTAAAATAAAATAGTAAAAGTCAAAAAAATATAAAATAAGGTGGTCAATAGACTAAAGATAAATTTATATTTGTAAAGTCCAAAAACATAAATGACCTAAAGGAAATTAAATCTTAAAAATTCAGCTCAAAATAACTCGAACCATGACTTGGAATCAGTATTGAGAAGACGCCACACTTGTCTCTGCATGCTCCATTCACTGTTGTCGACTAAGGAGCTTCTATAATATTCGTTAAAGCTTGCTAACACATTGGAAAATATCGTTAAAACTTGCTAACATATTGGAAAATAGATGAGCACAACGTCAACCACGGAAGAAGAATCATCAGTCATCAGATCAATGGTGATCAAAGGATGCAACTTAATATACATGCAAAATCGGATAAGGTTGAAGTGACAAAAATCGACTCCAAATGAAAAAGGAAAATATAACTTTCTCAATCACCGATCAATACTATTGCTAAATTTATTGAAAGTCACCGATAATGTATGTATATTGGATCTTTTGAGGCAATTATAGATCTTAAGAGTTAAAAATTTTGTTGGTAATTATGTTTATGTATGATAAAAAAAAATTGTGCAAAACTCTTTGCTTTTTTAATATTTTTTATATCAGCTAGATTTTAGGAATTACTTGTACCTTTTTAGTTTTCATGATAAATTGACTAAATTAAGAAAAAATAAAAAAGTAGTATTGAAACTTGATGTTGATAAATTTACAGATTTAGAAATTTATTTCGGACAATTGAATCTTTTCAGAGAGAAAAATACTAAGAGAATAGAGATCTAAATATTCTTCAATATTACCTAACTAGTTTTATAATTTTTTTTCATTGATATGCAATCATGATCGGCACAAAATTGGAGTTCTCTGCTTTAAAAAGCAAAGAACTACATGAATAACCTAAAATAAGACCAAAATTTCTCAATTTCTATAATTAAAAACACTACCGGTCAACCGGTAACATAATGAAAAAATATGTACGATCTTACTTGAAAGGAAAGAAAGGAAATCCATTTTCGAACTAGGTGAAGGAAGCTACCTATTCGGCAGAGTAAGGGCAGCTGCAGGTTTGGACAAAATAGGGACTTGTGCTTCAAAAACTAAAATAAACTCTTTAAGAGGAAGGTCTCTCTGTAAAAGTTGAGAGAGATAGTGGAGAGTAAGGAGTACAAATAATAATTTACCAGAAGAGAACAAAATGAATTATTGGAGGAAGCAGCTAAGACTAGGCGTAGAGAGCAAAGATATTATTCCATGTACGTAAATATTGATGCAGAAATTGCGTGTTGATTATATATAACTTATATATAGACAAAGCCACTGAGCCTCAATCTCCACAGTACATTTCACTGTTGGCCTTCACACCACACCATCACTGTTTGCTTATTTTATTTGTTTATTGTTATTATTTGGACAGTAGTCAGCATTTCGCACATAAAATAATAATAATTCAAAAAAAAAAACAGCATAGTCAGCGGAATAGACAACTCTCACCTGACTTTCCATGGCTGTCTACCCTACTTGGCGTTTCTGCAGTAATTGTGTGTACTCCATTTAATCAATTTTTTGTTTCAAAAAATTATTATTTAATCTTTATATTATAATAAAATTAATTTATTTAGCCTCTTAATTCTTAAAAAATTTATTTAAATATTTATATAATTTTCGAAAGTTTACTGAAAGGTACATATGTTAATTTAGAACACCGTTACTCTTCCAAGATTATGTCTAACACTAATTTAAATATTTCGTGCTTTTCTAATGAGTAAAATTCACGAAGGAATGTTTAATATATTTTTTAAAATTATAAAAATATTTTGATTTATTTTTAAAATTAAAAATTTAATTAATTATTTTTTTATTATAAAAATTAAATAGTAATTCTTTATTAAATATTTTATTTTTATTTTTTTAATTTGGAAGAATTTCAATTGATTACTCTGAAATTTGATAAAATTTATAGAGTAATCTTTTATTAAACTTACAATAATAAATCAGTCCTTAATATTTTTATCTAACAAAATGATCATTTCATTAATAAAAAATATATATTATTATTAGTTGACCATATATTTTTTGATAATTAAAATACCTCTCTAAATGATTGGTATTTTTTATAATAAAAAATTAATATTATTTATTATTTTAAATAAAAAATTAAAAGATCATTATTTTAATTTTAAAAATTAATAAACTTATGAATTTTATTCATTATTTTTTAATTTATTATTATAATAAATAAAATTAATTTTTAAAATGTTAAAATTAACATTCTGGAAGTATAAAAATTTTTATGCTTCTGAAAATCAATTTAAATGAACTTCTAAGAATAAAAATAAATTTTTAATTTTCAATTAAGTATAAATATTAAATTTTAATTTTTAAATATGTAATTTTTTTATACTTAAAAATATAGAAATTAATTTTTAAGAAAATTTTTAATTTTTATACTGACAGAATATTAATTCTATATTTTAAAATTAAAATTATTTAATATAAATTTTATGAATTCATTAATTTTTAAAAATTAAAATACTAATTTCTTAATTTTTTATATTATTAAAATAATAAATAAAAATAATTTCTTATTATAAAAAATTGGCCACTAAATACTAATGGCCATATATAAAAGATAGCCATAGATCTCTATTTTCCAATGTAATAAATAAAAATTTCAAAATAGGCGGACGGAGATAATCGAATTCGAATCCAAGACCTTCACACTTTTTACATTGAAGGAGAAAAAAAAAAAAACTTTTATTGGTTTATCTTCTTCTTAAATTTAGGGATTGTTGCAAAAAAAAAAAAACTTCTAATCTCTTTCCAATTTAAATTATACCTTAAATTAAAAAGAATAATCACTGATTTTTTTTTTTAAATCTTTGACTAGATATCTCCTCTCCTCTGTATCTATTATATGGTATATAAATCATTAATTTCTTAAATTTTACAATTATCAACGGGTTCTTCTAGATGAGGAGTTAGTACCCAAAACAACATTTAAAAAAATTTTAGTTGGAAGAAGGAAATAAAAATACCAAACACTTCCATGCTCAAGCTTCTGCATGGAAAAGAACTGATTTTGTTAATTTTTTCACTAATAGTGCTGGAAAGCATGTGTCAGATAAGAAAGGTATGAGCTTTATTATTATGAATCATTTTAATAACATATTTTTTGAGTTTAATGGTGATTATCCAAATGTTACTGAGTTTATTGAGCCCGTGGTTAGTGATAGTGATAATGATAGGCTCTTGGCAATTTTTTCGGCTGACGAGTTTTGCAAAGCGGTCTTTCAAATGCATCCTGATAAGGCCCTGGGTCCGAATGGTACGAATCCAATATTCTATTAAAAGTTCTAAGATATTATTGGGGAATCTGTGGTATCTTCTTGTCAAGAATGGCTGCGAGTTGGAAAATTTTTAGACACTATAAATGACACTACTATTGTTCTTATTTCCAAAAAGGAATCCCCTTTAAACTTGCAGGACCTGAGATCGATCTCACTGTGTAATATTCTATATAAAATTTTGGCAAAGGTCCTTGATAATAGATTCAAAGCGCTATTACCTAGTATTATCTCTTCATCTCAGTATGCTTTTGTACTTGGCAGGTCGATTTCTGATAATGCTTTAGTAGTTTTTCAGCTTATCCATTTTATGAAAAGTAAAACAAGAGGTAAAAAAGGAGAAGTGGATCTCAAAATTGATATCAGTAAGGCTTATGATAGAATAAATCGAAATTATCGTAAGCAGCTAATGCTGCTATTGGGATTCAATAGTAGGTGGGTTGATATGATTATGTTGTGTGTCTTTACAGTTATATACTCTGTTGCTTTAAATGGTAAGAAATTTGAGCCTATTACACTAAAAAGAGGGTTGCGACAGAGTGATCCTTTAAGTCCTTATTTGTTTATTTTATGCTCTAAATGATTGACAGCTTTGTTTCATAATGCCGAACAATATGGGCTTATTCATGGTACAAGAATTTTCCATCAAGCCCCTACTATGTCCCATTTTCTTTTTGCTGACGACAGTTTCTTCTTTTTTAGGGCAAATGATAGGAAATCTAAGCATATTAAGGATATTCTCGGAACTTATGAGCGTGCTTCAGGTCAAATTATTAATTTCAACAAGTCAGGTATCGTTTTTAGTTCCAACTGCTTTAACCATATTAGAATGCACATTTCTTCGATTCTGAGCATTTATAATCCTCTTGACCATGGGAGATGTTTAGGATTATCTTTCTTTATTGCATGTAATAAAAAAATGTGTGTTCTCTTTCATGAAAGATAGAGTATGAAAACGTGTGTGTATACTATAAGAAAAGTATTCACTAACAAGAGAAAAATTTATCATTAAATATTAAAAATTGGTCATTGAAAATCATTAACAACCATTTTATTCGATCATTAAGTCGTCGTTAGAGGTTCTATCGTTAAAAAATTTTTAACGAGGATATTGCACATCAATCGTTAATACTAATTACGATAATACTATAATCGGTCATTAAAATTATAACAATAACGAGAAGTTTGTCTTTCGATAATGATAATTAATATGGTCGTAAAAAATTTAATAATGACAATGAAACTTGTCGTTAAAATTTTAATAAAAATTATTATTTTTTCATATAATAATTTTAAAATGATGATAATAATTAAAAATAATTAAATATTGATAATAATTGAGTACATAATATTTTTTATAAAAAAAATTTTAATTTATACTCATTGTGAGTTTACATGATCTATAAGTTATATTGCTTGTTAATTAATAGTGGCTTTATGTGATACCTAATTCCTTCTCTTTCTAATGTGGAATTTGAAAAAAAATGTACACTTGCATTTTAACGACCAACACTTTCATTTTTAACGAGAATATTTTACAACGATCGTTAAAGTTTAATATAACAACGACCAATTATATTATTGGTCGTTATATATATGTCATTAACGAGAAAAAGTTAAACTAGTCGTTATCTTTTTGTCGTTAAAAGCTATATTTCTTATAGTAGTACCTAGAATGGAAAATTCTTATCTTTTTGTCATTAAAGAAGTTTTGCTTAAATCAGTAGCTCAGACTATTCCCTCTTATATATGATAAGTGTTTTTGCCATCCCAATTTCTTTGTGTGAGGAGCTAGAAAGGATCATGAATTTATTTTGGTGGGATTCTAATAGTATTGATAGGAGAAAGATTCATCAGTTATCATGGCAGAAAATGAGTGTGAGTAAGGATAAGAAGAGTTTGGGTTTTCGAAATCTAAGGTACTTTAATTTGGCTATGCTTGGTAAGCAGGGTTGGAGATTTCTTTCCGCCCATGATTCTCTTTGTTTTCATATTCTCAAAGCTAGATATTTTCCTAGAGTGAATTTTTTTGATGCTAATGATGGGTCTAATCCGAGTTTTATTTGAAAGAGTATTTTGCAGGTCTAAGGAGTTACTGAATATTAGTACCAAGATGAGAGTAGGTAATGGTGAGTTAATTAAGGTTTGGGGGATCCTTGGCTTAACCGAGATGATAATTTATTTGTTGAAACACCTTGTGTGGATGGGCTGGAATATCTCAGAGTTTCAGGTTTAATTAATGAGCAAGGTATAGGTTGGAATGTAACTTCTCAAAATTGTTGCTTTCTAGTGACATTGCTTGTGTGTCAAATATTCCTTGGAATATCTCTAGGTAGTCAGATGTTATATGGCACTATACACAGAATAGGTTATATTTTGTAAAATCTGGGTATCACTTGTTAGTATGGATAAAATGGAAGAAACTTTGAAAACTGTAGATGCCACCAAAAGTGAAAATTTTTTTTGTGGCGGGTTAGTAGAGGTATTCTACCTACTAATGTATTATGGCTCTAAAAGGAGTTAATATTACTACCGGGTGTAAGGTTTGTGGAATTGATGAGAATGATCTACATTTCCTTTTTCATTGTCCTATGGTAATTGAGTGTTGAAAGATCTTAGATTTTTCCTATTCTAGATCAAAATATGACTAATAGTTATATTCTAACTCAAACTATATTGGGTTTGTCTAATATCTCTTTGCAGGGCAAGACATGTATGTTGTTATGGAATCCAGAGATTGTTCGGGCAACAGAGATCTATTTATCTTATTAGTTAAGTCTTCAATTTCCTGTAGATGGATCTAATGGTAGCCATCAACATGTCACGGACAGTTGTTGGCAAGCACCTATTATTGGGAGATTTAAATGCAAAGTAGATGCTGGAGTAATTAGTCCGTCTGGAATTATCAAGTATAATGCTATCTTGCCTAATTCTTTTGGATCGTTTATTGCAACATTTTCTGGTCATTTGAGAGATATTGTTCAGCCCAAAATGATTGAAGTGTATACTTTGCGTGAATCTCTAATGTGCCTTGAATTGTATAGTACTAATAGTGTGGATGTTGAGCTCAATTTGAAAGGTATGGTTGATGTTGTGTTATCTCAACTGGAGAATTTCTCCGAATTTAGTCAACTTGTTTATGATTGTAGGATTATTTTAATGTAATGATCCCATTAGATCTTATCGTGGATAAGGAGATAAGCAAATATGATTGTTCATATGCCACTTATATTAGTCCTACTTATTAGTTTTATGTCCAGATTTTTTGAATAATGCTTTATAGTTTGATATTGCTCCAGATTGTTTCACTTAATATTTTAGATCCTAAGTTGGATGTTCTAGAGAGATTTGCTGATCTGGGTTAGTATGAATAATCTATATTAAGTTTTTCTTGAATATAATTAATAAAATTTATATTTAAAAAAATAATGTTATTCAAAAAATTAAAATTAGATTCTTTCATATTTTTGATATTATTATCTAAAATTTAAGCTTTTTGTTAATTTTATAATTATAAAATTTTCACGGTTTCCTATTACCCAAGTAATAAAGATGGCATGTAGTGAGTAGTTTATATTTTATTATATCATAATTTTATTTGATTAGTGTTAATTAAAGTTTAAAGAAAGGTTGATAAAGGTTGATATGGTGATTTTATTATTTCAACAATAGAATGCAATAATTAATACTCAACTCTACACAATTTAGCTAGTAATTTTTTTTATTTAGAGTTGGATAACGTATAAAATCTAAGGCTGAATAAGATTTGAATACGTATCTCCAAACTTTTGATCACGATTTAGAAAAATTTATTCCATTCGATCGGGCTTTATCATGCACGACATGATGAGAGTCAGGTCATATGATACTATCCCTGATCCTATTCTTCACGTAAGGAGAAGAGCTCGGTCACTCCCACCTCGTGTTCATACGATGTCTTCAAACGCGTGCAAAGACAGCTCTGACATAGCATATAGATTAGAGAAAGCATGAGTTTAGTTGACTAGTATTAATGAGTCAAGTGCTCGCCATTAATGAATCGTCCTAAAAACCTACTAAAAATACAATTGTCTTATCATGAATTGAAATAAATAAATTCTATTAAATAAAATAATTCAAATCATTTCACAAATTAACAATTATATTCTAATCTTTTAATTTTAAATATTAAACTACGAATTTGACATTTGCCACGATTAAATTATAATTAAACTTTATTTAGAACATTTTAAATATCCAAATTAAAATCTCTAAAATATCTTTATTTAAAATGTATTTCTTGTAAAAAAAATTAAATTCTAATAATAAAATTCAATTCATTTCAATTTATAAAAAAATTCCTTTATTTAGAATAAATTTTAAAATAATAAAATTCAATTGAATTAATTTATTTTAAACAAATTAATAATACATTTGAAATTGATTTATATTCTTTACTATCCTTATTATTCTAAACTAAATATAAATATTTATTTTATAAAATAGTAATAATTTTTATCACATTGAAAATATTATTTAACACCATTATTAATATTTTCATAATATTTAAAAGCTAAACTTTATATAATATTTTTATGATGAAAAACTATAAATTAAGTTGAAATTTAATTTTTCAAAAATTAACCAAATAATGTAATGGATTTCTGAAAATGAATTATAAATTCATTAAATATTAATACTTAATGTTAAACTAATTAAATTTAAAAAAACAGTTATTAAAAAAAAGTAAACTTCTAGTTAAAATAAATAAAAAAATAAAGAAAAATAAAAAAAAAGAGTTTTTAAGTGCTGATTATGTAATTTTTATACAAATAACATTAAATTAAATTATTTCTTATAAAATTTCGGTAATTTTAACAAGATTTAATTTCAAAAAAATTCTAATGAGAATTAAAAAAATTAAATTCTTATTTTTTTAATTTTACTAAACATAAAATTTAAAAAAAGAATTTAATTCATTCGAATACTTTCAAAATTAATCATTATACATAAAGATTATATTTTTTTATTTTTTTATTTTAAAATTATTATTTATTTTTTTTATTATTATAATAATATATAAATTAATTATTATAATTTTATTTTATGTTATTTTTAAAAATATTTTAAAATATTTTTTAATATTTAATAAAATTTAATATTTTTAAATTAAATATTATTGAAAATTTAATAAAAAATTATTTTTTTTTTATAAAAAAAAAACTCGGAACGGAGAGCATTTGCCATTGCATTCGCATGAGATAATGAGATGAGACGCGTTTCTTTTTATACACGTTTATTCATGGATTTTGTGTTTATTACAACCTTCAAATTTTAAACGTTTCTACCGTGGAAAGGTTGTTTCAGGCTCTGAAAGAAAAAAATAATTATTTTATTATTAATCTCTTGATGTGTGGGCACATCTATGCAATAGATTGAAACATTGAGGGCTAAAATTTCAAATTTTGGATACTGTCGAAGAATTCGTTCATTTTAATTCGGCTTTGTTATAAGATTCTTTGAATTTCATCATGCATGATATTTTTCATTTATGTCTTAAATCCGAATTACACTACAATTAATTAATATTAAAAAAATTCCATTAATGTGTTTGCTTTGAAAAGAATTATACGAACAAAAACAAAAGAGAATTAAAATAAATGAATATAGTAAAATAAGTTTTTAAATATTTGTAGACACTATTTTAATATTTTTATTTATCAAACACTTAAATTTTAAATGCAGTCACATACTTAATTTGGTAGCAGGTATATCCGAGTAAATCTGAAAAATCTCAAATTCTACTCATCAAATTTTTAATTTCTATTTAAAAAAAAAAAAAGATAAACAGCGATTATAAAATTATTATTTTAATACTACTACTGTAATAATTTCCCAGCGATTTAAAACTATTACATAAAAAAAATCGCTTTTCTATTATATAATAATATATATGAACAAAAAATTTATGAAAAATTATTTTATATTCGATAAAATTATAATTTTAGCGGTATTTTTTATTTATTATAAAAAATAATTAAATTATTATTTTGTATTTAATAGCAGAAATAAATATAATAAATCTTAAAATATTATTATTAATTTATAATTATAATTAAAATATATAAAATAATAATTTATAACTGTTTATTTTAAATTTATTATAAAAAATAATTAAATTATTGCTTTGTATTTAATAATGAAAATAAATATAATAAATCTTAAAACATTATTATTAATTTATAATTATAATTAAAATATACAAAATAATAATTTATAACGGTTTACTTTAAATATATTTTTTTAGTAGTGATAGAAAATAAATGGATCATTATAATTAAAAATTAATTTGAGATATAATTTTAGTATATGATAACCTCCGGATCTTTCCTAGTCCAGGAATAAGGTCGGGTCCAAAAGAAGGTCACAGGTCCAAAGCCCATCAGATCATACGCTCGAGAGGCGGCTCGACCTCACGAGTCTGGGCTAGCAACCCAAGGTGATCCGGATCAGATATGAGCACAAGCCCCATAAGGGAGTAGGTCCAATCACTCATCAGCCCTACCCGGATGCGCTCTGAAGAGCATTAAATGGCCGTTACGCATAGAGCAGGTGCCTGACACGCCCGTACGTACGGATCTGAGTGACAAGGACAAGAAGCACTATATACTGGGGGGGTCTTCTATGCAAGGGGTATCTTCTTCTTTTTCTTCTCCTTCCTGGACTCCATTTTTATTTTTTCTGCAACTCTTGTCTAAGGACACGATTCTTATTCAGGAAACCTGACTTGAATGTCGGAGGGTCTCCGCCGGGCATCCCCGGTGGACCCCTGACCCCCTTTTCCCTTGATTTGCAGGTCCTTTCCTCAAAAAAAATATGGAGAGACCCATTTGACAGACTCATCAGAGAACCTAAAAAGGAATCAAATCCATATAACAGGGGACGAGGGAGAACTAGATCTATCGGATATCGAGTCCAGAAAGATTTAGAGTTATCAGTATAGTAAAAAGTACAAGATTATTAAGTTTCTAGATTAATAATTAAGGACTAATTTTATGGAGTAAATAGAAAAAAAAAACCTTCACATCCTAACATTTTTCTATTGGTTAAAAATATTGGATATGGGTGAAAAAGAAAGGGGACAAATTAATTATTTGACGAAAAATGACAAAATTATTAATTAAAACTACTGTCAGATTGAAATGACTAAATACGGAATTACCAGTTAGTTTTTAAATATTTAATATAATTTTTTATTAAAAAAATATTTATTGTAAAATTTAAATATATCAATTAAAATTATCAGATTTTGTTTTATAAAGACTTAGTTTATAATAATTGTAATTTCCTTAGCAAATGGAGACGGGGTTTTCGACTATTTTTTGAAAACTTGAAAACAATAGAGACAGAATTATCTTAAAGATTAAATTTGATAACTAAAATTTAATAAATTTATGGAAACTATAAACGTTATGCTATTATATTAATTTTGAAATATGATTTTCTATTACCTAAGATATAACAATCACACAGTAAGTCTTAAACTATTATTATAAGATAGAATTATGTGGCAGAAGTGATAAAAAATTGATTAGACTCTGTCATGAGATTAATTAATATTATTTAGCTAATACAGTATGAGAAAAAAAATTGGTTAGAAAATGAAAAATCTTATTAAAATTATTTAAATATTAAAAAGTAAATTTTTAATAGTTAAAAAATGCTATTTATAATAGAAAAAAATTATAATATTTAAAATTATAAAAATATTTTAAAAAATAATTAAAATGTAAAATTGACTCCATAAACAATAGAATTTTATATAGAATTTTATGATAGACCTGTGCCTCCCATTACACTTTTGAAAGTCGTGTGTTTCGAAATTTCTTTTTCAAAAAGTTATCGTGAGTCTCCATCGAACGTTGGCAGCAGAAGTTAGACCCGGTCTAAGTCTGCCATAAAGTCCAAGATTAGTTGCTCCATGTCAAGGAGTCTGATAAACTGATATGTAGTCCCACTCGCAGAAAAAAAGACCTGAACACTATAACACTAAGTTTTTCACCAAAACTCATCCTCTCTTGAGTAGGACGAGAATTCACGGAAAGTTACCGTTAACGAATACAACCCAAAAGATTCCATTACACCTACAATCGCAGAATCTCTTATCCACTAGTCGGTACCAGTCAGATTTTCATAAGATTTGACAACCAACCCCACCTTCTTGCAATATAAAAAGTAATAAACGCAGAGATCAAAGTACGCATTCTTACATAACTATTTCTGACATGAGCGTCGGAGTGGCTGTCATAGGCGACAAGCACTCACATTTTCTTTTTTTGTAGATTGACCAATTACAGCTCAGCTCCATTTCAATCACATAATTTAATTCCATTACTGGGATATCTATTGAATTCTCTCAGTTCATTTAGATTAAAACTAGTCCCTTATTCACTTTCCTTCTCTTACATTCTCTAAATGGCTGACAATTCACAAACTGTTGCTAAGACTGTTGTTAACAAAAGGGACACCATTTCTTCTACCTCTAGCAGTGGACAAAACACATCCTCTATGATCAATGAGACAAATCTCAATAATCTGAATAACGATCAAATGCTCCAATATATCAAAGCTAGAGGATGAGGAGTCATTGGACGAGCCTCGAAAGGACGTCGACTGGAAGTTGGTCCGAACTGAGCAAAGGTACCAGAAGGAGCAGGAGAAGGACTATGGTCTGGATGATGCCTCGCCCCTGTCAGAAGAGATCCTAGTAGAAACTTTTCCTACCAAGTTTAAGCTGCCAAGTTTGGACAAGTATGACGAAACAGCAGATCCCAGAAGTCACTTGGCAATCTTCAAAATAGCGATGCAGTTTCAAGACGTCAACAACTTTGTGCTGTGCCGAGTGTTTTCATCCACACTCATATGTTTGGCTTAGAAATAATACCAACATCTGAGTCCAGATTCTATTCAAAGTTTTACTCAAGTTGCCATGTTATTTAAATCTAGATTTATTACTTGCATACCTCCTAAAAAACTCTCCTCTGACTTGCGGAAGATCGACCAAGGAGATGACGAGTTTTTAAGAAGTTTTATTTCACATTTCAATGCTGAAGGGATATAGGAACAAGATGTCTAGAATGTTTAACAGTAGAGTCAAACCACGTACTTTTAATATAGGAGATTTAATCCTTAAAATAATTGATGTAATGAGAGATAGTGTTGGGTCTGGTATGTTGGGCGAGAACTGAAAAGGACCATCTAGGGTCTCGAAGGTTATTCACCTAAGGTCTTATAAGTTGGCCAAATTAGATGGTCGAGTCATTCCCCATTCTTGAAACATTTGTAATCTAAGTGAAATTTATCAATAATACTTAACGAAGTATTCTTTTGCATATATTGTGTTACAAGGAATGGTGAATTGCCTCTCCAAAAGTTAAAAGATCGTTGATCAACGTGTCTTTTCAAAAAGGCCACAAAGTGGATATCCGCCAGACTCACGACCAGGTGTCAGTCTCAATTAATTGCTAATGCATTTTATACATAGGCCACAAGACGAATATCCACTAAGCTCACGACTGGGTATCAGTCCTAATTAATAAAAATTTCTAAGGCATTTTATGCTCAGAGCACAAGGCGGGTATACGCCAGGCTCAAGATCAGGTGTCAGTCCAAATCAATAAAAATTTCTAAAGCATTTTATGTGTAGGTTACAAGGCGGATATCCGCCAGACTCACGACCGGGTGTCAATCCCAATCAATAAAAATTTCTAAGGCATTTGATGACTAGCCCACAAGCTGAGTACTTTCTAGACTCAAGACTGGGTGTCAGTTATGATTAATAAAATCTTTAAAGCATGATCATGTCCGAGTGTCTAGGTCGGTTGATTATTTTTCCAAGTTATTTATTTCATAATACGAGGCGGGCATCCACTAGGCTGATGACCGGGTGCTAAGTCCCGTTAATGAGTCCATTTAAGTTTTTTTATGACAAAAGGTAGAGATTGCCAGATATTTAATTGGCTTGGCTGTTAATCTCACTTAGTAATTTTTTAAAAATTATTTAAGTCTTATTTGGCGATAATTGAACGAGAGTTATGATCGAGTATTGGTCATACAAGCACTTAGTAAAAATAATAACAATATATAAAGAAAAGTTTTTTCATTAAAAGGAATATTACAGGGCAGGAGGGACATCATCAGTCGCATCGACCTAAGTTTCTGTTATATTTTCATCTATAGTTATTGCATTAGAAGTTAGGTCAAAGGGATTGTATTCGGTTGTCTCTCTTCGTCGTGCCCATCCTCATCCTCATCGTTCTCCTCCTCCAAGAAGATGTCATCTATACAAGCAAAGTCCTCGATAGGAAATTGTTTCACTAGCTCCTTCTTGACTGAGTCTTGGCCTTTGACGAACATCTCCCCTCTTCAAGCTACTGCCTCTTAAAGTTCAGCTTCTAGTTTAGCAATCCTAGTAGAGGCAGTCTAGTTCTCCTCAGCCTAAGACTGCAGCTCCTGGACTTGCTGCTAGAGGATACCTACTTGATCTTCGGTATTTTTAGCCCGATTCTCAAGGGAAAACTTTGAAGTATTATTCTCGTCCAGATCCGCCTGGAGTTTATCCATAGAATCCATCATCTCTTTCATAGTGCCCTCCACTTCATTAATCCTAGCCTTCAACCTCGAATACTCCTTTTCCAGGAGATCTTTGTCCATCTCCTGAGCCCCAAACTCTCGCCTCAGAGCCTTATTCCGCTCCTTGGCCATAAAAATGCAAAGAGCACTCTCCATTGTAGAATGGATAATATTGTCATAGAGGTCGTTGGTCTCGACCTCATTCAAGTGATGGCGGTCCCGGGCCCAAGACCATTCTTGGCAATAAGGACTGAGAGACGAGGCTTCTCGAGCAAAAAAGTTGTCCAAGTCAGAGCTAGTGCCAAATGCTGGATGCCCCTAGGCCATGTTGCTCCAGCTCTAGCCTCTTCACGTGACGGGTTCACTTAAACAGGGACTATTGCAGGACCGCCCCTTGTAGAACACTTGGGCTAAGTAGGGGCTACTTCCTCAATTGCAAGAGAAGGTAAAGAAGGAAGTATAATAATCTCCTCGGCACGATAAACTCGTTTAGGAGATGGAGCGGTCATTCCAACAACAGTTTTACCTTTACAAGTGGCGCGTGCTGTCTCGATAAACTTATTTCTTATTTTAGTCATATTTACATAAAATAAAAAGTGAATCAGTAAGACAGTTTTAAAAGTAAAGGGGTTAGAAAGAAAAATAGTTTATTTATTTATTTAAAAAATTATTTTTTTAATTTTTTAATATGTTATTAACTTTAAAGTTTATTAATTATAAAATATTTTCTTTTATAATTACAATAAATAATAAATCAATATAAAATAACATCACAATATCAATATTAAAAAAAATCAATATGATATATGGTATTTATCGGTCATTTTGCATATTAATAACAGCAAACATATAATTTTATCAAATATCGAGAATATAGCGAGTACAATTAATTATTAACGGTTACTGATAATTATTTTTAAAAAAATATAAAATAATATTATATATCTTCACTCAATTTTATTTTAAAATTTAAAATTTATTTTTTATCAAAATATTATATAAATATAGCGAGTATAGTAATTTTTTAAAATTGTTTTTTAATGTAAGAAATAAAATATAATTATTAATTAAAAAAATATAAAAAAATATTTTCATTTTTATTTTGGGGTCTATGATTTAATTTATTTAAATTAGTATCTTTGATAAAATTTTTATATCAATAATTCTGATAATATTTAAAAAATGCTGCTATTTATTAATGATGGGATGTCAAATATATTATTTTAATACAAATTAAATCATAAATAATAAAGTAAAAAATTGATAAAATTATAAAATTTTTTTAATACTTTCCTTAAATTATTAATTATAAATAGTATTCAATAATTAAATTAAATCTTGCCATCAATTTATCTATTTTTGATAAATGTATCACCTAAATACACATTTTTTCACTTCATCAATCTAAATTATTATTTTGAGCTAACTATAGGGCTTGTCTTGGACTAGTTCGTAACAGTCATGCCAAGTTATTCCTAAATTATAATATGAATAATATTTTTGTTTATAAATTAGAATATTATGAAATATTCTGAGAGATTTTATTGTAATAAATTAAAAATAAAGAACTGAAATATAACAAATTTCAAAGTTGGGGGACTTGATGTAAATTAATCCATGACATCTTCTCAATAAAAACGTGTTTCACACTACAAACGCTGTGAAGGTACACAAATCTCGGCTCACTTCAAATGGGCAAGCAATTTATGGCAGGTCAGTTCACCTTTTTAGTTCAAAAAATGCGGATAATTAGATCTTATTTAATTCAGATCTGAGTATTTTTTTTTTGAAAATTTTACTTTAAAAAAAATTTAAGTGAATTTAAAATAAAATAAAAAAAATTGTAACTTACAGAAAATAAAAAAAAAAACTTTTAAGGAGGAGGGATTTTTATATAATACCTTTAAAAATAGAAATTTCATGATAACAAATTAAAAATGGGCAATTAAAGATAATAAATTTTAAAGTTGGGACTAAGAATGTAAATTAGCCATCAAAAATGGAACTGTTATGTATGAGAAAAAAAAAATGATTTTATGGATTAGTCTG
This sequence comes from Manihot esculenta, assembly GCF_001659605.2. NCBI lineage: Eukaryota > Viridiplantae > Streptophyta > Magnoliopsida > Malpighiales > Euphorbiaceae > Manihot > Manihot esculenta. The sequence continues at coordinate 20,410,350 of NC_035170.2, forward strand.
TCTGAAATTTTACCAATACAGACGTGAAACATTTATGGATTTTGTCTCAATTTTACCAATGAGTTATATATATTTTTTATATGTATATATTTTTTATATGTATATATTTTTTAATTTTCAAATATAGAAAGGGTAGTGGACTTTTTTTTCTTATTAAATAGGAAAGTTTAAATAGATTAAACTTTTAATTAATTTCATAAAATAAAGTCGAATATTTTTAATTTATTTTAATTATAATCAATTTATTTCAATTGTGGTCAATTTCTAAATTGATATATTTATTATGTATTTCTCTGCTATTTTAGAATTTTTTTTTAAAGCAAACCTGATTGTATTAATAAAATTTCATCAAATTGAGAAATAATTATACCTGATAGATTCTCTAATCAAAATATGAACAATTAGAGTAGTATTTATCTAATAAAAATATCAGGTCTAGAGTTTAATAAAAATTTACAATTATTTAAAATTAAATCCCTACATAAGATAATATGGCAAAAATACTCCTCAAGTGTCTGTTTAAACCATTGCATAAGATAATTTGGTAAAGATAATCCACCTTTCTTATCTCTCGAGTATAAATCATTAAAGTCTCCCGAACAAAATCACGAAAAAGAGTTTTTACGAGATAAAACTCGAATAAGATTTCAAGACTAACGTGGTCATTGCGATTCCGGAAACTCATAATAACTGGTAAACCTTCATTAAATATTATATTTCGAAATAATCAAATCAATAAAATTTGAAGAAAAACTAATCACAGAAATAGACCCATGACTAGGGGTGAGCAGTATTCGATTCAAACCGAAAAAATCGACCGAACCGAATTAATTTCAAAATTTGGTTCAGTTTTTTATTTAATTCGTTTCGGTTCGATTTTTAATTTCAAAAATTTTGGTTATTTCGATTCGATTTTGATCAGAAAAAAATCAAAAAAATCAAACCGAACCGATTAGTGATAATAATATGTTATTTTCAATAATATAAAGAAATTAAATTATATTAATATTAAAAAATTTTAATTAAATTTTAAAATATTAAAAATAAAGTGTAAAAAATAAAAAATTTATTAAAAATTGAAATCGATCAAACCGAACAGAATTAAAGCGAATCAGACTGGTTTAGTTCGATTCAATTTATGATCAAAATCAATTCGATTCGGTTTTTATAAATACTAAAATTTTAATTTTTGATTTATTCGATTCGATTCGATTTTAAACCAAACCGATCAAATGTTCACTTCTATCCATGACTCTTCCACGTTAACGAAAGAGTTCCTCTCAATTATTGTCTATTAACGAAAAAAACAACCATCAAGATATAAAAATACCATTTTAAATATTATAGTTTCCAATAAATATTTAAAATGAGGATTCAAATTGGGATCAACTTGATCACCTGTCTTAAACATGATCTGATAACTTTTTTTTCTTTGAAAAAAAAAGTATATTAATACAATGTTTTGATATTAAACATGCAAAATTATTTTCAATACCATCCAATTTTTTTAAACCAAAATAAACAAGTAATTAAAATCAACTTATAACTCAATCCATTTATTAATTATTTTAATATTAAAAGTGTCTAAATTATACAATTTTTTTATGTATAGGTATATGATTTATGTAAAAGAGAATACTATAATATTTTAATTTAAACTCTATTTATTTTATTAAAAATATTTTTCATGAAAAATAATTTTTTAAAAAATATTTTTTAAATGTAGATTATTTTTTATAAATAAATGAAATTTAAATTTAATTCTTGAGTTGAATTTTACCTGAGATTAGGGGTGAGCATTCAGTCGGTTCGGTTCAAAATCAAATCAAATCGAATAAATCGAAAACTGAAATTTTAGTGTTTATAAAAACCGAACCAAACCGATTTTAGTCAGAAACCGAATCGAACCGAACCGGTCTGATTCGATTCGGTTCGGTTTGATCGATTTCAATTTTTAATAATTTTTTTATTTTTTACCCTTTATTTTTAATATTTTAAAATTTAATTAAAATATTTTAATTTTAATATGATTTAATTTCTCTATATTATTAAAAAAACATATTATTATCACTAATCGGTTCGGTTCGATTTTTTCGATTTTTTTCTGATCAAAATCGAATCGAATCGAAATAATCAAAATTTTTGAAATTAAAAACTGAATCAAATCAAAATATATAAAAAACCGAATCAAATTTTAAAATCGATTCGATTCAATCGATTTTTTTAATTTGAACCGAACACTCACCCCTACTTGAGATATTACATAAACCATATATCGTTGATCATATGTGAGTGTGATATGACGAAACAAAGGTCCCTATCCACCATATATCATCCAAATCTATGTATGTTATTATCTATCAAGTACACACAAATACGGGAGATTATATAAGAGGATCCTTGGCCCTACGTTCTCCCTCCAATATCATTGTGAGATTGGCCCCACCAAAACTTTATTATATTTTTATTATATAAGGGGTTCCTGCAGAATAAAATCGTTAAGAATATATATTGTTTTCTCTCTGGCTTTAATTAAAATATTTCGATCTTAATAATTTTTTAAATAATAACTATTAAATAATATAAAAAAATAAATTATTAATTAATATCATAAAAATTTTTAAAAAAATTATAATTTTATATGTTTATTTATATAAAATTATTTTATAATAATTATTCAATTCAATTTAATTTGTTTTATCAAAATTAAACTAAATTGATATGATTAAAATTATTAAAAATTAAAATCGAGGACTGAATTAAAATTTGAAATATGAGATTGGATCCACTGTCTGGATGTGAATAGGACATTGCTGAGCCTGGTGCTGTGCTGAGCCTAGTTTTGTGCGATTGTAACCCAACCATAACATTAGTCATAGTCACTAGTAAGAAGGTGAACGGGACCCACTGAGGACTGCTTAAATTTCAGTGAAGATATTGTGGAATGTAGCATTAATTGTCCACATAGCATTAATTGAGCATTAATTGTCGACATAGCATTAATTGACAGCCTGCATTAATTGACCATTAAATGTGCAGCCAGCATTAATTGTTCGCCCAGGCGCCCAGCATTAACTCTATTCAAATTTTCTTGCCGAATATTCCAGGGAAAATTAAAAGAAAATTTATGATGGAAGACTGAAATGTTAGAAAGAAATAGAAATTGGATCCCAATAATAATAATGATGAATTCTTCAGTCACGGACTTCCTCTGCCACTCGTTGCTGTTCTGCATATTTCTCCCTTGATAATCTCCAAAATGTGTATCCCATTTGGTTCCGTGAACTTTGCAGCTTTATGTTCCGCTTGTCATCTTATCTTCTCTTTCTTTTTTTTTTTTTTTTTAACCTTAAATTTATTATATAATAATAAAAAATTAATTATTTAATTTTTATATTGTAATAAAACATCCATGTATTAAACATACAATTTAGAACCTAAATGTTAAGTAAAGAGATTTGGAGATGTATCGACTAGTAAAAATAACTAAAAAAATAAGCTAATTCTTATAAAAATAAAATATTAAAATTAAAAAAAATATATATTTTTTTTCCTTTTTTGAATTTTATATATCACTATTTTATTATGTGAAATTTATTTACAATTTTATCTGTATTAAATTTTTGAGAAATTTTTCTTTCAATGTAGACAATTAATTATTCAAATATAAATTAAACTTTTAATACTAGTACAATGAAATAAGGAAAAATAATTAATTTTCTAAATACCAGAATAAATATAAGTTTAATAAGTGAATGAAGTGACAATAGGTAAAAGATTTTAGCAATTTAATTTATAAGAAATATCACTATAATTATTTTCCAATTTTTTTATTAAAATAATAGTAACCGAAATTCAAATATTTTTGCTTCATTTAATGCAAAAAACTACTAGTTACTTAATGAAATATTCTCTATTTAAAAAAATTATTAAAAAAATTTTCGTCAGAATATATATTATTAAAAATAAGTAGAAGAAATAGTGTTAAACACTTAAACATAATCAATTAATTATATTACACAATTGGACACTATATTTTAGATTTTTAAATAGTTTTTTAATTAATAACTCTTTAAAATAAAATTTTAATTATTTAGTTTTTGATTTACTTTTAAGATATACATCAATGGGTGATTTAATATTTTAAACATACATATTTTAAAGATTTAAAAATTATCAACTAATTTTGAGAGGCTATTATGAGTAAATGGCTGCTCCCCTCGCTTCTACCACTGATAATTAACCAGGCAAACTTACATAGGAAAGAATACAGAATAGAAACCTTAGAAAAATTTACAATCTACCAGCCCAGCCCAACCCAACCAAATCCAATTCATAATTTCACAATGGAAGCAGCCTAGCCTAACCCAAGTCATAGTGGAAGCATTTGGACCATCCAACCAAACAACTGTAGCACAATTCTTTTCTTTTTTGTCGATAGGTGGGAATCCAATTCGTCAGGAACTTTTTTATCTATGCCAATCTATTTAGTAGATAGTAAACTAATTGGTGCCCATTCAAACACTATCATTGCAATCAATAAGCACAAGCACCTCAACAAGACACCACAATCAAAGGACAATGGGTTGAAAACCTCATGGAAAGCACCAACAAAAATACATAGACGGGATGATAGGGTCAAGTTTATCGACATCTTTTTAAAAACTTTAGAGAAGCCAAATAGGCAAGGGTTCCTTATCGAGCTATAAACCTCCAATCTAATCGAAAGAATTTCGACTGCAAAACAAGAAAAATTCTTACACTAGAAAGCCACAACGTTGTAAATTAAAGCCATTGATACAAAAAAAAGAAAACCCATCAAAATAGAGAAAAATGATAACAATGCTTACGGACAAAAGAAAAGCATTTTTTCTTATCAATGAGAAACTTGCATTTCTTAAATCCCAACATTGCTCTCTCTTTCACTCTCTTTATTTGCCTAAAGCTAAAATTGACACTTATAATTAGGTTTCAAAAGAAAATTTTACTTTTAAGAGCGGAGATAGGAATATTCAATCTTTTTTTTTCATAAGTGATTTTAAATTTGAATCCTAAATATAAAACATAAGAAAATACTTTATTTTCTTAATGAGTTTGTCCTATATAAATTTAAATTAATCGAAATAATCAACTCGAAAAAAGAAAAATTTCAATACATTAATTAAAGTTTATTGATGAAATTAATTTGTCATAATAACATTTCTTTCATTTTTTTAGTCTTAATCTAGATACTAAGTATATATAATTTCTTAGGACAAGGCCTAAGGGCTAACTTTAGTTGTATATTTGAGTTTACCTCTAGTAGATTTTAATAGTACTTTTTAGAAAATATCTTGTATAATAACAAATTTAATTTAATAAATAATATTAAGATAACTTTAAATCAATATATATTAGGGTAAATTATACTTTAATATCTAAGTTATACCATAATTAACAGATCCATCATTCTATTTTTTTAAACCAAATACTTAAACCCTTCTATTTTCATTCCGTTCAAATACACAGTCTTTTCATCTATTTCTCTGTTAGTTCAAAGATAAATGATTGGTCAAACCTCTAAAAATTATTTTTTCTTCTCATAATACTCTTATTGCACCATACAACACATATAAAAGAAATTTTTACATCTAAAAATTCAAATCCTCCTTCATCCTTTCTCAAATTTGCTGCAATTTTTAATTTTATTTGCTTCAAAATTCAAGTAATTTTAAATACTTAAGTCCTTCTACTTTTATACATTAAAACACATCACTTCTTGAAAATAAAATTTACATTTTTCTTAGATTTTCTATTATTTTTAATTTTCTTGGTATAAAATTAAACTAATCATATAACAATGAACTCCTTCATTTTTTATATACTAAATAACACGTTCTTGTTTAAAATAATTTGAAATTTTCTGATTTCCTATCATTTCTTAATTTTTTGGTATAAAATTCAACTAATTACAAACACTTAAGCCCTTCACATTTTATATATTAAAACATATCAGTCTCTGCGAGTAAAATTTGCTGTTTTCTCAAACTTTCTGCCATTTTTAATTTTTCTTATCTTTCACAGCCACAACAACCATTAAAACACTAACACTTGTCAAAAATTAGTGCAGCTTACTGTACGTGGTGAGAATAGTGGAATTGAGTCCTTTTATTTAGTTAGTTTTATCTTTTACTAAGTCAATAAGCTATTTATGTAAGACTTGTTCATATTAGTTTATTAGTTTATTTCTATTTTATTGGTGAGTGCAATAAATTAGTGGAGAGATTTGTGGAGAATTGGTTTAGATTTATTCTATAAATAATTATTGTAATCAAAAGCTAAATAGAACACATTCTCAAAATTTTCTTATTTATAGAAGCTTCCTCCATCTCAGAAATTTATGTGTTTTACAATTACATTAGAAAGTTTTCTTTATTTTATAGTATCAGAGCTTGGTCTAAGACTCGGTCATTCAAACTTTTATTGTTTGGGTGGGAAAGAAAAGTTTTATTGTTTGCAATAATGGAGATGGCAAACAATGGTACTACACAATATGGAGTGGAGAAACTTGTAGGCAACAATTATAAGTATTGGAGAATGTGTATGGAAGCATTCCTTAATTCAAAGCCAGAATCTTTAGGATTTAGTGACTGGCGCTAATACCGAAATTCCTGCAGAAGCTCCTGAGAATGTTGATTCACAAAAGAAGTGAAAGATCAAGTGTGGGAAGATTCTCTTTCTATTGAGAACTTCTATCAGCAAAGATTATATTGATCATGTTCGTGATGTAAGCTCTCCAAAAGAAGTGTGGGAAACGATTAAAAGGCTGTTTGCCAAAAAGAATACTGTAAGGTTGCAATTTTTAGAGAAAGTTGGCAATGTTAAAACAAGGAGGTATATCAATTTCAAAATATTTTTTATGAGTTAAAAATATTTGCACTGAGATTTTAGAAATAGATGCGAATGAGAAAATTAGAGAATCCTGTCTACGTCGCTTTCTTATTCATGACTTGAAGAAGGAGTAAAGGCCCTTTGTCACTTCTATTCAAGGGTGGTCATAACAACCTTCTGTTGAAGAGTTAGAGAATTTGCTCTCTAACCAGAAAGCTTTGGCAAAATAAATTGTAATACCCGGCTAGACTTCGGTATCGGAATTCCTACCGTCCGGTGGAATCTCGGATGTCGGAAGCCTCTAGTAGGGTAAAACCATGTTTTTATGAAATGTTTTAATGTGTTTTATGTTTTAAGCATGAAAGAAAATGAGTTTTTGCATGAAAATAGCATTGGAGGAAAACTCAGGTTCGGCCGCCGAACCTCAGGTTCGGCCGCCGAACATGCATGCGTTGCGGGTGTGCTTTAGGCCCCCGAAAGCATAAGTGAGGGAAGTCCAGGTTCGGCCGCTGAACCCCAAGTTCGGCCGCCGAACATGGCATGCATGCGGAGGCACTTTCGGCCCCCGAATGTGGTCTGGCCAGCCACTATAAAAGGGTCCCTTAGCCGAAAACGGGCGAGCTTTTTCCCCATTTTCGGTCAAGGTGAGCTCTTCGCCGTCCCTCACCCATCTTTGATGTTTTTCCTCTAAATCTTTCAAGATTTTCATTTGTTTTAACTTTGTTTTGAAGATTAAAGCTTTTGAGCAAAGTTTTTGGAGCTTGGAGGTTCAAGAACCCAATCTCTCCCAACTTCGAGTTTAGGTCGTCTCTCCCTCGATCTTCAAGAGGTAAGAGCCGATCTTAAGCTCATTGCATGTTTTAAGTAAGTTTTAAGTAGATCTATGGGATAGAATGCATATTTAGGTTATGGTTATGTTTTTGGAGTTTATGGGTATAAATGTATGTTCATGAACAATGTGAGTTACTTGATGTGTTGTAGATGGGGTTTATGTTGGTTTGAGGCCCCTAGGAACATGTATGCTTGTGTTTGTGTGTTGTAGAATAGGTTTGATGCATGTTTGATAAGTTTGGAGGCGAAATGTGCAAAAGGAGCCAAGTTTCTGCCCTTTGGCAAAAACCAGGTTCGGCAACCGAAGGATTTTCGGCCGCCGAACATGGCTGGGGAGGCAGCCTTTCGGCTGCCGAAGCTTGCCCCCGAAAGGGAGACTTTCGTCTTTGTCTGGCAGTTTCGGCCGCCGAAAGTGCCGCCGAACATGCATGAGTTTCGTCATACGATATCTAGTTTGAACATAATTCATTGTCAATGTCAAACTTATAATGTTCAAACTTATGATTTTTCGATCTCTAAGTAGACTGATAAAACCAAATGATATTGATCACACTATCAATTCATTTGAGCACGACTATGCATTTCTCAGTCTCATTTATCGAGGGGCCTAGAAGATATCTCTATCAAAGAGAGGGATAAATTCTATCTTGATTGTTCAATATCCTTTACATAATTTTTATTATGCTTAATTATAACATTTATGATTATCTAATTAAAGACAATGTTTGGTTATGTCAAAACATAACCGTCCTTATATTGGAAATTACAACAATCTCAAGTCAAAAGATTAAAACATAACTATATTGAGATTCACTTATGACAATAACTCATGTAGTGATCTCAATGTGGGTCCATCCAATATTTTGTTCTCTGACAAGTATTTATGATTATTGAATTATATCAACATATACATAACTATTTCATGATTATCAATCAATAATCATACTAGTCATATTTTATTATTATCACCATAATAATAAGTAACCAGAGGTGTTAATCATTATTACGTAACATACAAATAAATAGTAATGATAATAAAATCTCTTTAATTAATAATCAAAATGACATATAAAAAGATTTAAGATAATGACCTAGGGCAAATACACTAACATTCATGTTCGATGATTTCTTTCAATATTGCTAGGACAACGGTATTCTTTGGCAAATGACTTATCCAGACACTCCTCAGCAGAATGGAGTTGCCAAAAGGAAGCTTGGTTATCTTACTTCAATTTGTCTTTCATGGCTGTATGACAAGAACCTTCCTTGAGAACTATGGGCAGAAGCTATTCAATGTGCATGCCATGTAGCCAATAGGTTGCCTCCTTGGCCAGGTACACAAAAATCTCCATTTGAGATTGTATATATACAGAAGCCAAATGTCAATTATTTTGGGTATTTAGTTCTATTTGCTATGTTCATGTTTCCAAACCTAATAGAACCAAACTTGACTCGAAAGCAAAGAAATGTGTATTTGTTGGCTATGACCCTTGTAAGAAAGGTTGGAGATGTATAGATCTGCAAGCAAAGAAATTTACTACTTCTAGAGGTGTGATGTTTGATGAACTGTCACCTCTATTTTATGCTGAAAAAATTGTTGTTCTTAATGATGATCAAGTTGATTTGGAGCCTCTATTTCCTAAAGCAATTGTACAAGCCCCTCGTAATGAAGAAACAAAGTCTGAACCCCCAATTCAAAATGTTACCGAAAGAGATGTTAATGGGGAATAACCAGCAAGAAGATCAATAAGAGAGAAAAGGCCGTCGAACTACCTCAAAGATTATGAGGTGGAACTTAACAATTATTCAGTTACTTCATGTTTTTTTGCAGGAGCATTAACTGCAGAAGAACTAATAAGTTATGACGAAGCAAAAGGTTGTCTTAATTGACAAAAAGCAGTGCAAGAAGAGATTGAGGCTTTACACAAGAATGAGACATGGGAGTTGGTTCCCAAACCAGAAAAATGTGAGTCGGTTACTTGCAAGTGGGTTTTTTGCTTAAAGAAAAATTTAGATGGAACCATTGCTAAGTATAAAGCTCATTTAGTGGCTCATGGATTTTCTTAAAATTATGGATTGGATTATGAGAAAACTTTCAACCCGGTAGCAAAGATGGTAACGGTGAGGTAACTAATTTCACTTGCTGCTTTTAAAGGTTGTAAATTGTGGCAGCTTGACGTAAAGAATGCATTTCCTTACGGTGATTTGGATCGTAAAGTGTTTATAGAGCAGCCCCTTGGTTTTGTTTCTAAACAATTTTCCAATTATGTATGTCGTTTGAAGAAAGCGCTTTATGGTTTAAAGCAAGCTCCGCGAGCATGGTATGGTAAAGTTTCTCAATATTTCATCTTTTGTGGTTTTAGAGTTTCTGATTCAGATTTTGGTTTATTCATTAAATTACAATCAAATGTGCATCTCCTAGTATTATTGTACGTTGATGATATGATAATAAGTGGAGAAAATGAGTCAGAAATCTCTAACTTGAGGAATGATTTGTCTATTCGTTTTGAGATGAAAAATATGGGGGAAATTGGATGCTTTTTGGGTCTAGAAGTGAAAAAAATCAAATTTGGGTTATTTTGTTTCTCAAAAAGCATATGCAAAGAGCCTCTTGGAGCGTTTCGGCATGGGGAAATTGAAAGCAATAGCCACTCTAATGGAACCCAATTTAGAGTTGCAAAAGGATGAAGCGAAGCCATTCAAAGATGCCAAGAAATTTCAGCAACTTGTTGGGTGCTTAATTTATTTAACCATCACAAGGCTAGAAATCTCATATTCAGTCTCTATTATTTCTCAATTTATGCCAGAATCTAAGAATTTCTCATTTAGATGCTGCAAAAAGGATATTGCATTATGTGAAAGGATCTCTTAATCATGGGCTTTGGTACAAGAAATGTGATAATTTTATATTAAATGGATTTATTAATGCAGATTGGGCAGGGGATGCAAATGATTGTCATTCAACCTCTGGATATTGTTTTAACACTGGATTGGTAGTAATTTCTCAGAGCAGTAAGAAGCAAGTTGTTATGGCTCTATCTAGCACAGATACAAAATATGTAGCAGCAATCATGGCTGCACAAAAATGAATTTGGTTAAAAAGGTTGAATGGAGACATGTCACAACAAGTTAATTATGCTGTAAAAATTAAGTGTAACAATGAAAGTGCTGTTAAACTAGCATCAAATCTAGTGTTCCACGCACGAACAAAGCATATTGAAGTCCGGCATTAGTTTATTCATGAAAAAGTTTTGAGTGAAGAGATTGAGGTAACAAGTGTTCGTACTAATGCTCAAGTTTCTGATATATTTACTAAGGCTCTGGTGAAGCCTAAGTTTCTGTTCTTTCGAGCTGCTATAAGAGTTGTTGATAGTAAGTTTGCACTAAGGAGGAGTGTCAAAAGTTAGTGCAGCTCACTGCACATGGTGAGAATAGTCGAATTGAGTCCTTATATTTAGTTTGTTTGTTTTATCTTTTACTAAGTCAATAAGCTATTTATGTAAGATTTGTTCACATTAGTTTTATTAGTTTGTTTCTATTTTATTGGTGAGTGCAGTAAAGTAGCGGAGCGATTTATAGAGAGTTGGTTTAGATTTATTCTATAAATAATTCTTATAATCAGAAGCTAAATGGAACACATTCTCAAAACTTTCTTATTTATAGAGGTTTCTTCCATCTTAGAAATTTCTGTATTTTATAATTACATTGGAAAGCTTTTCTTTATTTTAACACTTTTATTCAATCAAACTTTTTATAACAATTAAAATATTTTTGCAACTGCCACAAGTATAAAAATGTACAAATTAAAAATAAAATTTTTAAATTTATTAACACACATTCAATCCTCTCAAACTTTTCTAAAATAATTTTAGGACCTTCCTTGATTTTTTTCACATTATGAAATACCTCACCATTTGAAATAAAGATTTCTCTACTTGCAACTATCTTTCAAAGAAGAGAATGAGAGAAAAAGAAGGAAGAGTTGTGTTTTCAAAATGTAAAAATTTTCTTTAAATATGTTGTAGGGCATAGAAGGGCATTATGGAAAGAAAAATATCTTTTGTTAGGTTTGACCAACCATTTACTTTTGAACTAATGGAGAAATGAATGGAGGGACTATACATTTGGACGGATGAAAAATAGAGGGATTTAAGTATTCGATTTTAAAAATATAAAAAATAATTTGTTAATTATGGTATAATTAAAAGACTAAAATATAATTTATCCTATAATAAATAATATGTATAACATCAAATCTAGATTGATTATGGTTGGCCTTGTTTGTTCTAACGAGTATAAACCTTTGCGCTTGGTCTATAAACATTATTTTTTTACGCTCTTAAATGTTTTAAGCAAATTATAACTTAATTTTATGATTTTTTAAAAATAATGTGTTAAATTATTTTTTATGGAAAAGAAACAAAATTAGCAATCAATTTATGGACAAGGATATATTAATAGAATTAAATTTTTGAGACTAAATTATATTTTATAAAAAAAATCCACAGACTATTGATATATTTCAAAGATTAATTTATAACATATCCTAAATGTTTCAAAACTTTAAAAGTGCTAAAATGATAAAATAAGTGTATATTTCAATTTTTTCGATACAATTGGTTTCAACTCGTGTCTATACTCGAGATCTCTCAGCTTTAAAATCTATTTCAGAGCTATTTCAGAAACAATAGAATAAAACGATAAAACCAAGATACAATTTTGCTGTCTTTGAAAGGCTATTTCACAAATATATTTAAAATTAAATTAAGAGTTATATAATTAAAAACTAAGACTTTGCTTTTATTTGTTTTAAAAAGATAACTTGTGGAAAATATTTTTTTATAAAATAATTTATTTTTAAAAGATTTATTATTTAGTCTTTAGGTACTGCCATTATTAACGAGTCTGCATTTTCATAAATCTATTAAAAGGTTTTCACTTTTACATTTATTAACTATACCGTTATTCCTCTAATTTAATCTCATCATCATCCATTAAAAATTGATGGAAAAAACTAATTTGCTCTTTGACTAAGAGCTCTCTTTGGTTGTCTTTTTTTATTTAAACCTTTTTTTTTAAAAAAAAAAGAAATGATAATGAAGAAAAAAAAAGAAAAAATGATGTGATAATGCAAAAAAACACCACAATAAGAATGGTCTGCAAACAATCAGGAAAAGAAGTTTATTTTTTCTAAAAATTGGTTGTGAAAATAGCATTGTAGAGAGACAACCCATTTCTTTCCTTGCTGTTGGCTTCTTTTCCTCGGAATAATAAACACAAAAAGAAATTGTAAAATTCAAATAAAATAACACAATTCAATTCTAATAAAAAAATTCAACTACAAATTTAATCACACCTAAATACAAATTCTCAATATTTCAATCTTATAAAATAATATAATTCAAATACAAAATCTCTCAAAATTGCAATCGCATATTTAAGCACAAAACCCATATTTTAATCTCAAAAGCAACCCAATTTAATTGTAAAATTTACAAAAAATTAGTCAAATAAAAATTATAAAATGAAATCCAGTAGTGAAGAAACACATAGAGACAATGTATATTGGATTGGGATGAATGCGGTTGAATTTTGTTGAATCTCTCCCTCGCTTGGACGAAATTGCAACATGAAATGGTAGTAAGAGCACCAAGCAAAGGAGAGATGATTGATAGGGACTCGGGAGAGACTAATGTAATAAAAAATACTCACAAATCTTTAATTTTGGTGGTTGTGTAATGATTGGTGTAGATTGGGGACTTAGTTGATTGAGAAGGAGAAGCTGAAAAGGATCATAGGGATGAATATCCGGTCGGAGGAAAGAAAGGAGAAAAATAATAAATTTTTTAATACCATTAAAAAAATAATTTAACAAAAGATATTTTTTTGATAAAAATAAAAAATAAATCATTCTTTCTCTTCTCTTTTTCAAGAGAAAGTCATTTTTTATATTTAATGTCTTATTAAAATATTTATATATAAATTTATTAATATATTTTATTTTTAAATTAAAGTTAAATAATAAAAAATAAATTATTTTATTGAAAAAAAATATTTTTCATAAAAAATATTTTTTATGAAAATTATTTTTCATATAATCTATGAAGATACGAAGGTAAAAATATAACATATTTTAGTAGTTTTCTGCTTCATACTTGGTCATTGAGTGTTTATTGTGTAGCACTAGGAGTGAGCAGTATTCGGTTCAAATAAAAAAAATCGATCGAATCGAATTAATTTGAAAATTCAGTTCGGTTCGGTTTGGTTTTTAATTTTAAAAATTTCAGTTATTTCGGTTCGATTCGATTTTGATCAGAAAAAAATCAAAAAAACCGAACTGAATCGATTTAGTAATAATAATATGTTATTTTCAATAATATAGAAAAATTAAATTATATTAAGATTAAAATATTTTAATTAAATTTTAAAATATTAAAAATAAAATGTAAAAAATAAAAAATTTATTAAAAATTGAAACTGATCAAATCGAATCGAATCAAATCGAATCAGACCGATTCGATTCAATTTAATTTCTGATTAAAATCAATTCGATTCAGTTTTTACAAATACTAAAATTTTAATTTTTAATTTATTCAATTCAGTTTGATTTTAAACCGAACCGATCGAATGATCAGTTTTACGTATCACGATGAGTAGTGCAGTGGAGATGCGCCCTTCTCAATCCTCTTATACTAAAGAAAATTCCTTTTAATATTCAGAAAATATTAGTTGTTCGTATAAGTTTTAGTTTTATTAGTATGTATAACTAAAAGTTAAAAGGAAAAATCTTTTTATAAAAACTATTTAATCACTTTAAATAATGATTTGGGCAATGCGAAAATATAGATATATTATTTTAATGGTGTTGCACAACAGAATCCTAATAATACTTAAATAAAAATTTATATAATTATTTTAATACTGGTATGTTCTGTTCATATTAAAAAGAGATAATCTTAATCTTAATTATATTAAGAATCCTTTTTGAGCTGACATAATCAATCCCCTTAATTATAAAAGAGACTTTAATTATGTCTGATTAGGTCTTAATAAAGGCCATACTAAATTTGGAAAATTTAAGTAATTGACCTTAACGTTGACTTGGGCATACGTGCACTTTGACTATATATTCTAACCTTTGGGGCTCATCTTGGACCTAACTCTAACTCAATAGTTCAGGCCTGTAATTCCCTTTGCTAGAACTACATGGAGGGCTTGGGACGAGGCCTTGTTGAAATGGCTTGGACTAAGCCTTCATAGCCAACTTTTTTACCTAATTTTGATTCAGCCCCTCGACTAACTCCATAAATAATATTTTTTTTCATTAATAAATTGATTAATTACACTTATAATTTTATATCTGCGCTTTTATGATATTATAATTTTCATTTATATATATTTTTTAAAATCTCGTATATTTTTTTTAAAAAAATCTCGTATATTTTTTCTTTTCTTTTTGCAAACTAAAATAATGAGATAAAACTTATGAAACATATAAATATAGATAAATAGAAATTTATTTATCAACATGCCCTAATACCAATTGATACGGAATCCAGGATCAACTCGTGATCAAGAATCTCAAACACACATTTGACAAAAAATAATGTTAAGATATCTTTCAAATGTTGCTCCACTACATTTCTAATTAACTAATGTGATTAGTAACATAGATAATCAAAGGAGATGATTTTATGAATAATATTTTAATTTTTCTCTATTGTTAGTAATTTATTAAGGTTTAATATTGTGGCGTTCTAATATGAATTTTCTCCATACTTAGTTAACTTATCAAGAATTTCTTGTGACATTCTCTAATTAGAATCGCTTGATAAAATAGCCCTAAAAAAAATTCACCTCGAGCGTTCCCACCTCTACACTCTCTGACCAACATAGCGTGGAGTTGAATCTGCGACCATAGGGTATGGTGTATAATCCATAATTTATTATTAGACTCTATATCTTAACATATCATTCATACTCTAAATCCAAATAGCCATGATTGAGAGTCGAAAGGCTCAAAAGTGAAGCATGATATCTAAGTTTGACCAAGTGAAATCCTTTTTTTTGTGAAGGAATTAAAATTTGGGTGTTGAATATGAAACTTTCTAAAGTTCAATTAAATGTATTTACTATTGAATGAAGCTCAGTATAAATTAAATCGTTGATTATGCTTTAAAATAAATTTTTTATAAAAAACTTAATAGCATTTTAAAGGAAATATAATCTAATATTTATTGTCGAAGATGCATAAAGAAAATTCCTAAAATTAACTCTCCAAGGTCATACTCTTTAAAGTAAATATTTATCTCCTAAAAATAATTTTGTTGACTTTTCTATTTTAATCTTCTTGCTTGACAACATTTTAGTCTTGTGCAAGACCTATTACTCATATCTTTCTCTGTTACTTTTAAATTTTCATCATCAAGCTCCCACATGCAATCAAATCATGCACGTAAAGAACTTGCATAACAATTACATATGCATCAAATTAAGACAAGATTTGGTAGCATTGTAATCCTTGTCTATTGGGCTTTCATCTTGAACAGCTTCATCGCGCAACTTCCCCTTTAATGGTTGATCAACTTCCTTCTTCAACAAATTTTGGTTAAATACTAAAATTCTAACCAAACGGCTATGAGTTTGCACAATGTGGCATTGGATTTTCCATCTTTCCAACAATCTTTTGGCACCATTATTAATTTCTTGAGTTGCACTAATTTTTTTTATAAAATGTTATAAAAATGAATTTATATTTCAAAAGATTTTAACTTATCAATAAATATTTATTCTTAATCTTTTAAATATTTTTATATCTCAAATATACTGACAAGGGGGAAGCCAATCAAGGATCAAAGGATAATTTAAAGATGAGGCAAACCTTATAGCCAAGAATCAAGATGAATAAAGGTCACTTATTATGAAAACGCACATGGCGTCATACAGGGCAGAGGCAAGTACCTGCCAGTCTACATTTTTGGGTATTCACTCTATTCTACTAAAGTTTTATAAGAAACATTTGTTAAATCGAGAGTTAAAATCCACAGGTGGATATGTCTTTGTAACCGAATAAGATATACAAAATAAGCATTTTCATTAGAAAAGATTACAAAGAGTTAAAAGGGACTCGAACAAAGTCTCTAATACATTAGAACCTTCAAAAATCTATTAGCAGAAACTCCATCTCATCCTATGGGAAGACACCGTTTGAAAGGCCATGCAAAGAACTATCTCTCCAATCCTGGCCTTGCCCTTGGAATTAATCTTGCATAATCCAACCCCTCTCCTTAGAGTCGCAATACTAAAAAGACATTATAGTCGGGTTGGTTGTAGGCCTCAGCGCCAAGCAATATAACTGCACCTTCATGAAAGCCCAAGGGTCGTGATACTGAAGAGGTATTATAGTCGGACCGGATGTAACTTTTAGTAGTATGCCCGTACCTTCACAAAAACTTACCTTCACAAAAACTCACCTTCAGCTGCACTTCGTAGACCATTATGACATAAGAAAGAAAGCGCCCATTCCTTGTCTCCCAAAGACGATAGTCACAAATACAAAAGAGAAAAGAGGATTCTTATACAGTTGCGTAGTCATAAAAGTCTTTAATATGGACCAAAGAATAAGGCCGCCATTATGACCAAGGAAAGGCAAAATGAGGCAAATAGTCAAGTTGTGCCACGTGGTCAATAAGACAAAATGTCACATTCAAATCTAAAGAATCAAAGACCAGCCTAAAGGGGTCTATGACGATACATAACAATTGCCCAAAGTGACCTATGCGCTGTCATCACGAGATAGGTTCATGTGGCAAGGATTAGGTGAGTAGGAAATGCAGTCCATCCCAAGGGAAGGAAGATCCAAACACCATAACACTTGTTGCATCATTAAGACTTGCCTTTTCCTCGAACGGGCGAGTCTCGGTCCGAAGTTACCATTAACAGACACAGTCTAGTGTATACCTATTGCACCTGTAATCGCGGGATTACCAACTTATTAGTCGACGATATCTCTTATCAAACAGCCGGCCACGTCATTGCTAGATTATCAGAAAATTCTATATTCATCACCACCTTCTTATAATATAAAAGGAGAAGGATCATAGAGGCAAAGGTATGCTATTCTCTAATACTAAAACTCAAAGCAATTCCTTGTATTCTCTATACTCGTCAATACTGACTTGAGCATTGAAGTGGCCATTGTGGATACCCACCACCACCTCACGTTTTCTTCTTTGTAGGCTCTAGCCAGTCATAGTGCGGCTCCCTTTCGGCCACGTCATCAATCTAATCTCTGCAACATTAAAGCTTAAAAAAAAGGTTGAAATTTAATTGTTTTAGTTTCATTACGTAAAACTTTATCCACCAAATGAATTTTTATTTTTTTGAAGATTTGAAAAAATATTTATGTGGTATAAAGGTTGTCTTATTTCTAATCAAGGAAATAAAATTATTGAATTTTTATATGGTTTGAAATAAGTACCTAAACAGTGACATGAGATATTTTACCAAGTTTTGGCTAGTATATATGTTTACAAAGTTTATACATAATGAAAGTGTGATTTTTTTTATATGTGAACGATATATTTATTGTAATACCCGGCTAGACCCCGGCATCGGAATTTCTACTTTCCGGCGGAATCTCGGACGTCAGAACCCTCTAGAAGGGTAAAATATATTTTTTTATAAAATGTTTTTACATGTTTTTATAGTTTTAATGAAGAAAGAAAATGAGTTTTTGAAAGAAAACACCATGGAGGAAGAGTCCAGGTTCGGCCGTCGAACATAGTGCTCTTGCGGAAGCACCTTAGGCCCCCGAAGGTGGTCTGGCCAGCCACCTATAAAAGGCCCCTTGTCCGAAAATGGGCGAGTTTTCTCTCTCTATTTTTCGGCATAGGTGAGATTTTACCTTCCTTTGGTTAATTTTATGTTTTCCTTCAAATCTTTCAAGTTTTTGACAAGCTTTCATCTTGTTTTGAAGTTTTTGAGCTAAAGAGCAAAGTTTTGAAGCTTGGAGACCCCCGGAGCTTGTTCCTCCATATCTCCGAGTTTGGGATCGCATCTCCTCTCGATCTTCAAGAGGTAAGTGTCGATCCACGCCTTTTATGATGTTTTAAGTAAGTTTTAAGAAGGGGTTAAGGGTTTTGATGCATTTTAGGCTAAGGGTAACATGTTAGGGTTTATGTACCCTTTATGTTAAATATATGCTAAATGTGATGTTTGTTGGGGTATAGGTTAGTTTTATGCCCCTATATGCTTGGAAATGTATTTATGCATGTTTTAGTATAGTTTTAATGCAAGTTGGGTTGTTGATAGAGCATATTTTAGTCCATATTATCATGATTTCATTGATGTTTATTTACACCTTTCCTACCTAATTTTGTGGTTTTAATCATGTTTTGAAGATATTAGGTTTAAAGAGACATTCTGGAGAAAATGCTCTTAAAACTGCCAAAAAGTGCCAAAAACAAAAAAGTCACCTTCGGAAGCACCTTCGGAAGCCGAAAGTCACCCACCTTCGAAAGCACTTTCGGAAGCCGAAAGTCTGGTCCAGAGCTGAAAGTCACCCATCTTTGGAGGCACCTTCGGCCGCCGAACCTTCACTCCAGAGCCGAAAGTCCAGCCTCCGAAACTAGACTTAGGCGGCCGAAAGTCCCTCCGAACAGCCTCTTCCTTGTTCAATAAGCCAAATCTTGAAGATCACATGTTTTCCACTTTATGCCATGCACATTCAAAATTCAAATCAAGGCTCCACCTTCCTCTTTAGTGCATGAATAATGTGAAGAAGGCTTCTTGGACACACTTGGACAGCAATTAAAAGACCAAAAAGGGCTTGCAACTCTATACATGCACATAGAAGACACAAGGGCACTTTGGGCAGCCTCCAAAAGATGCATGAAACCCTAGGCAGCCTCTCAAGACATATTTAAGATCCTTATGAAGGCAAGATGAAGCAGATTTTCATCCACACAACTCCTCCAAGGTTCGGCTAAGGCTCTCCAAGGCTTCTCCCTTTTGGTTCTTCATCTTCTTGCTTTCTTTTCTTTTATTTTCTGTTTTGGTTCAGCCATGAGTGGCTGAAACCCTTATTCTAGTTGAAGTTTGGTTGAAACTAAGGTTGTTTAAAGGGTTGTGAGATCTGAACATAAAGTGTTTATCTTTGATTAGTTCAATATTCATGCAAGTGTGCTTAATTCTAAGATTGCTTTGTTGTTTTGATCAAATTGGCCACTTGATTCTTGATTGCAAAGTTAATTGATTGTTAGTTGGGATATTTGTTAGTCCGTAATTGCTGAAAATATTCTGACCTAAGAACACTTGGTGTAAAAACTAAGGAATTGCATGATCTAGCAACATCTCATGCGTTTGAGTAGCTAGGGTTGGATCTCTCTCATTCTTTATGCAATTGACAATTGTTTTGATGCCTAAGGCCCAAGGACATTCCTTGGCAATTTGTTAATTAGTAATTGATTAGAGGACGTTCCCTAATTGATTTAATGATAAGGAGAGACATGGTGGTGAGAAGCGTTTTCAATCCCCATAACTAATCTATTGAATCAATCAAGAAAACATAAGTTTCAATGATCAACCCAAACAACCAAAGTGGATCCATATCTTCAACTAGACCTTTCCCGTATTGATTTTCTCTTTTATTTTAATTACTTGCTGTTTTAATTGCTTTCAATAGTTGTTAGTCAAATCATTTTCAAAACCCTCTTTTTACTTTATTGCACTTTACTTTTGCTCTACTTGCTTTCAATTGATTCTGATTGATCTTGATTGAGAAAAATAAATAGGTAATCAATTCTCTGTGGATTCGATCCTTCACCACTATCTGCAGTTGTAAATTGTTGATAACCAAGAAGGTTATTTTTTACCGGCTTCGACAACCGCGAGTCAGTTGTTGTGGGTGGCTAGATACGCAAGGCAGAATCGGGTTCTGCCCTTTGGGAGAGCCCAGGTTCGGCCGCCGAAGCCAGTTTCGGCCGCCGAACTTGTGGAGGCAGTTTGGCCGCCTAAACTCGCCCCCGAAAGTTTGGACTTTCAGCTCTAGAGGGGAGTTTCGGCCGCCGAACCTGCCTCCGAAGGTTGTGACTTTCGGCTCTGGAGGGACTTTCGGCCGCTGAACCCTGCCCCCGAAAGTGCTTGACTTTCGGCTCTGGAGGGACCTTCGGCCGCCGAACCTGCCGCCGAAAGTCTCCTGTTCAGCCTTCCTTTGCATGTTTTCTATGAATGTTTTATGATGTTTTAGGGGGTTTTTGGGGAGATGTTTAGAGTCTTGCTAGAGTTGTTTGGTCCCTCATTTGAGTCCACCTGTGTAGGATCGGACCCGAGGAACCGAGGAGGCCAGCAGTGCTAGCTGTTTCAGAGTCAGCCAGAGCTGAGTAGAACTGAACTATGTTTTAAAGTAAATGAAATTTTTTAGCATGTTCATGCATCATGAATGCCATGATATGTGTTGGGAAATCCCGAGATTGTTGCAACCCAGTTGCGCAGCGGAAAAATAAAATCTCTGTTGATTTCCTTTCCCAGAATCTGAGTGCTTCGTTTAATTCAAAAGATGGATATGAGACTAACCTGTTAATCTCATCAAGAAGATATAATGCCGGACTGATGGTGTTGCCTTTTCAAACGAATACCCTCAATGGTATCCACACGAACGTTTTCTATTCTTCTAGAGTGCTAGCTCTCTCAATGATGGATAGATTATGTGCTCCACAATCTGCAATCTTTTAGACTGAGTTTTCTCAAAACCGTCGTCACCACTCTCTTCGTAGAAAGAGTATTTATATGTTTCAGTCTTTTTGTTTTCCTACTACTCTTTTCCCAAAAGAGTTGTGTTCAGAACCCACTATCACAATCTCGCAGATACTCAAATATCTTTATGTGATAGAGTCCTTTATTTGTAACAGTTACAGATAGACTGCAGATCTTTTTAAATATTATTATCTTATAATAATAAATAATTAATAATAATAACACTTTATTATTATTAATTATACTAATGGGCTTTTAGCTCATTAATATAGCACATCAACAACGTTCTTGTGTGTGACCCAATAGGCTCACATTAATTGGCAATAGGCCCAGTCCAACAAGGCCTATAAGTCATAAGTGGCCTCTAGCAAGACATTATGACTATCCAACTAATATGAGGATCAATAGTCCGATAAAGCCTATTAAATAGAGCATGAATTAATCCCTTTGTAACACCATATCTAGTTTGAACATAAGTCATGGTCAATGTCAAACTTACAATGTTCAAACTTATGATTTCTCGATCTCTAAGTAGACTGATAAATTCAAATGATATTGATCACACTATCAATTCATTTGAGCACGGCCATGCATTTCTCAGTCTCACTTATCGAGGGGCCCAGAAAATATCTCTCTCATAGAGAGGGACAAATCCTATCTTGATTGTTCATTATCCTCTACATAATTTCTATTATGCTCAATCATAACCTTTGTGATTGTCCGATTTAAGACAACGTTTGGTTATGTCAAAACATAATAGTCCTTATGTTGGAAACTATGACAATCTCAAGTCAAAGGATTAAGACATAACTACTTTGAGATTCACTTATGACAATGACCCATGTAGTGATCTCAATGCGGGTCCATCCAATACTTTGTTCTCTAACAAGTATTTATGATTATTGAATTATATCAACATATACATAATCATCTTATGATTATCAATCAATAATCATACCAGTTATATTTTATTATTATCAACATAATAATAAGTAATCAGGGATGATAATAATTATTATGTAACATACAAACAAATAATAATGATAAAAACATCTTTTATTAATAACCAAAACGAAATACAAAAAAGGCCCAAGATAATGGCCTAGGGCATATACACTAACAATCTCCCACTTGCACTAGGCCTAATCATACAAGTATCTAATACCCATAGACCTAGTGTGCTGATCATGCTTGACCTGTGAAAGAGGCTTGGTCAGTGGATCTGCAATGTTGTCATTTGTGTCTACTTTGCATATTTTGATATCTCCTCTGAATAAGGTGATATCACCTGAGTATATGTTTTAGATCTCTGGTGGGATCTGGGCTCCTTTGCCTGTGCTATGGCACCGTTATTATCACAATAAAGGTCCATAGGTTTTGCAATGCTGGGAACCATTCCCAACTCTGAGATGAATTCCTATAACCAGACTGCCTTTTTAGCTGCATTTGATGTTGCTATATACTCAGCTTCTATTGTAGAATCTGCTATAGTGCTCTACTTGGAACTCTTCCAACTAACAACTCCACCATTTAAAGTGAATACGAATCCTGACTGCGATCTGAAGTCATCTATGTCGGTTTGGAAACTAGTATCTGTGTAACCACTTAAAACTAGCTCGTCTTCCAATCCTCCATAAACTAGGAATGCATCCTTAGTCCTTCTAAGGTACTTTAGGATATTCTTAACAGTTGTCCAGTGACTTTCACCGGGATCTGCCTGATATCTGCTTGTTGTGCTCAAGGCATATGAGACGTCTGGTCTAGTACATAACATGGCATACATGATAGATCCAATAGCAGAAGCATAAGGGATCTTATTCATTGTTTCTCGCTCATCAGATGTCATAGGACATTGATTCTTGCTGAGATGAATACCATGAGACATGGGCAAGAATCCTCTTTTGGAATCTTGCATGCTGAACCTTTTCAGCACCTTGTCAATATAAGTACTTTGACTCAGACCGATTATCCTCTTGGATAGCCCTATAGATCTTAACCTTTTGCAAGGTAGGGATATCATTTTCAATGAGTAATATGTCATCCACATATAGGACTAGAAACACAACTGCACTCCCACTAACCATCTTGTAAACACAAGGTTCATCTTCATTTTTGATGAATCCAAAGTCCCTGACTGTTTCATCAAAATGAAGATTCTAGCTCCGAGAAGCTTGCTTCAATCCATAATGGATCTCTGAAGCTTGCAAATCTTTCTAGAATTCTCAGGGATTACAAAACCCTTAGGTTGTGTCATGTACACATTCTCGAGCAAAAGTTCACGACTGTCAGTCATGAGAAATCCATATCTCTCATGCTGATGACATGTCCTATCAGATCTGCATGGGACTTGTGTCACCCTTTCAGTTTCCACAACTGTTTGTGGTTCTGGAAGTGGTTCTACCAGTGGTTCAATGCTCTCTTGTGGTTCTTGAGTTTCCTCAAATCGCACTGTACTCCCACTGAATCTCTGAGAGATAAATTCCTTTTCTAAAAAGGTACCATTTCGAGCAACAAACACTTTGTTCTCTGAGGGAATATAGAAATAGTATCCTTTGGTTTCCTTCGGATACCCCATAAAATTGTACTTGATAGATTTTGGAGCTAGCTTATCTGAAATTGGGCGTTTCACATAAGCCTCACAACCCCAAATCTTAAGGAAAGACAAACTAGGCATTTTCCCAGTCCATAACTCATATGGTGTCTTTTCAACCGCTCGGTTTAGAATGAATGCAGTTGTTTCCCAAGACATAACCTCAAAACAATAAAGGGAGATTTGTTTGATTCATCATAGATCGAACCATATCTAATAAAGTTCGATTTTTCCTTTCAGAAATACCATTCCATTGTGGAGTTCCTGAAGGAGTTAATTATGAAATAATTCCACAGTTTTTAAGATGTTCATCAAACTCTTGGCTCAAATATTCACCACCTCGATCAGATCGAAGCATCTTAATAGTTCTACCAAGTTGATTTTGTACTTCATTTTGAAAAGTTCTAAACATTTCAAAAGATTCATGCTTATGTTTCATTAGGTAGACATAGCCATACCTATTGAAATCATCAGTGAATGTAATGAAGTACTGATAACCTCCCCTAGCACTAATGCTTAGTGGGCCACATACATCTGTATGTATTAAGTCCAATAAGTCTGAAGCCCTTTGACCTTGTCCAGTAAAAGGGTCCTTTGTCATCTTACCAAGCAAACAAGATTCACAATTTTCAAATGATTCAAAATCAAATGAATCTAATAAACCATCTTTATGGAGCTTAGATATGCGATTCTCATTTATATGGTTAAGACGATAGTGCCATAAATATGTTGGGTTTAACTCATTTGGTTTAGTTTTCTTAGAAGTTATGTTATAGATATTATTGTCTCTAGAATCATCTAGATCAAGGACATAAAGGCCATCATATGAATTTGTAATACAATAAAGCAAATCATCTTTACTAATGGAGCATTTCTTATTCTTAATAAGAAATGAAAAACCTTCATCGTCCAAAACAGAAACTGAAATAATATTCCTACTTAAAATAGGAACATAAAAGCAATTGTTCAAAACTAACAAAAGCCCATTGGGCAACACAAGTTCATATGTCCCTACAGCCATGGCAGCAACTCTTGCTCCATTGCCTACACGTAGGTCCACTTCGCCCTTTTTCAGTTTTCTACTCCTTTTGAGACTCTACACATTTGTACAAATGTGAGAACCATATTCGGTATCTAATACCTATGAAGTAGAAATAGATAAATTAATATCTATAACATAAATACCTGAAGTCGTAGTCTCACTACTCTTCTTCTTCTTGCACTCATCCAAATAGAGTTTGCAATTTCTCTTCCAATACCCTGGTTCCTTGCAATGGAAGCAAATTCCTTCCTTAGGAGCTATTTCCTTAGGAACTTTTGCCTTGGATTGCCATTTAGGCTTGCCTCGTCCCTTAGGCCCATTACCACCTTTAGACTTGGGCTTCCTCTTATTTTTCATGGGCTTACCCTTATTGACATTCAAAATTTAGGTAGGCCTTTTCTTGACATGAACCTCAGCTGTCTTTAGCATCCCATGCAGCTCAGGAATGGATTTCTCCATATTGTTCATGTTATAGTTCATGATAAACTGAGAGAAACTGCCAGGTAAAGAATATAGGATCAGATCCGTAAAGAGTTCTAAACTCATAGGACAACCAAGCCTAGCAAGGTGATCAATGTAGCCTTTCATCTTTAAAACATGAGCACTAACTGATTCACCTTCAGCTATTTTGCAAACATGCAATGCAATGGTGGTTTCATACCTATCCTGCCTAGCTTATTGTTGGACAGCCTGTTTGAGATGGACACTCATCTCATAGGCCTCAAGGTGCTCCAGATCCTTCTGAAGTTCTAGGCACATAGTTGCCAATATAAGACATCCAATGTCATTAGAATCATCCATATGCTTCTTATGCTTGTTCTTAACAGCATTAGTAGCATCAGCAGGAGGTGGTTTTGGGATAGCTTCATCAAGCACATAGGACTTTTTCTCTTGCTTGAGAACAATTCTCAAGTTTCTAAACCAGTCAACAAAATTAGTCCCATTTTCTTTCAGTTTATCCTTCTCAAGGATAGATCGCAGTGATAAGGTGGAATTGTTATTAGCAGCCATAATTATCTACAAAAATATGCAAATATAATCAATCTAGTAAATTAATATTGAGGTGATAATAATCTCCCACTAAAATATAACCCTCAAAAATAATAATATTTTAGTGGGCTAAGATCCATATTTCACCTAATTCTAAGTCAGCTTTGGCATGACGCTTAGAATTAAGTTATTTAGGTAGGTAACCCCTTACCAATTACATCTAATGTAACTCTTAAATTATGAGGTGTTGATATCATATGTTAAATGCATGTTATACCCCATCTAATGCCTTAGGCCCAAAACCGTTTTGATAGCCTAATTAAACTCAACCAAAATTAAATAAATCAGTAACCATTACTCATCCTATCTTACTAGGATAACCTAATGCACTTTGCTTTGGCAAAACCTGCATTTTGGTGATCTTAGTCTTGATAGATTTTTAATATATGGGTGGCATTAAAACTTAAAATTTTAGAGTGAGGGTTCATCTTTTAATTTTAATTATTTTATCTTGCATATATATATTATAGTATCCTATATGCATACATATATATATCTATAGACAATAATGCATAGTATCTCATACTAATATATGACAAAATAATAAAATATAGTCATTTAAATCTAATTTAAAGACTAAAAGGAAATAATAAAATATAGTCATTTAAATCTGATTTAAAGACTAAAAGAAAATAATTTAAAATTTATTTTTTTATTTAATTTTTTTTTATTATTTCCAATGGCAGAATGGTAATTTATGGCATCTTCTTCCCCCAGGCTCCTGCCCGAAGATCCAAAATAATAAAATATAGTCGCTGCCAGCCAGACGCGCAATGGCGAGCTCGAAACGGCACCGGCGAGCTCGCGATTCGCAGAAATTGCGAGGAGCCGAGAAACATCTCGGCTTCGTAGTCCCCGGTGGCCCACCGACGCACGTCGCGCCACGCCAGCGCGCGACCACCGGCCGTGTGATCTATCGGGACACGCGACCCACCGGGCGGTGGATGGGTCGCGCGACCCACCTGGCGCGCGAACCGGCGTTGCCAGGCGACGCCGCCGACCATCCGAGTTCCACCCGACGCGCAACAATTGCGCGATAACTGGTCCTTTGTGCCAGCCACTCATCGGTGACTGTTCGAAGGACAACTTTGGTCTTACCAAGCTTCCTTTCCGACGACGTCGAGGCTGCTGGGTTCATCCTGCGACCGTTGTGCATGCCGTCCGTGCAACGCCGATGACAGGCGTGCGACGCCCGTCATTGGGTGTACACAAATTGATCATGGCCACAGGAATCGCGTTCCTCCTGAACACGATTTTTCCAGAAATTAATTTTTTTTAATTAATTTAAATTTTCTAACCAAAAATTAAAATTATCTAAATGATCTAATCATTCATCCATAATTATCATGCGATTCTAATAAACATATACCACATATATAATATCAATCATGGCATAATTAATTTAAACGAAAAGTACATATAGGCTCTGATACCACTGTTGAGAAATCCCGAGATTGTTGCAACCCAGTTGCGCAGCGGAAAAATAAAATCTCTGTTGATTTCCTTTCTCAGAATCTGAGTGCTTTGTTTAATTCAAAAGATGGATATGAGACTAACCTGTTAATCTCGTCAAGCAGATATAATGCCGGACTGATGGTGTTGCCTTTTCAAACGAACACCCTCAATGGTATCCACACGAACGTTTTCTATCATTTTAGAGTGCTAGCTCTCTCAATGATGGATAGATTATGTGCTCCACAATCTACAATCTTTTAGACTGAGTTTTCTCAAAACCGTTGTCACCACTCTCTTCGTAGAAAGAGTATTTATATGTTTCAGTCTTTTGTTTTCCCACAACTCTTTTCCTAAAAGAGTTGTACTACTCTTTTCCCAAAAGAGTTGTGTTCAGAACCCACTATCACAATCTCGCAGATACTCAAATATCTTTATGTGATAGAGTCCTTTATTTGTAACAGTTACAGATAGATTGCAGATCTTTTTAAATATTATTATCTTATAATAATAAATAATTAATAATAATAACACTTTATTATTATTAATTATACTAATGGGCTTTTAGCCCATTAATATAGCACATCAACAACGTTCTTGTGTGTGACCCAATAGGCTCACATTAATTGACAATAGGCCCAGTCCAACAAGACCTATAAGTCATAAGTGGCCTCTAGCAAGACATTATGACTACCCAACTAATATGAGGATCAATAGTCCGATAAAGCCTATTAAATAGAACATGAATTAGTCCCTTTGTAACACGATATCTAGTTTGAACATAAGTCATGGTCAATGTCAAACTTACAATGTTCAAACTTATGATTTCTCGATCTCTAAGTAGACTGATAAATTCAAATGATATTGATCACACTATCAATTCATTTGAGCACGGCTATGCATTTCTCAGTCTCACTTATCGAGGGGCCCAGAAGATATCTCTCTCATAGAGAGGGACAAATCCTATCTTGATTGTTCATTATCCTCTACATAATTTCTATTATGCTCAATCATAACCTTTATGATTGTCCGATTAAAGACAACGTTTGGTTATGTCAAAACATAATAGTCCTTATGTTGGAAACTATGACAATCTCAAGTCAAAGGATTAAGACATAACTACTTTGAGATTCACTTATGACAATGATCCATATAGTGATCTCAATACGGGTCCATCCAATACTTTGTTCTCTAACAAGTATTTATGATTATTGAATTATATCAACATATACATAATCATCTCATGATTATCAATCAATAATCATACCAGTTATATTTTATTATTATCAACATAATAATAAGTAACCAGGGATGATAATCATTATTATGTAACATGCAAACAAATAATAATGATAAAAACCTCTTTTATTAATAACCAAAACGAAATACAAAAAAAGCCCAAGATAATGGCCTAGGGCATATACACTAACAATATGTACTATGTTGTTTTGCATTAGAATTCACGAATATGATGCATTGCATAATATGTTATTGATGTGGATGGATATTGGATGACCCACTAGCCCTCAATATAATATGTAATGTAATGTAAAGAAATGTTTCATGGTTTAGTATTGTGCTTGGCCCTAACAGTAGTGGTAATCCCTTTTTGTACATGATCCTTATGAAAATGTTTTAATGATGATATATGTGGAACCAAGCTTGATATATGTAATGTTGACCCAACTAGAGTATTTGATGAGGGCTCTAGTATGGGGTTTGTATGTCTTAAGTTATGGTGCATGCACAGGTCAAGCTTGGTAAATAAAAAGTTTAAAGTTTTTATGAAATGTATGATTATGTATGGGATTTTATCAGATTGGATGTATAGTAGGCTTGCTACGGGTCCCGGCGACATTAAGTCGATCTGGATCCTAGCGCCGGTAGCGGTCCGGTTTCCGGGTCGTTACATTTATATTTAACACAAGTTATAATATAGCATATGAAATAAAATATTTTCCTATTCATAAATTTGATATAAAATATATAAAGGAAGCGAATGTGATTTGTGGTATTAAAATTAGAATGATAGTATAATTATATCACAAGAGCATTAATATTGAGCTTTTCTATACAATGCTAATTCTCAAAGAAGAATAGAGATGATATTATCACTCATTTTAGATATGCACATATTATTAAAAGATTGTTGTATCTAATAAATTTTTTAGACTTGATATAATTTATGCTATGTAGATTGAGCAAATTTACATATAACCGCAGTGACGATCATTGGGTTGCATTAGTTAGACTAATGAAATATTTGAGAGGTACAATAAATTATGATATCTTATATAGTGGATTTCTCACTGTATAAGGATACAATGATACTAACTAGATTTCAGATTCATATGAGAAAAAATTCATTAGTGGTTATGTATTCACTCCAAGAGGTGGCGCAATTATGTGAAAATCAATCCAAACAAATCATCATTACTAAATCCACTATGGAGTCAAAGTTTAATGATAAAAAATTAGCTGGAGCTGAAGCTGAGTGGCTAATAAACTTCTTAGTAAATATTTCGTTAGGAATAAAACTAACACTATTTGTGTCAATGCGTTGTAATTGTCAAGTGACAATATCCATTGTAAAGAATAAAACTTTTAATAGTAAAAATAGATATATTCATCTAAGACATAATATGATTAAACAACTATTGAGAAATGGAATTATACCCATTAATTATGTGAAGTCAAAGTGAATTTGGCCAATTTTTATACTAAATCTTTAAGAAAGAAGTTAATAAATGAAATATCGAGGGGAGTAGGTCTTAGGCAATTTGAAATTAACAGTGATAGAAACCCAACCTTTGTGATTGGAGATCCCATAAAAAAGATTTATATGGGTAATAACAAGTCATTTGTTAGTTCTGCTAGCACTATTTAACTTTGTTCCTTCCTATGATGTGAGAAGCTTTAGACTGCATTAAATGAGAGAATGAGCTAAAAGCTCTTAATGATGTTTATAGCCCTTATGGGTGGTGTATAGATTATAGTACACACTTGATGGTATCACCTATATAAGTGTGGAGTGAGGCTACTTCTATGAGACTGTGACATAATCTCTAGAGCACTTATAAACTATTAGGCGTGCACATGGCCTATTAGCGCAAAACAACATTGACAATAAGATCTATAGAGTGTTATGAGATTGATAGGATATTAGCATACCAAAAAGAGTTTTTTGTTCATAGAAACAAAAGTTTCACCAATTACTCGGTATGTTAAATTTTATTAATCTAAATTTGGTTTATAGTCCAAAAGACATTAGATTCGAAACATATACACTTAAATCTTAAGCTCAGCAATGAAAACCTTTTGAAATATGTCTGGGATTATTGTAAAAATGAATTTATATTTCAAAAGATTTTAACTTATCAATACATATTCATTTTTTACCTTTCAAATATTTTTAGATCTCGAATCTCAAAATATATATATGATGATCTGAGATCCAGAAAATAGGGTTTTACAATGGGTTCTGTAAAACTGGAAAAAGCCTAGACCTAGAGGAGAGTATTTCTCCTTTTATATGTTTCCTTTTGTCTGTTAGTGACGTGTAACAGAACGTGTGTCATTGGGCCACCTGTCCCTGCTACGTTGATACGAACGTACGAGGGAATCAGATCTCTGCCCCATGCGTAACGGCCCCCTGATTCTCCCGGACGCGCGTGCGGGTGGTCCCATGTGAAAGATGGGTAGATCTTCTTCCTGAATCCGGGCCAGGCCGGAAGATATGATATGGGCTAAGCCCAGAGAGGATTTGTTCATCTGGCGCAAAGAGCTAGGCCGGCCTGCCCGGGGAGATTGGTGGGAGTTTGGTCTCAAGGCTGGCGGACTGGCGGATTTGGCTTGGATCATAAGAAAGACTTGAGGGCCTCTAAGTACTGGGCTGATATCACGGGCTTGGCCCCAGACCGGGGTGGAGAAATCCAGCAGTCATCAATTGCCCCTTTACCTTCTCGTTAGTTATTGTTTGGCTGATGAGGGGGTAAATATCGAGAGTAATAATGACCGCGCCGCCTAAAGGACACGTCTACTCAGAACATCTTCTCCTCTCATCACAATTCTCATATTTCAAATTCTTTCTGTCTTCTCGAAACCTTTGCTCTCTTTTGCCTTCTGCGCGATTTGCCTACTTCGTCTTTCTGCCCCAGCCTCTTTCAAGGTACGCTCTTCTCTTTATCCTTCCATGGATAGCCCGAGACTTCCCGATGTTCTTAGAGTAGAGTCTAATGTCACTCCATCTGTCCTAAAAAATTTCTTCTCTAGGGAGTACTTAGATACTCTCCTCTTTCGTATTTGGGCCCCCTACCCAAACGAGAGGATCGTTCTTCCTGATCCTCCTCCCTCCGACCTAATCGATCCTCAAAAGGATCTTAGCCTGGTCTTTTTCGCTAAACAAAGGGAGTTTGGCTTAACCTTCCCCTTTTCCCCTTTCTTCACCGAGGTCTTCCGGTATTTTAGGATAACCCCTCGGATGCTAGTTCCTAACTCCATTCTGTTCATGTCCTCCTTTGAATCTGTGTGTCTGAGCTGGGGGTTCACACCCACGGTGCATTTGTTTGTTTCTTTCTTCCGATTAGTTAGAGCAAATCAGGGTTTTTATTATTTTTCCCCTCGGGGGGGGGGCTTTCAATCTTTTCGAGTCATAAGGACTCAATAAAGGGCTGGATGGAGGGCTTTGCAGTAGTGGAGCTCAAGAAGGAGTCCGAGCTCATCTGGGACCTAGAACTCTCTTGGGAGGATGTTTCATTGAACTGCAATGACCTGCCCCAGCTTAGCCTTACCGAGAAGGTCGGGTATCTTCAACTGACTTCTGTTGAAAAGAAGTATGACGTTGAGAAATGTATGTTTGTGTCTAATCTTCGTGATATTAGAGACGCGGATACTCTACTATACTTAGCTGTGTTTTTCTGCCTTTGTGATCTGCGTGGCAGGGTATCTTACTTTGTAATGATTTTGGACTTTTGCAGCTTCCAACGTGAAGATGGACCAGATCAAGCCCCCGAAGAACCTTATACTGTCTCGCGAGAGCATGAACGCAGCTCTGGACGCCCTCCGGGCTGGGCAATCAGTGAAGGAGGCTACCCAGGAGGTGGCTAGGACTATTTCTGCCAGGACGGTTAGTAAGCCTCTTGCTCCACCCACCTCCCGAGCTCCCAAACCGAGTACCCGGGGAGCCAGGTCTGCCAAGCCCCCCGGCAGTAGATCGAGCTCGGCTGTTCAGCCCCCTCGAGCTTTCCGGTCCCGACGAACTTTCACTGAGGGGGCGAAGAAAGCTCCAGAAGATGCTGCTATGTCATCCGCAAGCGCTGATCCGGTGAGAGCGGACTCAACCCTGCCTCCAACAGATGCCGCCAGGCCACCCTCGGGTGCTGAGCTGGAGAGAGTGGAATTAGCTTCGCTTTCTGGGGAGACCTCTGAGGGGAGAATCAAGACCCCCATAACTGAAGAGACGGCTTCTGGAGGCGAAGCAAGGGTCATCCTTGTGGATGATGATGTAGGGGAAGCTGCTGACGAAGATGCTCTGGTTATTAGGGATATCCTCGCGGAGGCTGTGGAGGCTAAAACGGTTGAGGATGCTCTTCCTCAAAAGAAGTCCCCAAGTGTCCCTGAAGAGGTTTCTGGGAGGATGGAGAGCAAGCGTCCTCTCCACCCTGACGCTCCTGGCGTCAAACCATATAAGTTTAGACTTTCATCCTTCTGTTTTAGATCTGGCCAGCATAAAGCCAACTGCATAAGAGCAAGTATTTAGTCCTCCAACTAATAAACTTAAAATAATTTAGAAACACAAATGTTCTCAGCAATCACTTAGAAGCCAGCTACTTCAACCCTGCCAAATGTTATTAAGGTCAGAGAAGGCAACAAGTGAAAACCAGGCATATAAAAATTTAAAAAAACAAAAATAAACAAACTAAATGTGCTATATAATAAAATATATCATGAATTTTATAAAAAGGTGGAGCATGCTAGAAAAATAAACCACAGATGAGATAAATTAGTATACAGATTCATCGTTAACAAAACCTCTGTGTGTCCAAATATCAAAACTTACATTTTTCCTAAGAACATTTTCATCATTACATTGAGATGTAAAAGGTTGAAGAGTCCATTTTATGGGTAGAGAAACCAAATTTTACAACTAGTGAACTCACTTCTAGTCCATAATTTAGTGTTTAGTTTCAATTTAAAGATTAACCAGAAAAACTAGCATCTGGTAGGAAAGATGTCCTAAAAATAAGCAAA
The DNA here is from genome assembly GCF_001659605.2 of Manihot esculenta. NCBI lineage: Eukaryota > Viridiplantae > Streptophyta > Magnoliopsida > Malpighiales > Euphorbiaceae > Manihot > Manihot esculenta. The sequence continues at coordinate 20,444,189 of NC_035170.2, forward strand.
AAGCAACAAATCATGCTCCAAACTTTCAAATACTAAGATTCAAATGTTGAATTTGCATGTGAATTTCACATCTAACCACAGAAATAATGCTCCAAACTAGCAATAGCAACAGTCCACATAATTAGTATGAATGGGCATTTGGTCTAGTGGTATGATTCTCGCTTTGGGTGCGAAAGGTCTCGAGTTCGATTCTCGAAATGCCCCCATTTTGCCATTTCAATTAACAAGATTTTTTTGAGCAAGTCAATCCTAGCCTAAGTCTAATAGGAGAACAAATATTTCATGCTTTTTTAATAGCTTAGATCTACTAGATCTTTATCTATGCCAATGAATTTACAGAGTAAATTAGTAGCACTGATTACAATTTAAATTGCTTTTGAGCAGAGGAATCAAAGCCCAGGTCAATCATATATATATACATATATATATATATATATATATATATATATGTATGTATAAGACTTTAGTTTCCTAACAAGATCCCATGCAATCAAATTTAAAAAAGAAAAGAGAGAGAGAGAGAGAAACAAAAAGAACATTAGATATTGGCACCAGGTAGACAAACGATAGCAGCATCAATGATCATAAATCAAGCATTCAGTATCAGTAACATGCATAGATACATTTCATTGAATCCAAAGACGATAAGAATAAGGCTTTAAGGTCTTGTTCACCCAATTCGAAATGAAATTAAGCATTATTAAAGCAAATAACATCAGCAGCTGGCCATTTGGTTTAGTTGTATGATCTCACTTAGGGTGCAGTAGGTCCCAAGTTCCATTCTCATTTCCACCCTATTTTTGGGATTCTTAGCCATTCTATACAGATGCACTTTTTATGGTTTATGAAGATGATATTCAGACTAACAATTAGCAAGCTCAGAATCATACCTGTATCTAGTTCCATTCAATTCATCAAGGGGGGAATAGCAATTTACCTGAACCCTGCAAAATAAAACAACTATTGAGAGCAAATTCTCTAGAAAAATGATCAATCAAAGACATGCTGAATTAGAGAATACAAACATAAAACAATAAACAGGTAGTGCACACATGTTAAGTATAGAATTCAGATCAACCCTATCCATCAAGGCAAAAGAAACAGGCAATTTGCCCGAGTATGCTCATGTAGGTAACTCGCGCTATTTTTGACATGGTCTCATAACTTTTTTGAACAATCTATATTTTCACAAACTTAACATTTTTGTTTTACTGCTCAAATTATTTAGGTCATGCATCCCAAATTTCAAGTTGACTGCATATTGAAGGTTTGAAAATTAAATAACTCTTTTAAGCTAATTATTTTCCTAAATATAATTTAGGGCCAAACAACATGTTACAAATGAAGCACTTATTCATATTTGGTTCATCTAAAACGCGACATGCATGGTATACATGAAAACAGCAGTAAATACAAGAATTTTTTTAGAAAACATGACAAAAATAATTATTTGAAGCTTCTTTTAAATTATAAATTAAACAAACATAACAATTGGGCATTTGGTCTAGTGGTATGATTCTTGCTTTGGGTGCAAGAGGTCCCGAGTTCGATTCTCGGAATGCCCCAGCTTTTTGTCTTTTTTCATATCCAAATATTGAGATTAAAAACTGGCCCTGTACCTGTCCTTAGTCAACCATAGACTTTTTTAGGTATTTTTGTTCTGTTCCAAAAATTAAAATATATGGCCCTGTAATCTGCTCTGAAGTCAACTGCAGAAATACAAGTCCCAAGGCCCCCACCACCACCACTTTTCCTGTCTGTTTGTGCTTTTCAATGACCTTTTACCCAGTTATCAATTGAAAAGGCAGCTACTCTCTATGAAATGGTTGTGGAAATGAAAGTATGCAATAAGTGACCTGAAGATGGCAAGTAAAAATTCTAATAAAGCAATCAAGTAAATCTGCTATATATTGAACAGAAAGAAAAAAAAATCTGCTCTACATTAGGGAAGAAACCCTAACAGGATGTAATCTCAAGAAGAAGAAGAAAGAGTTAAAAAGAGAATAGGAAGAAAGAATATAGAAGACTTCATTAACAATATTATTGAATAACTTCTACATAACAGCTCCTTTGATACACAATTCCCTCGAATTCTCTATTTGCCTAACAGCTTAATCCACAACTATCAATTTTTCCCTCCAAATTATGAGCTGACTTTAGTTGACTTTTCCTGTGTTCACAGCTGATTTGCACACTCATTATTTTTCCTGTTCTCATACTTTCTCTTCTGTGATAATAGCCTCATCATGAGAACATTCTTGTCCCCAATAATGTTAAAATTTGGAAATTGAGTTTGAATAAATGTGCTATATTTCCAGTGGCATCCTAAGCTACCACTTTGAACCCATTTTTTTTTTCTTCTTCTAATATGATAAAAAAAATCAGAGAATTGAAACAAATGTCACTTGTCCCTTGTTGCCAATGAATGAAAGTATAGGCTGTTGGGAAATATTAGGACTGAACTACTGTTTCAGTATAGACACATGAAAGTATAAACTCTGGGTTGACAATTTGACATAGATTTGACTTTCTTTGCTACCACTTGATGTCCAGCCATAAATAAAAGGCCCAATCACATACTTTTTCTGAAAAGTTCCAGCAATAGGAAGAATGCTCTCTGCAGACTTTTTTTTATCAACTCTGATAAGACCTCAGCAGTTTACGTGTCCATTTACACAAACATTTCTAATGTTCAAATCATCCCTTGAAAAGGAATGCTTTGTCTTCCTTTGTCTTCTCCATCTTTCAGAAACATCTTCTTTAAGAATGACTAAACCAACAAAAGCTCCCTTTAAAATCAATTTCTTCTTCTGCCTTCTTGATAACTCCCATTTGAACTCCATGGAATTTATGAAATCACTAGGGTAGAATTCACAATCTTGGTTCTCAAAATAATGCCACTTCCTCGCAATGTTCCCAATTTCTCCAATTCCCTTCTTTTTTCTTTATGGAATATCTCCTCAAGAATCTCAACAACCAAAGAATCACATTTACAAATTGTCTTGTACAAATCCAGATTGCTTTAGTGGCATCCAAGAGATGCTCTTTCTGAATTTTCAACAGGTTCTAGAACAAGAATCTTATCTTGATTTAAGGTTGTAAATTTGATGTTGAAATCTCCATTTTTTCAGCAACAGCCAAGCTTTTCATCAAACTTCAACTTTGTTCCGAGATTGCTTTCTTCTAGGTAGCCAGCAATATGTTAGGGTCCCTAGAATAGGATCTAGTTATGGATCTATATAAAGAGTCTTTTGGCAGGATAGAAGGGGGTAAGGATGAATTTTTCTTTTTGCGACCTATTGTGAATAGCTGTTAGGCTCGTCAAAGAGAATTTGTAACCTCTTGAATTTAGAATACTCAAACACTTTTCTTTGAAAATTGTTCTCATCCTTCTTTTATTAAATTGTTGCATTTAAATATAAGAGTGAAATATAACTATCTCCTAAAAACAGGGAACCATGCACCCTCCTACCCCTAAGAAAAAGTAAAAATTAACTTTCGCTATTTACATCATGGGTTGACCACTAAGAACATGGCCTAACTACCTAACTCTTGAAAATATAACAACTAACGTACAAAAAAACTAACTTGCATTATTTGCTAACATTACTCACTCCTCTACTATGCGCTTGTCCTCAAGCACAAACTCAGGAATTTTCTAAGGATTGTTCAGCCAGTAGTTGGTCCGCTACGAACATCTCCTAGATCTTCATCAGCTAAATCCAGCCAGAATAATTTCTTGCACTAATGTCCTCAAATAAAAGGTTCATCACAATTAAAGCAAAGTCCTTTTCATCGTCGTTCCTCCATCACCTCGCGGTTCAAGTGCTTAATGATTTGGGTACCTTTTGCTTCCATTATTTATTAAGATGAATAATTGGTTGAAGGATTTGAGCACATATGGACCAATTTTTCTGTTCACAGAGTCAAGACATGCTCATAGCTAAAACCAAGTCCTTGAATTGGTGAAGCTCAACTTCCACTGCAATGTATTCTTGCAATCCACTGATATACAACTATATTTTCTGCTCTTGGTTGAGGAGGCCAACTCGTGAGACAAGGATTTCAAACTGGGTTTGATACTGAGCAACAGTACTCGTTTGTTTCAACTTTGCTAATCCTCCCAATTTATGGCTTCGAATTGGGGGGCCAAAATGCAAGTTGCATTGGTGCGAGAATTCCTCTCAAGTTGGATCAGGAACATCCAATAATATCTGCGTATACCACAATTGAGCAATTCCCTCTAGGTGATAGGAGGCTAAGCTCACCTTTTCTTTCTCGAGTGTTGATTGATGGCAGAAAAAATGTTGACAACAGCTAAGCCAACCCAAAGGGTCTTCTAGCCCATTGAAGAGAGGGAAGTCAAGTTTTGTGAATTTTGACACAATCGAGTTTCCTCCAGGATTTTCAGAAACTGTCGTACTAGAAATTTCCTTATCTTTTCGTATTTTTGTTTGACTTTCAGCGCTTGAAGAAGACATCCCCTTCTTTGTCAATTCCAAGTCAAGAGACGTGGCGTCTAATTTGGTGTGAAGTTGTTTAATTTTCTCATTTTTGGATTGGTTGGCTTGCTGCTTGGCTAAGAGTAAGTTATAGAGTTTGTTAAGCTGTTCTTGAACTGATTCACCCATAACTATTGGCTCTGATACCAATTTGTTAGGATCCCTAGAATAGGATCTAGTTATGGGTCTGTGTAAAGAGTCTTTTGGTTAGATAAGGTGAGGATAGATTTTTTTTTGCGACCTATTGTGAATAGCTATAGGGCACATCAGAGGAAACCTATAACCTCTTGACTTTATAGTACTCATAGATTTTTTTTCGGAAATTTTTCTCACCCTCCTGAAAACAGGAAACCTTCAGCCTCCTACCGCTAAGAAAAAACAAAAACTAATTTGCACTGTCTACGTCATGGGTTGACCACTAAAAACATGACTAAACCACTAATAACATGACTCTTGAAAATATGACAACTAACTTGCAAAAAACTAACTTGCATTATTTTCGAACACAATATTTACAAAATCATTTTCTTTAAAACCTTTATCAATCTTTGCTTCTTGAGCTTGGAATTTCTGCTCCAAATCCTGAAATAGATCATTCAGGTCTGATCCAATTTCAGACCCAAACCCGCCTTATTTCTTGCCTTCAGAGGGCAGGTTTTCGCTTGGAAGTGGCAGCATTCCCCTGTTAGCCAACCCATTTTTCCCATGAGACCCAAAATTAGAGACTTTAACTCTCCTATGGAAGTTTCCATAGAATTAATAGAGTTTTTAAACTCCAAAATTCTTTTCCATGGCTTCTGTATCATTCCTAACTCCAAGTTGTAGATTCTTGAAGTCAGATTTCAGAATCTCCAATTCCTTCCTTGTCCGGTGACTCTCCAACTGAAAGAACCTCCATCTCTGCTACCTAACTGATCCTTGACTAACCACAGCAGATTTTGCCATGCCCTGCAAGCTGCAACCCCCAGAAACCAGACTGCATGTAGAGCCCTCCCCACCCCCCCCCCCCCCCAAAAAAAAAAAAAAACAAGAACAAAAGACTCTCTAATACCAAATTTCGTTAATAATATTCTTTTATATCTCCTACATAAGCTTACAGCTCCTTTTATACACAATTCCCTCCAAATTCTCCAACTCCCCACCAACTTGTCCACAACTAACAACTTTTCCCTCCAATTTACAAGCTGATTTTAGTTGACTTTCCATGCGCTCACACCAACTTTTCACACTTGTTCATTTTCCCTATTTTCATACTTTCTCCTACTACACCTCAAGAAAACAGAATTTCATGGCAGATAGAGCAAGCTAAAAAGGAAAAACAAAGAGCTAGTGTATGAGTATAATGATTCATTGCTAATCAAAACCTTCAATTACCAGAATACCTAAGCTTACATTTACTGAGAACATTTTCACCAATACTTTCAGAAAGAAAGGTTGCAAAATTTATCTATTGATAAACAAGACAATATTAAACCAATGAACTCGGTGCTAGTCCACAGTGTAGTAATTTGTTTCAGATTAAGACTGCAAGCTTAGGATCATACCTGTATCTAGCTCCATTCATCAAGAAGCAAAGGCAATTTACCCGAACTCTACCAGATGATACAAATAATATGAGCAAGTTCATTAACAAAAATTACAAGTCAGAGGTTGGCCAAAATTAAAGAATAGAACACATACCAAGAAACACTTGTGCAGACAAAGAAAATATATAACACACATATATGCATATCCCTTTGAATTTCTTACTCCAAATAAGAAATGTTCTCTCATCTGTCGAGGCATTCTGATTCAGTCATCAATTTTCACCAACTTTACCTGTCATCTCATTTCTGCTCCATATTACAACATTAGGCTTTGCTGCTATGGATCCTAATACCAGAACAAGTCACAGGCAGCAGACTGCTACTCGAGAAACTTACAACAACTAAGCATTAATCCCAAACTAGCTGGACTCAGTTTGCTATAATCCCAAACTACTTGGACACTTAATTAATAGCAAATTGACGCTGTCCCTCAACCCAAACTAAAAAGCTGGATGGAAATGAGCTACATCCAGACCTTGGTCGCATGTATCAACTCAAAATGCAGGGATACCATGACAGTCCTTTGTTGATTCAGATTATGAATCAAGAATACTTGAGAATCAATCTAATTTCATGACGTAATTTTTAAACAGAGAGATGCAGAAATTGATGCCATAACAAATGATGTCAAATTTAAGGGCAAATGGCCATTCCTTGCAGAAAAACAAATGTAAGCTGCAAAAGTACTGATGTCCACTTCTAGCATGCACAAGATGCACATACAATTTTTCATTTCATCTTTGTTTCAACGGTCGGTATGTTTAATTTTGTAGATAGGAATTCACTGAGAAAAGGGGGAAAAAGGAAAATTATTATCAATTACATAATATTTGCATTCATGTAAGCTGAGTATTTCTCTAAAGTCTAGTGTCCTACGCTATAAGAAACGAGCAAGACTGAAAGTCCAACACTGGGAATCAAATACAATATCCACGGCATATAGAAAGAACAACCATGTTTTAATTAATGAAATACATCAATAATTATATAAAACTATGGTGTTAATTCTAGCTATTGAGCAAAAGAAAAACGTCTGCAATGTTTCCAAACATGAATCTATGAGGTTACAACTGTAACTTTAATTGATTATAAGACTAGAGATCTAAAGAATGTGTATTTGAAGTTTTGCATACCATCACATTCAAGGCAACAATAAAACTCAAACAGAACCTGATAATCAAGGAACAGGAGAATTCATACATATGAAAATAAACATAAACAAATATGACACTCCACTAAACACCAAAAACACACACAAAAAAAAAAACAAAAAAGGCAAAACCCATAAAAATATCATTAAAAGCTTTCACTTCTTCTTCTCAATTGAACAAAACCAAGAGAGAGATAGAGAGAGAGTAGTAAAACAATAGCTAATTAAAACATGGGCATAGCTCAAGTACGGTTCTTGGAATACGTGCTCCATTCGGGTGCGTCAAAAAGGTGAAGACACTCCTCTGCTGCTTTGGCTACTAATTTGCAGACCTCCATTTTTTTTTTCATGCGGCTGTACAGTTCGTGTCGCCTCCGAATTTATCAGAGCTCTTATTTAATTCGCTAATTATCATTCTTAAGAAGAAAAATTAATTAAAAAAATATCTCGCCACCTTGCATGATTTAAAAAGGTAAAATAATTTATTAAAAACTAGATAATTATTTAATCAGTTTAATAATATTAAACCTCTTGTCTCACAAAAAAATTTTTTAAAAAATATTCTTTTCCATCCATCTCAGTTTATAAAATATTTTCCTTTTTAAATTATTTATTTACTTATAATATACTCTAATTTAATATGTATTGAAAAATAAAATTTATTATTTTTTAATTTATGTAAAAAGTAAATTGGACAGAGAATATATGTTAGAAAAATTATTCTGTTTCTAAAAAATGATTAATTAACCCCAATGAATCAAAGTATTACTATTTTTAATTAATTTTATCGATAATTATGCCTTAAATAAATTTTGGAGGCAATGTAAGAAATCTTTCCCTAAATTGATTTTACAACCTCCCTCCTCTTCTTTTATTAATTTTTGGATTTTAAAAATAACATTATCTTCCATAAACTTAATTTAGTGATAATAAGTAGTTTAATGATAATAAATAATTTAGTAATAATAAATATATCTAAATAAATCTGAAAAATTTCAACTTTTATTTTTCAATTCTTAATTTTCATTTTAAAATAAAAAAAACAATATCTTCCATCAATCTTTTAAATAAATTGTCATAAAATTACAATAAAATCAACAATTTTCTGTTAGTACTTTAAAATTATTAGTATCAGTTAACATTTTATTATATGTACAATATTCATTATATCAACTCGTAAATTTTTATATATTTATATTTTTTGTATAAAATAATTATTAATATTATAAAGAATAGAAAAATATAATTGATAAAATATAAACATTAATATAAAATAAATTATAGGATTGTTCACTTTTTTAAATGATTGTTTAAATATATTAATTTTTTTAAAACAAAACTACTAATTGTATTAATAAAATTCAATCAAATAAAAAGGATATCATCTCAAACAAGATACATTATGCATAATAGATTCTCTAACCAAAATATAAGCAGTTAGAATAGTATTACGATGAATCCATCTATCAGTTCTAGAGTGTAATAAATATTTACAATCATTCAAAATCAAATCCTTACATAAAATAATTTGGCAAAAATATTCATCAAGTGTCTGTCTAAGCCCCTATATAAGATAATTCAACAAAGATACTCCTCCTTCTTTTTTATCTCTTGAACATAAATTATTAAAATCTTCCAAATAAAGCCACGGAAGAGAGTTTTTTTGAGATAAAACTCGAATAAGGTTTTAAAATTGACATCGTCGTTGCGATTCCAGAAACCCATAATAACTAGTAAACCTCCATTGAACATTACCTTCCGAAACAACCGAATCAATAAAATTTGAAGAAAAACCAACCACAAAAATAGACCCATGATTATTCCACATTAACGAAAGGCCTCCTCTCAATCCTTATCTATTGACTGAGAAGCAACCATCAAAATATAAAAAACTACGAAAAAATTCCATATGATAACTAAGAGCTTTTATTTCCATCAAAAATAAAATGTCCGGCTTGTAATTAGGAACCAAATCTTTCAATACATTAACTATCCGAGAATTGCCGCCATAAATCTGTAAAAAAGGTCTGCATATTCTGAAAATTGATTGGATTGAATGTGAGAAGCATCTCCATCATACAGAAATAATAAGTGACGGTCGGAATATCTCTGAAACTCTTAATAGGGACAACAGTATCTTCTTTTTCTCATCGATAGTCAATTAACGCATATCGTCTTCTATGGGGAATGAAAAATAAGAAGTTAAGTTTAAGAAAAAGGAAAATGCGAGAGTATCGAGTAACAAAAGAATCACAGAGGGAAACTTGTTTCGAAAGTTTTAACTCGAAATATATTAACTTTAAATATAATTATTTCAATTTTTATTCTCTTCAAGTTGTTATAAAATTTATAATAATGGAATAAATATAAAATATATGAAAATAATAATAAAATATAATATTTATTTTGAAATTAACTAATATAAATGTTTTTAATTGGTTAAATTTATTTTTAAATTATATAACCAAATTAATAATAAAATATAATAATTTTATTTTTTTTCAAAATTACAAATTATCCATAAAAACCATTTATGCATTAATTATTATTATTTTTTTCCATATTAATAAGGTCATCTAAAATTTAACTATAAAAGTATAAACAAATTGAAATCATGTTAAAAATAATTAATATTTATAAATTAAAACATTATGTTAAAAATTTTTAAAATAAAGAAATGTATAAAAATAATAAAAATAATAAATAAATTATCCTGATTATTTTAAATTTTAATTTAATACATAATAAATAATTTGTACTAATATAAACTATATTTTTATGACTCTTTTAAATATATATAAAAAATTAATTATACGATTACTTTATTATCTTATTCTTTTTCTTAAAAAATAATATTAATATTATCAAATTTATTAACTTTAATATATATATATATATATATATATATATATATTAAAATTTCACTTTATTATCTTATAATTATTATCTTATAAATTTAAACTTTTTATCTTATAATTTAATATTATAACTGTTATTTTAATATTTTTAAATAAATATAAAATTACCATAAATAAGTTATATTATTACTTTATTATCCAATAAACAATATTTTAAATTAAAATTCTTATTTACTAATTTAATATTATCAAAATTAAAATTTATTTTAAAAATTTTATCTCAAAAATATTATTTTACTATTTACCTATGCTAAAATAATTATTTACTAACTTACATTAATTTTGTTAATAAAATTATTATTCCCTTTAAATTTTTAATATAATGATTAATAATATAAATAACAACTTATTATCTTATAACATAATATTATTAAATTTATTAATATTTTATAATTATCAATATATGCATATAATTAATTTTTAGAAAATATTAAAATAGTTAACATTTAAAATTAAGTTAATTCTTAAAATTATAATCTATTACTGTAATGATTTTTATTTTATATAATTTTGAGTAAATTTTTTATTTTTTTTAGAATTCATTAATATTTAAATGTGTTATTTTGATAATTTTATATTAAAATTTTATTTTTTTAATATTTATATATATCTTATAATTTAAATATTTATTTAATTAATTTAAATAAATTGAAATAAAAAATTATTGTCTACTTTAACATTTAAATATAATTATAAATAATTAAAGCAACAACTTATTATATGATAATTTTATATAATTAAAATTATTACTTTTTATAATTATATAAAGAAATTTTTAGATTATATTAAAATTGTTAGATTTTTTAATATATATTTGATAGTTAATTCTTAAAATTATTATAATCAATTTAATTATTATCTTATAATTTTAATTTTATAAATTTAGACTTATTATGTAATTATTTAATATTATTACAATTACTTTAATATTTTAATATTTTTAATTAAAAATTAGTTTGTCATTATCCAAATTATATTATTATTAATTATCCTATAATCTCTTATATCAAAATTAAAAAAATTTTATTTTTCATGTATATTATAAAATTTATATACTTATTTATCAACCCACAAGTTTAACATAATAATAAGTGTATTTGAATAAATTTGAAAAGTTTCAAATTTTACTTCTATTTAGTGCGAACAAATAAAAATTAAATTGAAATATATTATTTCTATGATCTATTAATTTTTTTTATTATATGATATAAATAATATAATACAATGTGATTATAATGTTATGGAGCATTCAGATATTTATAATACGTAATTCACAATATTATAAATTTATATCTTAATTGAACTTTGTTAATTCTTATTCTATAAAATCTCAACCGCATTTAAATAAAAAATAATTATCTGTTATTAAATTTATTATTTAATTGTAATTATAAATTTAATATATTAAAAAGATTTAATTTTTAAATATTATAAAATATTACTTAATTTAATATTAAAATCTATTTTGAAATTTTTTTTCAAAGAAAGAGTTAAGTTTACATAAACTTTCACTTTTTAGATGATTTTATTTTATTTTTAATAATTTTAATTATAATAAAAAATTAACTAAAATAATTTACATATAAGTCTAATTGTAATATTTTTAAACTCAAATTTATAATTGTAATGGAATTAAAAATCATAATAAAATTATATCCATTAAAAAAATTTAAAATTTGAAGTTAAAATAGGAAATTCATTTAATTAAATTAAAATTAAATAATAAAAAATAAATTATTTCATTTGAAAAATATTTTCCTCAAACAATATTTTTTATAAAAAATATTTTTAAATCTAAATTATTTTTTGAAATAAACGGAGGTTAAATAGTTAAATTACAAATTTTTAAATAAAAAAAATTTTAATTTTATCAAATCTTATTGGGGGTAGTTTAGAAATTTCCGTTATTCTTCCTCTCCACGTATTTATATTTACTATAAATATAGGGGAGTATAAATATAAATATAGAGGAGTGATAGAGTTTATTGCCTCTATTAGCATTTATTTTTTTTAAATGAAGATTAAGAATGGGAGAGTTAAAATCTGAAATATATTATATTTACTATATATTTAGCACTAGACTATATTTTACTATATACTTAGCACTAGGCTATATCTATAAATATATTACCTCAATTAGAATATATTTAAAAACACTTATTCACTAAAAGAACAACACAAAATTAAAAACGAATTTTTTGATTTTTGTAACCAAGTCAAAAGGACTATACCATTTTTCACATATCTAAAATATTACCATGAAAATAATTTAAACATTTTAGAAAAGAAGATACACAAATGGAACAAAGTTAATGAAGTAGGAGGACCTAGCGATCAATATTATGAATCTGAAAGACCACCAATGAATAAGGCTTTATTTAAAAAGGATCATGAATACCATGGTATACAACCAATAATAAACACGAGCAATATACAGAGTAGTGAATTAAAAGATATAACCTTACAAAATAATTGGACAAACGTAGCTCTTCATATTATAGGAAATCAATTAGATAGATTAGAAGAAAAAATAGAGTTAAACCATGAAGCAATAACTAATATTGAACATATAGAAATACCTCAGCCACCATCACCAATAATAAATAGACCTAGTACTACATATAGTTCCCAGAGATATACAAATCCAAAATCATATAACATAGATCCAGCATATAAACAAACAAGTAAACCCTTTACAAAAATAATACCACCATCTCAGAATCCTATAGATGTAGTAAATATAAATCCAAAAACTGAGTTAGATGACATGGCCAAAATATTACAAAAAATAATTAGTGAACAAAATAGATCAGGAAGTACTAGTAATAGTTCACCAGGTATTAAGATTAATGAACCAAAAGAATCTAAAGATAAAAATAAAATAACTATATTAACAGAATATAATGATAGTTCAAGTTCTTCAGACAATGAGACAATAGAAAACCCTTTAGAAGTATCAGACTCTAATTCTGACCAGGATTATGTTATACCCATAAATACTATAGGAAGACATTATAATAGTCAACCTGATGACTTAAAAATATTAGATAGAAAACAAAAACAATATAATGCTAAAAATATTTATGAATGGAATGTTGATGACAAATCAGAAACAGAAATAATACAAATGACCAAAGAAATGGTAATTGTAGGAAACATTTATAAACAAAGAGTAGGAATAACAGAGAAACAATCAGCAGAAAACATAATACTAGGATTTACAGGTGAGTTAAGGACATGGTGGGACAAACTCTTAAGTAATGAAATAAAAGAAAATATATTATCAGCTAGAAGGATAGATAGTAATACAGGATAACCTATTAGAGACCCAGAAACTGGACAACCACAATCTTTCATTCTTGCTTACTTAGTTTACAATATTATATCACACTTCATAGGAGACTTAGATCTTTACACAGAAAGAAACAGTGAGATTCTACAAAACCTTAGATGTAGGAAACTAGAAAATTTTAAATGGTACAAAAACAATTTCCTAAAAAGAGTTTATTCTTTAGCAGACCCAAATGCTTACCATTGGAAAGAAAAATTTCTAACTGGTTTACCAAGATTATTTGCTACAAAAGTAAAAGAAACAATAGAACAAAAGTTTGGACACATTTCATATGACGATTTAACTTATGGAGATTTAATAACATGTGTTAATTTAACAGGTTTAAGATTATGTAGAGACATTAAGTTACAAAACAAACTAAAAATAGAAAGTAGACAATCAAAGAAAGAATTAGGAAATTGGTGTGAACAATTCGGATTTGGAACCATAAAAAGACCAAAATATAAGAAGAAGAAACCATATAAAATGGAAAAAATATATAGAAAACATAGGTTTAGAAAATATAAAGAAAATAGCAAAAATAGATATAATAATGATCATATTAAGACAAATAGGGAAAAATCCTTCAGACCAAAAAGATTTAACCAGAGAAAATCTAAAGACAAAGTAACATGTTATTTATGTAACCAAAGAGGGCACTATGCAAACGAATGCCCAGCTAGGAAGAAAATTTATGAATTAGGCTTAGAACTAAAAATAGACAACATAGAACAATTATTAAATAAAATAGATCAAATAAAATTATCATCCTCTGAATTAGATGATGACTATAGTAGTGACCACTCTAGTAAAACAATAGAAAGTGACAATAGTAGTAGTGAAGGTAAAATCTGTGCCTGTAATAGTAAAATTAATATGATGACAGATTATAGTAAGATCCTAGAACAATTAGAACAAGTGGAAGATCCACATATAAAAAGAAAATTTCTTAAAAAATTAGACAAAGTAATAAACGAAGAAATTAAACAAGGAACAGAAGTACCAACTACATTCGATGACATAGAACAAATGTTCAGGCAAAAGAAACCTACAAAAACAATTTCTTCTGTAGATTTGCAATTTGAAATAAAACAATTAAAATTAGAAGTGAGACAGTTAAAATCCAGATGTGATAAGTTAGAACAAAACCAAAATATAAAAAAATCTTTAGAGAAAAACAAAGAAAAGATAGAAGAAGAAATTAAGAATGAAGAAGATGTAGACCTAAAATTTAATGACATTACCAGGATAAAATATCAAAAATGGTATGTAAAAATTAATTTAACCATAAAAGATTTTAAATTAGAAACAATTGCAATGTTAGACTCAGGTGCAGATATGAACTGCATAGACCAAGAAATAATACCTAGTAAATATTTTCATAAAACAAAACAAGAATTATCAGCTACAAATTCAACAAAAGTAAAAATAAATTATAAAATACCAAGTGCTCACATCTGTAATAATAATATTTGTTTTAAGACAAGTTTTATGCTAATCAAAAATCTTAACACACAAATTATACTAGGTAACCCTTTCCTACAAATGTTATATCCATTTAAAGTAACACAATTAGGATTAGAGACAAAAGTTTTAGGACAAGACATAATTTTTGAATTTATAACTCCAATAAATTACCATGACATAAATTTATTTCAACAAATGAACATAAGTAAAATTAATAATATAGAAAAACAAATAAAATATTTAAAGGAAGATCTACATTCAAAGAAAATAAATGAACAATTAGAAACAATTAATGTTAAAAACCAAATAGATAAAATTCAAAAACAATTTGAAGATAATTTATGTTCAGACCTACCAACAGCTTTTTGGGAACGAAAACAACATATAGTAACTCTACCATATGAACCAGATTTTAAAGAACAAAATATACTGACTAAAGCAAGACCAATACAAATGAACCAAGAAATGTTAGAATATTGTAAAAAGGAAATACAAGAATTATTGAATAAAAAATTAATTAGACCAAGCAAATCACCATGGTCTTGTGCAGCATTTTATGTAATAAAAAATGCAGAAATAGAAAAAGGAGCACCAAGGTTAGTTATTAATTATAAACCATTAAATAAAGCATTACAATGGATTAGATATCCCATACCAAATAAGCAGGATTTATTAAATAGATTATACAAGGCACAAATATTTTCTAAATTTGACATGAAATTTGGATTCTGGCAAATACAAATTGATGAACAAGATAAATACAAAACAGCATTTACAGTACCATTTGGACAATATGAATGGAACATAATGCCTTTTGGCTTAAAGAATGCACCAAGTGAATTTCAGAAAATTATGAATGACATATTCAATCCTTATGATTTCATAATTACTTACATTGATGATGTTTTAATTTTTAGTCATAATATAGATCAGCATGTTAAACACTTAAACATTTTTTATAAAGCCATAAAAAGAAATGGTTTAGTTATGTCAAAACCAAAAATGAAGTTATTTCAGACAAAAATTAGGTTTTTAGGACACGAGATATATCAGAATACAATAGTACCTATTCAAAGAAGCATAGAATTTGCTAACAAATTCCCAGACGAAATAAAGGATAAAAATCAATTACAAAGGTTTTTAGGATCATTAAATTATGTTGCTGATTTTCTACCAAATTTAAGAATATTCTGCAAACCATTATATAATAGATTAAAAAAGAATCCTAAACCATGGACACAAGAACATACAAAGATTATTCAGGAAATTAAAAAACATGTTAAATCATTACCATGCTTAAATTTATGCAATCCTGATATTTCAAAAATAGTTGAAACCGATGCTTCTGACCAAGGTTTTGGAGGAATTTTAAAACAACATCTAAATAATAAAGACCATATAATAAGATATTATTCAGGAATTTGGAACCCTACACAAGAGAAATACTCTACCATTAAAAAGGAAATTTTAGCAATTTTTTTATGTGTAACAAAATTTCAGAGCGATTTATTAAACCAAAAATTCACCATTAGAGTTGATTGTAAAGCTGCTAAAGATGTGTTAACAAAAGATGTAAAAAACTTAGCTGCTAAACATATTTTTGCCAGATGGCAAGCATTTTTATCAATTTTTGAATTTGACATTGTTCATATTAAATGAACTGACAATTCTATTGCTGATTTTCTAACACGTGAATTTTTGCAGGGAAAGCATGGCTAACAAAGGAAAAGAAAAAATCTCATTAAGATCACCAAAAATTAAACCTGCTAATATAAACCTATTACCACCAAACAATCCCCGACCAATCTACACAAGTACCACTTCTATTTTACAAAGACCAATGAATCCAATATCTAGCGCTTTGGTTATACCAACCTCTCCAAGACCAAGATTACCCAGTTTTGCTTCTGTCAATAAATTTAGCCCTCTACAAGCTAATCCAAATCCATCCTCTACATTCAAACAAGCAGTTACTGGCCCAACTGCTAGTAGACCATCATCCTCCAGCCCATTACCTTCACAAGAACTATCCCAGACAGACTATACTTATAAACCAATTGATGAGTATATCCTGACAATTGAACCAGAATATTGGGCCCAAAACCCCAATTTAAATGTCTATCAATTATGTAGTACTGTTTTTCCAAAGAGTCACTTTTACATACCAGACAATTTTCAAAAATCACAACATTTCTACGAGACCATTCTCAGTAATACTTGTTCTGTTGTTATTCACAATAATTATGATCCACAAATACCAAATAAACTGAAATATTGTAAAGTTCGAATTTTGAAAGTTTGGACTCTTACAGATTGGGGTCTTGAACCTCACAAAATGAGAGAAATGATCATGACAATTGGACAAATGAATCAAAATATTAAATACAATTATTATGATTATCAGACTGCTTGGGAAAGGACTTTTTTCAAGCAGAATGAACAATTGTCTGTGTCTTTCTTTTTCTTTTTTGATGACAATTTCTCTTATCCTGTGCCCTATTGGTTTTACCAATGGTGGAACAAATTTGGTATCAATGAAAACAATATCCCAAACCAAATTCGGATAGCTAAAGAACAGTTTTTTGAGAGACAACAATTACCAGAAACTGTTACCATAGCCCCATCTTGGTTAACTTATTGCCACCATTTCCATATTCCATGGATCCGAATGATAGAGTACCAACTCAAAGACCAAACCTTGGATATTTTTCAAATACCTACCCTCATTAGAAAATACAAAACAAAGTGGTGGAATAAAACCAATTTATATGGCTGTGATCTCAAAGCCATTGAACAATTCTTTGTTGACTACCCACAATTTGCCAAAAACCCAAGTATATCTCTTATTACCAAACAAGAAACTTTTCTAGCAAAAAAATAACAAATCATGTCACAAATGGCCGCATGCACTTCTGAAAAGGAGTATGACAAACTGTTGGAAGAATTAAATGAAGTAAGGAGTTCTGCAACTTCACCATCACCAATCACTTTAGAAGATGACAATGACGACTTTTTCACTCAAGTCGAAATGTGAAATAACCCAGAGACAAAAATAATGACGTAAGCACTGACGTCACCAGAAAGCAGACAAGAGAAAATAGAGGGACCCACTCTCCACTGGCTGACAAAGACCAAGACACGTGGTTCAACTTCATTGGACCGACACAAGTGGCAGACAAAACCGGCCGACACTATGGCCCACTCCCATGTGACAGACAATGACAATTCACAAATGACCGCTCAAACAAATTGAAGAAAATTTTGGAGTCCGCGGTTATAAAAGGCGACCTCCAGCTCTTCGACAGACACACCGAGTTTTGACTCAAAAATTTCTCTCTGATATTTCTAGGATAGTTTATATTTTCAATGTATTGGAAAGTTATGGTTTACCACAACCAAACTGTTGCTGTGTAGTATTTCATATTTGAAAAACAATAGTAAGTTGTATTGTATTTACTTCAAGTATTTATAAAATTATCATTATATAACTGTTACTCTATAAGTCCGTGTTGACGGCAACTCTTTCTCTCTCTCTTCGAATTATCAATCTGAGTTAATTCTGGGAAATCCAGGTTAACATTGCAGGAACCTTAACCAAATAAAATCAATTGCATTCATGATAAGTATGCTCTGTGATTGCGGTTCATACCGATCTTTCACATCAGAAATTGGGTTGTTCATTTGAATGAATCATGTTTATAATATTATTTGATATAATTGAATGATTATGTTTTATATTGCATATTACTTTTATGAATAATTTAATTAATCACTATGAGATTTATTAAATCTGCTTTAGAAAATTTAAGTTTAGTTGATTTGACCAATAAAAGAGAAGTAGAAACCTTTAAGAGAAATATAGTTGAACAAGGAAGATTTATAAGTGATTATCATTCTGCGAACCATAATGAATACTGTGATTGTAGAGAAGTTGAAAGAACATTAGAACTATTTAATTCCATGATAATGTATTTAGAAGTATTGTTAAGTAATAACAATTTTTAAAATCATGTATGCATACGGTATTGTTATACTATTCATATGTATGTATATGTTTGTACAAATTCATGTATTTATTATTTTATACTCTATAGCCTTATATTTACCTGTTGTGTATGATTATGATACAAATTAAAATATACATAATAACAATATAAGTTTTATTTACATAAGTCTGTTACATATTTAATAACAATATAAGTTTTATTTACATAAGTCTGTTACATATTTAATAACAATATAAGTTTTATTTACATAAGTCTGTTACATATTTAATAACAATATAAGTTTTATTTACATAAGTCTGTTACATATTTAAATCATGAATGAGTTTCTCTCAGCAATGGTATCAGAGCCTAGTGTATTAAATATTTTAAGCAAACTTATAATAAAAGTTTAGGGTTTAATCTGTGTCCTCGCTAGATCCATAAATCAGGCAGAAAGTGTAAGTCCTGTAGGTGTGTGAGAAGGAAGTGTATGAGCGAACCCTAGATTTTAAAAATGAGTTTGTTTAGAAGAAATAGATCCACTAGGTCGAGAAACCAAGATGAAGAATTAATCCAAGATTTAAATATTAATACAGACAATAAAAATACAATTTTATCAAGAGAAAGTACTTGGAATAATCAACAATTAACAAATTGGAAACCCTCTAAGACGCCTATAGATCATATATACAAGAAAGGTATATTAGATTTTAAATCAATAAGAGCAATTAAAACTAAAGAGAAAGTTATACCCTTATATTCAGAAAATCAATCAATGGGTTTACTAAGTGAAAAAACCATAACAAGATATATAAACCAAGGATATAGATTTATGCACATAGGATTAGTACAAATAGCTATTAAACCATTAACAGTAGAAGGTTTAAATACTAGTATGCATGTAGCTTTAAGAGACTGTAGACACATAAATTACAAAGATTCTTTATTAGGACTATTTGAAACAAGTTTAAGTAATGGACCAATTTATTCAAACTGTTTTCCAAATTTTACAATATCTTTAACAGACCCTCATATTATGAAAATTTTAACATTAGATATTTTAACACATAATTACAATATGTTAAAAGGATCACATATATATGAAGTATTTTATAGATTAAATTACAAGGTAATGAATACTGGACTATGTCCTAATGCTATAAACCATAGTAAACCATCAGGAGAAACAATGTTTTGGCAAATAGATCATACTAAAGCAAATATAATATGAACAATGTCAAATTCAAAAATTGATAAAAATGCTTGCCATCTGGCAAAAATATGTTTAGCAGCTAAGTTTTTTACATCTTTTGTTAACACATCTTTAGCAGCTTTACAATCAACTCTAATGGTGAATTTTTGGTTTAATAAATCGCTCTGAAATTTTGTTACACATAAAACAATTGCTAAAATTTCCTTTTTAATGGTAGAGTATTTCTCTTGGGTAGGGTTCCAAATTCCTGAATAATATCTTATTATATGGTCTTTATTATTTAGATGTTTTAAAATTCCTCCAAAACCTTGGTCAGAAGCATCGGTTTCAACTATTTTTGGAATATCAAGATTGCATAAATTTAAGCATGGTAATGATTTAACATGTTTTTTAATTTTCTGAATAATCTTTGTATGTTCTTGTGTCCATGGTTTAGGATTCTTTTTTAATCTATTATATAATGGTTTGCAGAATATTCTTAAATTTGGTAGAAAATCAGCAACATAATTTAATGATCCTAAAAACCTTTGTAATTGATTTTTATCCTTTATTTCGTCTGGGAATTTGTTAGCAAATTCTATGCTTCTTTGAATAGGTACTATTGTATTCTGATATATCTCGTGTCCTAAAAACCTAATTTTTGTCTGAAATAACTTCATTTTTGGTTTTGACAGAACTAAACCATTTCTTTTTATGGCTTTATAAAAAATGTTTAAGTGTTTAACATGCTGATCTATATTATGACTAAAAATTAAAACATCATCAATGTAAGTAATTATGAAATCATAAGGGTTGAATATGTCATTCATAATTTTCTGAAATTCACTTGGTGCATTCTTTAAGCCAAAAGGCATTATGTTCCATTCATAAATATTTTTAGCATTATATTGTTTTTGTTTTCTATCTAATATTTTTAAGTCATCAGGTTGACTATTATAATGTCTTCCTATAGTATTTATGGGTATAACATAATCCTGGTCAGAATTAGAGTTTGATACTTCTAAAGGGTTTTCTATTGTCTCATTGTCTGAAGAACTTGAACTATCATTATATTCTGTTAATATAGTTATTTTATTTTTATCTTTAGATTCTTTTGGTTCATTAATCTTAATACCTGGTGAACTATTACTAGTACTTCCTGATCTATTTTGGTCACTAATTATTTTTTGTAATATTTTGGCCATGTCATCTAACTCAGTTTTTGGATTTATATTTATTACATCTATAGGATTCTGAGATGGTGGTATTATTTTTGTAAAGGGTTTACTTGTTTGTTTATATGCTGGATCTATGTTATATGATTTTGGATTTGTATATCTCTGGGAACTATATGTAGTACTAGGTCTATTTATTATTGGTGATGGTGCCTGAGGTATTTCTATATGTTCAATATTAGTTATTGCTTCATGGTTTAACTCTATTTTTTCTTCTAATCTATCTAATTGATTTCCTATAATATGAAGAGCTACGTTTGTCCAATTATTTTGTAAGGTTATATCTTTTAATTCACTACTCTGTATATTGCTCGTGTTTATTATTGGTTGTATACCATGGTATTCATGATCCTTTTTAAATAAAGCCTTATTCATTGGTGGTCTTTCAAATTCATAATATTGATCGCTAGGTCCTCCTACTTCATTAACTTTGTTCCATTTGTGTATCTTCTTTTCTAAAATGTTTAAATTATTTTCCTGGTAATATTTTAGATATGTGAAAAATGGTATAGTCCTTTTGACTTGGTTACAAAAATCAAAAAATTCGTTTTTAATTTTGTGTTGTTCTTTTAGTGAATAAGTGTACAGTACCATTTGGACAATATGAATGGAACATAATGCCTTTTGGTTTAAAGAATGCGCCAAGTGAATTTCAGAAAATTATGAACGACATATTCAATCCTTACGATTTCATAATTATTTACATTGATGATGTTTTAATTTTTAGTCATAATATAGATCAGCATATTAAACATTTAAACATTTTTTATAAAGCAATAAAAAGAAATGGTTTAGTATTATCCAAATCAAAAATGAAATTATTTCAGACAAAAATAAGGTTTCTAGCACATGAAATATATCAAAATACAATAGTACCTATTCAAAGAAGCATAGAATTTGCTAACAAATTCCCAGATGAAATAAAAGATAAAAATCAATTACAAAGGTTTTTAGGATCATTAAATTATGTTGCTGATTTTTTACCAAATTTAAGAATATTATGCAAACCATTATATAATAGATTAAAAAAGAATCCTAAACCATGGACACAAGAACATACAAAGATTATTCAGGAAATTAAAAAACATGTTAAAACATTACCATGCTTAAGTTTATGCAATCCTGACATTCCAAAAATAGTTGAAACTGATGTCTCGGACCAAGGTTTTGGGGGAATTTTAAAACAACATATAAATAATAAAGACCATATAATAAGATATTATTCAGGAATTTGGAATCCTACCCAAGAAAAATACTCAACTATTAAAAAAGAAATTTTAGCAATTGTTTTATGTGTCACAAAATTCCAGAGTGATTTATTAAACAAAAAATTTACCATCAGAGTAGATTGTAAAGCTGCTAAGGACGTTCTAACAAAGGATGTAAAAAATTTAGCTGCTAAACATATTTTTGCCAGATGGCAAGCATTTTTATCAATTTTTGAATTTGACATTGTTCATATTAAAGGAACTGACAATTCTATTGCTGATTTTCTAACACGTGAATTTTTGCAGGGAAAGCATGGCTGACAAAGGAAAAGAAAAGATCTCATTAAGATCACCAAAAATTAAACCTGCTAATATAAATCTATTACCACCAAATACTCCCCGACCAATTTATACAAGTACCTCTTCTATTTTACAAAGACCAATGAACCCAATATCCAGTGCTTTAGTTATACCAACCTCTCCAAGACCAAGGTTACCCAGTTGTTTTGCCTCTGTCAATATGTTTAGCCCATTACAAGTTACTCCAATTCCACCCTCTACATTCAAACAAGCAGTTACTGGCCCAACTGCTAGTGGACCATCATCTTCCAGCCCATTACCAACATCTTCACAGGAATTATCCCAGACAGACTATACTTATAAACCAATTGATGAGTATATCCTGACAATTGAACCAGAATATTGGGCCCAAAACCCCAATTTAAGTGTCTATCAGTTATGTAGTACTGTTTTTCCAAAGAGTCACTTTTACATACCAGACAATTTTCAAAAATCACAACATTTCTACGAGACCATTCTCAATAATACTTGTTCTGTTGTTATTCACAATAATTATGATCCACAAATACCAAATAAATTGAAATATTGTAAAGTTCGAATTTTGAAAGTTTGGACTCTTACAGATTGGGGTCTTGAACCTCACAAAATGAGAGAAAGGATCATGACAGTTGGACAAATGAACCAAAATATTAAATACAATTATTATGATTATCAGACTGCTTGGGAAAGAACTTTTTTCAAGCATAATGAACAATTGTCTGTGTCTTTCTTTTTCTTTTTCGATGACAATTTATCTTATCCTGTGCCCTATTGGTTTTACCAATGGTGGAACAAATTTGGTATCAATGAAAACAATATCCCAAACCAAATTTGGATAGCTAAAGAACAATTTTTTGAAAGACAACAATTACCAGAAACGGTTACCATAGCCCCATCTTGGTTAACTTATTGTCACCATTTCCATATTCCATGGATCCTAATGATAGAATACCAACTCAAAGACCAAACCATGGATATTTTTCAAATACCTACCCTCATTAGAAAATACAAAACAAAGTGGTAGAATAAAACCAATTTACATGGCTGTGATCTTAAAGCCATTGAACAATTCTTTGTTGACTACCCACAATTTGCCAAAAGACCAAGTATATCTATTATCACCAAACAAGAAGCTTTTCTGGCCAAAAAATAACAGATCATGTCACAAATGGCCGCATGTACTTCTGAAAAGGAGTATGACAAATTGTTAGAAGAATTAAATGAAGTAAGAAGTTCGGCAACTTCACCATCACCAACCAATTTAGGAGATGACAATGATGACTTTTTCTCTCAAGCCGAAATGTAAAATTCAGAGACAAAAACAATGACGTAAGCAATGACGTCATCCACCAATGACAAAAGACAAAGTGGCAGACAATGACTCAGCGTTCACACTACTGATGACTCAGCGTTCACACTACTGTGGATAGCAGACAAGTGACTCACACAAAAGGACAAAGAGATGGCCGACACCGACACCGACACCGACAAAAGATAATGGTGGAACCTACCAGGTTGAATGGCAGACAATGATACTGTGGAGTGACTCAGCGTTCACACTACTGTAGATGACCGCTCAAACAAAATGAAAAAATTTTTGAAGTCCATCTTCGCCTATAAAAGGAGGACTGCAAACCATTACCAACACACCGAGTTTTGACTCAACAAAAATTTCTCTCTAAAATTCTAGGATAGTTATCATTTTCAATGTATTGGAAAGTTATGGTTTACTATAACCAAACTGTTGCTGTGTAGTATTTATTTTTGTAAAACAAAGTAAGTTGTATTTATTTACATTTTATCAATACAAGTGTTATTATACAACTGTTACTCTATAAGTCCGTATTGACGGCAACTCTTTCTCTCTCTCTCCGATAATCATTCTGAGTTAATTCTGGGATTTCAGGTTAACGTTGCAGGAACCTTAACCAAATAAAATCAATTTGCATCATATGATAAGTATGCTCTGTAGTTGCGGCTTTAGCCGATCTTCTACATCAGAAATTGTGTTGTTGCATTAAACAATGAGATTCATAAAATCTGCATTAGAAGACTTAAGTTTAATTGATATGACCAATAAACATGAAGTAGAATGTTTTAAAAGATATTTAATTAGACAAGGAAGATTTTTAATGGATTGACATGTAAGAAACCATAATAATATGTGTGATTGTAGAGAAACATATAGGACTCTAGAATTATTTAATTGTATGATCAGCTATTTAAATATCTTATTAGAAAATAATAATTTTTAATCATGTTTACTACATTGTATGTATTTTTATATTTATCTGGAATGATGTATGTATGGACCACTGTATGTATACTTTGGTTTTTATGTTTTGATTATTGGTATCTTAGTGATTTATGTTGGGATGATAACATATAGATATATTATTAACACTTATTATTGTCCAATTATTAGAAAGTATATACAAATTATTACAAAGTATTATGAATATTATTGCTTAGACCATAGAATGTATATACAAGGATATACAGAATACATTTACATATATGTATAAATAATAACAATTTCTTATCATAGCAACAAAAGGTCAATATTTAAATCATGAAAGCGTTGGTTTTCTCAGCAATGGTATCAGAGCCTAGTGTATTAAATATTTTAAACAAACTCATAATAAAAGTTTTAGGATTTAATCAATAAGAGAGAGAGAGATAGAGAGCACGCATACATACACACACATACACACAAAAGAACGAAAGAAAGAAAGAAAAGGAGACCCATAGTACAGGAATTACAAAAAAATTTTAACAAATTCATATCCATATTCCATAATACGTTACAGAACCCTATCACCCAGTTAAATAGCTTGATACTCGGACTATAAAAAAGACAACTTCAATTAAACACAAATAAAAGGAGGGAAAATATCAGATCCTCAATAACAAAATCATTCAAAACGAAAATTCCCATTAAATCAAGAATTAAAGCACTTAATTCCCCATCTATGAATTACAAAACTTAAATCAACCAAAAGAAAAAGGATAAAAAAAAAAAAGGAAAGAATCCAGATGTGGCTTCATTGCAGAAGAATCTCAGAAGAAATATAACAAATAACAGAGAAGAAAAAGATAAAAAAGCGCTGCGATGTTAAAATAACCTTTATGGTAAGTCACGCTTATGTAGGCGGCAATTCAATTTATGTACATAAATAAAAAGAAATTCAAAGCATAGGCTCTGTTTCCTCCTCTGATTTGCCTTTTCTCAGTAAACAAACATGGCAAAAGGAAAAGGTGATCTGACTTTTCTAAGCAAATTAAGGATAAAACAGCCATGAAAATATATAAATCAAATGAAACAAGATCCAGAAATTTAAGAAATAGACCAAGTTTGATTAACCGACCCTTTGATGCAAAGTCCGCAATTTGCCCAACTACTAAAACCAAATGTTCATTCCCATCTTCAACCACTAAATTATATATAATAAAAGTCAAACCAATTTAATCCAAGCCCAACACCAATGACTAGTTCAAAATCCAAAATGCACACTCAATTACGTTAATAGTCAAACCAAAACCACCCTGCTTTGGCCGCACAAATTTAGAAACTTCCACGCTTCTACAATCTACACTTGTTACTGTTTGGTTCCCAAGAAAAAAGCAGAAAAAGAAGTTTCTCTTCCCCCGTATTGAATTACTCGTAAAAGAGATGAACCCATTACAACCCATTGCGGTAACTGGATGGACGCATGCATAGAATTACTTAAAAAAAGCAAGAAATCTAAACATTAATTTTCTTTCCTTCTTCGTATCAGGGAACTGAAAATGAAGAAAAACTAAGAAAAGAAGGAAATGAATGGAAGTGAGATGCAAATACCTGAGGAGACAGATCTAATCTAATTGGTGTACTCTTGAGCAATGAAAGATCTAATCTAAGAATCGAAGTGGAATCAGAAGGAGAAGTTTGAATGGGGATCAAGATCTAGGGCAAAATCCAAGCGAAAAAGAACAAAGAAGAGAAACAGAGAAAGACACAAAATTTATATATATATATATGTATGAGTTGATTCTTTTAAACGATTCGTTTAGGTGTTGTGTCGTGGTTCTCTTCCTTCTTCTTCTTCTTCTTCTCGGGAGAGGGACAGAGAGAGAAAAAGAGAGAGAGTCGTTATTGGCTCTTCAAAACAGAAACAAGAGCATTTCAGCCGGCGATTTTTCAAAAAGAAAAAAACTAATTTTTTAATTTTTTACTTCATAGATTTACTAATAAAATTCTGTACAATACTCGCAGTGGAAGCGCGTGTATTTTTGTCTTCCACCACACAGGCCACGTGTGAGAAATTACGGCCGTGAATTAAGTTCGCCATCTTCCTGAAACAAGATGGTTAAATCAATAATATTTTTAATTTAACAAAATAAATTTTTAGGCCCTTAAAAAATTAGTTAAAAAATACTTAAGTTCTAATTAAATAAAATAATTTATTTAAATTCTTAAAATTTTAAAAATAATTAAAAAATTCAGAATCTACCAAGTCTTCGTTAAAAAAATATTAAATTCCTTAATAAATATTATAATAATCATATAATCTCTCTAAATAAATAATTTCAATATTACATTTTAACACTTAAATTTATAAATAAATAATCATAATTTTATAAAATTCATAAAATAAGTAAAATATTATTTGAAAATTTTAAATTTAAATTTATTAAACAGTAAATTAAAAAATCTTTTATATTAATTAAACCAATAAATAATTCATATTTTTTTATTTTCTTATTAATTAAAAATTAAACTTTTTTCAAACTTTAACCTTTATATATATATTAGAAAATTTTGAAATATCTTTGAAAAATATGCAACTATTATAATAATATTGATATATATAATAAAAATAAAAATAATGATAAAAATATATTAAATATTTAAATTTAATTTTCTTATAGATATAAGATTTAAATTATACTATAAAGTAATTGAGAAATTAATAAACTGAAAAAATCTCTTATAATTTTTTTATTAGTTTTAAATGACTTTTATTGTTAGTTAGTTTAATATTTTTATGGCTTTTATTGGGTTTATTAAGAAAATATAAAATAGTTTTTCATAAATTAATCTTTCAATGTATTTTATAATTTCTGTTATTTATTTTATGTAATATAATATATTATATAGTTTTAATAATACTCATAAATTTTTAAATGAGATATTAAAATTAAAGCTTGGTATTTAGTCGAAAGAAAAATAAAGGTAATTTTAATTCTTTATATACTTTTTAAAGTGAATTATTCATATTAAATTTTGAATTTAATTATGATTTATCCTAATTAAAATTTTATTTAATAATTTTTTTAGTTACTATTTTATATTTCTTTTTATTCCTTTCATTATTATTATTTTAAATTTTATTAAATTAATTAACGCAAATTAAACTTAAATAAAAATAAACTTTAAGATTTTAATTTATTTTTTTTAATTATTAAAGACTTACTTTTAGTAAAAAAATTTAAATATCTCATAACTAAAATATGAAATATTTTCGTAATTTATTAATTAAAGGAGTTTGATATATCTATATTTAATATTTTTCATTATTCAAATTAGTGATAAAATTTTATTTTAAAAAGTAATAATGTTGAATTAGTATTGAAATCAAAAATTTTATTTACATCATATTTTTGCAACTAAATAATAGCTTTCAAAAAAATAAGTAGTGTTTATAAAAATTATTTGTTAATAATGAAAATTTTTATTTATTTTTATCAAATATTTAATCATTTATTTTTATAAAAATAATAAATTACAAATAATTTTCAAACTTATTTTATTATAGAATTTATTTAAACTTATAGTAAAAAATAAAATTTAATTAAAAATAGAAATAAGGATTTTAAAGTTAAGTAAACTCTAAAATTATTTTATATAATAAAATTTAAATTAAATTAAAATAATCATTATAAAACATTTAAATAATTTTAGAGTGTCCTCTATATCTTTACATATTTATATATATTATAAATTATAATTATAAATATAAATTATAGAATTATAAATATTATACATAAAAATATGTTGTTTTTTTACGGACAAAGGAATATGTTGTACCAATTTTTTAAAGTAAACAATATTTGGATTCAAAATTCTAAAATTAAAAAAAAAACATTTTCATTACTTAAGTATAATTACAACAGAGTAGATTTAATATAATTAATTTTAAAAAATTACATTTTTAAAATTAAATTTCAATTTATTTTATAGAAAATATTTCTGTATTTTGTAACGTTTAAACACTTTGAAAATTAGATCTAACTTTTACCAACTAGTTTTGTATTACCTTTTTTAGTATTATTTAATGTTTAATTTTAAATTTAAATATAATTCTTATTATTTGATCATCTTATATTACCAAAATTGTTTTTTTCTTTTTCAAAATGTTTAATTTTTATATTTTAATAATTTTATGCCAAAAATTTATTTTATTTATTTATTTATATTTCAAAGTTCAATATTTTATTAATTTTAATTTAATTTAAATAATAACACCGACTACAAAGTGTTATTATTTGTCACTACAAAATAAGTTCACATAGCAAGAATAAGAATTTCATAAACAAAAATGCAGTTTAAATTCAATATATAATAATATAATAAATTTTATATAAAAATAATTGAAATTCATTTATTTATATATAAAATCTATTTAAAATCTATATTTATTTTTCAAATTTTGAAAATTATAATATTCAAAAATTGTAAATTACTTTTAAAAATCATTTTTTAAATATTGTATAAACATAATACATTATGCTGAATATTCACAGGTATGCTATTAATATATATATTGTATAAACATAATACATTATGCTGAATATTCACAGGTATGCTATTAATATATATATTGTATAAACATAATACATTATGCTGAATAATATTATTATTAATAAAGATAATATATAAAACATATAACAATAAAAACTTGTTGTCCAATAAATGAAACTGTTCATTCTTTAAAAATTGTTATTACTTAACAATACTTCTAAATACATTATCACGGAATTAAATAATTCTAATGTTCTTTCAACTTCTCTACAATCACAGTATTCATTATGATTTGTAGTATGATAATCACTTATGAATCTTCCTTATTCAATTATATTTTTCTTAAAGGCTTCTACTTCTCTTTTATTGGTCAAATCAACTAGACTTAATTTTTCTAAAGCAGATTTTATAAATCTCATAGTGATATTTTAATTAATATATTCATAAAAGTAATATGCAATCATATATTCTATCTCATTTGAAATATAATATTTCATTATATAACCATTGTCTAGTTCAATTATATCAAATAAAACAATAAACATGATTAATGAGCAACACACTTTCTGATGTGGAAGATCGGGATAAACCGCAACCACAGAGCATACTTAGTATGAATGCAATTAATTTTAAGTTGGTTAGGGTTCCTGCACTGTTAACCTGGAAACCCAGAATTAACTCAGAGTGAAGAGCGGAGAGAGAAAGAAATAGGTGCCGTCAACACGGACTTATACAGTAACAGATATATAAAATAATTGTTATTAAAGTACGAAATAAATTACAACTTACTTTGTATACATAATTAAAATACAAATACTGCTACGTCTAGATTGTAGTAAACCATAGACTCCTTATAAATTGAAACTAAGCTAAAGACTGAATACATTAAGAGAGAAATTTCTTGGTGAATTTCGGTGTGTCCCTTCAACGAAGAAGAAGCCTCCTTTTTATAGGCGATGGTGGAGCTTCGGACTTCAAATTTTCTTGAAATTGGTTGAGCGGTCTTTGGTTATTTGTTTAGGTGGGTCCAGGTCTGCCTGTCATTTTGTCTGTGCTGAGTCAGTTGTCCATTTGTGTCTATCAGGTGTGAACACACTGTGAGTGCGCGTCTCCTTTGTCGGCCATCCTTTGGTGAGTGCGTCTGTGGGTCCTTATGTCTGCCTTATCTGTCCTCTTGTCATTGTCAATTGTCGTCACTGCTTACGTCTTCACATTTGTCTTCTTTTACATTTCTGCTTGAGTGAAAAAATCATCATTGTCGTTATCCAAGCTGATTGGTGATGGAGATGCTGCTGAGCTTTTGACTTCATTTAATTCATTTATCAATTGGTCATATTCTTCTTCTGACGTACATGCAGCCATCTGAGACATAATTTGTTGTTTTCTGGCTAAGAAAGTTTCTTGCCTGGTAATAATAGAAATACTGGGTTTTTTGCAAAATTGTGGGTGGTCTTGAAAGAATTGTTCAATGGCTTTACTGTCACAGCCATGTAAATTGGTTTTATTCCACCATTTTGTTTTGAATTTCCTGACTAGAGTGGGTACTTGAAAAATATCGATGGTTTGGTCTTTTATCTGGTATTCTATCATTAATATCCATGGGATATGAAAATGATGACTATAGACTAGCCAAGAAGGAGCTAGGGTAATAGTTTCGGGTAACTGTTGTCTTTCAAAGAATTGTTCTTTTGCTATGGTAATTTGACTTGGGATATTGGTTTCACAAATACCAAATTTGTTCCACCATTGGTAGAACCAATAAGGTAGAGGATAAGAAAAATTGTCATCAAAAAAGAAAAAGAATGACACAGACAATTGTTCATTTTGCTTGAAAAAAGCTCTTTCCCAAGCAATCTGATAATCATAGTAATTATACTTGATATTTTGTTTTATTTGTCCAATGGTCATGATCATTTCTCTCATTTTGTGAGGTTCAAGACCCCAATCTGTCAGAGTCCATATTTTCAGAATTCTGACTTTACAATACCTTAATTTGTTGGGATTTTGTGGATCATAGTTATTATGAATAACTATGGAACAGGTATTGATGAGAATGGTCTCATAGAATTGTTGAGATTTCTGGAAATTGTCTGGTATGTAGTAATGATTTCTTGGGAAAATCGTACTACATAATTGGTAAATATTCAAATTGGGATTTTGAGCCCAATATTCTGGTTCAATGGTCAAGATGTATTCATCTATGGATTTATAACTGTATTCTGTTTGGGTTGGTTCCTGGGTAAGTAATGGATTGGAAGATGATGGGCTAATGATAGTTGGGCCAGTAACAGCTTGTTTGAAAGTAAATGGAGGTATTAGTGTTGATTGTAATGGGCTGAATCTATTGGTTGAAGCAAAACTAGGCCTTAAATTTGTTGAAATCAATGCACTGGATATTGGGTTCATTGGTCGGGTGATTATGGAAGAGGTACTGGTATAAATTGGTCTAGGACTATGCTGTCCTGATGGTAATAGGCTTATATTACATGGTTTGATTATTGGTGATCTTAAAGAAATTCTATTTTCGGCTTCTTTTCCTTTGTCAGTCATTTTTGCCCTGCAAAAATTCACGAGTTAAAAAGTCAGCAATAGAATTATCAGTTCCTTTTATATGCTCAATATCAAATTCAAATATAGATAAAAAAGCTTGCCATCTAGCAAAAATGTGTTTAGCAGCTAGATTTTTGACATCCTTAGTTAATACATCTTTAGCTGCTTTACAATCTACCCTAATTGTAAATTTTTGGTTTAATAGATCACTCTGAAATTTTGTTACACATAAAACAATTGATAAAATTTCCTTTTTAATGGTAGAATATTTTTCTTGTGTGGGATTCCAAAATCCTGAATAATATCTAATAATATAATCTTTATCATTTATTTTTTGTTTAAGAATACCTCCGTATCCTTGATTAGATGCGTCTGTTTCTACTATTTTAGGAAAATTAGGGTTACAAATATTTAAACATGGTAGGTTTCTAACATATCTTTTAATTTCTTGAATAATTTTAGTATGTTCTTCTGTCCATGGTTTAGGATTTGTTTTTAACCTATTATATAATGGTTTGCAAAATATTCTTAGATTTGGATAAAAATCAGAGATATAATTTAATGACCCTAAGAATCTTTGTAATTGGTTTTTATCTTTAATTTCATCAGGAAATTTGTCAGCAAACTCTATACTTCTTTGGATTGGTACTATTGTATTTTTATATATTTCATGTCCCAAAAATCTAATTTTTGTTTGAAATATTTTCATTTTTGATTTGCTTAATACTAGTCCATTTCTTTTTATTATTTTGTAAAATATTTGTAAATGTCTAATATGTTGATCAATATTCTGGCTAAATACTAAAACATCATCTATATAAGTTATTATAAAATTATATGGTGTGAAAATGTCATTCATAATTTTTTGAAATTCACTTGGTGCATTTTTTAATCCAAATGGCATTATATTCCACTCATATTGCCCAAATGGTACTGTAAATGCAATTTTATATTTGTCTTTTTCATCTATTTGTACTTGCCAGAAACCTGACTTCATATCAAATTTTGAAAAAATTTCTGCTTTGTAAAGTCTGTTTAATAGATCTTATTTGTTTGGTATTGGATATCTTATCCATCTTAGAACTTTATTTAAGGGTTTGTAATTGATTACTAATCTAGGTGCACCTCTTTCTATTTCAGCATTTTTATTTACATAAAAGGCTGCACATGACCATGGTGATTTACTTGGTCTAATTAATCTTTTTGCTAATAGATCTTGAATTTCCTTTTTGCAGAATTCTAACATTTCTTGGTTCATTTATATAGGTCTTGCTTTAGTTGGTATATCTTGTTCTTTAAATTCTGGTTCATATGGTAAAGTTACTATCTGTTGTTTTCTATCCCAAAATGCTGTTGGTAAATCTGAACATAAGTCTTTTTCAAATTGTTCTTGAAGTGTTTTAATTTGTCGTTTAATGTTTTGATTTTCTAACTGTTCTTCTATTCTTATTGAATGTAAGTCTTTTTTTAAAAATTTTATTTGGTTTTCAAGATTATTAATTTTACTTACATTTTCTTGTTGAAATAAATTTACATCATGGTAATTTATTGGTGTTATGAATTGAAATATAATATCTTGTCCTAATACATTGGTTTCTAAACCTAATTGTGTGACTTTAAAGGGGTATAACATTTGTAAAAATGGGTTTCCTAATATGATTTGTGTATTGAGATTTTTTATTAAAAGTAATTTTAAAACAAATTCCATTATTACATATATGTGCACTTGGTATTTTGTAATCTATTTTTACCTTTGTTGAATTTGCGGCGGAAAAAGTTTGTTTAGTTTTATGAAAATATTTACTTGGTATTATGCCTTGGTCTATACAATTCATGTCTGCCCCTGAGTCTAGCATGACTATGGTTTCTAATGTAAAGTCTTTAATTGTTAAATTAATTTTTACATACCATTTTTTATACTTAATTCTAGTAATATCATTAAATTTTAATGGTTGTTCTTCTTCTGTGTCTGTTTCTATTATTTCTTCTACTTTTGTCTTATCTTTTCCTGAACTCTGTCCTATACTTTGATTTTGTTGTATGTGTTGATTTTGTTCTAAATAATCACACCTTAGTTTTAATTGTCTTACTTCTAGTTTTAATTGTCTTATTTCAGATTGTAAGTCCATGGAAGAAATTGTTGTTACTGATTTTTTATTTTTAAACATTTGTTCAATATCTTCAAATTTGGTTGGTGGTGCAGTTTCTTGTTTTATTTCTTCATTAATTAATTTTGTTAATTTTTTAAACATTTTTCGTTTTATATTGGAATCTTGTACTTGCTCTATTTGTTCTAATACTTGTTGATATTCTGTTAATACATTCACTTTATTGTTACAATGACAAATTTCTCCTTGACAATTATGATTACTATCTGTACTATCTATTGTCTCTGATGAATTGTCACTACTGTATTCATCCTCTAGTTCTGAAGAAGATAATTTAATTTGGTCAATCTTATCTAATAATTGATCTATATTGTCAATTTTTAATTCTAAACCTAATTCATGTATTTTCTTTCTTGCAGGACATTCTTTGGCATAATGCCCCTTTTGGTTACATAAATAACATGTTATGTTATTTT
Organism: Manihot esculenta; assembly: GCF_001659605.2. Lineage (NCBI taxonomy): Eukaryota > Viridiplantae > Streptophyta > Magnoliopsida > Malpighiales > Euphorbiaceae > Manihot > Manihot esculenta. The sequence goes on from NC_035170.2 coordinate 20,479,021, forward strand.
TATTATTGGATCTTCTAAAATTATTTTTCTTGTAAGTATTTCTTTTAAATGGTCTTTTTCTAGTAGGTTGTTTATCATATTGTTTCTTATAAAACTTCTTTCTAGGATACTTATATTGTCTATAGATTTTGTCTTTAAAAGGTTTATTTCTTTTATATTTTTGTTTCTTTATTGTTCCAAAGCCAAATTGTTCACACCAGTTTCCTAATTCTTTTCTAGATTGTCTATTTTCCATTTTTAATTTTTGTTGTAGTTTCATATCTCTGCATAATCTTATTCCGGTTAAATTTACACATGTGATTAAGTCTCCATAAGTTAAGTCATCATATGATATGTGTCCAAATTTTTGTTCAATTGTTTCCTTTACTTTTGTAGAAAATAATCTTGGTAGTCCTGTTAAGAATTTCTCTTTCCAATGATAGGCATTTGGTTCTGCTAATGCATACACTCTTTTTAGGAAATTGTCTTTATACCATCTAAAATTTTCTAACTTTCTACACTTAAGATTTTGTAATATTTCACTATTGCGTTCTGTGTATAAATCTAAGTCGCCTATAAAATGTGAAATAAGATTATAGACTAAATAAGCTAATGTGAAGGATTGTGCTTGTCCTGTTGTTGGATCAATAACTGGTTCACCTGTAGTACTATCTATTCTTCTTGCTGTCAGTATAGAGTTTGCTGACAAATTTCCTGATGAAATTAAAGATAAAAACCAATTACAAAGATTCTTAGGGTCATTAAATTATATCTCTGATTTTTATCCAAATCTAAGAATATTTTGCAAACCATTATATAATAGGTTAAAAACAAATCCTAAACCATGGACAGAAGAACATACTAAAATTATTCAAGAAATTAAAAGATATGTTAGAAACCTACCATGTTTAAATATTTGTAACCCTAATTTTCCTAAAATAGTAGAAACAGACGCATCTAATCAAGGATACGGAGGTATTCTTAAACAAAAAATAAATGATAAAGATTATATTATTAGATATTATTCAGGATTTTGGAATCCCACACAAGAAAAATATTCTACCATTAAAAAGGAAATTTTATCAATTGTTTTATGTGTAACAAAATTTCAGAGTGATCTATTAAACCAAAAATTTACAATTAGGGTAGATTGTAAAGCAGCTAAAGATGTATTAACTAAGAATGTCAAAAATCTAGCTGCTAAACACATTTTTGCTAGATGGCAAGCTTTTTTATTTATATTTGAATTTGATATTGAGCATATAAAAGGAACTGATAATTCTATTGCTGACTTTTTAACTCGTGAATTTTTGCAGGGCAAAAATGACTGACAAAGGAAAAGAAGCCGAAAATAGAATTTCTTTAAGATCACCAATAATCAAACCATGTAATATAAGCCTATTACCATCAGGACAGCATAGTCCTAGACCAATTTATACCAGTACCTCTTCCATAATCACCCGACCAATGAACCCAATATCCAGTGCATTGATTTCAACAAATTTAAGGCCTAGTTTTGCTTCAACCAATAGATTCAGCCCATTACAATCAACACCAATACCTCCATCTACTTTCAAACAAGCTGTTACTGGCCCAACTATCATTAGCCCATCATCTTCCAATCCATTACTTACCCAGGAACCAACCCAAACAGAATACAGTTATAAATCCATAGATGAATACATCTTGACCATTGAACCAGAATATTGGGCTCAAAATCCCAATTTGAATATTTACCAATTATGTAGTACGATTTTCCCAAGAAATCATTACTACATACCAGACAATTTCCAGAAATCTCAACAATTCTATGAGACCATTCTCATCAATACATGTTCCATAGTTATTCATAATAACTATGATCCACAAAATCCCAACAAATTAAGGTATTGTAAAGTCAGAATTCTGAAAATATGGACTCTGACAGATTGGGGTCTTGAACCTCACAAAATGAGAGAAATGATCATGACCATTGGACAAATAAAACAAAATATCAAGTATAATTACTATGATTATCAGATTGCTTGGGAAAGAGATTTTTTCAAGCAAAATGAACAATTGTCTGTGTCATTCTTTTTCTTTTTTGATGACAATTTTTCTTATCCTCTACCTTATTGGTTCTACCAATGGTGGAACAAATTTGATATTTGTGAAACCAATATCCCAAGTCAAATTACCATAGCAAAAGAACAATTCTTTGAAAGACAACAGTTACCCGAAACTATTACCCTAGCTCCTTCTTGGCTAGTCTATAGTCATCATTTTCATATCCCATGGATATTAATGATAGAATACCAGATAAAAGACCAAACCATCGATATTTTTCAAGTACCCACCCTAGTCAGGAAATTCAAAACAAAATGGTGGAATAAAACCAATTTACATGGCTGTGACAGTAAAGCCATTGAACAATTCTTTCAAGACCACCCACAATTTTGCAAAAAACCCAGTATTTCTATTATTACCAGGCAAGAAACTTTCTTAGCCAGAAAACAACAAATTATGTCTCAGATGACTGCATGTACGTCAGAAGAAGAATATGACCAATTGATAAATGAATTAAATGAAGTCAAAAGCTCAGCAGCATCCCCATCACCAATCAGCTTGGATAACGACAATGATGATTTTTTCACTCAAGCAGAAATGTAAAAGAAGACAAATGTGAAGACGTAAGCAGTGACGACAATTGACAATGACAAGAGGACAGATAAGGCAGACATAAGGACCCACAGACGCACTCACCAAAGGATGGCCGACAAAGGAGACGCGCACTCACAGTGCGTTCACACCTGATAGACACAAATGGACAACTGACTCAGCACAGACAAAACAAAATGACAGGCAGACCTGGACCCACCTAAACAAATAACCAAAGACCGCTCAACCAATTTCAAGAAAATTTGAAGTCCGAAGCTCCACCATCGCCTATAAAAAGGAGGCTTCTTCTTCGTTGAAGGGACACACCGAAATTCACCAAGAAATTTCTCTCTTAATGTATTCAGTCTTTAGCTTAGTTTCAATTTATAAGGAGTCTATGGTTTACTACAACCTAGACGTAGCAGTATTTGTATTTTAATTATGTATACAAAGTAAGTTGTAATTTATTTCGTACTTTAATAACAATTATTTTATATATCTGTTACTGTATAAGTCCGTGTTGACGGCACCTATTTCTTTCTCTCTCCGCTCTTCACTCTGAGTTAATTCTGGGTTTCCAGGTTAACAGTGCAGGAACCCTAACCAACTTAAAATTAATTGCATTCATACTAAGTATGCTCTGTGGTTGAGGTTTATCCCGATCTTCCACATCAGAAAGTGTGTTGCTCATTAATCATGTTTATTGTTTTATTTGATATAATTGAACTAGACAATTGTTATATAATGAAATATTATATTTCAAATGAGATAGAATATATGATTGCATATTACTTTTATGAATATATTAATTAAAATATCACTATGAGATTTATAAAATCTGCTTTAGAAAAATTAAGTCTAGTTGATTTGACCAATAAAAGAGAAGTAGAAGCCTTTAAGAAAAATATAATTGAACAAAGAAGATTCATAAGTGATTATCATGCTACAAATCATAATGAATACTGTGATTGTAGAGAAGTTGAAAGAACATTAGAATTATTTAATTCCATGATAATGTATTTAGAAGTATTGTTAAGTAATAACAATTTTTAAAGAATGAACAGTTTCATTTATTGGACAACAAGTTTTTATTGTTATATGTTTTATATATTATCTTTATTAATAATAATATTATTCAGCATAATGTATTATGTTTATACAATATATATATTAATAGCATACCTGTGAATATTCAGCATAATGTATTATGTTTATACAATATTTAAGTATACAATATTTAAATCATACCTGCCTACATCGCTATCATTTCCAAATAAATAAATTCCTCATTTTGAAGTAATTTCCCGTTCATGATGCCACATCGTCTCAAGTCGCAAACAACTTCCTCTGGTTTTTTTAATTTAGAAAAAATTATTATTTAAATTAAAAAAATTTACTAATTTAAAAAAAAATAAATTAAAATATTTAAAATATTTATTAATTATTAATTTTAATTATTTTATTATTTAATATTTATAATTTTAAAAAAATTATTGATTGATTTTTTAAATTTTTTAAATTTCTTTTAATAGCTTTCAAAAAAATAAGTAGTGTTTATAAAAATTATTTGTTAATAATGAAAATTTTTATTTATTTTTATCAAATATTTAATCATTTATTTTTATAAAAATAATAAATTACAAATAATTTTCAAACTTATTTTATTATAGAATTTATTTAAACTTATAGTAAAAAATAAAATTTAATTAAAAATAGAAATAAGGATTTTAAAGTTAAGTAAACTCTAAAATTATTTTATATAATAAAATTTAAATTAAATTAAAATAATCATTATAAAACATTTAAATAATTTTAGAGTGTCCTCTATATCTTTACATATTTATATATATTATAAATTATAATTATAAATATAAATTATAGAATTATAAATATTATACATAAAAATATGTTGTTTTTTTACGGACAAAGGAATATGTTGTACCAATTTTTTAAAGTAAACAATATTTGGATTCAAAATTCTAAAATTAAAAAAAAACATTTTCATTACTTAAGTATAATTACAACAGAGTAGATTTAATATAATTAATTTTAAAAAATTACATTTTTAAAATTAAATTTCAATTTATTTTATAGAAAATATTTCTGTATTTTGTAACGTTTAAACACTTTGAAAATTAGATCTAACTTTTACCAACTAGTTTTGTATTACCTTTTTTAGTATTATTTAATGTTTAATTTTAAATTTAAATATAATTCTTATTATTTGATCATCTTATATTACCAAAATTGTTTTTTTCTTTTTCAAAATGTTTAATTTTTATATTTTAATAATTTTATGCCAAAAATTTATTTTATTTATTTATTTATATTTCAAAGTTCAATATTTTATTAATTTTAATTTAATTTAAATAATAACACCGACTACAAAGTGTTATTATTTGTCACTACAAAATAAGTTCACATAGCAAGAATAAGAATTTCATAAACAAAAATGCAGTTTAAATTCAATATATAATAATATAATAAATTTTATATAAAAATAATTGAAATTCATTTATTTATATATAAAATCTATTTAAAATCTATATTTATTTTTCAAATTTTGAAAATTATAATATTCAAAAATTATAAATTACTTTTAAAAATCATTTTTTAAAATGTAAGCCACAATCTCAGCAAATCAGAAAACCCGTAATCGATATTAGCAATCTTTGAATCTGAACACCCAAAATTAACAATCTTTGAATCTGAAAACCCAAAATTAACAATCTCAGCAAATCCTCTGAATCCGATACTTCAATATCAAGACATAATCGAAAATGAAGTGCTTAGAGAACCAGCAAAACCGAGAAAGTAATAAAATTAACAACCTCAGCAAATCTGAAAACCCACTAACCTGCGGTGATGTAATCGGGACCGTGAGTGGACGTTGAAGGATTATGAGCAATTAAACACACACCAACCTGAAATCCAAACCACAAGAACACAAATCTCAGCAACCTCGAACCCATAGAATCCCAAACCCACAAACATAGCAACACAAACCAAGAGAAACATAACCTGCACAAACAGTAGCAGCGGGGGCAACTGAGAGAAGCCCGAGAGAGAGAGAGACCGTGAAGAGCCAGGGGGTGAGATCGAGAGGAGAGGGAGGGAGAGCGATTGTTAGGGTTTAGAATGTTTGTTTTTTAAAAATAATTATTTTTTAGTCCTGAATTATACTTAATGAATTTATCTCTTTATTTATAAAAATAAAGAATTGAACACTTTCATTTATAAAATTCAATTTTATCAAAATTAAAAATTCTTCCATAAAAAATTGTCCTTAATCACAGAAAAAATGATGAAATTACCCTTTTTAAAACTAAATACTTTATTCTCTAAAATTTAATATTTATAAATTTATAAATTTTTTTTTTCAAAAAATTAAAAAAAATATATATTTTTATCCCTAAAATAATATATAATTAATAAATTTATCTTTCTATTTTTTGAATTCAACTTTTAGTCTTTTAAATTTAATTTTAAAAAAAAAATTCCAAACTCAATCTCAAATTCTTTTAAAATAATAAACTCTATAAAATATTTACTTTAAGTTCATAAATATGAGTTCTCTAACTATTTAAATGAAAAACCAATAATATCAAAAATATTTCTATTAATTCAATAAATAAATTTTATTCTATATATTATCAATAAATTTTGTATATAATATATCAATTTCTTTAGACATATACTTCTTTAATAAATTTTTTATAATAATTCTATAATTTTTTAATCATTATAAATCTTTTAACTATAAAATTTATAAATTTTAATGTAGATAAATAAAATGGTAATCGTAAATCACAAAGTGTCAAAACTGTAGGGTTTGAGAGACAAGGCGATAGGGTTCGAGAGCTTATAATGTATTGTACTCCTACATGTATATTACATATTATACCCTTATATTAACTGCGACTCCCACTAAATTTATTAGAGTTAAGAATTATCATTAACTATTATTTTATTACTAACATGCTTATATTTGTCAATATCTTATATTTTATATGTAAATAAACGAAATACTACTACTCACATACTTTTCAATATGATTATTTATTTTATAACATATATTATACAATAAAATATTACATATTCTTATATAAATCATATTATTTTATGCATTTAAAAAATTTTAATCGTATCCATCGTTTACATATATTTTTGAAAATTTTTAATTATCTAAAAGAGTTCTAATATCTTTATTTTAGTCCAAAATACAATTTTAACATGCAAAGTTTTGAGTCCAAATAATTTTCATAATTTTCATGATTAAATCTTATTTAAAATTTCAAATTTAACATATAGAAATTATAAAATTTCATTTTAGTTCTCGTCTTGAATTTTGGCCAAAATACATAATAATACTAAAATTTCCATTTTTATCATTTTCTTCATTTATTTTAAATTTAAATATTCACTATATTTTTTAGTATTATTTACTTAATTCAATTTCTCCAATATAATAAAAATTCAAATCAAACATAATTGATTAATTAAAAATTATTTGAGAAAAATCAATCACAAACCTTAAATCTTCAAAATCTCTACACTTTCTTTTCTTCTTCTTCCTTCCTAAGCTCCCCTTTCTTTTCATTTGAAATTTTTCCAAAATCTTCTCAACTTCATTTTCATAAATCACAAATAAATAACCCAAATAAATTCAAATCTCCCCTAATAATTCTTATAAATTTTTTGAATTTTGTAATCAAGTAGAAATGACTATACCATTCTTTACATATTTAAAATATTACCATGAAGACAATCTAAATATATTAGAAAAGAAAATACATAAGTGGAACAAAGTTAATGAAATAGGAGGACCAAGTGATCAATATTATGAATCTGAGAGACCGCCGATGAACAAAGCTTTATTTAAAAAAGATCATGAATATCATGGTATACAACCAATAATAAATACAAGTGGTATACAAAGTAGTGAATTAAAAGATATAACTTTACAAAACAATTGGACAAATGTATCTCTTCATATAATTGGAAATCAATTAGATAGAATAGAAGAAAAAATAAATCAAAACCAAGAAGCAATAACCAATATTGAACATATAGAAGTACCCCAAGCACCAACTCCCATAATGAGTAAACCAAACACTACTTATCATTCCCAGAGGTATTGACCTAAGATCTTTGTTTCTAGTCCTAATTGAGTAACTTTAAAAGGATAGAGCATTTGTAAAAATGGATTTTCTAATATAATTTGTGTATTGAGATTCTTTATTAACATGAAACTTGTATTAAAACAGATATTATTATTACAAATGTGAGCACTTGGTATTTTGTATTCTATTTTAACTTTTGTTGAATTAGCAGCTGACAGTACTTGTTTTGTCTTATGAAAGTACTTACTAGGGATTATTCCTTGATCTATGCAGTTCATATCTGCACCTGAATCTAACATTGCAATTGTTTCTAATTTAAAATATTTTATTGTTAAATTTATCTTAACATACCACTTTTGAAATTTAATGCGTGTTATGTCATTAAATTTTAACTCTGGTTCTTCTTCAAATTCTTCTGAGTTTTCGTCATCTTTTTCTAAAGTCTCTTCTTTAATATGGCTTTGTTCTAAAGTCTTTTTAATATGGCTTTGTTCTAATTTGTCACATCGTATTTTTAATTGTCTTACTTCAGACTTTAATTGTTTTATTTCGGTTTGTAAATCTATAGAAGAAATTGTTTTTATAGGTTTCTTCTGTTTAAACATTTGTTCTATTTCATCAAAAGTAGTTGGTGCTTCTGTTCCTTGTTTGAGTTCTTCATTTATTACTTTGTTTAGTTTTTTAAAGAATTTCCTTTTTATGCTAGGATTTTCAACTTGTTCTAATTGTTCTAAGATTTTATTGTAGTCTGTTAACATATTGATTTTATTATTACATGCACAAATCTTTCCTTCATTCTCACTATTATCACTTTCAATCGATTTACTAGAATTGTCACTACTATAATCATCGTCTAGTTCAGAGGAAGATAATTTTATTTGGTCAATTTTATTTAATAATTGTTCTAAATTATCTATTTTTAATTCTAATCCTAGTTCATAAATTTTCTTCCTTGCTGGGCATTCCCTAGCATAATGTCGTTTTTGGTTACACAGGTAACAAGTTAGTTTATCTTTTGGTTTTCTTGGATTAAACCTTTTTGGTCTAAAAGGTTTCCTTCTATTGGTTTTTATTTGGTCATTATTATTTTTATATTTATTGTTTTCTCTATATTTTCTAAACTTATGTTTTTATAAATTTTCTCAGTTCTAAATGGTTTTATTTTCCTATATTTAGGTCTTTTTGTAGTTCCAAATCCAAATTGTTCACACCAATTTCCTAATTCTTTCTTAGATTGTCTGTTTTCCATTTTTATTTTATTTTGTAATTTAATATCTCTGCATAGTCTTATTCCTGTCAGGTTGATACATGTTATTAAGTCTCCATATGTTAAGTCATCGTATGAAATATGACCATATTTTTGTTCTATGGTTTCCTTGACTTTTGTACAGAATAATCTAGATAATCCTGTTAAAAATTTTTCTTTCCAATGGTAAGCATTTGGTTCTGCTAAAGCATATACTCTTTTTAGGAAATTGTCTTTATACCATTTAAAATTTTCTAATTTTCTACATTTGAGGTTTTGTAAAATTTCGCTATTTCTTTCTGTATACAGATCTAGATCTCCTATAAAATGTGATATGATATTGTAAACTAGATAGGTTAAAATAAAAGATTGTGGTTGTCCTGTGGTTGGATCTATAATTAATTCTCCTGTGACATTGTTTATTCTTCTAGCACTTAAAATGTTTTCTTTTTATTTCATTGCTTAGTAATTTGTCCCACCATGTCCTTAATTCTCCTGTAAAGCCTAATATTATATTTTCTGCTGCTTCTTTCTCCAAGATTCCTATTCTTTGTTTGTAAATATTTCCTACGATTACCATTTCTTTGGTTATTTGTATTATTTCTGTTTCAGACTTATCATCAATGTTCCATTCATAAATATTTTTAGCATTGTATTGTTTTTGCTTTCTATCTAATATTTTCAGATCATCTGGTTGATTATTATTTATTGTATTTATTGGAATATTATCTTGGTCAGAGTCTGATGTTTCTAAAGAATTGTCTAGAATATCACTTTCTGTAGAGGATGAGGTATCATTATATTCAGTTAATATTGTTATCTTATTTTTATCTTTATTCCCAGAGTTAACTCAGATTGGTAATCGTAGGAAATATTTACAAACAAAGAATAGGAATCTTGGAGAAAGAAGCAGCAGAAAATATAATATTAGGCTTTACAGGAGAATTAAGGACATGGTGGGACAAATTACTAAGCAATGAAATAAAAAGAAAATATTTTAAGTGCTAGAAGAATAAACAATGTCACAGGAGAATTAATTATAGATCCAACCACAGGACAACCACAATCTTTTATTTTAGCCTATCTAGTTTACAATATCATATCACATTTTATAGGAGATCTAGATCTGTATACAGAAAGAAATAGCGAAATTTTACAAAACCTCAAATGTAGAAAATTAGAAAATTTTAAATGGTATAAAGACAATTTCCTAAAAAGAGTATATGCTTTAGCAGAACCAAATGCTTACCATTGGAAAGAAAAATTTTTAACAGGATTACCTAGATTATTCTGTACAAAAGTTAAGGAAACCATAGAACAAAAATATGGTCATATTTCATACGATGACTTAACATATGGAGACTTAATAACATGTGTCAACCTGACAGGAATAAGACTATGCAGAGATATTAAATTACAAAATAAAATAAAAATGGAAAACAGACAATCTAAGAAAGAATTAGGAAATTGGTGTGAACAATTTGGATTTGGAACTACAAAAAGACCTAAATATAGGAAAATAAAACCATTTAGAACTGAGAAAATTTATAAAAAACATAAGTTTAGAAAATATAGAGAAAACAATAAATATAAAAATAATAATGACCAAATAAAAACCAATAGAAGGAAACCTTTTAGACCAAAAAGGTTTAATCCAAGAAAACCAAAAGATAAACTAACTTGTTACCTGTGTAACCAAAAAGGACATTATGCTAGGGAATGCCCAGCAAGGAAGAAAATTTATGAACTAGGATTAGAATTAAAAATAGATAATTTAGAACAATTATCAAATAAAATTATCTTCCTCTGAACTAGACGATGATTATAGTAGTGACAATTCTAGTAAATCGATTGAAAGTGATAATAGTGAGAATGAAGGAAAGATTTGTGCATGTAATAATAAAATCAATATGTTAACAGACTACAATAAAATCTTAGAACAATTAGAACAAGTTGAAAATCCTAGCATAAAAAGGAAATTCTTTAAAAAACTAAACAAAGTAATAAATGAAGAACTCAAACAAGGAACAGAAGCACCAACTACTTTTGATGAAATAGAACAAATGTTTAAACAGAAGAAACCTATAAAAACAATTTCTTCTATAGATTTACAAACCGAAATAAAACAATTAAAGTCCGAAGTAAGACAATTAAAAATACGATATGACAAATTAGAACAAAGCCATATTAAAAAGACTTTAGAACAAAGCCATATTAAAGAAGAGACTTTAGAAAAAGATGACGAAAACTCAGAAGAATTTGAAGAAGAACCAGAGTTAAAATTTAATGACATAACACGCATTAAATTTCAAAAGTGGTATGTTAAGATAAATTTAACAATAAAAGATTTTAAATTAGAAACAATTGCAATGTTAGATTCAGGTACAGATATGAACTGCATAGACCAAAGAATAATCCCTAGTAAGTACTTTCATAAGACAAAATAAGTACTGTCAGCTGCTAATTCAACAAAAGTTAAAATAGAATACAAAATACCAAGTGCTCACATTTGTAATAATAATATCTGTTTTAATACAAGTTTCATGTTAATAAAGAATCTCAATACACAAATTATATTAGGAAATCCCTTTTTACAAATGCTCTATCCTTTTAAAGTTACTCAATTAGGACTAGAAACAAAGATCTTAGGCCAAGATATAATCTTTGAATTTATTACTCCTATAAAATACCATGATATAAATCTTTTTCAAAAAATGAATGTTAGCAAAATAAATAATATAAAAAGTCAAATAGAATATTTAAAAGAAGATTTACATTGTAAGAAAATAGATGAGCTATTAGAAACAACTAATGTAAAAACGCAAATAACTAAAATTCAAGAACAATTTGAAAAAGATCTATGTTCAGAATTACCAACGGCTTTTTGGGATAGAAAACAACACATAGTAATTTTACCTTATGAATCAGATTTCAAAGAACAAAATATACCCACAAAAGCTAGACCAATACAAATGAATGCAGAAATGCTTGAGTATTGTAAAAAAGAAATAAAAGATTTATTAGATAAAAAATTGATTAGACCAAGTAAATCACCTTGGTCCTGTGCGGCTTTTTATGTTATTAAAAATGCTGAAATTGAAAGAGGAGCACCAAGGTTAGTCATAAATTATAAACCTTTAAATAAAGCCTTACAATGGATCAGATACCCGATACCAAATAAACAAGATTTGCTAAACAGATTATACAAAGCCCAAATATTTTCAAAATTTGATATGAAATCTGGATTTTGGCAAATACAAATAAATGAACAAGATAAATATAAAACTGCTTTTACTGTACCATTTGGATAATATGAATGGAACATTATGCCATTTGGCCTAAAAAATGCACCAAGTGAATTCCAAAAAATAATGAATGACATATTTAATTCCTATGATTTTATAATTACTTATATTGATGATGTTTTAATTTTTAGCCATAATATAGATCAACATATTAAGCATCTAAATATTTTTTATAAGGCTGTAAAAAGAAACGGCCTAGTTTTATCAAAACCAAAAATGAAACTTTTCCAAACAAAGATAAGATTTTTAGGACATGAAATATATAAAAATACCATAGTACCAATCCAAAGAAGTATTGAATTTGCTGACAAATTCCCCGATGAAATAAAGGATAAGAATCAATTACAAAGATTTTTAGGTTCATTAAATTATGTTGCAGATTTTTTACCAAATCTAAGGATTTTATGTAAACCATTATATAATAGATTAAAGAAAAATCCTAAGCCATGGACTAATGAACATACCAAGATAATTCAAGAAATCAAAAAACATGTTAAAACTTTACCATGTTTAAATATTTGTAACCCTGATATACCAAAAATAGTAGAAACAGATGCTTCCGACCAAGGGTTTGGAGGAATTTTAAAACAACAAATCAATAACAAAGACTATATTATAAGATATTATTCGGGAATTTGGAACCCCACTCAAGAAAAATATTCTACTATTAAAAAGGAAATTTTAGCTATTGTTCTTTGTGTAACAAAATTTCAAAGCGATTTATTAAACAAAAAATTTACCATTAGAGTAGACTGTAAAGCTGCCAAAGATGTAAAAAATTTAGCTGCCAAACATATTTTTGCGAGATGGCAGGCATTTTTATCTATATTTGATTTTGATATTATCCATATTAAAGGGACTGACAATTCTATTGCTGATTTTCTAACACGAGAATTCTTACAGGGAAAATAATGGATCGAGGAAAAGGCAAAGAAGAAGAGAAAATTTCTCTAAGACCCAAGACAAATAAAAATTATCCTGCATTTACTAGTACTGCAAACATCCTCCAAAGACCAATGGGCCCTATGAGTAGTGCTCTTATAACACAGCCCAGTTACCCAAGGCCAAGATCTCCAAGGCCTAATTTTATAACTCTTAATAGATTTAGCCCATTGCAAAATCCTATTGTACCAGTAACACCATCTTCTTTTAAACAAGCAGTTGTTGGTCCTTCTTCACCCATATCTTCCCCAAACCAATCCCAAACAGATTATATATATAAAAAGATCGAAGATCATATTTTGACTATTGAACCAGAATATTGGGCTCAGAACCCTAATTTAAATGTTTACCAACTCTGTGAAACCATTTTTCCAAAATCTCATTATTATATACCAGATAGTTTTCAAAAATCTCAACAATTTTATGAAGCTATTTTGATTAATACTCATTCTATAATTATCCATAATAATTTTGATCCACAGAATCCAAATAAATTAAAATATTGTAAAGTTCGTATTTTAAAATTCTGGACTCTTACGGATTGGGGATTAGAGCCCCATAAAACAAGAGAAATGGTTATGACCAATGGACAAATCAGACAAAATGTTAAATATAATTATTATGACTATCTTTCTGCTTGGGAAAGAACATTCCTAAGACAGAATGACCAATTATCTGTCTCTTTCTTCTTCTTCTTTTCTGACAATTTACCTTATCCTTTACCATATTGGGTACATCAATGGTGGAACAAATTTGGAATAAGTGAAGACAATATTCCTGACCAAATCAAAATAGCAAAAACCCAGTTTTTTGACAAAAGTAATTTACCAGAATCAGTAATTTGTTCTCCTAAATGGTTAATTTATAGTCACCATTTCCATATACCATGGACTCAATGACAGAATATGAAATAAAAGACCAGACCATTGACAATTTTCAAATACCAATTCTAATTAGAAAATACAAGACCAAAATGGTGGAATAAAACCAATCTTCAGACTTGCGGCTCAAAAGCCGTAGAACAATTCTTTTCAGACAATGCTCAATATTGTAAAACACCAAGCCCAGCCCTCATCACCAAGCAAGAAACTTTTCTTGCTAGGAAACAACAAATTATATCCAAAATGGCTGCTTGTACTTCCGAATCAGAATATGACAAATTGTTAGAAGAATTAAAAGAAACTAGAAGCTCAACAGCTTCGCCATCACCAGCCGACCTTTCTGATGACAATGATGATTTTTTCACACAAGTAGAAATGTGACAGCTGGCCAAAACAATAACCGCTACCGACAAAATGAAAACTCACCAGACAAAGAAATTGACAAGTGGCAGATCTCTCAGCACCGACACAAGATGGTAACCGACAAAAGCAAAAAGCAAAAGATAAATAATTCACCGACAAAGACAAAAGACGACACATCTGGCCGACACTATGGCCCACTTGACACGACAAAAGGATGATGACTCACCATACCACTCAGATGACCGCTGAAGCAGATTGAAGAATTGTTTGACGTCCGCGGCCTATATAAAGAACTCTCCCGACCATTGTGAAGAACACAAGCAAAAAATCCTCTGAAATTATCTCTCTCAAATGTTTAGAAGTTATTTTCTTGCTTTTACAAATTGTAAGGAGTTCTTAGCATACTACTGCTGGAACGTAGCAGTCTTATTTTAAAAGTATTTTGTAATACAAGTAAGTTGTATTTGTATTTTATTTTCCAGTATTAATACAATTGTTATTATACAACTGATACAGTGTAAGTCCGTATTGACGGCAATCCAACTTCTCTCTCTCTCTTCGATTACCAATCTGAGTTAACTCTGGGAAATCCAGGTTAACATTGCAGGAACCCGAACCTAAAATCAATTGCATATCATTTGAGATAAGTATGCTCTGTAGTTGCGGCTTTGGCTGATCTTCTACACCAGAAATTGTGTTGTTGCATTAACAATGAGATTTATAAAATCTGCATTAGAAGATCTAAGCTTAATTGATTTAACCAATAAACATGAAGTAGAATGTTTTAAAAGATATTTAAAAAGACAAGGAACTTTTGTAATGAATTGGCATGTATCTAACCATAATAACATGTGTGACTGTAGAGAAGCAGAAAGAACGTTAGAATTATTTAATTGCATGATAATGTATTTAGATATATTGCTAAATAATAATAATTTTTAATATGACAATTAATGATTATGTTGTATGTATGTATGTATTCATATATGTATCTGTTACAATGTATGTATGGATATACGTATGTATTTTATATGACATATGTATAAATTATTGGTATTATACTGAACATGATAAATGCTTTTGTTTAGATTATTGGTAATTATTCCTGATAATGACATTTGAATATATATACTATTGTTTAATTAATAAAAGATATATAAAAGTTATTACAAAATATTATGAATATTATTGTATAATTCGTAGAATGCATATACAAGGATATACAGAATATTACTATATATACGTATAAAGATTTAAATCATACCTGCGAACGTAAAATGGTATCAGAGCCTAGTGTTAATATTATTCTAAATAAACTTAAAATAGAAGTTTAGGGTTTAATCTGTGTCCTTGCTAGATCCGTTAGTCAGGCAAAGAAAGAGTAAGACCTGCAGGTGTGCGAGAAGGAAGTGTATGAGCGTACCCTAGAATTCTATAATAAGAATGTTTCGAAGAAATAGATCCACTAGGTCCAGACAACCAGATGAAGAACTCATGAATGATTTAAATATTAATACTAATCATAGTAATAGAACAATATTAAGTAGAGAAAGTACTTGGAATAGCCAACAATTAGCTAATTGGAAACCACCTAAGACACCCATAGAAACAATTTATAAAAAAGGTATATTAGATTTTAAAGCAGCTAGGGCTATTAAAACCAAAGAAAAAGTTATACCTTTATATTCGGAAAACCAATCAATGAGTTTATTAAGTAAGAAAATAATTTTAAAATATATTAACCAAGGTTATAGATTTATGCACATAAGTTTAGTACAAATTGCAATTAAACCATTAACAGTAGAAGGTCTAAATACCAGTATGCACGTAGCGTTAAGAGATTGTAGACATATTAATTATAAAGACTCTTTATTAGGATTATTTGAAACAAGTTTAACAAATGGACCAATTTATTCAAACTGTTTTCCTAATTTTACAATATCCTTAACAGACCCACACATAATGAAAATATTAACCTTAGACATTTTGACACATAATTACAATATGTTAAAAGGATCACATATTTATGAAGTATTTTATAGATTAAATTATAAGGTAATGAATACAGGATTATGCCCAAATGCTATTGACCATAATAGATTAACAGAAGAAACAATTTTTTGGGAAATTGATCAAACAAAGGCAAACATTACTGTACCAAAAACTATACAATGGAAAGATGTAAGTTTACCAGAAAGCTGGAAATATCCAGTTAAGACAATACCAAAATTACCTCCAAAAGAAAACAAAGAATTAGATTACATTATACAAAATGATGATGGATCAGTCGAATTAAAATTTAAAAGATCAACTTCTTTTAGGCAACCGAGTTCAACAATATATCAACCCAGTAGACATTCATTAGAATCTTCTAGAAGACAACAAAATATAGAAATACAAACTGATAGTATATATGACCATTCAACCATACTTTCCGAACACCTTGTAGGTGAATCATCAGGGACAAAACCTTTGGAAGAAACCTTTGATCAGCAAACCAAATCTCAATATACAACAATATGAATAAAAATTCAAGAAGGTATCTTTAAACAAGGACAATTTAGTCACCCATATGAAGATAGTGAATTTACCATTAACACTCTGACACATACTTTTACCATTGATAAGGATCAAATTCAAAAAGATTATATGTCAGATAAAAACCAGGGGAAGAGAGTCATATTTAAAGCAACTTATTCATTAAAAGATCAACACAAGATTAAAAATAAATTTTTTGAATTTTGTAATCAAGTAGAAATGACTATACCATTCTTTACATATTTAAAATATTACCATGAAGACAATCTAAATATATTAGAAAAGAAAATACATAAGTATAATAAAATTAAAATGAATCTAAAAAGTTAATAGTAAATTACAATAGTCTATAAAATTTTATATTATTAATATAATATATAATCTTTTAATTTAAATTTTATATTAAAATTAAATATATTTTATATTTGTTATATGTAATATTAAATCTATTATATTAAATAAATATTTATTATAAATAAATTTATATTATGTAAAACATCACATATAAATAATATATATATATATATATATATATTAAAGTATTTCACCGAATATTTATATATATTTTTTATATTTGAAAAACCTCACTTTTTACTAATAATATTCTAAATGAAGAAATATTATATGTTATAAATTGTAAAGTTATTTTTTATATTTTAAGTTTTTATTAATATTTATGATATTATATAAAAGTGAAGTTTTTATTAATATTTATGATATTATATAAAAGTGAAAATAAAAGTAAATAATGAAATTAATAAAAAAATTATATTATTATAATAAAAATATGTATTTAAAAGACTATTTTATTATTTAAAATTATATTAAATTTATCCGGTCAGATTAAAAATGTTGGATATAAATATAAATAATGTAAAGGTTTAATTTTTTTTTTCTATTACTCCTTTCTTATATTTTCATTTATTTCTAATTATCATAAAACCGACCTGTGATGGATAAGATATATTCATTAAAAGTTATATAGAGTAAAGTAATAATAATAATAATAATAATAATAATAATAATAATAATAATAATAATAATAATAATAATAATAATAATAATAATAATAATAATAATAATAATAATAATAATTTTACTGCATTGAGATAAAATTAAACAATAAATTACTCAGTAACCTGTAATTTATACTAATTTGGACTACAATAATTTTCTTAAAAATCTATTGGATGATGGTTTTGTTAAATAAGAAATATTAATTATAAATAAAAAATTCATATGTTACTACCATATGAATTTGAAAAAGATGTTACTACCTAGAAGATCTATTTCTCCTAAACATATTCATCTTAAATTTCTAGGGTCTTCGCATACACTTCCTTCTCTACTCACACTGCAGGTCTTACCACTCTGCCTGACTTATGGTTTTCGTGACACAGTTCCAACCCTAAAACTTTAATTTGAATTGTTTAAGATCCATAGAGCCTTCGTTGGCTCTGATACCATTTTTACGATCCCAGGTATGATTTGATTTATGATGTAAATATTATGATTTGATTTATGATGTAAATATTAAATATTAATGTATGATTTATGATGTAAATATTAAATATTAATCATCATTGTCAGCAAAATAATCAAAACAAAATTCATCATTGTCAACAAAATACCAATAATCAAAACAAAATTCATATAGTAGACACACAATTATCCATACATATATCATTCCGGATAAATATAAAAATACATACAAAAATACATACAATTCAATAGTCATGGTGTTTAGAAATTATTATTACTCAATAATATTTCGAGGTACATAAGCATAGAGTTAAATAATTCTAATGTCCTTTCAACTTCTCTACAATCGCAATATTCATTATGGTTGGCAGTATGATAATCACTAATAAATCTTCCTTGTTCAATTATATTTCTTTTGAATGTTTCTACTTCTCTTTTATTTGTTAAATCTATCAAACTTAAATTTTCTAATGCTGACTTAATAAATCTCATAGTTATACAAAACAGGAATTATTTTAATAAGTGTTGTAATAGGGTATTCTTTCATACACATAATATTGAATAATATATTCATGTTCCATTTCAATTACATATAATATAATGACATACATGTTGATCAAATGAGCAACACAATTTAATTTATATTAAGATTGTAATAATTTGTACATTCATTACAATTACATTCATCTAGATCTATTGTATAAAAATCCTTACAATCATAACAGTAATACAAAATATAAAATTTGTTACAAATAGTACAATAAAATATTCCTATTTCCAATTCCATTAGGTTTCTGATGTGCCAGATCAGTGTGAACTGCAAGCACAGAGCATACTTATGTTGGTCAAGGTTCCAGCAACGTTATCCTGGATTTCCCAGAAATAACTCAGAGTGATGATCGGAGAGAGAAAGAGAAATAGGTGCCGTCAACACGGACTTATACAGTAGCAGTTGGTAAAATATAATTGTATTAAAAACCAAATACAATGTACTACCTTTTGTACTTTTTATACTATCACTGGTACTACTGCTACTACCGAGTTGTTATAAACTTCGGTATCCTTACATGAGAAAGATAAACTGGAATACATTTGAAAGAGAGAAATTTTCTTGCTTGAGTTTTTTCGGTGTGTCTTTCATGGTTCAGAAGTCTCCTTTTATAGACATGGACTTCAAATTTTTATGGAATTTGGTTGAGCGGTCCGTCCTCTGTTTAGTGCTGCATTATTGGTAAGTGGGTCCCTCCATTATCGCTTGTCTGGTGAATCATTGGTTACTGTTTTGTCTTTTCTTCTTTTTGCTTTTCACTTTGTCTGCCACTTGGTTACTGTGTTTGTCTTTTCTTCTTTTTGCTTTTCACTTTGTCTGCCACTTGGTTACTGTGTTTGTCTTTTCTTCTTTTTGCTTTTCACTTTGTCTGCCACTATTTTTTGTCTGGTGCCTTATGACGTCATTATATCTCTGCTTGTGTAAAAAAGTCATCATTGTCATCCGATAAGTCGATTGGTGATGGTGATGCTGCAGTACTCCTTGTTTCTTTTAATTCTTCAAGTAATTTTTCATATTCTTGTTCGGAGGTACAGGCAGCCATATGGGCCATAATTTGTTGTTTTCTGGCTAAAAAGGTTTCTTGTTTGGTAATAACGGCTGGGCTAGGTGTTTTGCAATATTGTGGATTGTTTACAAAAAACTGGTCTACTGCTATTTGGTCGCAACCTTGGAGATTAGTTTTAGTCCACCATTTAGTTTTGTATTTTCTGACTAACATGGGAATTTGGAAATTATCAATGACTTGGTCTCTAATATGATATTCAGTCATGAAAATCCAAGGTATATGAAAGTAATGGGAGTAAATAAGCCACTGGGGAGAGCAAATAATGGTTTCTGGTAATTGCTGTTTATCAAAAAATTGGGTTTTAGCAGGTTTAATTTGATCTGGGATAATATTATCATGGATATCAAATTTGTTCCACCATTGGTGAAACCAGAAGGGAATAGGATAAGTAAAATTGTCAGAGATATAAAAGAAGAAAGATATGGATAATTGTTCATTTTGCTTGAAAAATGTTCTTTCCTAAGCAAATTGATAATCATAATAATTATATTTTGCATTTTGTCTCAATTGTCCATTGGTATAAGTAAATTCTTTTGTTTTATGGGGTTCTTGTCCCCACTCAGTAAGAGTCCATACCTTGAGTAGTCTCACTTTGCAATATCTGAGTTTGGTATGATTATGAGGATCAAAATTGTTTTGTATGAGGATAGAATTTGTGTGGGTGAGAATGGCTTCATAATAGATTTGGGATTTTTGGAAATTGTCAGGGATATAGTAATGAGTTTTGGGAAAAATGGTTTCACAAAGTTGGTATTCATTTAAATGAGGGTTTTGTGCCCAATATTCTGGTTCTATGGTAATAATTTGGTCTTCAATGGGCTTATATTTATATTGGGTTAAATCAGTTTGGCTTGAAGAAGATGGGCTTGTAGGTATTGTGTAGCTTGGAGATGAGGTGTTGGTGACAGCCTGTTTAAATGTGGATGGGGTTATTGGTACTGGCTGTAATGGGCTAAATTTGTTAAATAAAGTAAAATGAGGTCTGGGCGATCTTGGTCTTGCATAATGTGGTTGTGTGATCAAAGCACTTGATATATGACCAATGGGTCTATTTATTATACTAGTAGTATTTGTATATAATGGTCTGGGTACAGATAACTGTCCCGTGATATTTTGGACAGAACTATGTCCTGGAGTAAATAATTGTAATTTTGTCAAATTTGTTTGTGAACTTTGTGATCTCAAAGAGATCTTTTCTGCTTCCTTTCCTTTGTCTGTCATCTTCCCTGCAAAAATTCTCTTGTTAAAAAATCTGTAATAGAATTGTCAGTTCCTTTAATATGAATAATTTCAAAATCAAATATGGATAGAAAAGCTTGCCATCTTGCAAAAATATGTTTAGCTGCTAGATTTTTGACATCTTTTGTTAATACATCCTTAGCTGCCTTGCAATCTACTTTAATAGTGAATTTTTGGTTTAATAAATCACTTTGGAATTTTGTTACACATAAGACAATAGCTAAAATTTCTTTTTTAATAGTAGAATATTTTTCTTGTGTAGGGTTCCAAATTCCAGAATAATACCTAATAATATAATCTTTATGGTTTATATTCTGTTTAAGTATACCGCCATGACCAATAGCTAAAATTTCTTTTTTAATAGTAGAATATTTTTCTTGTGTAGGGTTCCAAATTCCAGAATAATACCTAATAATATAATCTTTATGGTTTATATTCTGTTTAAGTATACCGCCATATCCTTGGTCAGAAGCATCCGTTTCAACTATTTTTTGGTAGTTTGAATTACAAATATTTAAACATGGTAAACTTTTAACATGTTTTTTGATTTCTTGTATTAGTTTAGTATGTTCAGCTGTCCATGGTTTAGAGTTCTTTTTTAGCCTGTTGAATAAAGGTTTGCATAAAATTCTTAGATTGGGTAGAAAGTCAGCAACATAATTTAATGATCCTAAAAATCTTTGTAATTGGTTTTTATCTTTAATTTCATCAGGAAATTTGCTAGCAAACTCTAAACTTCTTTGTATTGGTACTATAGTATTTTGGTATATTTCATGTCCTAAAAATCTAATTTTAGTTTGAAATAATTTCATTTTTGGTTTTGATAGGACTAAACCGTTTCGTTTTACAGCTTTATAAAAAATATTTAAATGTTTAATGTGTTGGTCTATATTTTCACTAAAAATCAAAACATCATCAATATATGTTAATATAAAATTATATGGATTAAAAATATCGTTCATTATTTTTTGAAATTCACTTGGTGCATTTTTTAATCCAAAAGGCATAATATTCCATTCATATTGTCCGAATGGTACTGTGAATGCGGTTTTGTATTTATCTTGTTCAGCTATTTGGATTTGCCAAAATCCAGATTTCATGTCAAATTTTGAAAATATTTGTGCTTTGTATAATCTATTTAATAAATCTTGCTTATTTGGTATAGGATATCTTATCCATTTTAAAGCTGTATTTAAAGGTTTATAATTTATGACTAATCGGGGTGCTCCCCTTTCAATCTCTGCATTTTTCATTACATAAAAAGCTGCACATGACCATGGTGATTTACTTGGTCTGATTAATTTTTTTGTTAATAAATCTTGGATTTCCTTTTTGCAGAATTCTAACATTTCTTGGTTCATCTGTATAGGTCTTGCTTTTGTTGGTATATCTTGTTCTTTAAAGTCTGGTTCATATGGTAAAGTAACTATATGTTGTTTGCGGTTCCAAAAAGCTGTTGGTAAATCTGAACATAAATCTTTTTCAAATTTTTCTTGAATTTCTTTTATGTGTTGTTGTATACTTGGTTTTTCTAATTGTTCTTCTATTTTTATAGAATGCAAATCTTTCTTTAAAAATTTTATTTGGTTTTCGAGATTATTAATTTTACTTACATTTGTTTGTTGGAATAGATTAACATCATGACAACTAATAGGTGTTATAAATTGGAAAAGAATATCTTGTCCTAACACATTTGTTTCTAATCCTAATTGGGTAACCTTAAATGGATACAACATTTGTAAAAATGAGTTTCCTAATATAATTTGTGTATTCAGATTTTTTATTAACATAAAAGTAGTTTTAAAACAAATTCCATTATTACATATATGTGCACTGGGTATTTTGTAATCTATTTTTACCTTTGTAGAATTTGCTGCTGATAGGGTCTGTTTTGTTTTATGAAAATATTTACTAGGTATGATACCTTGGTCTATACAGTTCATATCTGCACCTGAGTCTAACATTGCTATGGTTTCTAGTGTAAAATCTTTTATTACCAAATTTATTTTTACATACCATTTTTGGTATCTTATTCTTGTAATGTCATTAAATTTTAATGCTGTTTCTCCTTCACTTTCTGACGTTATTTCTGTTGGTTTCTGTTCTATGTTTAATTTATCTTTTCCTGAACTTTGTCCTATTTCTATATTTTGCGTTAATTTTTGATTTTGTTCTAAATAATCACATCTTAATTTTAATTGTCTTACTTCCAATTTTAATTGTCTTATTTCAGATTGTAAATCCATAGAGAAAATTGTTGTTACCGATTTTTTATTTTTAAACAATTGTTCAATATCTTCAAATTTGGTTGGTGGTACAGTGTCTTGTTTTATTTCTTCATTCATTAATTTTGTTAATTTTTTAAACATTTTTCGTTTAATATTTGAATCTTGTACTTGTTCTATTTGTTCTAATACTTGTTTATATTCGGTTAAAATATTTATTCTATTGTTGCAATTACAAAGTTCTCCTTGACAATCATGGTTACTATCTGAACTACTTATTGTGTCTATTGAAGTATCACTATTATATTCATCATCTAATTCTGAGGAAGATAATTTACTTTGGTCAATTTTTTCTAGTAATTGTTCTATATTATCTATTTTTAATTCTAAGCCTAATTCATGTATTTTTCTTCGTGCAGGACACTCTTTTGCATAATGTCCTTTTTGATTACATAAATAACAGGTTATATTAGTTTTATCATTAGATCTTTTAAAATTGTTTTTCTTATAATTATTTCTTTTAAAAGGTCGCTTTGTAAAAGGTTTTTTAGTTATCTGTTTATTATATCTATGATATGTATTATATGACTTTCTAGGGTACTTATATTGTTTATAAATTTTATTTTTAAAAGGTTTATATCTTTTATGCTTTTGTTTCTTTATGGTTCCAAATCCAAATTGTTCACACCAATTCCCTAATTCTTTTCGAGATTGTCTATTTTCCATTTTTAATTTTTGTTGTAGTTTCATATCTCTACATAGTCTAATGCCTGTTAAATTTACACAGGTTATTAGGTCTCCATATGTTAAATCATCATAAGAAATGTGTCCAAATTTTTGTTCAATTGTTTCTTTTACTTTAGTTGCAAATAGTCTAGGTAGTCCTGTAAGGAATTTTTCTTTCCAATGGTATGCGTTTGGATCAGCTAATGCATAAACTCGTTTTAGAAAATTGTCTTTATACCATCTAAAATTTTCTAACTTCCTACATTTAAGATTTTGTAATATTTCACTATTTCTTTCAGTGTATAAATCTAAATCTCCTATAAAATGAGATATAAGATTATAGACTAAATAAGCTAGTACAAAAGCTTGCGGTTGTCCTGTTGTTGGGTCAATTACGGGTTCTCCAGTAGTACTATCTATTCTTCTGGCATTTAATATATTTGTTTTTATTTCATTACTTAATAATTTATCCCACCAAGTTCTTAATTCACCAGTAAAGCCTAAGATAATATTTTCAGCGGCATCTTTTTCTGTAATGCCTACTCGTTGTTTATAAATATTTCCTACGATGACCATTTCTTTTGTTATTTGTATTATTTCTGTTTCTGATAAGTCATCTATATTCCATTCATAAATATTTTTTGCATTATATTGTTTTTGTTTCCTATCTAATATTTTTAAATCATCTGGTCTTTTATCATAATTTCTTCCTATAGTATTTACAGGGATATTGTCTTCTTGGTCAGAGTCTGATGCTTCCAAGGGATTGTCTATAGTGTCATCTTCTGATGGAGAGGTTTCATTATATTCAGTTAAAATTGTTATTTTATTTTTATCTTTACTAGTACTCTCACTTGATATCTTACTTTGTGTAGGTTCTTTGATTTTAATGCCTCCTATAGGTTTTGGAGAAGTACTTTGTTCTTTTATAATGTTTTGTAAGAATTTTGACATATCTTGTAATTCTGTTTTTGGACTTATTGTTACTATTTCTATGGGGTTTTGTGATGGAGGTATCATTTTTGTGAAAGGTTGCTTAATGGGTTTTATAGCTGGATCTATTAGATCATATGGTTTTGGATTACTATATCGTTGGGATAAATATATAGTGTTTGGTTTTGGTAGCAAAGGAGATGGTGCCTGGGGTGTTTCTATATGTTCTATATTTGTAATGTCTTCGTGATTTCTATCTATCTTTTCTTCTATCCTATCTAATTGTTGTCCTATGATATGTAATGATACATTGGTCCAATTGTTTTGTAGGCTGATTTCTCTTATGTGAGTTTTTTCAATATTGTCAGTTTTTACAATGGGTTGCATTCCATGAGCTATTTGGTTCTTTTTGAAAAATACATTTTTATTTGTTAAATCAATTAAACTTAGACTTTCTAATGCAGATATTATAAATCTCATAATAATGATTTAATTTATATATTCATAAAAATAATATGCAATAAGATATTCAGTTCTTGTTGAAATATAGTATTTAAGAATATAACCGTTTTCTGTTTCAATAGTATCAAATAAAATGATAAACATGGTCTAACATATTCATCTTTTTATATATATTTTTTATATATATTTTTTATATTTGAAAAACCTCACTTTTTACTAATAATATTCTAAATGAAGAAATATTATATGTTATAAATTGTAAAGTTATTTTTTATATTTTAAGTTTTTATTAATATTTATGATATTATATAAAAGTGAAGTTTTTATTAATATTTATGATATTATATAAAAGTGAAAATAAAAGTAAATAATGAAATTAATAAAAAAATTATATTATTATAATAAAAATATGTATTTAAAAGACTATTTTATTATTTAAAATTATATTAAATTTATCCGGTCAGATTAAAAATGTTGGATATAAATATAAATAATGTAAAGGTTTAATTTTTTTTTTCTATTACTCCTTTCTTATATTTTCATTTATTTCTAATTATCATAAAACCGACCTGTGATGGATAAGATATATTCATTAAAAGTTATATAGAGTAAAGTAATAATAATAATAATAATAATAATAATAATAATAATAATAATAATAATAATAATAATAATAATAATAATAATAATAATAATAATAATAATAATTTTACTGCATTGAGATAAAATTAAACAATAAATTACTCAGTAACCTGTAATTTATACTAATTTGGACTACAATAATTTTCTTAAAAATCTATTGGATGATGGTTTTGTTAAATAAGAAATATTAATTATAAATAAAAAATTCATATGTTACTACCATATTTGTAATATTTCATTTATAATAATAAAATTTATTAAATTAATATATTTTATTAATTTTATTTCATAATAATCTTTCTAACAAACGTTTTTTCCAATAAGATATAAAGTATGGTTATAATTTGGTATTATAATACTAGAAAATCAAATTTAATTGCATATTTAAAGTAAAATATTAGTTATAAAATTATTATCTATAAATTAATAGAAAAATATATAAATAAATAATTAATATATACAACGCGTATAAATATTATGTAAATTACGTTTAAAAAACTACTGTATATAAAAGTGGAAAAGGAAGAAAATAGTAGAATTGCCAAAAAAAATCCTTTTGATAATTATAATTTTATTTAAAATTCTTTAGTTAAAACGATTAATTATATTCATTTTCTATTTAAAGTATAATTGGTTAAAAAATTATTTACTCTTTAAGTTATTTTAATAAAATTTTATGTCACAATCTAAATAAAAAATTTTATAAAAAAAGTAATTAAATAAAAAAAATCATATTTTATTTTTGGATATCATGGCTAATGAAATTTGATAGATATTAATTTGCCGCTAAAATGTATAGCCACAAACTAATTATTTTATAACGACAGATATAAAGTTAACAAATTAAGTAAATATAAATTTTATTTTTTAATATTATCATGAATAAATATAAAATGGCATATTATTGTTAAAACTATGTCATTTTATTCTTATTTGTTTATAACTTTGTATTTAAACCGTGTCGTTTCATTGTGTTCCATTTTCTGTTTGTATAAAACTGAGTTGTAACTTTGTGATTGGTTTGTTTATGGCATATGCTATGTACATATTTTGTCTAGTATATAAGGGAAGCAAAATACTTCCATAAATACTATAACGTCATTTTTGAAATAAAATCACTCAAGTTTTTCTCTTCCATCTTGTCTTTGAACATAGTATCAGAGCGAGAGTTCTAGCTCACGGCAGCGCGCCGCCAGTTGCATGAGAGCGATCCTTCATTCTTTTGAAAGATCTGGTGATGGCAAAGCGAGGAAACAATAGCAAAGAATAGAAGGCGACCGGAGCACCAGAGAAATCGCAGATCGCGAATATGGGAATGGGAGATCCCCTGAGCCTTCAAGCCTATGACCATCCAGGTATGAATTTAGTCTCTACACCTCTTATAGGACCTAATTTTAGATATTAGAGTAGGGCTGTTAGAATAGCCCTAGGTGTCAAGATGAAATTCGGATTTGTCGAAGGCACAAGTTCGGCACATAGTAAAGACCTTGAGGGTTATGAACAGTAGAAAAGGTGTGACTTCATGGTTACATATTGGATTCTCAACTCCATCTCCAAGGAGTTGGTTGATGGCTTCATATATACTGCCTCTGCTAGAGACCTCTGGCAAGAGATCTGTGAGAGATTCAGAGAGTGCAACGAACCTATGATTAATGAGTTGCACATGAAGATTTCTCTTATCTCTCAAGAGAATGCCTCTGTGTCAGTTTACTTCACTAAGCTGAAGAGATTATGGGATGAGCTTAGGTCAGTAGAAACACTCCCAACATGTACCTGTGGAGCCTCTAGAGCCATAGCTGAAATAACCAACAGGAATAGGCTCATGCAATTTCTGATGGGTCTGAATGAGACCTTTGGGTCTGTGAGGGACCGAGTTTTAGGGATGGACCCTTTACTAACAGTAAACAAAGCTTACTCTATGATTGTGAAGTTTGAGTCTCAAAGGAAAATTCTGAGGGCTATGAATGACAACTTAGAATTCCTTGCTCTATTGAATAAGACTCAAGCTCAAAATCTGCCAAAATAAAAAGGTCTAACAATAAGAAGGGACATTGTACCTTATATAACATGGATGGACACACTTAGGAAGGGTGTTTTAAATTAATTGGCTATCCTAATTGGTTCAAAGCCAAAAACAAGGCTGGGACACAATCAGTCAAGGGCTATGGAAGCACCAAAATCATGGCTGCTATTGAAGGAAATAAATCAGAAGAGGACAATCCTCTAGAATATCTAGACACATCAAGTAGAATACATGAATTAACATCCGTGTTGAGTTCTTTGAAATAAGAAGTCTCTCAACTTGTGAAGGGCAAAGGGACCCTTGCCCCAAGCACATCTCATAGACTAGAATCACACTTGTAATACCCGGCTAGACTCCGGTATCAGAATTCCTACTGTCCGGTGGAATTTCGGATGTCGAAAACCTCTAGATGGGTAAAATCATGTTTTCATAAAATGTTTTAATGTATTTTATGGATTTAAGTAAAAAGAAAATGAATTCTTGCATGAAAATAACCTTGGAGGAAAACCCAGGTTCGGCCGCCGAAACTCAAGTTCGGCCGCCGAACATGAATGCGCTTCGGGAGCGCTTTAGGCCCCCGAAGGCATAAGTGAGGGAAGTCCAGGTTCGGCCGCCGAAGGTGGCATGCATGCAGAGGCACGTTAGGCCCCCGAAAGTGGCCTGGCCAGCCACCTATAAAGGGGTTCCCATGTCCGAACGGGCGAGCTTTTCTCCCCATTTTCGGCCAAGGTGAGTCTCCGCCGCCCTCTTGCCAATCTTGAGTTCTTCCTTCAAATCTTTTATGATTTTTACAAGTTTTCACCTTTGTTTTGAAGATTTTGAGCATTAGAGCGAGTTTTGGAGTTGGAGACCAAAGAGTTGGAATCTCTCCCATCTCCAAGTTAGGGTCGTTTCTCCTCTAGATCTTCAAGAGGTAAGCTTCGATCCAACCTTCCTTGCATGTTTTAAGTAAGTTTCATGAAGGTTTGTGGGGTAGAAATGCATGTTTAGGTTAGTTGAACTTTGTTAGGGTATATGTGTATATATGGACAATGTGTGTTGGATATGCATGTTTGATGTGTTTGAGTTGGGGTTTAGGATAGTTTGAGGCCCTTATGAACTTCTGGATGTGTGGATGCATGTTGTAGAATAGGTTTATGCTTGATTGGAAGGTTTAGGAGGCAAATGTGCATAGAGGAGCCGAGTTTCTGCCCTTTGGGAGAAACCAGGTTCGGCAGCCGAAGGGACTTTCGGCCGCCGAACCTGCTTGTGAGGCAAGCATTTCGGCTGCCGAAGCCTGCCCCCGAAAATGGACTTTCGTCTCTGGAGGGCACTTTCGGCCGCCGAAGGTGCCGCCGAACCTGCATGACTTTCGGCTCTGGAGGGACTTTCGGCCGCCGAACCTGCCGCCGAAAGTGCCCTGTTCAGCCTTCCTTTGCATGCTTTCTATGATTATTTTGAGGTGTTTTAGGGGGTTTTTGGGGAGTATTTTAGAGTCATGTTCATGTATGTTTGGTCCCTCATTTGAGTCCACCTGTGTAGGTTCGGACCCGAGGAACCGAGGACCCCAGCAGTGAGATAGCTGCCTCAGTTTCTTGTTGTAGCTCCAGCCAGAGGTGAGTGGAATAAACCTTTATGTTTTAAAGTAAATGAACTTTGAGTATGTTCATGCATCACGAATGCCATGATGTATATGTTAGGTTGTTTGCATTAGAATTCATGAATATGTTGCATTGCATTACTTGATGTTGTTGTGGATGGATGTTGGATGACCCATTAGCCCTCGATATGATGATATGATATGTTATGTTATGAAAAGACCAGGTGTGGCCTGCACTACGCCCCTGGCACTATGTAAGTGAAAGACCGGGTGTGGCCTGCACTACGCCCCCGGCATGATTGGATATGTATGATATGTTTATGTAAGAGAAAGACCAGGTGTGGCCTGCTGACTGTGCGGTTGTCGAAGCCGGTCAAAAATAACCTTCTTGGTTATCAACAATTTACAACTGCAGATAGTGGTGAAGGATCGAATCCACAGAGAATTGATAACAAGTCTATTTTTCTTAATCAAGACCAAAAGAACTAATAGGAAACACAATGGAAAGCAAGTAATCAAAGAGAAGTAGAAACAAGTGCAATTAAAGTAAAAGGGGGGTTTTGGGATTGATTGGACTAACAAATATGGAAAGCAATTAAAACAGCAAGTAATCTAAAATAAGAGAGAAATCAATAAGAGAAAGGTCTAGTTGAAGATATGGATCCACCTTGGTTGTTTGGATTGATCATTGAAACATGGTTATCTTGATTGAATCAATAGGTTGGTTATGGGGGTGGAAGACGCTTCTCACCACCATGTCTTTCCTTATGAACAAATTGATTAGGGAACGTCCTCTAACCAATTACTAATCAACAAATTGCCAAGGAACGTCCTTGGGCCATAGGCATCAAAACAATTGCCAATTGCATGAAGAACAAGAAAGACCCAAACCCTAACTACTCAAACGCATGAGATGGTGTTAGATCATACAATTCCTTGGTTTTTACACCAAGTGTGTTCTACGGACAGAATATTTCCAGCAATTACGGACTAACAAATATCCTAATCCAACAATTAATTACCTTGCAATCAAGAATCAAGTGGCCAATTTGATCAAAACAACAAAGCAATTATGGAATTCAAGAATCAATTGTATAAATATCAATCAAATCAAAGACAAAACTTTCTATTTGGATCTCACAATCCTTTAAACAACCTTAGTTTCAACCAATCCTCAACTAGAATAAAAGGTTTCAGCCACTCATGGCTGAACCAAAACAGAAAATAAAAGAAAAGAAAGCAAGAAGATGAAGAACTAAAGTGGAGAAGGGGCTGCCCTTGCTTGGCCGAATTTGGAGAGTTGAATTGTCTCTCTTCTTGTGTTCTTGAAGCCTTTAAATAGGAGTTGAGAGGCTGCCCAAGGTCTCTTGACAGCTCATGGATCTTTTAGAGACTTCCTAAAGTGCCCTTGGTGTTGCATGTGCCTTCTTTATGCATGGGTGAAGGCAAAAACGGGATGCATGTGATGGGAGGCAAGTGGGGGCTCTTTGGTCTTTTAATTACTGCCCAAGATCTTCAAGTTGCTGTCCAAGATATCCAAGGAGTCTTTTTTGAATTCTCCTTGCTGCCCATGCACTAATAAGGAAGGTGGAGCCTCCTTTTGAATTTTGAATGTACATGGCATGAAGTGGGAAACATGTGATCTTCAAGATTTGGCTTCTTGAATGAGCTGGATTTTGAAATCCAATAATTGAATGTGAATATTGAAGATTTGAATTTCAAAATACTTCCCTTGTTTGGCTCCTTAAATATGGTAACTTGGGATATGTCTTCTTGAATAAGGAAAAGGCAACTTGGTGTTTTGAAATTCGAATTTCAAATTGCTTTAGCTGAATGTTTTTGCCACTTTCCTTATTTAGAAATTTCCATATTTAGCTTGACTTGATTTCAACTTGGCAGGCTTGCTCTCTTTTGCTCCAAATAAGGCAGTTTTAGGGGCATTTTCTTCAAAGTGTCCTTTTACACCATTTTCTGCAAAACAATGCCAAGAGCACTAAATTAAGCAGAAATCATATAAATAATCATCAATAATATCAAGATAAAAAGGACTAAAATATGTTCTATCAAATACCCCCACACTTAGCCTTTTGCTTGTCCTCAAGCAAATAAACATAGTCAAATAAGCTTTCTTTGCTTTAGATCCTTATTTCCACTTAAGCTCTTACTCTAGACACCTATTTTGAAGCATTGCAGTAAAGAATGTATGCATGAAGATTACTTACCTCTCTCCTTGTTTCCCTTTGCTTACCATGGCTAGGATTTGTTTTCCTCAAGAGAGACATGCACATTATTTGTTAAGACTTTTTCTAGCTTTTGGTGTGACTTGCCCTTACCTTGAAGTACTTTATTCAGACTTTTTGCACTTTAGATCTTGCTTGGAAAGGTCACCAACCTATTTTTGATGTAACACTTTTAGATTTTTCAGTTGGTCACCTATCCAAGTGGCTAGTTGCCTTGTTCTTAGTCTTTTGACCATTGGAACAGTTTTTGAATTTGTGCTTTTGAGGGCTTTGCCTTTGCTGAATTTCTTTCTCTCAATGATTTGGGCAAATCAATACCTATTGCTAAAGCAAGTCATGTTAAGTTTATTCACACAACTTTCAACTTTTTCTCATCAATTGAGGGTCATCAATATATTTTTCACCATTAGCAAGCTCCATGATTCAATTCAAAAGGCAATTCTCAAACATGAATACAACTCACTGCAATTGATTCAACATAAGTTTAAAGAGTATTCACATCAATGGGGTCATGGCAAGAAAAACTCATCCAGCATAGTTCATCAGTTTGAGTAGAGCAAAACAAAAAGAAGAGGAAGGTTGTGGTTGTGTGTATTTTATTGAAAGCATAAAAATAACAAAAATGAAAAAATTTTCCTAATGCAAGCAAACTAAAGATTAAAGCAAAAATAAAATTAAAAGTAAAAATTCAGAGATATACACCCCCACACTTAAATCATGCATTGTCCTCAATGTAAAAGAAAAGAGAAGAAGAGAAGAGAATAAAGGAAACTGAGTACTCCCCTGGGGTGTGGTGTGCGTGGCATGATCATCTAGGCAGAAAGAGTGACAAACAGATGTTTGTCTGGGAAAGCCTCTTCAACTGGACAAGGCGCAGAATTGGATGGAAGCCGGCTGAGGTGGTCAGCTACAAGATTTTCTTTACCTTTTTTGTCTCTTATTTCCAGATCAAATTCTTGGAGGAGAAGAATCCACCTAATTAGTCTTGGCTTGACTTCCTTTTTCTTTATCAAGTATTGCAAAGCTGCATGGTCAGAATAGACAATGACTTTGGTGCCCAAGAGGTAGGGTCTGAATTTTTCTAAAGCAAATACAACTGCCAAGAGCTCTTTTTCAGTTGTTGTGTAGTTTCTTTGTGCAACATCTAGTGTGCGAGAAGCATAGTGAATGACGTGGGGTGAGTTTCCCACACGTTGCCCCAAAACTGCTCCTACTGCATAGTTGCTTGCATCACATATGATTTCAAAAGGCAGGTTCCAGTCAGGCCCTTGAATAATTGGGGCAGTCACAAGCAATTCTTTAATCAAGTCAAATGCCTTTTTGCAGTCTGCATCAAAATCAAAGGTTACATCCTGTTGGAGCAATCTGCATAATGGCAAAGTGATTTTTGAGAAATCTTTGATGAATCTTCTATAGAATCCTACATGGCCAAGGAATGATCAGATGTCTCTAACATTTGTGGGATAAGGCAGATTTTTTACGGTATCCACCTTCGCTTTGTCCACTTCAATGCCTTTGGCTGAAACAACATGACCTAAAACCATACCTTGATTAACCATAAAATGACATTTTTCATAATTAAGCACAAGGTTAGTTTCAATGCATCTTTGTAAGATCTTTTCCAAATTGGCAAGACATTCCTCAAAAGAGTTGCCATGCACTGTGAAGTCATCCATAAATACCTCAATAGTCTTACCCATATAGTCAGAAAATATGCTCATCATGCACCGCTGAAAGGTGGCAGGCGCATTGCATAGTCCAAATGGCATTCTTCTAAAGGCAAAGGTGCCAAAAGGACAAGTGAAGGTGGTCTTCTCTTGATCTTCTGGGGCAACTGGAATTTGATAAAAACCTGAATAACCATCAAGACAATAATAGTGAGACTTACCTACAAGCCTTTCTAGCATCTGATCAATGAAAGGAAGTGGGAAGTGGTCCTTCCTTGTCGCAGCATTGAGCTTTCTATAATCCATGCATACTCTCCATCCATTTTGAACTCTAGTGGGGACAAGTTCCCCTTCAGCATTGGGAACAATGGTGATCCCAGTTTTCTTGGGGACTACATGCACAGGACTCACCCATTTGCTATCAGAGATTGGGTAGATGATACCTGTGTCAAGGAGTTTGACTATTTCTTTCTTCACTACTTCCATCATAGGTGGATTCAGTCTTCTTTGAGCATCTCTGACTGGCTTGCATTCATCCTCCATGTGAATTCTATGCATGCATGTGGAGGGAGAAATACCTTTTATGTCATCAATGGTCCATCCTATGGCTCCTTTGTGTTTCTGTAATACTTTCAGGAGGCTTGCTTCTTCATGTTGGTTCAGTTCATTGGACACTATTACTGGTAGTGTCTTGTCAGCTCCCAAGTATATGTATTTCAGATGGCCTGGAAGAGGTTTCAGATCTGATTATGAGATTTTCTGAGATGGATTTCTGACTGAACTAGGCTCACCTTTTTCCATTCGTGCTTGGCTTGTCTGCGTTGGATAGATAGTGGGAGAGATTTGAGATTGGGACTGAGATGGTGTGCTTGAAAGGCTTTCAGGTCCTTCTTCTTGCTTAGGAGTAGACTGAAAGGGAGGCGGAATGGAGCTATTTTGCGTGGGAGGCTGAAAGGATACGCCTGAGAGGCTTTCAGGTGCATCTTTTTGCTCAAGAAGGGTCTGCATACCATTCTGAAGTGGTGCAACTGAGTTTTCTCTAATCTGTGCTTGACCGCAAACTATCTGTTGGATGCTACAGACCGTTTCCTTAAGTTTTGACTCTTTCTGGCTCTCAATCCGTACCTAATCAGTATCTCTGCAGAAATCACTGTTAAGAATATCATCTTGATTTTCATTAAAAATTTCCTGGCTTAAGCAGTCAACAATATCAAGACCATAAATAGGAAATATATCATGTGGATATTTCATAGAATCATAGACATTATATTTAATCACTTCCCCTTCAAATTCCATAGTGAGAGTACCATCATGCACATTAATCTTAGTCCTAGCAGTACTCAAGAAAGGACGTCCAAGAAGTATATCAGAACTAGCATTGCAACTTTCTTCCTTAGTATCAATCACATAAAAATCAGCAGGAAAGACAAGTTCATTTACTTGGACTAACACATCTTCTAGAACACCTATGGGATATACCACAGATCTATCAGCTAATTGAATCACAACTCTTGTTTCTTTGAGTGCACATGCATTGAGAGATTTATAGATGGAGAGAGGCATGACATTAATGGATGCACCAAGATCACACATAGCTTTCTTAATACCAACATTCCCTATCTTGCAAGAGATAGCAAACATACCTTTGTCTTTGCATTTAGTAGGGAGTTCTCTTTTAATAACAGCAGTAACAACCTCACCTACACTTACTTTTTCTCTTTCTGCAAGCTTCCTCCTATTAGTGCAAAGTTCTTTCAGAAATTTAGCATACCTGGGAATCTGCTTAACAGCATCTAGCAGAGGTATATTGATTTGCACTTTTCTGAAAGTGTTAAGAATCTCCTTTTCTTCTTTTTCTTTTTGAGTTCTTTCAAATCTTTTTGGAAAAGGAGGTGGGATGTGAAAACTTACCTTTGGATCAGTCTTGTGCGCAGGAGGTGGTTCAGAATGTGATGGAGAGGCTTCGGATTGCCTTGGATCTTGCGCAGAGGGTGTCTCAAATGGCGCAGGTTTTGGTGCAACTTGCTTTTCTTCCTCATATCTTGCATCTTGAAGTTCTTTTCCACTTCTCAAAGTAATAGCACTAACATTTTGTTTGGGATTTGCCTCAGTTTGAGAAGGGAGCCTACCTTGGGATTCAATTCTTCTAACGGATGTGTCCAATCCGTCCAGACGATGAGTGATGGTCTGTAAAGCACTTGTGAAAGACTCCATAATCTTCTCAAGTTGCGGGTCTGATCTTGAAGGTGCTGGTTGACCTTGGTCTCTTTGGTAGCTTTGGTAATTCTGAGTATTGCTGGACTTTCCATAGCTGAAATTGGGATGGTCTCTCCAACCTGGATTATAGGTGTTGGAGTATGGATCATATCTAGGCTGGTTGTTGTACCTCCCAATGGCATTGGCTTGCTGGTGGTCTTCTTGAAGAGTAGGGCATTGATCATTTGGATGTCCTACACAAGCACAGATCCCACATGGCCTAGGTGGCTGGGTTGCTTGAATTTGTTGACTTTGGCCAAGGGCGATCCTTTCCATAAGAGAAGTTAGTTTTGAAAGTTGAGATTCAACATAGGATGTACTTACCTCATGGATTCCTCTTGGCTTTTCTTCTCCATATTGCCTAGATGAAGCTGTAAGAGTAGATATTAGTTCCTTTATTTCCCTAGGTGTTTTGTGTGCAATGGATCCTCCACAAGCTACGTCAACGAATTTCCTTTCTGAAGGAGTTAATCCTCCATAGAATAGTTGTATTAGTGACCTATATGATATATCATGTTGTGGACAACCTGTGCATAGTCTTTCAAACCTTTCCTAATATTCATATAAATCCTCAGTTGGTTTTTGTCTTATGCTAGTGATTTCTCTTATTATTCCAATTGACTTAGATGGGGGAAAGTATTTGTCCAAAAAGGTTTGGACCATATCTTCCCATGAGGTTATAGATCCAGGTGGTAAATAAAACAGCCAATCTTTAGCAAAATCATCTAAGGAAAAAGGGAAGGCTCTTAGTTTAACATGATCTTCAAAAACACCTTGAGGTGTCATAGATGAACAGACAATGTTGAATTCTTTCAAGTGCTTGTGTGGATTTTCATTTTGCAAACCTCTAAATTTAGGGAGATGATGAATCAAACCTGATTTCAGTTCGAAGGGAACTGTCAGAGGTGGATAGGTGATGCAAAGGGGGGCATGATCACCTATGGGTATAGCCAGTTCTCTCATGGTTCTTTCTCTTTGCTCTTGGGGCCTAATTGCTGGATTTTCTTGAACTATTTGGTCTTGGACAGCATGTCCATTGTGGGCAGGAGCTGGTGCTTGAGGTTCTGCCATTGGTGCGAGATCTGGTTGCTGGAGTGAATGACTTTCGGCGGCCGAAGGTTGATGAGGTTCGGCGGCCGAAGGTTGATGAGGTTCGGCGGCCGAAGGTTGATGAGGTTCGGCGGCCGAAGGTTGTGCAGAATTCTCAACGGCTTGCTTTCCTAGTCTTCTAAGAGTGCGTTCAATTTCTGGATCAAAGGGCAGTGTGTCCCTGCATTCAGATCTGGTCATGAAAGAAAATAAACAAGTAAATCAATTCCCCGGCAACGGCGCCAATTTTTGACTGTGCGGTTGTCGAAGCCGGTCAAAAATAACCTTCTTGGTTATCAATAATTTATAACTGCAGATAGTGGTGAAGGATCGAATCCACAGAGAATTGATAACAAGTCTATTTTTCTTAATCAAGACCAAAAGAACTAACAGGAAACACAATGGAAAGCAAGTAATCAAAGAGAAGTAGAAACAAGTGCAATTAAAGTAAAAGGGGGGTTTTGGGATTGATTGGACTAACAACTATGGAAAGCAATTAAAACAGCAAGTAATCTAAAATAAGAGAGAAATCAATAAGAGAAAGGTCTAGTTGAAGATATGGATCCACCTTGGTTGTTTGGATTGATCATTGAAACATGGTTATCTTGATTGAATCAATAGGTTGGTTATGGGGGTGGAAGACGCTTCTCACCACCATGTCTTTCCTTATGAACAAATTGATTAGGGAACGTCCTCTAACCAAGTACTAATCAACAAATTGCCAAGGAACGTCCTTGGGCCATAGGCATCAAAACAATTGCCAATTGCATGAAGAACAAGAAAGACCCAAACCCTAACTACTCAAACGCATGAGATGGTGTTAGATCATACAATTCCTTGGTTTTTACACCAAGTGTGTTCTATGGATAGAATATTTCTAGCAATTACGGACTAACAAATATCCTAATCCAACAATTAATTACCTTGCAATCAAGAATCAAGTGGCCAATTTGATCAAAACAACAAAGCAATTATGGAATTCAAGAATCAATTGTATGAATATCAATCAAATCAAAGACAAAACTTTCTGTTCAGATCTCACAATCCTTTAAACAACCTTAGTTTCAACCAATCCTCAACTAGAATAAAAGGTTTCAGCCACTCATGGCTGAACCAAAACAGAAAATAAAAGAAAAGAAAGCAAGAAGATGAAGAACTAAAGTGGAGAAGGGGCTGCCCTTGCTTGGCCGAATTTGGAGAGTTGAATTGTGTCTCTTCTTGTGTTCTTGAAGCCTTTAAATAGGAGTTGAGAGGCTGCCCAAGGTCTCTTGACAGCTCATGGATCTTTTAGAGACTTCCTAAAGTGCCCTTGGTGTTGCATGCGCCTTCTTTGTGCATGGGTGAAGGCAAAAACGGGATGCATGTGATGGGAGGCAAGTGGGGGCTCTTTGGTCTTTTAATTACTGCCCAAGATCTTCAAGTTGTTGTCCAAGATATCCAAGGAGTCTTTTTTGAATTCTCCTTGCTGCCCATGCACTAATAAGGAAGGTGGAGCCTCCTTTTGAATTTTGAATGTGCATGGCATGAAGTGGAAAACATGTGATCTTCAAGATTTGGCTTCTTGAATGAGCTGGATTTTAAAATCCAATAATTGAATGTGAATCTTAAAGATTTGGATTTCAAAATACTTCCCTTGTTTGGCTCCTCAAATATGGTAACTTGGGATATGGCTTCTTGAATAAGGAAAAGGCAACTTGGTGTTTTGAAATTCGAATTTCAAATTGCTATGGCTGAATGTTTTTGCCACTTTCCTTATTTAGAAATTTCCATATT
The DNA here is from genome assembly GCF_001659605.2 of Manihot esculenta. Taxonomy (NCBI): domain Eukaryota; kingdom Viridiplantae; phylum Streptophyta; class Magnoliopsida; order Malpighiales; family Euphorbiaceae; genus Manihot; species Manihot esculenta. The sequence goes on from NC_035170.2 coordinate 20,517,987, forward strand.
TAGCTTCACTTGATTTCAACTTGGCAGGCTTACTCTCTTTTGCTCCAAATAAGGCAGTTTTAGGGGCATTTTCTTCAAAGTGTCCTTTTACACCATTTTCTGCAAAACAATGCCAAGAGCACTAAATTAAGTAGAAATCATGTAAATAATCATCAATAATATCAAGATAAAAAGGACTAAAATATGTTCTATCACCTGCACTACGCCCTTGGCATGATTTGGATTATGTAGAGGGTTAATGGCGACAAGTCCATCCTTGATGTGATTTGTTTGTGATGTGATGCATTTCATAAAAGCATGAGTTTAAATATAATGTTTTATTATTCTGCTCACTGGGCTCTTGTAGCTCACCCCATTCCCTTAACCCCCAGGTTTGCAGGTGCAGGGTAGACCAGGAGGTCAGCAGAAGTAAAGTCTGTTTTATGGAATAGTTAGAAGTTGTGGACATGATAAATTGTAATGTAATGTTCTAAATAGTCTTGTTATGTAATAATGATATTGAGGATTAGAAGTTGTGCTTGACCCTATGTGTACAGTTATCCCTTTTGATACATGATCTATAATATGTTTTATGATGTTTATGAGTAACCAAGCTTAATGTATGATGTGATACCCCATTGGAGCATTTGATGAGGGCTCCAGTGTGTGGTTTATGTTGATGTTGATGTGCATGCACAGGTTAAGCTTGGCAAAGGAAAAGAAAAAGTTTACAGTTTTATATTTTTATGTATGATCATGTATGGGATTAAACAGGTTTACAGGTTATATGTCAGGCTTGCTACGGGTCCCGGCGGCCTTATGCCGATCTGGATCCTAGCGTCGGTAGCGGTCCGATTTTTGGGTCGTTACAGAGTGGTATCAGAGCCCTAGGTTCATATGGTCGGACCTATAGTGTGTCGGGCTCATAAATGTTATAGAAGGTCAAGCACAATAGGAAAGATCATGTCCATTAGGATAGGATGTAGATTCCTGTCTGGTATGACGATGTGAAATGCCATGACAATATGCATGTGCATTAATGACATGTTATGTATGCTATGTATGCGGTTTATGTGATGCGGGTTCATGTGTTTTCACATGAACCATATGATACTGATGTTTATGTGATGTGTGCTGTTTTCAGTAATCAGGATGAGAGGAACTCGTCGATCTGCACGATTGACTGGAGTACTACCGGAGGATGAGGGCATGGGTGCCCGTCCCCCTGCATTGCCAAGGGCAATGTCTAGCAGGTCTAGCAGAGAAAGAGTAGTAAGAGACCCTAGAAGGTCTTTGGATATGAGCAGAAGCAGATCAATAAGGGGAACAGTTCAAGGGGGAATGTCAGTCGATGTGGGTGATGACATGGATGTGGATCAGCGGAGGGATGGCAGTCTTGGTGTGAGCATGTCTGAAGAAAGCATGGGAGAGTCACAAGGAGGCACTCAGGCCTCGGGGTTTGTCCAACTACCCCAATACCCACCATTCTCACAAAATCCCGGGTATTCGATGGGAGGTACATCGGATTACCCCAGTTTTAACCCTTACCACTCACACATGCCATACCCACCTTTCTACCCACCATACCCACAGTATCCAATGTATCCACCCCCACCCTACCATCCAAGTCCAGCAAACCCTACATCAGGGAATGCTGTACCTCCATCACCAGCAGAACCCACAGTCCCAGAAAACCAAGTACCCAAACCTAACTCATCTGGAGGAAGCAAGGTCAAGATGACCGAATACATGAAGCTGGGTGCTCCTCAGAACGAAACAGGTGATGACCCATTCGAGTATCTCGGGAGGGTCAAGATGATTACAGATGAGATAGGGGCTGATGACAGCAGAGCCATTCAGATGGCTGGGTTCACATTGAAATGCAAGAAGGCCCGAGAGTGGTATAAAAATTATATGAACCCGAGAGTGGATAGTATGTCTTGGGAAGAATTTGCGAATGAGTTTGCAGGTTGGGCTTTCCCTGAAAGCTCCAGAGAAATGAAGATGGTTGAGTTTGAACAGCTAAGGCAAATAGAAGAGATGAGTGTAGATGAGTACACTGACAAGTTTCTGGAGCTGTTGCCATTTGCAGGGCAAAACCTTGACACAGACCAGAAGAAGTCAAGGAGGTATATCATGAAGCTCCATTCCAGGTATTCCTCCTTGATCCAATCAGTAGAGAGGGAGAGTTTCCATGCCATAGTGGACATAGCCCGAAGAATGGAGGCTAGTGCAATCATTGAAGGGAAGGTAAAGCAGTCTGTTGCACAGTCTTCTGGTTCCAAGACCTCAGGTGGGGGAAAGTCAGACCCTTCTTCTATGAGTGCAGCAGCTTCAGGCAGTAAGAAGTGGGACAGAGGCCTCAGGAAGTCCAAGAAAAACAAGTTCTGGAGTAAGATCAAGTCAGGTCTGGGATTTGGAAGTGGCTCAAGCTCTGGTGCAGATAACACAGTTTGTGCGAAGTGTGGCAAGCCACACAAGGGAGTATGCCGGTTTGGGACAACAGCCTGCTTCAGATGTGGGCAGGAGGGACACCTGGCTCGGGAGTGTCCTAGACTTTGTATCGACTGCAGGCAGTTGAACAAAGTCACTACCAAGAACAAGTACCCGTTACCTAGGATCATCGATCTATTCGACCAGCTAGCAGGAGCGGGTTGTTTCTCCAAAATAGATCTGAGATCCGGGTACCATCAGCTGAGAATAAGGGAAGATGATGTGCCAAAGACGGCATTCAGGACCAGATATGAGCACTATGAGTTCCTTGTTATGCCGTTCGGGTTAACAAATGCCCCTGCAGCATTCATGGATCTCATGAACAGAGAGTTTAGCCAATACCTGGATCACTTCGTTATTGTATTCATTGATGATATCTTGGTGTATTCCAGTAATGCAGAGGAGCATGCCCATCATCTGAGGACAGTTTTGCAAACCTTGAGGGAACACGGCTTGTACGCCAAGTTCTCCAAGTGTGAGTTCTGGTTGAGGAGCATTTCATTCTTGGGGCATGTTGTGTCAGAAAATGGAATAGAGGTGGACCCCAAGAAGGTGGAAGCTATAGCTAACTGGCCTAGACCCACTACAGTGACGAAGATCAAAAGCTTTTTGGGTTTGGGAGGTTACTACAGGAGGTTCGTTCAGGACTTCTAAAAAATTGTCGCTCCTATGACCAGATTAACTAGGAAAAATCAGAAGTTCGTGTGGACTGACCAATGTGAAGAGAGCTTTGAGGAGCTAAAGAAGAAGTTGACTTCGGCACCGGTGTTAGCTCTGCCAGCGAGTAATGAAGACTTTGCAGTGTATTGTGATGCGTCCCGTGTGGGACTGGGTTGTGTGCTGATGCAGAATGAAAGGGTGATTGCTTATGCTTCTAGGCAGCTGAAGAAGCATGAGTTGAATTACCCTACACATGACCTGGAAATGGCAGCAGTGATCTTTGCACTCAAGATGTGGAGGCATTACCTTTATGGGGTAAAATGTGAGATCTTCACGAATCATAAAAGCTTGCAGTACATCTTGAGTCAGAGAGAGTTGAATCTGAGGCAAAGGAGATGGGTAGAACTGCTTAGTGACTATGATTGCAAAATTCAGTACCATCCAGGTAAGGCGAATGTTGTGGCAGACGCCCTAAGCCGGAAATCACTTGGCAGTCTATCTCATGTTTCAGCAGAGAGGAGACCGGTGGTGAAGGAGTTTTATAAGCTCATGGATGAAGGATTTCAGCGAGAGTTGTCTGGTACAGGTGCTTTGATAGCTCAGATGAGAGTAACACCCGTGTTTCTGGAGCAGGTGGCTCAGAAACAGCATGAAAACCTAGAATTAGTGAAGATTGCCAGGACTGTTCAGTCAGGCAAGAATGATGAGTTCAGATTTGACAGCAAAGGGATCCTCCGCTATGGGAGTAGATTGTGTGTACCAGATGACGTAGGTCTGAAGGGAGACATTATGAGGGAAGCTCATAATGCCAGATACAACGTCCACCCTGGAGCCACCAAAATGTATCAGGATCTGAAGAGAGTTTATTGGTGGCCAGCAATGAAAAGAGAAGTGGCACAGTTTGTGTCAGCCTGCGAAGTATGTCAGAGGGTGAATCTGGAACATCAGAAGCCGGCTGGAATGCTTAACCCACTACCGATTCCAGAGTGGAAATGGGAGAATATTGCTATGGACTTCGTAGTGGGGTTACCGGCGACATCTAACAGATTAGACTCCATATGGGTGATTGTGGACAGACTCACCAAATCTGCTCACTTCATCCCTGTTAGGAGCAACTACTCTGTGGATAAATTGGCGCAGGTATATGTGGATGAAGTTGTCAAGCTGCATGGGGTTCCTGTTTCGATAGTGTCTGATAAAGGGCCCCAGTTCACTTCCAGGTTTTGGCGGAGTCTGCAAAGTGCTATGGGTACCAGGCTAGATTTTAGTACTGCCTTCCATCCCCAGACGGACGGACAGTCGGAGAGGACCATCCAGACTATAGAAGATATGCTCAGAATGTGTGTGCTAGATTTTGGCGGTACTTGGAGGCAACATCTACCTCTGGTGGAGTTTGCCTACAATAACAGCTATCATGCTAGCATAGGGATGGCTCCATATGAAGCTTTGTATGGAAGGAAGTGCAGGTCACCTGTCTGCTGGGAAGAAGTTGGAGAAAGGGCCTTGGCAGGGCCTGAGTTAGTAGAGATCACCAGCAAGGTAGTACCCATTATCAGAGAAAGAATCAAGACTGCTGTCAGCCGATAGAAGAGTTATGCAGACATCCGCAGAAGGCTAGTAGAGTTTCAGGAGGGGGATTTGGTATTGCTCAAGGTGTCTCCTATGAAGGGGGTGATCCGTTTTGGGAAGAAAGGTAAACTAGCTCCGCGGTACATCGGACCCTTCAAGATCTTGCAAAAGATTGGGAATGTATCGTACAAGCTGGATTTACCTACTTCCATGGAAATAGTCCATCCGATTTTCCACGTTTTCATGCTACGAAAGTTCGTGTCAGATCCGGGCAAGGTTCTTAGTGAGCCTGATGTGGAGATCCAAGAGGATCTCACTTATGTTGAGCAGCCAGTGCGGATTCTTGACACACAGATCAGAAAGTTAAGGAACAAGGAAATCCCGATGGTGAAAGTCCTTTGGAATCACCACAACATCGAGGAGTGTACCTGGGAGACACGGGAGTCTATGCTCCAGCAATATCCTCATCTCTTCTGAGGTTAGTTTTATGTGCTATGTATGTATGTTTTCTTGTATGCCTTGCATATGTTAGTTGAGGAACATTCGGGGACGAATGTTCTTAAGGGGGGGAGAATGTAATACCCGGCTAGACTCTGGTATCGGAATTCCTACTGTCCGGTGGAATTTCGGATGTCAGAAACCTCTAGATGGGTAAAATCATGTTTCATAAAATGTTTTAATGTATTTTATGGTTTTAAGTAAAAAGAAAATGAATTCTTGCATGAAAATAACCTTGGAGGAAAACCCAGGTTCGGCCGCCGAACATGGATGCGCTTCGGGAGCGCTTTAGGCCCCTGAAGGCATAAGTGAGGGAAGTCCAGGTTCGGCCGCCGAACCTTATGTTCGGCCGCCGAAGGTGGCATGCATGCGGAGGCACGTTAGGCCCCCGAAAGTGGCCTGGCCAGCCACCTATAAAGGGGTTCCCATGTCCGAACGGGCGAGCTTTTGTCCCCATTTTCGGCCAAGGTGAGTCTCTGCCGCCCTCTTGCCAATCTTGAGTTCTTCCTTCAAATCTATTATGATTTTTACAAGTTTTCACCTTTGTTTTGAAGATTTTGAGCATTAGAGCGAGTTTTGGAGTTGGAGACCAAAGAGTTGGAATCTCTCCCATCTCCAAGTTAGGGTCGTTTCTCCTCTAGATCTTCAAGAGGTAAGCTTTGATCCAACCTTCCTTGCATGTTTTAAGTAAGTTTCATGAAGGTTTGTGGGGTAGAAATGCATGTTTAGGTTAGTTGAACTTTGTTAGGGTATATGTGTATATATGGACAATGTGTGTTGGATATGCATGTTTGATGTGTTTGAGTTGGGGTTTAGGATAGTTTGAGGCCCCTATGAACTTCTGGATGTGTGGTTGCATGTTGTAGAATAGGTTTATGCTTGATTGGAAGGTTTAGGAGGCAAATGTGCATAGAGGAGCCGAGTTTCTGCCCTTTGGGAGAAACCAGGTTCGGCAGCCGAAGGGACTTTCGGCCGCCGAACCTGCCTGTGAGGCAAGCCTTTCAGCTGCCGAAGCCTGCCCCCGAAAATGGACTTTCGTCTCTGGAGGGCACTTTCGGCCGCCGAAGGTGCCGTCGAACCTGCATGACTTTCGGCTCTGGAGGGACTTTCGGCCGCCGAACCTGCCGCCGAAAGTGCCCTGTTCAGCCTTCCTTTGCATGCTTTCTATGATTGTTTTGCCATGATACATGCATGTGCATTAATGCTATGTGATATATGCTTGAGGGTTCATGTGTTTCCACATGGACTATATGTTGCTGATGTGTTATGTTATGTGCTGTTTTGTCAGAAGTAAGATGCGGGGTACTCGTCGATCAACGAGATTGACTAGAGTTCCATATGAGGACGAGGGCACAAGTGCCGGTCCCCCTGCTTTGCCGGGTGCAAGGCCTAGCAGGTCAAGCAGAGAAGATGCGTTGAGGGACCCTAGAAGGTCCTCTGACGATAGCAGAAGAGGAATAGATAGAGGAGGAAGGTCTGAAGAGGTGAGGGAAGCTATGGAGGTGGAGTCAGGAAGCGATGAAAGCATGGGTGTGGCCAGGTCTGAGGAAGGGACGGGAGAGTCCCAAGGAGGCGCTCAGGGCCCAGGGTATCCGATGGGAGGTACGTCGGATTACTCCAGTTTTACCCCATATCCTACCTACATGCCATACATGCCTTATCCTCCTTTCTATCCACCGTATCCCCAGTATCCTATGCAGCCCCCTACACCTTTCCAGCCAAGTGCAACACCCCCAGAACCCAGTAGTGCAGTACCTCCTCCACCACCAGAACCAGTAACCCCTGTTGTTCAGATACCTCAGCCTAGCTCTTCTGGGAGAAATAAGGTGAAGATGACGGAGTATCTGAAGTTGGATGCTCCCAAGTTCAATGCGGGAGATGATCCTTTTGAGTACCTGAGATCAGTAAAGATGATCACAGAGGAGTTGGGGGCAGATGACAGTAGAGCCATTGAGATGGCAGGTTTTACCTTGAAGTGTAAGAAAGCCCGAGAGTGGTTCAGAGGCTATGTGGAGCCCAGGATTGACCGTATGTCATGGGAAGAGTTCGCTAATGAGTTTGCTGGATGGGCTTTTCCTGACAGCTCCAGGGAGATGAAAGTTGTAGAGTTTGAGCAGTTGAGACAGACCGAGGACATGAGTGTTGATGAATACACAGATAAGTTCCTGGATCTGTTACAGTATGTGGGTCAGGCATATGATACTGACCAGAAGAAGGCAAGGAGATATACGCTGAGGCTTCATTCCAGGTATTCTTCCTTGATTCTTCCAGCAGAGAAAGAGAGTTTCCATTCGATAGTGGACGCAGCCAGGAAGATGGAAGCAAGTGCCATCATTCAGGGGGTGGTGAAGCAGCCTAAGGCACAGTTTTCGGGGATCAAGTTGGATCCTTCTTCTCAAAAGTTAGCAGGTGCCAGCAAGCAGAGATGGGACAAGGTAAAGGGTAGGAAGACCAAGAGCAGTTTTGGTCGAGGTATGAGTAGTGGCTCAAGCTTTGGCGCGAGCAATCCAGTATGTGCAAGATGTGGGAGATCACACAGGGGAGCTTGTCAGCTGGGATCTACAGCCTGCTATAATTGTGGGCAGGAGGGGCATTTTGCACGGGAATGTCCGAAAGCGACCGTAATGGTTCCATCCCAGCAGATGACTTCTGGTAGTGTGGCGCAGCCAGCAGCTTCAACCATGCCTCAGGCTAGTGGCAGAGGTCGAGGGAGAGGGTCAGCCTCTTCTTCTGCAGCAGGTTCCCGAGGTGGAGGTCCAGTAGCTCCAGCACGGATCTTTACAGTGACACAAGAGGAGGCTAACACGTCTAACACTGTGGTGTCAGGTAATCTCATCATTGGGTGTTCTGATGTGTATGCTTTGATGGACCCCGGTGCTTCTCATTCCTTTATTGCTTCTAAAGCCGTAGAGAGGTTGGATCTGATAGTCTCTGGGTTAGAGTGTCCTCTCTGGGTCAGTGGACCCAAGTGTGACCCATCAGTGGCAGAGTCAGTCTGCAGGTTCAGTCCAGTGTTTATAGAGGGTAGATGCCTTCCAGCTGACCTGGTGGTCCTAGATTTGACGGATTTTGATGTCATTCTAGGGATGGATTGGCTATCTACATATGGTGCTACCTTAGACTGCAGAGACAAGGTAGTGAGTCTCAGAGATCTGGATGGGTCAGTATGTATTTTCAGAGGTGATAGGAGGGGGACGCCTAGAGGCTTGATATCAGCCCTTCAGGCTCGCAAGTTGCTCAGGAGGGGATGTCAGGGGTTTCTGGCTCATGTGAGAGAGCTAGATACAGAGGTTAGGGAACCAGCTGCAGTACCTGTGGTCTGTGAGGTTCTAGATGTGTTTCCAGACGAGCTTCCAGGGCTACCACCTGATAGGGAGATAGAGTTTGAAATAGAGTTGCTGCCTGGTACTAGACCGATATCTATTCCTCCCTACAGGATGGCACCAGTAGAGTTAAAAGAGTTGAAAGAGCAGTTGCAAGAGTTGGTAGATAAGGATTTCATCCGCCCTAGTACCTCACCTTGGGGTGCTCCAGTGCTTTTTGTCAGAAAGAAGGATGGATCCCTCCGACTTTGTATCGACTACAGGCAGTTGAACAAGGTCACTACCAAGAATAAGTATCCTTTGCCTCGGATCGACGATCTATTCGACCAGCTAGCTGGAGCAGGTTGTTTCTCTAAAATCGATCTAAGATCCGGGTATCATCAGTTGAGAGTCAGAGAAGAAGATGTTCCAAAGACAGCTTTCAGGACCAGATATGGGCATTATGAGTTCTTGGTAATGCCGTTCGGGTTGACTAACGCCCCTGCAGCATTCATGGACCTCATGAACATAGTTTTTAGTGAGTATCTGGATCACTTCGTTATTGTCTTTATAGATGATATCCTAGTGTACTCCAGAGATGCAGAGGAGCATGCCCAGCATCTGAGGACAGTTCTGCAGACCTTGAGAGAGCATGGCTTGTACGCCAAGTTCTCTAAGTGTGAGTTCTGGTTGAGGAGCATATCGTTCTTAGGGCATGTAGTATCAGCACAGGGTATTGAAGTAGACCCCAAGAAGATAGACGCTGTAGTTAGCTGGCCCAGACCCACTTCAGTAACAGAGATCAAAAGTTTTTTGGGTTTGGCAGGCTACTACAGGAGGTTTGTACAGGATTTCTCGAAGATTGCTGCTCCTATGACCAGACTGACCCAGAAGAACCAGAAGTTGGTGTGGTCAGACCAGTGTGAGAAGAGCTTTGAAGAGTTAAAGAGAAGATTAACAACAGCACCAGTGTTAGCTCTGCTAGTCAGTGGTGAGGACTTCACAGTGTTCTGTGATGCTTCCCGAGTGGGCCTAGGTTGTGTCCTAATGCAGAAAGACAGGGTGATAGCTTATGCTTCAAGGCAGTTGAAGAAGCACGAGTTGAATTACCCCACACACGACCTGGAAATGGCAGCAGTTATCTTTGCACTCAAGATGTGGAGGCATTACCTGTACGGGGTTAAATGCGAAATCTTCACAGATCACAAGAGTTTACAGTATATCTTGAGTCAAAGAGAGCTGAACCTAAGGCAGAGGAGGTGGGTAGAGCTGCTCAGTGATTATGATTGCAAAATTCAGTATCATCCGGGTAAGGCGAATGTGGTGGCAGACGCCCTGAGCCGGAAATCACTTGGCAGTTTATCCCACATAGCAGTTGAGAGGCGACCAGTAGTGTCGGAGTTCTACAAGCTCTTAGAGGAAGGGCTGCAGCTAGAAGTGTCTGGTACAGGAGTGATAGAACATATTTTAGTCCTTTTTATCTTGATATTATTGATGATTATTTACATGATTTCTGCTTAATTTATTGTTTTTAATATTATTTTGCAGAAAATAGTGTAAAAGGACATTTTGGAGAAAATTCCCCCAAAACTACCTTATTTGGAGCAAAAGAGAGCAAGCCTGCCAAGTTGAAATCAAGTCAAGCTAAATATGGAAAGTTCTAAATAAGGAAAGTGGCAAAGAAGGAAAGAACATTCAGCCAAAGCAATTTGAAATTCGAATTTTAAATCAGCAAGTTGCCTTTTCCTTATTTAAGAAGCCATATCCCAAGTTGCCATAATTGAAGAGCCAAACAAGGGAAGTATTTTGAAATCCAAATCTTCAAGATTCACATTCAATTATTGGATTTCAAGATCCAGCTCATTCAAGAAGCCAAATCTTGAAGATCACATGTTTCCCACTTCATGCCATGCACATTCAAGTTTCCATAAAAGGCTCCACCTTCCTCTTTAGTGAATGGGCACACTCCAAAAACGTGGGCAGCCTCTTGGACACACCTTGGGCAGTATCTTGAGGATCTTGGACAGCAATTAAAAGACCAAAGAGCCCCCCACTTGCAATTCAAGACATGCTCCACGTTTTTGCCTTAACACATGCACAAAGAAGGCACATGTTCAACCAAGGGCACTTTGGGAAGTCTCCAAAAGACTCATGGACACTAAAAAGGAAATAAGCAGCCTCTCAAGATCTATTTAAAGGCCTCAAGAAGACCAAGAATCAGCATCTCCCATCAAGGGTTGATCAAGAGCAAGGGCAGCCCCTTCTCCACCTTAGTTCTTCATCTTCTTTCTTCTTTTCTTTTATTTTCTGTTTTGGTTCAGCCATGAGTGGCTGAAACCTTTTATTCTAGTTGAGGATTGGTTGAAACTAAGGTTGTTTAAAAGGTTGTGAGATCTGAACAGAAACTTTTGTCTTTGATTTTATTCAATATTCATGCAATTGTGCTTAATTTCAAGATTGCTTTGTTGTTTTGATCAAATTGGCCACTTGATTCTTGATTGCAAAGTTAATTGATTGTTGATTAGGATATTTGTTAGTCCGTAATTGCTGGAAATATTCTGATCTAAGAACACTTGGTGTAAAAACCAAGAAATTGCATGATCTAGCAACATCTCATGCGTTTGAGTAGTTAGGGTTTGGATCTTTCTTGTTCTTCATGCAATTGGCAATTGTTTTTATGCCTAAGGCCCAAGGACGTTCCTTGGCAATTTGTTGATTAGTAATTGGTTAGAGGACGTTCCCTAATCAATTTGTTCATAAGGAAAGACATGGTGGTGAGAAGCGTCTTCCACCCCCATAACCAACCTATTGAGTTAATCAAGATTACCATGTTTCAATGATCAGCCCAAACAACCAAAGTGGATCCATATCTTCAACTAGACCTTTCTCTTATTGATTTCTCTCTTATTTTAGATTACTTGCTATTTTAATTGCTTTCATTAGTTGTTAATCAAATCACTCTCAACATCCCCCTTTTTTACTTTCCTTGCATTTGTTTCTATTTCTCTTTGATTACTTGCCTTCACTTGTGCTTTCAATTAGTTCTATTGGTCTTGATTGAGATAAATAAATAGGTAATCGATTCTCTGTGGATACGATCCTTCACCACTGTCTACAGTTGTAAATTGTAGGTAACCAAGAAGGTTATTTTTGACCGGCTTCGACAACCGCTCCTGTCAAGGAGCTTTGATAGCTCAGATGAAAGTAACACCAGTTTTTCTGGAGCAAGTGGCTCAGAAATAGCACGAGGACCCAGAGCTAGTAAAGATTGCCAGGACTGTTCAGTCAGGCAACAGTGCAGAGTTCAGGTTTGACAGCCATGGGATCCTCCGTTATGGGAATCGTCTATGTGTACCAGAGGATGCAAGTCTGAAGGAGAGCATTATGAGGGAAGCTCATAGTGCCAGGTATAGTATTCACCCTGGAGCCACCAAGATGTATCAGGATTTAAAAAGGGTGTATTGGTGGCCTGGTATGAAAAGAGAAGTGGCACAGTTTGTGTCCGTCTGTGAGGTTTGCCAAAGGGTGAAGCTAGAACATCAGAAGCCGGCTGGAATGCTTAACCCACTGCCTCTTCCAGAGTGGAAATGGGAGAATATAGCAATGGATTTTGTGGTGGGCTTACCGGCGACGTCCAACAGACTCGACTCGATATGGGTGATTGTGGACAGATTGACGAAGTCTGCTCACTTCATCCCTGTCAGGAGTGGTTCAAGTTGGCACAGGTATACGTTGATGAGATAGTGAAGTTGCATGGAGTTCCTGTGTCTATAGTATCAGATAGAGGACCTCAGTTCACCTCCAGGTTTTGGCGGAGTCTGCAAAGTGCAATGGGCACAAGGTTGGATTTCAGCACTGCTTTCCATCCTCAGACTGATGGACAGTCAGAGAGGACCATCCAAACCATAGAGGACATGCTCAGGATGTGTATGCTGGATTTTGGTGAATCTTGGAGGCAACATCTACCCTTGGTAGAGTTTGCTTATAATAACAGTTATCATGCCAGCATAGGGATGGCTCCTTATGAAGCTCTGTATGGAAGGAAGTGCAGATCACCTGTTTGCTGGGAGGAAGTAGGAGAAAAGGTTCTTGCAGGGCCTGAGCTAGTTGAGATAACCAGCAGAGTAGTGCCCATGATCAGAGAGAGAATCAGAACTGCTGTGAGCAGACAGAAAAGTTATGCAGATATTCGCAGGAAGCAGATAGAGTTTCAGGAGGGGGATATGGTTTTGCTGAAGGTGTCTCCGATAAAAGGGGTGGTTCGGTTTGGGAAAAAGGGTAAGCTAGCGCCACGATACATTGGACCTTTTGAGATCTTGCAGAAGATCGGAAATGTGTCGTATAAGCTGGAGTTACCTGCTTCTATGGAGAGAATTCACCCGGTTTTCCATGTTTCTATGTTACGGAGGTTTGTGTCTGATCCGGGTAAGGTTCTTAGTGAGCCTGAGGTGGAGATCCTAGGAGATCTCACCTATGTAGAGCAGCCAGTACGGATCCTTGACACGCAAATCAAAAAGCTGAGGAACAAGGAAATTCCGATGGTGAAAGTCCTGTGGAACCATCATAACCTAGAAGAGTGTACCTGGGAGACCCGAGAATCGATGCTTCAGCAGTACCCATATCTGTTTTAAGGTTAGTTTCTTCCCTGTTTTTGTGTTTTGTTGTTTGTGGAACATTCGGGGACGAATGTTCTTAAGGGGGGGAGAATGTAATACCCGGCTAGAGTCCGGCACCGGAATTCCTGTAGTCCGATGGAATCTCGGGTGTCGGGGACCCTCTAGAAGGGTGATAGGTAAGGTTTCTAAGTGTTTTAAGATGGTTTTTATGTTTTAAGTATAAAGGTGAGTGAGTTTTTGAAAGAAAAGAACCAAGGACGAGTTGCCAGGTTCGGCCGCCGAAGGTGAGATTCGGCCGCCGAACTTGCATGACTTTCGGCTTCACGTTTGGCCGCCGAAGGTGGTCTGGCCAGCCATCTTTAAAAAGGTCAAAGGTCGGTGATTTGGAGAAGTTTCTTCCATTTTCGCCACCAGAGGTGAGGTCTGCTCCTCCTTGGGTGATTTACATGTTTTCTTCCAAATCTTACAAAGAGTTGATGAGTTTTATGTTGTTTTAAAGCTTTTGAGTCAAAACCCCAAAGTTTGAAGCTTGGAGAGTTTGGGAGTAGATTTCTCCATATCTCCACGTTAGGATCAGCCATCTTTGAGTTCTTTAAGAGGTAAGCGTTGATCCTTAGCTTCTTTGTTGTTTTTGAAAGTTTTATGAGGTTTGTATGGGTAGATATGCATGTTTAGGTTTAAGTGTGTTTTTGGTGGGTTTTGTGTATATAGATGATATATGATGTGTTTGAGTTGTTGTTTGGGGTTTTAAGTAAGTTTTGGACCCCTTTGTGCATATATTGGAGTATATGCTGATATGGTTTTATTTGATGCATGTTTGAGTGAGTTTGGGGGAAGTTGTGCATGTGTTGAGCAAGTTTCTGCCTTACGGGAGAAACCAGCTTCGGCCGCCGAAGGAAGGTTCGGCCGCCGAAGGTGCTAAGGAGGTGGTTTTGGCTGCCAAACCTTGCCCCCGAAAGTTTGGACTTTCGGCTCTGGAGGAAAGGTTCGGCCGCCGAAAATGCCGCCGAAGGTGGGAGACTTTCGTCTCTGGATTGCCTTCAGCCCTCGAACCTCGCCCCCGAAAGCAGGGCTTTCGGGCTAGGAAGGGACTTTCAGCCGCCGAAAGTTAGGCTTCGGCCACCGAAGGTACCCGAGTTTCGGCTCTAGAGGGGACTTTCGGCCGCCGAACCTGCCGCCGAAAGTGCCCTGTTCAGCTTTTCTTTGCATGTTTTCTATGGTTATTTTAGGGAGTTCTAGAGGGGCTTTGGGGAGTTTGTTAGTCATGTCCTTGAGCTAGTTTGGTCCCTCATCTGAGTCCATCTGTGTAGGAACAGACCAGAGGAACCAAAGAGATCAGCAGTGAGTGCTGTTTCAGAACCAGTTCAGAGTCAGCCTGAGGTGAGTGGAACATAACTCTTTATGACAAATACATTAATGAGTTTGAGCATATGCATGCATCATTAAGTTTCACTAATTTGCTGCATTGCATATTAAGTTGTTGTTGTGGATGAATGTTGAATGATCCATTAGTCCTCGACAGGATATGATATGATGAGGTTTAGAAAGTCCAGGTCGAGGCCCATTCTACGCCCCTGGCAGGTTAGATAAGAGAAAGCCCAGGTCGAGGCCCAGTCTACGCCCCTGGCACTATTGGAAGGCATAGAGGGCTATTGGTGACAAATTCATCCTTGTTGTGATATGTTTGTGATGTGATGCATGTCATGAGAGCATGTTTTATAACATATTTTATTTCGTTCTACTCACTGGGCTCTAGTAGCTCACCCCAGTTCCCTCACCCCAGTTTTGCAGGTCTAGTGTACAGGAGAAGCTCAGTTGGGTACAGGAAGAATTTTGTAATAGAATAGAGTGGACATGTATTTGATGTATTTATGGTATAAGAGATAAAAGAGTTGTTTTGTAAGGTGATGTATAGGATGGTGCTTGACCTAGTTGTATGTTAATCCCCTTTTGTATACATGATCTGTTTGTATAAATGCTTTTTAGATGAAATGTGAACCAGGCTTAACGGTTCTAGTGATGACCCGTCTAGAGCATTGCTGAGAGCTCTAGTAAGAGGGGTTCAGAGTTTGTGCATGCACAGGTTAAGCCGTGGTACAGAGCAAGGTTTTTATGTTTTTACAGAAAATGTATGATCATGTATGGGTTTTTTTAGGTATACAGAGAGCTTAGTCGGCTTGCTACGAGTTCCGGCGACCTTAAGTCGATCTGGATCCTAGTGCCGGTAGCGATCCGGTTTCCGGGTTGTTACAGCCGAACATGAGGTTCAGTGGCCGAACCTGATGCACTTTCGGAAGCCTAACTTAGCCCCCTAAACTATCCCACGTTCGACGGTCGAACTTGAGGTTCGGCGGCCGAACCTAGAAATGTCTCCATGGTATTTTTCATTCAAAACTAAATTTCTTTCTTACTTAAAATCATAAAATACCTTAAAAACATTTTATAAAACGTGATTTTACCCTTCTAGAAATCTCCGACATCCGAGATTCCACCGGACGGTAGGAATTTCGATACCGGAGTCTAGCCGGGTATTACACGAATCCACAGAGAATTGATTACCTATTTATTTTTCTCAATAAGACCAAGAGAATTGTATTGAAAGCACAATTAGAAAGCAAGTGTCAAAGGAAAATAAAGAGTAAGTGCAATAAAAGTAAAAAGGGGGGTTTTGAGATTGGTTTGATTAACAACTAATGAAAGCACTTAAAACAGCAAGTAATTAAAATAAAAGGGGAAATCAATAAGGGACGTCCAAGAAGAATGTCAGAGCTAGTATTGCAACTATCTTCCTTAGTATCAATCACATAAAAATCAGCAGGAAAGACAAGTTCATCTACTTGGACTAACACATCTTCAAGAACACCTATGGGGTATACCACAGACCTATCAGCTAGCTGTATCACAACTCTTGTTTCTTTGAGTGCACATGCATTGAGAGATTTATAGATGGAGAGAGGCATGACATTGATAGATGCACCAAGATCACACATGGCTTTCTTAATTCCAACATTCCCAATTTTGCAAGAGATAGCAAACATACCTTTGTCCTTGCATTTAGTAGGGAGTTCTCTTTTGATAACAGCGGTAACTACCTCACCTACACTTACTTTTTCTTTTTCAGCAAGCTTTCTTCTATTTGTGCAAAGCTCTTTCAGAAATTTTGCATACCTGGGAATCTGTTTGACAGCATCAAGCAGTGGTATGTTGATCTCCACTTTTCTGAAAGTCTCAAGGATCTCCTTTTCTTCTTTTTCTTTTTGAGTCCTTTCAAATCTTTTTGGAAAAGGAGGTGGGATATGAAAACTTACCTTTGGATCACCTCTTTGAGCAGGAGGTGGTGCAGAATGCGATGAAGAGGCTTCAGATTGCCTTGGTTCTTGTGCAGAGGGTATCTCAGATGGTGCATGCTTTGGTTCAACTTGCTTTTCCTCCTCATATCTTGCATCTTGAAGCTCTTTCCCACTTCTCAAAGTAATGGCACTTACATTTTGTTTGGAATTTGCCTCAGTTTGGGATGGCAACTTTCCTTGAGCTTCCAACCTATTTATGGAGGTGGCCATTTGTCCCATTTGTTGTTGCATCATTTGCAAGGTTTTCATTACCTCATTAGCAGTATTAGTGTCCATTGGAGGTGCTGGTTGGACTTGGCTTCTTTGGTAACTTTGGTGATTTTGCTCATTGTTGCCTCTTCCATAGCTGAAGTTGGGATGGTCTCTCCAACCTGGATTATAGGTGTTGGAGTATGGATCATATATAGGCTGGTTGTTGTACCTTCCAATGGCATTGGCTTGATGATGGTCTTCTTGGAGTGTGGGACATTGATCAGTTGGGTGTCCCACATATGAGCAAATCCCACATGGCCTAGGTGGCTGGGGTGCTTGAATCTGTTGTACTACATCTGCGACAACATTTTTTATAACAGATGTTAGCTCAGACATAGTAGGAAAACTTACCTCATTGGCTCTTTGCAGTTGCTTCTCCTCTCCATATTGCCTAGATGAGGCTGCGAGAGTGGAGATTAACTCTCTCATCTGTCTAGGTGTCTTATCTTCAATGGATCCTCCACAAGCTACATCAATGAATTTTCTCTCTGAAGGAGATAATCCTCCATAAAAGAACTGTATGAGAGCTTTATCTATCATGTCCTGTTGGGGGCATCCTGTACAAAGTCTTTCAAACCTTTTCCAATAATCATACAGATCTTCAGATGGTTTTTGTCTTATGCTTGTGATTTCTCTTATTATGCCAATCGATTTATGAGTTGGGAAGTATTTGTTCAAAAAAGTTTTGACCATATCATCCCATGAATTTATAGATCTAGGTGGCAAATGAAATAACCAATCTTTAGCAAAGTCATCTAATGAAAAGAGGAAGGCTTTTAACTTGATTTGATCTTCAGAGATACCTTGAGGTCTCATAGATGAACATATTATATTGAATTCCTTTAAGTGCTTGTGTGGATTTTCATTTTCTCTACCTCTAAACTTAGGGAGTATGTGTATCAAACCTGTCTTCAGTTCAAAGGGAACCGTCAGAGGTGGGTAGGTGATGCAAAGTGGTGCATAGTCACCTACAGGAGTTGCCAATTCTCTCATGGTTCTTTCTCTTTGTTCTTGGGGCCTAATTGCTAGATTTTCTTGGACAACTTGGTTCTGGACAGCATGTCCATCATGGTCAGCAGCTGGTGTTTGATGTTCTGCCATTGGTGCAAGATTCGGTTGCTGGAGTGGAGGACTTTCGGCGGCCGAAGGTTGATGAGGTTCGACGGCCGAAGGTTGGGCATAATGCTCAACGGCTTGCTTTCCTAGTCTTCTGAGAGTGCGTTCAATTTTTGGATCAAAGGGCAGTGTGTCCTTGCATTCAGATCTAGTCATAAAAGAAAATAAACAAGTGAAATCAATTTCCCAACAACGGCGCCAATTTTTGACTGTGCGGTTGTCGAAGCAGGTCAAAAATAACCTTCTTGGTTATCAATAATTTACAACTGCAGATAGTGGTGAAGGATCGAATCCACAGAGAATTGATTACCTATTTATTTTTCTCAATAAGACCAAGAGAATTGTATTGAAAGCACAATTAGAAAGCAAGTATCAAAGGAAAATAAAGAGTAAGTGCAATAAAAGTAAAAAGGGGGTTTTTGAGATTGGTTTGATTAACAACTAATGAAAGCACTTAAAACAGCAAGTAATTAAAATAAAAGGGGAAATCAATAAGAGAAAAGTCTAGTTGAAGATATGGATCCACCTTGGTTGTTTGGATTGATCATTGAAATTTAGATTATCTTGATTGAATCAATAGGTTGGTTATGGGGGTGGAAGACGCTTCTCACCACCATGGCTTTCCTTATGAACAAATTGATTAGGGAACGTCCTCTAACCAATTACTAATCAACAAATTGCCAAGGAACATCCTTGGGCCATAGGCATCAAAACAATTGCCAATTGCATGAAGAACTAGAAAGATCCAAACCCTAACTACTCAAACGCATGAGATGTTGTTAGATCATACAATTCCTTAGTTTTTACACCAAGTGTTCTTATGGACAGAATATTTCCAGCAATTACGGACTAACAAATATCCTACCCAACAATCAATTACCTTGCAATTAAGAATCAAGTGGCCAATTTGATTAAAACAACAAAGTAATCTTGGAATTAAAGCATGAATTGCATGAATATTGAATAAAATCAAAGACAATAGTTTATGTTCAGATCTCACAATCCATTAAACAACCTTAGTTTCAACCA
This sequence comes from Manihot esculenta, assembly GCF_001659605.2. NCBI lineage: Eukaryota > Viridiplantae > Streptophyta > Magnoliopsida > Malpighiales > Euphorbiaceae > Manihot > Manihot esculenta. The sequence goes on from NC_035170.2 coordinate 20,536,851, forward strand.
AACTTCAACTAGAATAAAGGTTTCAGCCACTCATGGCTGAACCAAAACTGAAAAGAGATGAAAAGAAGATGAAAAACCAAAAGTGGAGAGGGAGGAGAGGCTGCCGATTTCTTGCAGAAGTTGGGAGATGAATGCTTGCTTCTTTCTATTCTTTAAGCCTTTAAATATGTCTTGGGAGGCTGCCTAGGGTTTCATAGAAATCCAGGAGACTTTTAGAGGCTGTCCAAAGTGCCCTTGCTCAATTATGTGCCTTCTTTGTGCATAGGTGAAGGCAAAAACGTGGTGCATGTGATGGGAGGCAAGTGAGGGCACTTTGGTCTCTTCAATTGCTGCCCAAGGTCATCAAGTTGCTGCCAAAGAGTCAAGTTGCTGCCAAAGAGTCAAGTTGCTGCCAAAGAGTCAAGTGGCTGCCCATGCACTAAAGAGGAAGGTGGAGCCTCCTTTTGAATTTTGAATGTGCATGGCATGAAGTGGGAAACATGTGATCTTTGGATTTGCCTTCCTTAATAAGGGGGATCTTGAAATCCAATAATTGAATGTGCATCTTGAATATTTGGATCTCAAAATATTTCCCTTATTTGGCTCCTCAAATATGGCAACTTGAGATATGGCTTCTTGAATAAGGAAAGAGAGCATTGGAGTGCATTTTCGGCAGCCTAAAGTTGCTCCCGGAAGAGGACTTTCGGTTCTGGAATGATGGTTCGGTGGCCGAAGGTGCTGAGTTCGGCGGCCGAAGGTAGGGGACTTTCGGCTCTAGAACTAAGGTTCGGCGGCCGAAAGTGCTGCCGAACATGGGCGAGTTTCGGCTCTGGAGAGGTTGTTCGGCGGCCGAAAGTGCTTCCGAAGGTCTTCTTCACATTTTTGGCACTTTTTGGTATTTTTAAGAGCATTTTCTCCAAATTGTCTCTTTACACCTAATACCTACAAAACATGATTAAAACCACAAAATTAGGTAGAAAAGGTGTAAATAAACATCAAGAATATTATCATAAAATGAGCTAAAATATGCTCTATCAACTCCAGTGTCGGAATTCCAACTTTCCGATGGAATCCCTGTTGGAATCCGGAATCTCGGATACCGGAACCTCTTAGAAGGGTAAAATATGTTTTTACAAAATGTTTTTCATGATTTTATTGATTGGTTTTGAGTTAAAGTTTTAAAAATGAAAGAAAAATGTTTATGAGGGATAAGCCCAGGTTCAGCCGCCGAACATGGTGCTGCCGCGGGAGCTCTCTTTCGGCCCCCGAAGGTGGTCTAGCTAGCCATCTATAAGATGCCTCCATTCCGAAAATGGGGGAGTTTCTCTCTCCATTTTCGGTTAAAGGTGAGTTCTTGCCCTTCCTTTGATGATTTTATGTTTTTCCTTCAAATTTTCATGAGTTTTCTTTTGGTTTTTGAAATTTAAGCTTGAATCTAAAGTTTTAAAGCTTGGAGACCTCCAGAGACCATTTTCCTCCTCATCTCCAAGTTTGGGTCACATCTACCTTCGATCTTCAAGAGGTAAGTGTAGATCCTCGCTTTTGTTTATGTTTTAAGTAAGTTTTTAAGAAGTTTAAGGGTTTGTAATGTCTGAAATGGCTAGATCTAAGGTTATAGGCTTTGAGTTAGGTTTTGTTGAATGTTTGCTCTTTTAATGTTTTAGTTGTTATTTCTTTGGGGTTTAGGCTAGTTTTATGTCTCTTATACTTGATGAGTGTGTATGCATGTTTTAAGGGTTTGGTTGTGAGGTTTTGGAGAGTTTTGGTGGCTGAGTGCATAAGGCAGAATCGGGTTCTGCCATTCTGAAGAACCCAGGTTCGGCCACTAAACCTACTTGTGTAGGCAGCCTTTGGCCGCCTAACCTGCCCCCCGAAAGGATGGACTTTCGGGTCCGTGAAGGGGTTAGACTGCCGAACCTACCCCCGAAGGTTAGTGACTTTCGGATCTGTGGAGACTTTCGGCCACCAAACCTGCCCCCGAAAGTGTCTGACTTTCGAATCTGTGGGGACCTTCGGCCGCCAAACTTGCCACCGAAAGTCCTCTGCCCAGCCTTCCTTTGCTTGTTTTATATGCATGTTTTATGATATTTTAGGGGGATTTTTGGGGAGATGTTTAGAGTCATATTAGAGATGTGTTTGGTCTCTCATTTGAGTCCACCTGTGTAGGATCGGACCAGGGAGACCATAGAGGCCTTCAGTGAGCCAGCTGCGTCTTTGTCAGTCGAGCGTCAGCCGGGAGTGAGTATAACTAAACTAATCTATTGTTTTTAAAGTAATCAAACTTTTAAGCATGTTTATGCATCATGAATGCCATGTTATGTAATAGGTTGTTGCATTAGAATTCACGAATATGATGCATTGCATAATTTACTATTGTTGTGGATGGATATTGGATGACCCACTAGCCCTCGATATGATATGATATGATATGATACGGAAGTCCAGGTCGAGGCCCATTCTACGCCCCTGTCATAGTTGGATATGTTATGTTATGTTTAAGAGGAAGTTTTGAGGAGCTCCGTCTAGGGCCGGGCATTATTTGGATATGTAGAGGGTTACTGGTGACAAGTTCATCCTTGATGTGTATTGTTTGTGTTGTGATGCATTCCATGAGAGCATATGTTTATTAAACTATTTTTACATTCTGCTCATTAGGTTCTTGTAGCTTATCCCTTTCCCCTAACCCCAGGTTTGCAGGATCAGAGATAGAGTGGAAAGTCAGCTAGAGACTGGTATAAGTTTATGTAATATAATAGTAGTGGACATGTACTATGTAATGGATTAGATTTGTGCTTTGCCCTAGTTTATGTTTTTGTTAATCCCTGTTTATCATGATCCTTATGTAAAAGTTTTTAATGATAAGTTATGTTGAACCAAGCTTGAGGCATGTAATGTTTCCTATACTAGAGCATTTTATGAGGGCTCTAGTGTGGGTTTTATGTATGCAGTTTATGTTGAATGCACAAGTCGAGCTTGGTATATGGAAAGTTTAAATTTTTATGAAAATGTATGATCATGTATGGGATTTTATTAGGTACACATGATGTACAGTAGGCTTGCTACGGGTTCCAGCGACCTTAAGTCAATCTGAATCCTAACGCCGATAGAGATCTGATTTTCGAGTCGTTACATAGTGGTATCAGAGCCCTAGGTTCATATGGTCGGACCTAGCGTGTCGGGCTCATAGATGTTATAGATGGGCAAGCACAATAGGAAAAATCATGTCCACTAGGATAGGATGTAGAGTCCTGTCTTGATGATGATGTGAAATGCCATGATAGTATGCATGTGTATTAATGATAAGTTATGTCTATGTTGTGGGTTCATGTGTATCCACATGGACCATATGATGCTAATGTTTATGTGATGTATATCGTTTTTCAGAAATCAGAATGCGAGGCACTCGTCGATCTACGAGATTGAATAGAGTTCCACCTGAGAATGAGGGTATGGATGCCCTACCCCCTACTCTGCCAAGAGCATGATCAAGTAGAACCAGCAGAGGAGAAACATCAAGGGACCCTATAAGGTCTTTTGATGTAAACAGGAGGAGAACAGATCCGGGTAGGATGTCAGCGGATGTGAGGGAATCAGTGGAAGATGATCAGAGGAGGGATGACAGTTTGGGTGTGAGCATGTCAGAGGAAGGTATGGGAGAATCATAAGGAGGCGCTCAGGCCTCGGGTTTTGCTTACCCACCACAATACCAACCCTACCCACAGGGACCGGGGTATCCGATGGGAGGCACATCGGATTTCTCTAGCTATAACCCATATCCCTCATTCATGCCCTATCCTCCCTTTTACCCTCCATATCCACCTTACCCGATGTTTTTACCCCCACCTTACTATCAAAATCCAGCAAACCCTAACCCAAGGAATGCTACACCACCTCCTCCTCCCCCAGTAGAACTAGGGATTCCTGAAACCCAATCATTGAGACCTAACCCATCAAATGGGAGCAAGGTAAAAATGACAGACTATCTGAATTTGGATGCTCCCAAGTTCAAAATAGGTGATGATCCGTTTGAGTATCTCAAGATGGTGAAAATGATAACTGATCAGTTGGGGGCTAGTGACAGCAGAGCCATTCAAATGGCGGGGTTCACTTTGAAATGCAAGAACGCGAAAGAATGGTTTAAAAATTATGTGGACCCAAGACTGGACAGCCTATCATGGGAGCAGTTTGGCAATGAATTTGCAGGATGGGTTTTTTCCAGATAGTTCAAGGGAATTGAAGGTAATTGAGTTTGAGCAGCTGAGACAAACTGAAGACATGAGTGTAGATGAGTACACAGACAAATTCCTGGAGTTGCTTCAGTTTGTGGGGCAAGCATATGATACGGATCAGAAGAAAGCCAGGAGGTATACCATAAGACTCCACTCAAGGTATTCCTCGTTGATCTTGGCGGCAGAGAGGGAGAGCTTTCACACCATAGTAGATGTAGCCAGAAAGATGGAGGCTAGTGCCATTATTCAGGGAACAGTAAAGCAGCAGGTGGCACAGTCCTCGAGTTCCAAAACTCCGAGTTCAGGAAATTTTGATCTCTCCTCTCTGGGTGAAGCTGCCATGAAGGGTAAGAAATGGAACAAATCCAAGCCTAAGAAGGACAAGTTCTGGAACAGGTTAAAGTTTGGTCTGGGAATGGGTGGTGGTTCGAGCTCTAGTTCGGATAGCTCCGGATGTATGATGTTCGGTAAGCCGCACAAAGGGGTTTGTCGGTTTGGAACTACAGCATGTTTTAGATGTGGACAGGAGGGGCACATGGCACGTGAGTGTCCCAGTGCAGTTATGATGGCTCAGTCCCGGCGGACAACTTCTGGTAGCATGGCCCAGCCAGCAGCTCCAATCATGTCTTAGGGCAGAGGTCGAGGTAGAGGGAGAGGGACAACCTCTTCTTCAGCAGGTTCCCATGGAGAAGGTCCATCAGCTCCAGCACGGATCTTCACCATGACTCAGCAGCAGGCTAACACATCGAACACGGTGGTGTCAGATAATCTCACTATTGGATGTTCTGATGTGTATGCTCTTATGGACCCTGGTGCTTCTCATTCTTTTGTTGCTTCAAGAGCCATAGACAGAGTGGGTTTGATAACTTCGGGGCTAGAGTGTCCTCTTTGGGTCAGTGGGCCCAAGTGTGATCCATCTGTGGCAGAGTCAGTCTGCCGGTTCAGTCCAGTGTTTGTTGAGGGTAGGTGCCTTCCAGCCGACCTTGTGGTTCTAGATTTGACTGATTTTGACGTCATTCTAGGGATGGATTGGCTCTCTACTTATAGTGCTACCTTGGACTGTAGAGACAAGGTAGTTAGGTTCAGAGATTAGGATGGATCAGAGGTAGTCTTCAGAGGGGACAGGATAGGGATGCCTAGAGGTTTGATATCTGCCCTTCAGGCTCACAGGTTGCTTAAGAGGAGTTGTCAGGGGTTTCTTGCTCATGTCAGAGAGCTAAACAGTCAGGTTAGGGAACCAGCTTCAGTGCCCGTAGTCAAAGAGTTTCTAGATGTTTTTCTAGACGAGCTGCTAGGTTTACCACCTGTTAGGGAGATAGAGTTTGAAATTGAAGTGATGCTAAGAACCAGACCCATCTCTATTCCTTCCTACAGGATGGCACCTGCAGAGTTAAAGGAGTTGAAGGAGCAATTGCAGGAATTGGTAGATAAGGGTCTCATCCGACCTAGTACTTCACCTCGGGGTGCTCCGGTCCTGTTTGTGAAAAAGAAGGATGGATCCCTAAGACTTTGTATCGACTACAGACAGTTGAACAAGGTCACTACCAAGAACAAATATCCCCTACCCAGGATTGATGATCTATTCGACCAGCTATTAGGAGGCGGTTGTTTCTCGAAAATAGATTTGAGATCCGGGTACTACCAGTTGAGGGTCAGAGAAGAAGATGTGGCAAAAACAGCTTTCAGGACAATATATGGGCATTTTGAGTTCCTAGTGATGCCGTTCGAGCTGACCAATGCCCATGCAGCATTCATGGACCTCATGAACAGAGTTTTTAGTCAGTTTCTATATCACTTCGTTATTATCTTCATTGACGATATCTTAGTGTATTCTAGGAATGCAGAGGAGCATGCCCATCATCTGAGGACAGTGTTGCAGACCCTGAGAGAACACGGCTTGTATGCCAAGTTCTTTAAGTGTGAGTTCTGGTTGAGGAGCATTTCTTTCTTGCGGCATGTAGTGTCAGAAAAGGGAGTTGAGGTAGATCCCAAGAAAGTTGAAGCTGTAGCAAACTAGCCTAGACCCACTACAGTGACAGAGATTAAAAGCTTCTTAGGTTTGGCGGGTTACTACAGGAGGTTTGTGTAACATCCTCAAACCCATAGCTAGAGTGGTGCCATCATTAGGTATGAGTTAGGCTATTGCACTACTAGAGTAAGTGGCATTAGGGGAGGTGCTAGCTTAACACTAATATGCTAATAACTAAATCATAGAAAACTCAAATAAAGAAACGGACGTATCCAGAAATAAAGCAGACAGTGTGATTAGCGAGTCGGGAACAAGTCACTTTCGGGAGGTGCTTAGGGTTTCCTGACGTGCTTGCTTGAGGTGCTTGTTTAAATCCGTCATGCTTGCTTAAGTAAAAAGGACTTCTAAAGGCTAAATGTATAGTTTAGTAGGTCAATCTATAATTATTGAAAGTTTGAAAACTAAGTTGAAACATGGTAAAGAGTTTAGTAGGTTAAAGTATGAATATGGAAAGTTAAAAGATGATGTGTCACCTAGTTATGCATGAAAGAATGACCAAGCAAAATAGAAAAAGGGGTTGTCATCTTCTTTCATTCATGTTGTCGTAGGTCATCCATTTTCAAAGAAGAAAACTTTACTTTTCTTTCTCCCACCAAAGCCAAGTCAAACTTCACCAAATCAACTTCTTCTTTTAACCAAAATTTACCCTAAGGCCAAGAGCTAAAGGAACAGCCATATATTGAAGGAATTGAAGAAGAAAAGTTTAGGGTTCCATATACACCAAGCTTGAAAATCAAAGGTAAGTTTAGAAATGAGTAGGACATAACATCTACTCATTTCTTCATGCAAGAATTTGAATTATAAAGCTTTAATTTATAATTTATTCAATCCTTTTCTAAGACATAAATTTACCTAGGTAAAGGAATATCAAAGGGAAAGGAGATAGCAAGAGATTAGAAGAGGAAAAGAAAAGAAGAAATTCAAGAAAGGTTTGGTGTTTCTTTGATTTTCTGTTTTCCTTGAATTTTCTCATGGACATATGAAGCTGGAGATTGATTTTACTTGCTGAAAATGTTGCTTTGATTGTATAAATATGTGATATGAATGTTAAAATGGTGTTTGAAAGGCTTAGAGTAAAGAAACTTAACATGAGAGCTAAAAGTGCAAATCTGGCAGAATAGATTTTAACAGGGCAGCTTGTGTTACCAACTTCATAACTTATTGTGTATTTATTTAAATTAGGCCTAAGACACACCAAATGAAAGCTAAGACAAAGAACTAAAACTTTCATGAATTGAATAAATTCTGAATCTGTAGGTAAGATGATGAAAATTGCAAGTTAAGCTAAACTGGACACAGTGGAAATGCATCCAGAACAGAGTCTATTGATTATACCATAACTAATTATGTGCACAGTGAAATTTGTTAAGACCAATGCCAAATGAATCTTAAGAAGTATACCTAAAACTTTATATAAGACACTTAAGTTTGAATTTGTATGAAAATGTATGAATCTGATAAGTTTTGTGATACTACAAACAAGTACCAATACTGGACTGATTAAGACCTTATTGAACAGCTTGTAAAGAAAAATTCAGAACTTAAGATAGGATGATCAGATTTATATGAACCATACCTTGTTGGAAAGATAAGACATAAATGTACATTTTTTATGAAGAAACTGAAGTCAAATTGCAACTCTAAATCGCTTGAAAAGTTTATGCAATATATGGCAGAATGTAGTTTTCTATATTGAAATGCTAAGTCAATAAAGTTTTGCACTATTTGCCATGAGTTTTCCATATTGTAAACCTTGGCATATGAGATATGTACTTTGGAAAATGAATTCAAATAGCTTCAAATGACATGCATTTACATTGATACATTGAATTAATAAAACTTGGCCTTGGTAAACTCAATAGGAGTCGAGGTTAGCTTAAGGGTATGGCATGCCATATAAACATACAGAGTTCGCAGTTGTAACGACCCGAAAATCGGACCATTATCGGCGCTAGGATCCAGATCGACTTAAGGTCGCCGGGACCCGTAGCAAGCCTTAACATACATCTGTATATCTGTTTAATCCCATACATGATTAACAATTATATAAAAATTTAAAACTTTCTCATTCATTTATTCATTCACCAAGCTTAACTTGTGCATGCACAAATCATAACCTAAAACCTCTCACTGGAGTCCTCATCAAATACTCCAATGGGGTAACATAACATTCATTAAGCTTGGTTTACATAAACATCATCATTCATCATTAATCATCATTATTCATTTAAGATCATGTACGCAAAAGGGATTAACAACATACTATGGTCAAGCACAACTCTAAACTTCCATAATTATCATTACATTACATTTCTATACTATACTTTTACATTACATCATTTTCATGTCCACATCTAACTATTACATAAAATATGACTCTACTCCTGCTGACCTCCTGGTCTACCCTGTACCTGCAGATCTGGGAATTAAGGGAGAGGGATGAGCTACTAGAGCCCAGTGAGCAGAATAATAAAATATTATATTAAATTTCATGCTTTCATGAAATGCAACACATCACAAACAAATCACATAAAGGATGGACTTGTCACCAATAGTCCTCTACATAGTCCAATCGTGCCAGGGGCGTCGAATGGGCCTCACTGGTCTTTCTCTTAACATAACATAACATAACATTCCATAGTGCTAGGGGCATAGAATGGGCCTCACTGGTCTTTCTCTTAACATGGTGCCAGGGGCGTAGAATGGGCCTCACTGGTCTTTCATACCGTATCATCATCATATCATAACATACGAGGACTAAGGGATCATTCAACATCCATCCGCATCATCATCAATTTATGCAATGCAACATATTCGTGAATTCTAATGCAAACAACCTAGTATATCTCATGGCATACGTGATGCATGTATCATGCTCAAAATTTATTTATTTGCTTTAAAACATAAGGAGTTATTCCACTCACCTCTGGCTGAAGCTCAAAAGACTCTGAAGCAGCTAACTCACTGCTGGGGTCCTCGGTTCCTCGAGTCTAAACCTACACAGGTGGACTCAAATGAGGTACCAAACTAACATGAACATGACTCTAAAATACTCCCCAAAAACCCCCTAAAACACCTTAAAACAATCATAGAAATCATGCAAAGGAAGGCTGAACAGAGCACTTTCGGTGGCAGGTTCGGCAGCCGAAAGTCCCTCCAGAGCCGAAACTCAGCCACTTTCGGCGGCACCTTCGGCGGCTGAAAGTGGGTTCCAGAGCCAAAAGTCATGCATGTTCGGCGACACCTTCGGCGGCCGAAACTCCCATCCAGAGCCGAAAGTCCACTTTCGGGGGCAGGGTTCGGCAACCAAAAGCTGGCCTCCACAGGCAGGTTCGGCGGCCGAAAGTCCCTTCGGCAGCCGAACCTGAGTTCTTCCAAAGGGTAGAACTCAGCCTCAACATGCACAAAACGCCTCCCAAACCATTCAACTCAAAACAAAACTTTCACAACATGCATAAACACATACATCAACACATAGGGGTCTCAAACTAACCTAAACCCCAACAAAAACACAAAATAAGCAACTTCAGCAACCTACATTGTCCATAACTCACACAAAACTTAGCAATATCCTAAACATGCATTTCTACCCCATAAACCTCCATAAAACTTGTTTAAAAACATAAAATGAGTTAGGATCTACCCTTACCTCTTGGAGATCGAGAGAGAAGGCGACCTAACTCGGAGGTGGGAGAAATCCCGATCCTTGGGTCTCCAAACTCCAAAACTTGCTCTTTTGCTCAAATATCTTCAAACCAAGTTAAAACTCATAAGAAAATCATGAAAACTCGAAGGAAGAAGCTCAAAATCGATGAGGGACGACGAAGAACTCACCTTGGCCGAAAATGGGAAGAAAAGCTCGCCCGTTTCGGCCATGGGGTCCTTTTATAGGGCTGGCCAAACCACCTTTCGGCAGCCTAAAGTGCCTCCAAAACTCATGCAAGTTCGGCCTCGATGCACTTTCGGAAGCCTAACTTGGCCCCCCTAAACTATCCCACGTTCGGCGGCCGAACTTGAGGTTCGGCCGCCGAACCTGGAAATGTCTCCATGGTCCTTTTCATTTCAAAACTCAATTTCTTTCTTACTTAAAATCATAAAATACATTAAAACATTTTATAAAACATGATTTTACCCTTCTAGAAATCTCCGACATCCGAGATTCCACCGGACGGTAGGAATTCCGATACCAGAGTCTAGCCGGGTATTACAGTAGTACTGCTACCGATACATGATTTATATTTGAGGTTACATATCTGGTACCTCATAAGCATGGCCACAGAGCTCTGCTATCACAGTTTTGGCCTCTGAGCCTACCGTTCGGCACCCTGTGCCTACCGTTATAACTCCTTATCTACCTAGTCGATCCTACTATATGTTTATAAGGGCTAAGATCTTAATTAAGATTGATACTTGATTTTGTGAACTTATTAGTGAGTGTTAGCATGTTTGCATCTACTAGCTTATAATTGTTTACCTATTTATCTGTATATGTGAACTTGGTTGCTCTATTTTGTTATTTGTTTGCTATCACCCACTGAGCATTAGCTCAGCGTGTTGGTTTTTACCTCACGCAGGTTGTTGATAAAGTAGGCACAGCGGAGGTCATCAGAGGTCTACATCAGATATCAAAGCCATTATCATAGCTGGTTGTTTTGAGTCTTTGAGTCATAGTACAGTTATATTTTGGCATGTACATATTAAATAGAGTGAGTTATGAAGGTTATGTAAATCAAAGAATAGTAAGATGTCAAATATCAGTTGATAATTTTTCATGTGTTTTTCATATGCGCTACAGGTTGAAATATTGATGAAACAGATGAGACTCTGCTAAATATTTAGTTTAAAATCTCACATTTATTTTAATCACTTGATGAAATTTACATGCATCACCTAAAAACTTGGTATTTACAGATAAAAGAAAGTGTTTAGTTTGGATATTTCTAAACAGGCATAGTTTGTGACATTCCTTGTTATGTCTACACTTTGATAGGGTAAGGGGTGTTACAATTAGTGGTATCAGAGCAAAGGTTTAGGCGATTCTAGGTCATAGTATGTATGTGTATATGTGTCATATATGTACATGCCAAAATGAGTTACTGCTATGATATGGTTCTGATGTAAATCTCTTCTTTGTGTTTTTAGGTTAGATAGAAGATGTCATCTGAGTCACAGAGAGCCGTAGATGAAGAGGTAGAGAGTCATGCTCCCTCTGAGGCAGCTGCACCTGCTGCTGCTCCTCCACCTGCTGCTGCTGGCGGACCAGGGCAGGATGCATTATTTTAGCAAATAGCTGAGTTGCTTAGAAGGGTTACACAAAATGTACCAGAGGTACCACCACCACCTGTAGCAGTCCAGGTTCCCCCACCTGTTGTAGCCCAAGCACAATCTAGGCCTCTAATAGAAAAACTCAGAAAGTATGGTGCTACAAAGTTTAGAGGTAAAAAGGAAGATGATCCTTCAGCTGCAGAATTCTGGTTAGAAAGTACAGAAAGGGTTTTACAGCAGCTACAGTGTTTACTAGCAGAGAGCTTGATGTGTGCAGTATCATTGCTAAAAGATGAAGCCTACATATGGTGGACAACATTGACACAGATGGTTCAAGCAGAACGGCAGACTTGGGAATTCTTTTTGGCAGAGTTTAAGAAGAAATATGTTGGGGCTTTATATATAGAGGAGAGAAGAAGGGAGTTCTTATACCTCAGATAGGGCAGGCTTATAGTAACTGAGTATGAGCGAGAATTTTTCAGACTTACTAAGTATGCCACAGAGATAGTTCCTACAGAGGAAGAAAGATGTAAACGCTTTGAGCAAGGATTACATGCTGATATCAGAATGTACCTCATAGCTATGCATATCAGGTCACTGTCAGTTTTAGTGGAGACGGCCCACAGCTTAGAGCGAATTAAAGAAGAAGAGCAAAGTAGAAAGCAGAAAGGGCAACAGAAGAGGAGCCAAAGTCAGTATCAGGGACAATCCTCTGCGTCTCAGACAACAAGCAAGAGACAGAGAGAATTTCAACAGACAGGGCAGAGAGGGCCACCTAGGCAGATTCAAAGACCTGGGCAGAGTTCAGTAGCGAGGTCTGGACAGCAGACTACCTCAGTATCTAGTATAGTAGGACCAGGTAGAGGGTTGCCACCAGTATGTGAGCATTGTGGTAGGCGACATGGTGGAGTATGCAGGAGATTAACTGGGGCTTGCTACTTATGTGGAAGCTCAGACCACTTTATGAGAGATTTTCCTAGAGGCCAGTCAGTGCAGCCTATACAGACAGAGAGATCTTTGCCGATAGGGTCTAGAGGCAGAGGTAGAGGTAGAGGTGAATCTAGCAATGCTCAGAGTCACAGAGTATCAAAGACAGTAGATAGACCATATACTAGAGCACCTGCCAGGGCCTATGCTATTCGTGCAAAGGATTCACCAGGACAAACCAGATGTTATAGCTGGTAAATTTTCTATCTTTGGCAAATATGTTTATGCATTAATTGATCCTGGTTCCACACATTCATATATCAGCATACCCATCAATAATGAGAAGGGAATTCAAGTAGAACCCTTATAACATGACATAGCAGTGACCAATCCCTTAGGACATCTTGTGATTGTGAATAGAGTGTGCAGAGATTGTCCTATATGTGTGCAAGGTCACACCTTTTTAGGTGACTTGATAGAGTTACCTTTTAGAGAATTTGATGTGATTTTGGGTATGGATTGGTTGTCTAGACATCATGTTATAGTTGACTGTAAGTTAAAACGAGTTACACTCAAAACATTAGAGGGTTCTGAGGTTATAGTTGTGGGTGAGAGGTCAGATTACCTCTCTAATGTCATATCTATCACTACTGCTAGGAGGTTGATTAGAAAAGGTTGTACAACTTATCTAGCTAGTGTGATTGAAACTAAGAAGGAAGGTCCTAGTGTCTCAAACCTACCCACAGTATGTCATTTTCCAGATGTATTTCCTGAAGAGTTGCCAGGGTTACCTCCAGAAAGGGAAGTGGATTTTGCTATAAAAGTTGTGCCAGGCACCGCACCTATTTCGATTGCTCCTTACAAAATGGCTCCTACAAAATTGAAAGAGTTGAAAATATAGTTACAAGAGTTACTTGATAAGGGCTTTATTCGACCTAGTGTTTCACCATGGGGTGCACCAGTGTTGTTTGTGAAAAAGAAAGATGGATCTCTTCGATTCTGCATTGATTACAGACAGTTGAATAAGGTAACAATAAAGAATAAATATCCACTGCCCAGAATAGATGATTTGTTTGATCAGTTGAAAGGGGCCATCATTTTCTCTAAAATACATTTGAGATCGGGTTACCATCAGTTGAGAGTTAAAGGGGCAGATGTGCCTAAGACTGCATTCAGGACACGATATGGACATTATGAGTTTCTGGTTATGCCATTCGGGTTAACAAATGCACCTGCATCATTCATGGATTTGATGAACCGAATCTTTCATCCAGATTTAGACCAGTTTGTTGTAGTATTCATTGATGATATTTTGGTATACTCTAAAACTAGGGAAGACCATGACAGACATCTGAGGGTAGTATTGCAGACTCTGAGGGAAAAGCAACTTTATGCCAAGTTCAGTAAATGTGATTTTTGGCTCAATAAAATAGCATTTTTGGGACATGTTGTATCAGCGGAGGGAATCAGGGTAGATCCACAGAAGATTAAAGTTGTTCTAGAATGGAAGCCACCAAAGAATATTACAGAGGTTAGGAGTTTCTTGGGTCTAGCTGGGTACTATAGACGGTTTGTGAAAGGGTTTTCACTTATAGCAACTCCATTGACTAAATTACTACATAAGGATGTTAAGTATGTTTGGGATGATAGATGTCAGGCAAGTTTTGACAGATTGAAAACTATGCTTATCGAAGCACCTATACTTACACAACCTGTTTATGGAAAGGAATTTGTGATATACAGTGATGCTTCCCACAATGGACTTGGATGTGTTTTGATGCAAGAAGGTAAAGTGATTGCCTATGCTTTCAGACAATTGAAGCCACATGAGAAGAACTATCCTACCCATGATCTAGAGTTGGCGGCCATAGTTTTTGCACTAAGGATATGGAGACATTACTTATATGGTGAGAAATGTTACATCTATACAGATCATAAAAGTCTGAAATACTTGCCCACACAGAAAGAGCTAAACCTGAGACAAAGAAGATGGCTAGAGTTACTGAAAGATTATGATTGCATTATAGATTATCACCCAGGCAAAGCTAATCTGGTAGCAGATGTACTCAGCAGAAAATCCTTATTTGCATTAAGAGCAATGAATGCGCGGTTGACTATAGTAGATGATGGAGCTATCGTAGCAGAATTGAAAGTTAGACCTAACTTACTGCAACAAATTAAAGAAGCACAGAAAGAAGATATAGAGATAGCCTTATGGACTAGACAAGTACAAGAGGGGAAGAAGCAGAAGCATGTGATAAGTGATGATAGTTACTTATACTATGGTAACAGAGTATGTGTACCTAACATTGGAGAGCTGAAACAGAGTATTCTTATAGAGGCACACAATAGTCCATATGTTATGCATCTAGGTAGCACTAAGATGTATCAAGATCTGAAGATGCACTATTGGTGGCCAGGTATGAAAAGAGATATAGCTAAATTTGTAACAAAATGTTTGACATGTCAACGGGTAAAAGCAGAATATCAGGTCCCATCAGGATTATTGCAGCCTATCGCTATACCATAATGGAAATGGGATAGAATTACCATGGATTTTGTGACAGGATTGCCACTCACACCAAGAAAGAAAGATGCCATCTGGGTAGTATTAAAATGGCTCCTTATGAAGCATTATATGGCAGAAAATGTAGAACCCCATTATGCTGGACAAAACTTAGTGAAGCTAAACTTGTAGGTCCAGAGTTGGTAAGACAGACTGAGGAGAAAGTGAAGATTATCAAAGAAAGATTGAAAGCTGCGACAGATAGACAAAATCCTATGTAGATTTGAGAAGAAAAGATATATAATTTGCTGTTGGGGACAAAGTGTTTCTAAAAGTTTCGCCGTGGAAGAAAGTGCTAAGATTTGGCAAGAAAGGTAAGCTAAGCCCTCGGTTTATTGGTCCATATGAAATAATTGAACGTGTGGGTCCAGTAGCCTACAGGCTAGCTTTACCTCCAGAGTTAGATAGAATACACAATATCTTCCATGTATCCATGTTAAGAAGATACAGATCTGACCCTTCACATGTCATTTCAGCAGAAACCATTGATGTACAACCTGATATAACTTATGAAGAGGAACTAGTGAAAATTATAGCAAGGGAAATGAAAGAGTTAAGAAATAAGAAGATTCCCTTAGTGAAAGTGTTGTGGAGAGATCACAAGGCAGAAGAAGCTACATGGGAAAGTGAAGAAGTGATAAAGCAACAATATCCCCAGCTATTCAAAGCAGGTAAAATTTCGAGGTCATAATTTCTTAAGAGGAGAGGAGTTGTAACATCCTCAAACCCATAGCTAGAGTGGTGCCATCATTAGGTATGAGTTAGGCTATTGCACTACTAGAGTAAGTGGCATTAGGGGAGGTGCTAGCTTAACACTAATATGCTAATAACTGAATCA
This sequence comes from Manihot esculenta, assembly GCF_001659605.2. NCBI lineage: Eukaryota > Viridiplantae > Streptophyta > Magnoliopsida > Malpighiales > Euphorbiaceae > Manihot > Manihot esculenta. Next base: position 20,552,684 of record NC_035170.2, read on the forward strand.
TAGAAAACTCAAATAAAGAAACGGACGTATCCAGAAATAAAGCAGACAGTGTGATTAGCGAGTCGGGAACAAGTCACTTTCGGGAGGTGCTTAGGGTTTCCTGACGTGCTTGCTTGAGGTGCTTGTTTAAATCCGTCATGCTTGCTTAAGTAAAAAGGACTTCTAAAGGCTAAATGTATAGTTTAGTAGGTCAATCTATGATTATTGAAAGTTTGAAAACTAAGTTGAAACATGGTAAAGAGTTTAGTAGGTTAAAGTATGAATATGGAAAGTTAAAAGATGATGTGTCACCTAGTTATGCATGAAAGAATGACCAAGCAAAATAGAAAAAGGGGTTGTCATCTTCTTTCATTCATGTTGTCGTAGGTCATCCATTTTCAAAGAAGAAAACTTTACTTTTCTTTCTCCCACCAAAGCCAAGTCAAACTTCACCAAATCAAATTCTTCTTTTAACCAAAATTTACCCTAAGGCCAAGAGCTAAAGTAACAGCCATATATTGAAGGAATCGAAGAAGAAAAGTTTAGGGTTCCATATACACCAAGCTTGAAAATCAAAGGTAAGTTTAGAAATGTGTAGGACATAACATCTACTCATTTCTTCATGCAAGAATTTGAATTATAAAGCTTTAATTTATAATTTATTCAATCCTTTCCTAAGACATAAATTTACCTAGATGAAGGAACATCAAAGGGAAATGAAATAGCAAGAGATTAGAAGAGGAAAAGAAAAGAAGAAATTCAATAAAGGTTTGATGTTTCTTTGATTTTCTGTTTTCCTTGAATTTTCTCATGGACATATGAAGCTGGAGATTGATTTTACTTGCTGAAAATGTTGCTTTGATTGTATAAATTTGTGATATGAATGTTAAAATGGTGTTTGAAAGGCTTAGAGTAAAGAAACTTAACATGAGAGCTAAAAGTGCAAATCTGGCAGAATAGATTTTAACAGAGCATCTTGTGTTACCAACTTCATAACTTATTGTGTATTTATTTAAATTAGGCCTAAGATACACCAAATGAAAGCTAAGACAAAGATCTAAAACTTTCATGAATTGATCAAATTCTGAATCTGTAGGTAAGATGATGAAAATTGCAAGTTAACTTAAACTGGACACAGTGGAAATGCATCCGGAACAGAGTCTATTGATTATATCATAACTAATTATGTACACAGTGAAATTTGTTAAGACCAATTCCAAATGAATCTTAATAAGTATACCTAAAACTTTGTAGAAGACACTTAAGTTTGAATTTGTATGAAAATGCATGAATCTGATAAGTTTTGTGATACTATAAACAAGTACCAATACTGGACTGATTAAGACTTTATTGAGCAGCTTGTAAAGAAAAATTCATAACTTAAGCTAGGATGATCAGATTTATATGAACCATACCTTGTTGGAAAGATAAGACATAAATGTACATTTCTTATGAAGAAACTGAGTTAAATTGTAATTCTAAACTGCTTGAAAAGTTTATGCAATATATGGCAGAATGTAGTTTTCTATATTGAAATGCTAAGTCAATAAAGTTTTGCACTATTTGCCATGAGTTTTCCATATTATAAACCTTGGCATATGAGATATGTACTTTAGAAAATGAATTCAAATAGCTTCAAATGACATGCATTTACATTGATACATTGAATTAATAAAACTTGGCCCTAGTAAACTCAATAGGAGTCGAGGTTAGCTTAAGGGTATGGCATGCCATATAAATATACAGAGTTCGCAGTACTGCTGCCGATACATGATTTATATTTGAGGTTACATATCTGATACCTCATAAGCATGGCTACAGAGCTCTGCTATCACAGTTTTAGCCTCTGAGCCTACCGTTCGGCACCCTGTGCCTACCGTTATAACTCCTTATCTACCTAGTCGATCCTACTATGTGTTTATAAGGGCTAAGATCTTAATTAAGATTGATACTTGAATTTGTGAACTTATTAGTGAGTGTTAGCATGTTTGCATCTACTAGCTTATAATTGTTTACCTGTTTATCTGTATATGTGAACTTGGTTGCTCTATTTTGTTATTTGTTTGCTATCACCCACTGAGCATTAGCTCAGCGTGTTGATTTTTACCTCACACAGGTTGTAGATAAAGTAGGCACAGCGGAGGTCATCAGAGGTCTACATCAGATATCAAAGCCATTATCATAGCTGGTTGTTTTGAGTCTCTGAGTCATAGTACAATTATATTTTGGCATGTACATATTAAATAGAGTGAGTTATGAAGGTTATGTAAATCAAAGAATTGTAAGATGTCAAATATCAGTTGATAATTTTTCATGTGTTTTTCATATGCACTACAGGTTGAAATATTGATGAAAAAGATGAGATTCTGCTAAATTTTTGGTTTAAAATCTCACATTTATTTTAATCACTTGATGAAATTTACATGCATCACCTAAAAACTTGGTATTTACAGATAAAAGAAAGTGTTTAGTTTGGATATTTCTAAACAGGCATAGTTTGTGACATTCTTTGTTATGTCTACACTTTGATAGGATAAGGGGTGTTACAGTTTGTTCAGGACTTCTCCAAAATTACCGCTCCTATGACCAAGTTGACCAAAAAGAATTAGAAGTTCGTTTGGTCAGAATAGTGTGAGGAAAGCTTTGAAGAGCTGAAAAGGAGACTGATGTCAGCACCGGTGTTAGCTTTGCCTACCAGTAATGAAGACTTCACAGTGTTTTGTGATGCATCCCGACTGGGACTAGGTTGTGTGTTGATGCAGAATGAAAGGGTGATTGCTTATGCTTCTAGACAGTTGAAGAAGCATGAGTTGAATTATCCTACACACGACCTAGAAATGGTAGCTGTAATCTTTGCACTCAAGATGTAGAGGCATTACCTGTATGGGGTAAGATGTGAGATCTTTACAGATCATAAGAGTTTGCAGTACATCTTGAGTTAGAAAGAGTTGAACCTGAGGCAGAGAAGATGGGTGGAGCTACTTAGTGATTATGATTGCAAGATCCAGTATCATCCGGGGTAAGGCAAATGTAGTAGCAGATGCTCTCAGCCGGAAATCACTTGGCAGTTTATCCCATATTACAGCAGAGAGGAGACCGGTGGTGAGGAAATTTTACAAGCTCATTAATGAAGGTTTACAGCTAGAGTTGTCTAGTACAGGTGCACTTGTGGCTTACATGAGAGTGACACCCGTGTTTCTGGAACAAGTGGCACAGAAATAGTATGAGGACCCCGAGTTGATGAAAATTGCCAAGACTGTTCAGTCAGGCAAAAGTGAGGAGTTTAGATTCGACAACAAAGGGATCCTCCGTTATAGGAACAAATTATATGTACCAGATGACGTGAGTTTGAAGGGAGACATTATGAGGGAAGCTCATAATGCGAGGTACAACGTTCACCTTGGAGCCACCAAAATGTACCAAGACCTAAAGAGAGTTTATTGGTGGCCAGCTATGAAGAGGGAAGTGGCGCAGTTTGTGTCAGTTTGTGAGATCTGTCAGAGGGTGAAGCTGGAACATCAAAAGCTAGCTGGGATGCTCAACCCACTACCGATTCCAGAGTGGAAATGGAAAAATGTAGCTATGGATTGCGTGGTGGGATTACCAGCAACGTCCAATAGGTTAGACTCTATATGGGTAATAGTGGACAGATTGACCAAGTCTGCTCACTTTATCCCTGTCAAGAGTGGCTACTCTGTGGACAAACTGGCACAAGTATATGTTGAAGAGATCGTCAGGCTGCATGGGGCTCCAGTATCTATAGTGTCATATAGGGGACCCCAGTTTACCTCCAGATTTTGGCGAAGTCTGCAGAATGCTATGGGCACAAGGTTGGACTTTAGCACTGCTTTCCATCCACAGACTGACGGACAGTCAGAGAGGACCATCCAAACAATAGAAGACATGTGGAGAATGTGTGTGCTAGATTTTGGTGGTTCTTGGAGCCAGCATCTACCACTGGTGGAGTTTGCCTATAATAACAGTTATCATGCTAGCAGAGGGATGGCTCCTTATGAAGCTATGTATGGGAGGAAGTGCAGGTCACCTGTCTGCTGGGAAGAAGTGGGAGAAAGGGCCTTGGTAGGGCCAGAGTTAGTTGAGATCACTAGCAGGGTAGTGCCTATTATTAGAGAAAGAATCAAAACTGCTGTGAGTCTGTAGAAGAGTTATGCAGATGTCCGCAGGAAACATGTTGTGTTCCAGGAGGGAGATATGGTGTTGCTTAAGGTGTCTCCTATGAAAGGGGTGATTCGTTTTGGGAAGAAAGGTAAACTAGCTCCAAGGTACATCGGACCCTTCTAAATCTTGCAAAAGGTTGGGAATGTATCTTATAAGTTAGATTTGCCTCCTTCTATGGAGAGAATCCATCCGATTTTCCATGTTTTCATGTTACGAAAGTTCGTGTCAGATCCAGGCAAGGTTCTTAATGAAACTGATGTGGAGATCCTAGGAGATCTCACTTATGTTGAGCAGCCAGTGTGGATCGTAGACACTCAAATCAGAAAGTTGAGGAACAAGGAAATCACGATGGTGAAAATCCTTTGGAATCACCACAATATGGAAGAGTGCACTTGGGAGACTCGGGAGTCCATGCTCCAGCAATACTCCTATCTCTTTTAAGGTTAGTGTTTTAAGTTTTATGTGTTTTCTTGATGCTATGTGTGCTTGTGTGTGTTTGAACATTCGGGGACGAATGTTCTTAAGGGGGGAAGAATGTAATACATGGCTAGACTCTGGTGTCGGAATTCCAACTTTCCAACGGAATCCCCGTTGGAATCCGGAATCTCGGATACCGGAACCTCTTAGAAGGGTAAAATATGTTTTTACAAGATGTTTTTCATGATTTTATTGATTGGTTTTGAGTTAAAGTTTTAGAAATGAAATAAAAATATTTTTGAGGGATAAGCCCAGTTTCGGCCGCTGAACCTCATGTTCAGCCGCCAAACATAGTGCTGCCGCGGGAGCTCTCTTTCGGCCCCCAAAGGTGGTCTGGCCAACCATCTATAAGAGGCCTCCAGTCCAAAAATAGGGGAGTTTCTCTCTCCATTTTCGGGCAAAGATGAGTTCTTGCCATTCCTTTCATGATTTTATGTTTTTCCTTCAAATTTTCATGAGTTTTCTTCTGGATTTTGAAATTTAAGCTTGAATCCAAAGTTTTAAAGCTTGGAGACCTCCAAAGACCGTTTTCCTCCTCATCTCCAAGTTTGGGTCACATCTACCTTCGATCTTCAAATGGTAAGTGTGGATCATCACTTTTTGTTTATGTTTTAAGTAAGTTTTTAAGAGGTTTAAAGGTTTGTAATGTATGAAATGGCTAGATCTAAGGTTATAGGCTTTGAGTTGGGTTTTGTTGAATGTTTGCTCTTTTAATGTTTTAGTTGTTATTTCTTTGGGGTTTAGGCTAGTTTTATGCCCCTTATGCTTGATGAGTGTGTATGCATGTTTTGAGGGTTTGGTTGTGAGGTTTTGGAGAGTTTTGGTGGCTGAGTGCATAAGGCAGAATCGGGTTCTGCCATTTTGGAGAACTCAGGTTCGGCCGCCGAACCTGCCTGTAGAGGCAGCCTTTGGCCACCTAACCTGCCTGTGGAGGCAGCCTTTGGCCACCTAACCTGCCCCCGAAAGGAGGTGACTTTCGAATTTGTGGAGACCTTCGGCCGTCGAACCTGCCCCCAAAAGTGTCTGACTTTCGGATCTGTTGGGACCTTCGGCCGTCAAACCTATCATCGAAAGTCCTCTGCCCAGCCTTCCTTTGCTTGTTTTATATGCATGTTTTATGATGTTTTAGGGGGATTTTTGGGGAGATGTTTAGAGTCTTATTAGAGATGTGTTTGGTCCCTCATTTGAGTCCACCTGTGTAAGATCGGACCAGGGAGACCGTAGAGGCCTTCAGTGAGCCAGCTGCGTCTTTGTCAGTCAAGCATCAGCCAGAGGTGAGTATAACTAAACTAATTTATTGTTTTTAAAGTAATCAAACTTTTAAACATGTTCATGCATTATGAATGCCATGTTATGTAATAGGTTGTTGCATTAGAATTCACGAATATGATGCATTGCATAATTTACTATTGTTGTGGATGGATATTGGATGACCCACTAGCCCTCGATATGATATGATATGATATGATACGGAAGTCCAGGTCGAGGTCCATTCTACGCCCCTGGCACGATGTAAGAGAAAGTCCAGGTCGATGCCCATTCTACGTCCCTGGCACAGTTGAATATGTTATGTTATGTTTAAGAGGAAGTTATGAGGAGCTCCGTCGAGGGCCGGGCATTATTTGGATATGTAGAGGGTTACTGGTGACAAGTCCATCCTTGATATGTATTATTTGTGTTGTGATGCATTCCATGAGAACATATGTTTATTAAACTGTTTTTACGTTCTGCTCACTAAGCTCTTGTAGCTTATCCCTTTCCCCTAACCCTAGGTTTGCAGGATCAGAGATAGAGCGGGAAGTCGACTAGAGGCTGGTATAAGTTTATATAATAGAATAGTAGTGGACATGTACTATGTAATGGATTAGATTTGTGCTTTGCCCTAGTTTATGTTTTTGTTAATCCCTGTTTATCATGATCCTTATGTAAAAGTTTTTAATGATAAGTTATGTTGAACCAAGCTTGAGGCATGTAATGTTTACCATACTAGAGCATTTGATGAGGGCCCTAGTGTGGGTTTTATGTATGCAGTTTATGTTGAATGCACAGGTCGAGCTTGGTATATGGAAAGTTTAAATTTTAATGAAAATGTATGATCATGTATGGGATTTTATCAGGTACACAGGATGTACAGTAGGCTTGCTACGGGTTCCGGTGACCTTAAGTCGATCTGAATCCTAGCGCCGATAGCGGTCCGGTTTCCGGGTCATTACAGTATCCTAACTGCTACTTACCTGATAAATAGAATGCCCATGGAATATTTTGATTGGACCACTCCTTATGAAAGACTCTATGAGACTTCACTTAACTATTCTCGCCTGAGAAAGTTCGGTTGCTTATGCTTTACTACTTTTGTGGGAATATAGAAGGATAAGTTTCAAGAGAGAGCCATTAAAGCTGTAATGATAGGTTATGCCAGCACTCACAAAGCTTATAAGTTGTATAACATCAGTGATAAATCCTTTTTCTTGAGTAGGGATGTTATCTTCCATGAAAACATCTTCCCCTTTCAAGGGACTGATATGATTTAGGATTCTGTGGTTTCCATTCCTATAGTTGAGAATAATTGTCTAGGTCCCGATTCCTGTCCATCTGGTCATATCAGTGATGACCTTCAGTTAGAAGGACTCAAAGGCAAAGACAAGCCCCTGTCTGGATATAGGATTATATCAATTCTTTACAAACATCCTTTATGTCTTTTCATCCCTTGCATAAGTCTTAATTTGCAATGTTAATAAGTTGACTGAACCTTACACTTATTCTCAAGCATCTAAAGATGCACATTGGGTTGAGGTCGTGAAGCAAGAACTTCAAGCCTTGGAAAATAACAACACATGGTTTATTACCAGTTTACCTAAGGATAAGAAAGCAATAGGCTGTAAATAGGTTTATAAAGTGAAATTTAAACAAAATGGGAATGAGATATAAGGCCTGGTTGGTGGCTAGGCTACAACCAAATAGAGGGCTTAGATTACAAAGACAGGTTTTCTCCTATGGCCAAACTTACAACCGTAAGAATTTTCATTGCTCTTGCTACTTCTAAATAGTGGCTAATTTTTCAATTGGACATTAATAATGCCTTTTTGCATGGACATCTAGATGAAGAGGTATACATGACACCCCAAGGATATCACCAAGTCCAGCCAGGGCAAGTTTGCTTGCTTAAAAGGTCCTTGTATGGGCTTAAACAAGCCTCTAGATAATGGAACATTGAGTTCACCAATTTTCTCAAGGGTTTAGGTTTTGTGCAATCCCTTCATGACCACTGTCTCTTTACACAGCACACTGGTACTTTGATTTTGGTATTGCTTGTGTATGTTGATGATGTTATTTTAACTGGAAATTCTGTTAATGTCATTACTGAATGCAAGCTTGCTTTACATTCGAAGTTCACTATTAAATATTAGGGACCTATGAAGTACTTTTTGGGTCTAGAGGTTGCTAGATCCTTTTAAGCAATATTTCTTAATTAAACTAAATATATTTCGGATGTATTAAAGAATGCAGGCATGTTTTATTGTAAGCCTGCCTCCTGCCTTTTGCCTTAAGACTTGTATTTATCTCCTAATTCATGGGAACTTTTTGATAAGCCTGATTTGTATAGAAGGCTCCTTGGCATACTACTTTACGTTAATCTCAGAAGGCCTGATATTTGCTATGTTGTTCAACGTTTGAGCCAATTTATGAGCATGTCCTGAAAGCCCCATTGGTTGGCTGCTTTGCATGTGCTTCGTTATCTTAAAGGGTCCTTGCATCAGGGACTTAATTTCCCTGTAAGTACTGACTTGTCACTGAATGCCTACATTGACTCTGATTGGGTGCTTGCACTTATTTCAGAAAGTCACTCTCTGGATATTGTATATACTTGGGACCCTGCCTTATCTCTTGGAAAACCAAAAAATAGCCTATTGTTTCTAAATCCTCAGCCGAGGTTGAGTATCGTGCAATGGCTAACACTGTATGTAAACTCGTCTATATTAGCTATATTTTACAGGACTTGCAGATTACCATCCAACTGCCCATCACACTACACTGTGACAGCAAGGCCGCCATGCACATTGCTGCCAACCCGGTGTTTCATGAGCGCATGAAGCACATCGAGATAGACTGCCACCTGGTTCGAGATCAACTCCAACAGAGGTTCATACTGCCTAATCATCTTTCTACCGAAGAATAATTGGCAGACATATTCACCAAAGCCTTACCAACCTATCGCCATGGCAGCCTCACTCGCAAGTTGAATTTTTTGCATTTACTAGCTTCAACTTGAGGAGGTGGTGTTAAAACTATGTCGTTTTATTCTTGTTTATGTCGTTTTATTCTTGTTTGTTTATAACTTTGTATCTAAACTGTGTCATTTCATTGTGTGCCATCTTCTGCTTGTCTAGGACTAAGTTGTAACTTTGTGAATAGTTCGTTTATGGCACATGCTGTGCACATGTTGTTGTTTGATATATAAAGGAAGCAAGACGCTTCCAGAAACACTGTAACATTATTTTTCTTATTTGAAATAAAACCACTCGAACTTTTCTCTCATCTTGTCTTTGAACAATTATTATACAATAATATTTTTTATTCTCTCTCATCTTGTATTTCTAATATCGTGTGATTATTTCAATACTTTTTTTATATAATAGGAACAACAATCGTTCGTTATAATAGAAAGGACAATTATCTCTTATATAATAGAATAATTATTTAGAAACGATAATTATCTTCACAATAGGAATGATAATCGTCTTGAAAATTGGGATGAATTTCATCTCGAAATAGGAGTCGCATTTAAAATTGTCCTCTAGATAATGGGGAATATTAGTTAAAGGGAACAAATGTTAGAGATTCATTTCATTGTCCTTGAAGATGATTTTTAATATTTTTTATGGTAATTTTAGTGATCCCTTAATTTTTTTTTTCTTAAATGATGCCACATGACAATTTCCTAAGGAAGTTTATTAAATTATGTGCTAAAATATTATAAAAAGATTTTTAAGTCTTACCTTTCTAGATATATATAGATAAGTGGTAGAGTTTTCTTGTACTATTCTCTGTATCTAATTATTAATAAGACATGTTTATTAAAAATTTATATAGGAGCGAAGAAGTGTGCAAAAGAATTCCAGAAGTGTGCAAAAGAATTCCTCTTGTATATTTATTTCAAAACAATACACACATAATCAAACAAAAATGACGGTAACATCTTATGCCTTTTTACATAGTTCTATAGAATAAATTGTCCTGGTTGATGTAAATTAGGTAATAATATCATATTTTTAATTTTTTATTTTCTCATTAATTTATTAGTTCTAGATATAAAATAGAAGAAAACGTAAAGAAATCGATATAGATAATCGTGTTAAATTTTTATCTAAGTTTAGTCGCTCCACCAACGTTGTTCTTTCTCACAACTTCTTGAATATTTATTTGCCTCTTTCTTTTTACGGCCTATAGAATTGGTTGGGCTACATCCTCGATTTTCATCCCGTTCCATTGCTCCATAACTAATTTGTTTCGTATTTGCGTCATTTGTTATCAATGTACATACCAATAGAATCATGTATAATAATATCATGTATAATAATATCACTTTCTTAGAAATTTTCACCGTATACATCTTTAACAAAAAAAATTGTGTTATTTTAATTATTTCTCAAAAGAATATCGACGGTAATTAATCCTAATGTACATACCGGTAGAATCAGAATCATGTACAATAATATCACTTTCTTAGAAATTTTCACTGAATACATCCTTAACAAAAAAAAAAAATTGTATTATTTTAATCATTTCTCAAACTTTTTTTAAAGAATATCAACGTTAATTAATCCTAATGACTTCAATAAAAACATTGCATGCAATTTATATTGAAACATTATGCACTATTACAAAAGATAAAAATTCATTCTACCACCTATATTTCATCTCACCTTTAGATTTTTAGAAAATTTATAGTCAAAAAATATTTATATCCATTAATAACGAAACTTGCTATTTTTCAGGTTTTCAGATGTTTGTATTTTTCTATAGAAATTTTTTGCAAGTTGACTATCTTTTGAATTTTTCAAAAGAAAATTGTTTTTAGTTTTTAAATTTTTATTTTTTTAGATATTTTAATTCATAAAGGTAGCCTTAATTTAAAGAATTTGATTAAGCAATCAATACAACTAATTTAACTATCTTGCATTATAAATATATAAATAATTTGATTAAGCAACCAATACAACTAATTTGATTAAGCATATTCGATTTTTTAGCTGAAAAAAATATATAAATATGATTTAATCTTAGTAAAAAAACGAGTGTAAAGATTAAAATAATAAATAATCATTTTTGCTTTTTATAGATGCTTGATAAAATAGAAGAAATCCAAGATGTTAACTTCGTCATAAAATTTTTAAACTATAATTTTTTTTTTCAAAGATTTTAAGGAGAAAAAGCTACATATGGGAGAGAGATTTCAAACAATAATTTATTATTTACTTACATATATTCGGATGAAAATTTATTGTACAACTATATGCATGTAAGAAATTATTGGATAATAACGGTGGAAGTATTTGAGGTATCACAATTTTCTTTGAATTTGGTAAGAAGATATTGAAAATATGTAGATCTAAAATCAAATATTTAGGTATTAATTTGAATATATATTACATTTTTAGATATAAATAATAGATAATTTTAATTAAGTAATGTTATTTGAATAATTAAATGTAATTTATTGGACTTTAATTTTAGCAATCGTTTTATTTTCAATATTTTAAAGAGTCAGAGAATATATTGACAAAATGTATTTATATAAAATATCATAAGATGTTTGGTCGTAGTTATATGATACCTTATTGGGAATTGATAATGATAGAGTATTACGATGATGAATCGATCAAAATAGTGGTGCTTAAATGAAAAATATATAAATTTATTCTTATCAATATTTATTTATCTAGATAGTGGATTAAAAAATTTAAATTGGAATTCAATTTTAATTTTTTTTTGCAAAAACTTCAATTTTGCTCATTTAAAAAAAAAAAACTATCTAGATGTTAAAGACAAAATTTGAAATTTAAAGTAACCGAAACAAATTCATAAAATTTTATAAATTGAATCAATTTGCACACTTTATATATTTTTTAATTTGAATAGTGATGTTCTGAGATTTAGGAAATAGGATTTCTTTTATGTGTGTGTAAGTCTCTCCTTGAGTGGAGTCCTTCCCCCCTTTTATTCTCTCCTTCTTGCTTGCCAGTGGCGCCTAACGGCCTCTCAGCTACAGTAATGTCTGTCTCTGTTAGATGGACCCATACAATCAGTTGCCATACTTGTGTCAGGCGGCCATTTAATTCTTCCTAGTGCGCATGCGAATAGGGCTGCGAAAGGACAGGACTGGCTCATTTCCCTCCATGTCTCCTTCTTAGGCCGGCCTCCTCTTTACTAGGCTTGGGCTTACCAATGACCAGGCCCATTACTCAGGCTAGATCTTGGGTCGAAGCCACAGACCAGGCCTGCCTAGGGGCGTTCCGAGCTTAAGGCCTGGTCTGCTTTTGGGGGCCTGATTCAGCCTATGGGGGTGCAAGGCCTGACGGTTATCAAATGCCCATTTACCTCCTCAGCAGTTATTACATGAGTGATGAGGGAGTAAATATCGAGAACCCATTATGACTGCACGGCTCGAGGACAGTTCCCATCAAAACGTCTCTTCTTCACTTTACTATTCTCAAGATTCAAATTTTCCCCATCTTCACAGAATTCTTACTCTCCTTCTGCTTTCTGCGCGCTCCGTTCGTCCTGTCCTTCTTCCCCAATCGTCTTCAAGGTACGCTTTTCATATTGTCATGGATAGCCCGAAACTTCCTGATGTATTGAATCTAGAGTCTAATATAACCTCTTCCACCCTGAGAAATTTCTTTTCCCGAGAGTACCTAGATACCCCTCTTTTCTGTATCTGGGCTCCCCTTTGTAACGAGAGGATCGTTCTTCCCGAATCTCCTTCGTAACGAGAGGATCGTTCTTCCCGATCCTCCTCCTTTTGGTTTAATCGACCCCCAAAAAGACCGCAGTTTGTTTTTCTTTGTCAAACAGCGCAAGTATGGCTTAACCTTCCCCTTTTCGCCCTTCTTTATCGAAGTTTTTCGGTACTTTGGAATAACTCCTCGAATGCTTGCTCCTAATTCGATTCTTTTTATGTGCCCCTTTGAGTCTGTCAGTCTGAGCTGCGGTATCTCGCTCATAGCTCGCTTGTTCGTTACCTTTTTTCGGCTGGTCCGGGCGGTTTAGGATTTTTACTACTTTGCCCCCCGAGGAGGGCTGTCCATCTTCTCAGGTCATAAAGACTCAATCAAGGGCTAGGCAGAGGGATTGGCTATGGTGGAGCTAAAAGGGGGTCCTGAGTCGTCTTGGCAGGTGGACCTCCCTTGGAGGGAGTTTCCTTTGGGTTGTAATGATCTCCCCCAGCTGAGCCTCTCTGAACAGATCAGCTTTCTTCGACTGACCTCCGTTGAGTGGAAGTATGATGTCGAGAAATGCATGTTCGTGACCAGTCTTCAAAACTGTAAGGACGCGGGTATTTTACTCTGTTTTAGCTGTCTTGTTTTTTTCTTTTGTAGTTTTCATTAAATGCCTTTCTCACTTGTTTTGATACCTGTTTCTTATAGCTTCTGAGATTCCTATGGACAATATTAAGCCCTTGAAGAACTTTGTTTTATCTTAGGGGAGCATGAGGACTGCTCTGGATGCTTTTAGGGCTGGGCAGCCAGTTGTAGACGTGACTCGGGAGGTCCCCTAGATCATTTCTCCCTGGTCGGTGGACTGTACCATTCCTCATGCCCCAGTCTCCTTCCGTGCTTCTAGACCGAGCTCCAAGGATTCTAGACCTTCCAAGGCTTCCAGCCGCAGTAGGTCTAGCTCCTCTCCCCGATCTCCTAAAGTCTCTAAGTCCAAACAGTCCCCTATCCCGTCTTCCCAGGGGCTGATGGCGATTGAAGAGTCAGTTAAAGACGCGCAGTTCGTGAGGACTGAGGCTGCTCATATTTTCGAGGTCGCTCCAGCCAAAGAGGGGGCTCCTGAAGGCGGAGATGAGGTCATCCTAGCAAGCGAAGGCGCCCTAGCAGTTGGGGCTGAGGTCGTGCCTAATGTCAAAGGCACCTCTAAAGAGGGGACCAAGTCCAAATCTCTTGCTGTTGTTCCTCGCCGAAAGAAGATCTCGGACGACAGTGATGTTATTGTTAAGAGGGCCATAAGCGAGCGAGCTCCCTCCTCAAAAGCTCCCGCTGTGGCTCCAACTCTAAAGAGGGTTCGTACTTCCGAGCAGCCGACTCCACCTCTGCCTCCCCTTGAGAAAGCGAAGACTTCTGTGGAGCCGTCGTTTTCTGCCCCTGACAACGAGGTTTTGAACGCGGAGAACATCACTCACCAGTCTCCAGCCAGCATTGTCGCAGAGTTATTGCGGGAGAGGATGTTCAGTGGGGTTACCGAAACTTCGGACCAACGTCTGCTTACTCTTACTGGCCATTTAGCCAGCTCTACACAGGAGCAAGTGGCATTCCGTTCTCAAACTTGGGAGGAGCTCGGAGACACAATCAGGGAGATGCTCCTTATGGTGAGTTGTCACCTTCAGTTCTAAGTCGTACTTTATTCTCGTTGTTTTTTGTTTTGACAGTTTTTCTTTTCTTGTTAGGTGATGGGTCTCTTTATGGAGATCAACGCCCGCGACCTGTCTCTTCAAAGCTTCGTAGATCGCCAGATTGAGGAGGCCCATCGCAAGGAAAATCTCATGGCTACTGGTGATGCTCAGGGCCAGCTTGCCGCGACTCAAAGTAGTTTGAAGGACCTCGAGGATGAGTTGGTCTAGACCCGGGATGCTGTTAAGAGGGCAGACGAGAGGGCAGCTGTGGCAGAGTCCCGTTGTGATGAGGTTTTGGTTCAGCTGTCCTATTTAAAAGAAGTTCGGCGGGAGAGGGATGAAGCTATGGCCCAATGGGATGAGGCCTGGCGCGAATGTGAGATAGCTAAGATAGATCGCGATTATGCCCAGGCCCATTTTGAGACAGTGAAATCCCAGCAGGAGGAGGCTTTAGCCCGAGTCGTTGTTCTCGAGCAGGAGCTGAGCAAATGTACCGAGGACCTGAAGAGCTTGACTTTGACTGCGGATGGACTGAAGCTTTAGAATCAGCAACTTTGTCAAGAGATTAGGGTCTTAGAGGGGAGGTGCTCTGCCCTTCTCGAGGAGGCTAAGTTAACTGAAGACAAGGTCCGACTAGCATGCGAGGAACGTCTGTGGGAGTACAAAGAGTCTGCTAAGCTGAATGCAGAGATCGATTAGGCCTGCTAGAAATGCTTGAAGGAATATAAGGGCTCTTCGGAGTTGAAGTCTGAGATCGAGCAGGCCTGTGAGGATCGTCTTCAACGTTACAAAGACTCTCATGAGCTGAAAGCTAAAATTGAAGAGGCCTGTGAGGCGCGACTTGCGGACTTCAAAGCTTCTGATGCGATGAAGCACGAAATATGGAACAAAGGTTTCTGCATGTTCGCCTCTTGGTTCAATCAAGGTCTGAAAGAAGCCAGGGATGCCCCCTCCACCCCATTAGCTTAGCTTCGGGCTCCTGAAGTGGACTTTGATGGCGAAGAGGTGTGCTATGGGGAGGATGACAACCCCTTGCCCAAAGGGGGTCCTAGTGTACAACTGGCGCTGCTGGGGAAGATGTTGGGCCTGAAGGAGGAGGAGACGATGCCAGGCTCAGGGAGAGGGTGCCACATCTCGGGGGGGCGAGATAATGCCTTTTGTGGGTATTGGGGGGCAGGGATCAAGGGGATACCAGACTCCCTAAGGGTAGTTCTGTAGATAGCGATGTAATTACTGATGTGAGTCCTCTAAGGACAATATTTCCCCCTATAATTTTAGATGTCTGAATAAAATTATGATCTGTCTTTTTTTGTTTGATGAGATTTTGCCTTTGTCTGTATTCGTACTTGGTTTGTTCTTTGCTCCTGTTTGCCTTACTAATTTTACTAAATCATTTAATCTGTTGAAAGCTTGGTTTACTTTCTTCGTTTTGTTTGCAAACTCTTTCTAACCTCAAAAAAGTTTTCAACTTAAACATAAGAGTTTTTTAAGCTATCTGTTTATTCAGCAAATTTCGAGAAGTTCCTGACTTTGTCAATACCGCAAGTTCAAACGTACACAGAGATGCCTCATTGTGCTTTATTCTTTCTAAGTATAACCTTATAACTATTGGAGTGGGTTGGGCTACCTGCCCCATTGGGAAGGTGAGCTTGGACTTTTGGCACTTAGGACATGGGTCCGGTTTGGGAGCTTGTCTTTCTGAGAATTTGTGAGCCCAGATTTACCTTTTGCTTTTTCATACGCCTCGAATTTATCTCTTGTCCTGATTCAAATCGAGGTCGTGACTTTATTCGTATATTCGTTCCCCTCTTTACCTCAGCCTTTTTGGGTTAGGAGAAATGATAGAGCATATTTTAGTCCATTTTATCATTATGTTCTTGATGTTTATTTACATCTTTTCTGCCTAATTTTGTGGTTTTAATCATGTTTTGCAGATATTAAGTGTAAAGAGACATTCTGGAGAAAATGCTCTTAAAACTGCCAAAAAGTGCCAAATATGGAAAGTGCCAAAAAGGAAAATTTTCAAATAAGGAAAGTTTTCAAATAAGGAAAGTGCTAAAGCAAAAGCAAATAAGGAAAGCTCAGTCAGAATATTATTTGAAATTCAAATCGCAGATCTTTCTTTCCTTGTTCAAAGATGTGCACACACTGCAGCAGTCATATCTTCCTATTTAGGCAGCAAGATCTCAAAGAGATACTCTTCCTCTTCTGCGTTCAACATTCAAAATTCAAACGAAGGCTCCACCTGAAAAGGAAAGATAGGACAGATATCTTTCCACTTCTGCACATTAATGACTGCGCTCCACTTCCTCTTCTGCAGTCCATGCGCACGCCACTTGCCTTCTGAAGGCCAAGGCACGTATCCTTCCTCTTCTGAAAGCCTTGGAACGTGACTCTTTCCTGTTGAAGCTCTAGCCACGTCTCCTTCCTCTTCTGAAAGCATTAATGCATGATTCTTTCCTCTTCTGAACACAAGCCACGCGCCTCCTTCCCTCTAGTGATTTTGCAACGCGATTCTTTCCTCTTTTGCAACAACTTGGGCAGCAAGTTGTACATAGGCAGCATATTGGGCAAACTCTTCACTAATTAGGAAGCAAGGGATAACTAGGGCAGCATCTAATCCTATTTAAAGAGAGCACAAGGCCAGCCACACAACTCTTCTTCCTCTCTCCACGTTTTTGCATCTCCTTTGGCACAAGACTCTCATCCGGCTCCATCTTCTTCTTCCTTTCTTTTATTTTTTATTTTTGTTCAGCCATGAGTGGCTGAAACCTTTTATTCTAGTTGAAGATTGGTTGAAACTAAGGTTGTTTAAAGGATTGTGAGATCTGAACATAAAGTGTTTGCTTTTGGTTTGCTCAATATTCATACAGTTCATGCTTGATTGCTATTATTACTTTGTTGTTTTGATCAAATTGGCCACTTGATTCTTGATTGCAAGGTAATTAATTGTTAGTTTGGATAATTTTTAGTCCGTAATTGCTGAAATTATTCAAACAGAAGAACACTTGGTGTAACAACTAAGGAATTGTATGATCTAGCAACATCTCATGCGTTTGAGTAGTTAGGATTGGATCTCTCTCTTTCTTCATGCAATTAACAATTGTTTGATGCCTAAGGCCCAAGGACGTTCCTTGGCAATTTGTTAATTAGTAATTAATTAGAGGACGTTCCCTAATTGGTTTAATCATTAGGAGAGACATGGTGGTGAGAAGCGTTTTCCATCTCCATAACTAATCTATTGAATCAACCTAAAGAACATAAGTTTCAATGATCAGTCCAAACAACCAACGTGGATCCGTCTCTTCAACTAGACCTTTCTCATATTGATTTCATCTTATTTTTAATTAATCGGTTATTTAATTGCTTTCAGTAGTTGCTTAGACAAATCAAATCTCAAACCCCTATTTTACTTTACATGCACTTTTATTTTATTTGCTTTCAATTTATTCGTTCTCAGTGCGTTCTCTTGGTTCTGATAAGAAATTTGTTGCCTTTGTTTTGTTATTTAGGCCTTTTCCTAGGTCAGTTTGTCCTTTCATTTGGTTCTCTGGGCTCAGTTTCGTGCAGCTTAGTTTAGGGGTTCAGCTCTTTCCCTATTTTTGTCCTTTTCTTGTTCATTAGACTTGTGATAGAGCGGTTGTCGAAACCGGTCAAAAATAATCAATTCAGCTACCAACAATATTACTACTATAGATAGTAGTGAAAGGATCGTATCCATAGGGAATTGATACTTACTTATCTTCCTTGTCAAGACCAAATAAACAAACTGAAAATAAAATAAAAATAAAATAAAGTGCAAGTAAAGTAAAAATGGGGTTTTGAGATGGATTCAATTAATCAACTACTGAAAGCAATAAAATAAGCGAATAATAAAATAAAGAGAAAACAATGATAAGAAAGGCTCTAGTTGAAGAATGGGATCCACTTTAGTTGATGAGATTGATCATTGACACTTATATTCTTTTATTTGATTCAATAAATTGGCCATGGAGATTGAAGAAGCTTCTCACCACCATTATCTCTCCTTAAGATTAAATCAATTAGGGAATGTCCTCCAATTAATTACTAATTAACAAGTTGTCAAAGAACGTCTTTGAGCCTTAGGCCTTTTACAACAGTCAATCGCATTAAGAAATAGAGAGAACCAATTCTAGTTACCCAAATGTATGGAGATAACACTAGATCATGCAATTTCCTTAGTTGTGCACCAAGTGTTCTTGTGTTTGAACAATCCAAGCAATTACGGACTCAAAATTATCCAAACTAATAAATATCAATTACCTTGCAATCAAGAATCAATGTAGATCCAAACAACAAAGCAATATTGAAATCAAGTATGAAATTGCATCAATATTGAACAATCAAAAGATAAACAATTTTTGATCAAGTCTCTCAATCCACAAAACAACTAAAGCTTCACTTCATCTTCAACTGGAAAAAAGGTTTCAGCCTCTCATGGCTGAAACAAAAAAAAATAATAAAAAAAAATAAAGAAAGGAAGAAGAAGAGATGGTGTCACTTGCAATCCCGTAGGTGTCTCCAAGGGGGAGTGTAAAGAGCATGTAGAGGCTTCTTATGTGGCTTTTTACAGTTGAAAAGTGTTGTCCTAGGTCATACTTACTGCCCAAGAGGCATTTGCTGCCTAAGCTGTGTCTGAAAAGGAAAGAATCACGTTTTTCAGCTTCAGAAGGAAGGCTGCGCGCGAATGCTTTGCGGAAGGAAGTTGATGCGCGCGGTTTGGTCTTAGAAAGGGAAGGAGACGCAGATTGTGCTTCCTAAATAAGTTTAGATGCTGACCTTACTTCCTAATTAGTGTAGAGGCTGCCCAATATGCTGCCCATGTGCAACTTGCTGCCGAAGTTGTTGCAAAAGAGGAAAGAATCGCGTTGCAAGCTCATCGGATGGAAGGAGGCGCGCGACTTGTGTTCAGAGGAGGAAAGAATCGTGCATTAATGCTTCCAGAAGAGGAAGGAGTCGTGGCTGGAGCTTTAGAAGGAAAGAGACACGTTCCAAGGTTTTCAGAAGAGGCAGGATCCGCGCCTTGGTCTCCAGAAGGCAGGTGGCGTGCGCATGGACTGCAGAAGAGGAAGGAGAGCGCAGTCATTAATGTGCAGAGATGGAAAGATATATGTCCAGTCTTTCCTTTTTAGGGGGAGCCTTCGTTTGAATTTTGAATGCTGAACGCAGAAGAGGAAGAGTATCTCTTTGAGATCTTGCTGCCTAAATAGGAAGATATGACTGCTGCAGTGTGCACATCTTTGAACAAGGAAAGAAAGATCTGCGATTCAAATTTCAAATAATCTTCTGACAGAGCTTTCCTTATTTGTTTTTGCTTATGCACTTTCCTCATTTGAAGACTTTCCTTTTCTGAAAACTTGCCTTATTTGAAAACTTTCCTTTCTTGGCACATGTTCTAAATAAGGTAGGAAAGATTCTACAGTTCGAATTTCGGACAGTTTGCTGACTGTGCTTTCTGACTCTTTCCTTATTTGGCACTTTCCATATATGAAAACTTTCCATATATGAAAACTTTCTTTATTTGGAACTTTCCATATATGAAAATTTTCCTTTTCTGGAACTTTCCAT
Organism: Manihot esculenta; assembly: GCF_001659605.2. Taxonomy (NCBI): domain Eukaryota; kingdom Viridiplantae; phylum Streptophyta; class Magnoliopsida; order Malpighiales; family Euphorbiaceae; genus Manihot; species Manihot esculenta. The sequence continues at coordinate 20,572,524 of NC_035170.2, forward strand.
ATATGAAAATTTTCCTTTTCTGGAACTTTCCATATTTGGCACTTTTTGGCAGTTTTAAGAGCATTTTCTCTAGATTGTCTCTTTACACCTAATATCTGCAAAACATGATGAAAACTACAAAATTAGGTAGAAAAGGTGTAAATAAACATCAAGAACATCATGATAATATGGACTAAAATATGCTCTGTCAAATACCCCCACACCTAACCTTTTGCTTGGCCTCAAGCAAATAAACACAGTTAAACAAGCTCTCTTTGCTTTGATCCTTATTTCTACTTAAGCTCTTACTCTAGACCCCTATTTTGAAGCATTGCAATAAAGAATATATTCATCAAGGTTACTTACCTCTTCCTTGTCTCCCTTTACTTACCATGGCTAGGATTAGTTTTCCTCAAGAGAGAGATCATACATGCACATGTTCTTATTCAATTAAAGACTTATTCTAGCTTTCAGAGTGACTTGCCCTTACCTTGAAGTACTTTATTCAGCCTTTTTGCACTTTAAACTTGCTTGGAAAAGTCACCAACCTTTTGACGTGAAGGTACATATTGGTGATACCCACCCCCAGTTACTTAGTTGGTCAACTGTCCAAGTGGCTACTAGCCTTATTCATAGTCTTTTGACCATTGGAACAGTTTTCAATTTGTGCTTATGAAGTCTAGGCCTTTTCTGAATTTCTTTCTCTCAATGATTTGGGCAAATCAATACCAATTGCTAACACAAGTCACATTAAGTTCATTCACACAATTTTCAATTCATTCTCTCAAATGAGTGTCATCAATATATTTTTCACCTTGGCAAGCTCAAAGATTCAATTCAAAAAGCAATTCCCAAAAATGAATATATCTAATTGCAATTGATTCAACACAGGTTTAAAGAGTCATCACATCAATGGGGTCATGGAAAGAAAGCTCATCCAACATAGTTCATCAGTTTGAGTAAAGCAATTAAAAAGAAGATTGTGGTTGTGTGTGTTATTGAAAGCAAAAAAGAAAAAGTTTCAAAACTGTGGCTAATCAATCTGAAAGAAACGCAAACTGAAAGGAAGAACTGAAAGGAAAAATGTGTCTAAAGCAAAAATTAAAAATTCTCAGATCCGCACCCCCACACCTAAATCATGCATTGTCCTCAATGTATAGAAAACATAAAGGAACAAAAGAAACTGAGTACTCCCCTGGTGTGGTATTGGATGGAGCAATCCACTTGGTCAAGGCTCAAGTAATTGGGGAAGGGAAAAGAGTCCCAACTGCATTGAGTAAAAAGTGTAACACGCCCTTTGATTTGGTCATAGCCCATCCTATTTTTTTCATGTACTCATGAAGTAACATGATTAGCATCTCTTCTTTCAGATGAGGTGTGCCTCTTGCCCTTATGTTTGCATTCTTGAGATGATTTGGAAATATTTTGAATTCTAATTCATGTTTGTCCATGGGTGGCTGCATTTCGGGCAAAACAAACTCTACCTTATCTGGTGGTTTGGGAAGGCATAGATCTGCATGTTCCTTTGGCTTTGGATCTTGGAATCCCATTTGTTCATTGTGTGCATGGGCTGGTTGCATTGGATGAATGTTCTGCACGGGAGTCTGAAGGTGCTGCAATGGAAGATGAAGAGGTGCCGATGGAATCTGAAAGGTCTGCGATGGGAGCTGTGGTGAAGGATTCGGCGGCCGAAGAGTGATGGAGTTCGGCCGCCGAAAGGCGGTGAAGTTCGGCGTCCGAAAGATTGCATTGGGCGGAAGCTGAATGGATGGCATGGCCTTCTGCGATTGGTTCTGCAGTCCTTTTTGAAATGGTGCGATCGGTTCCTGCTCTCCCTGCAGTGGTCTGTAGCTCAATTTTGGCTCTTTTTGGATCTCCTCATCTTTTTGGCTAGCCTCCCTACAAAAAACATTGTTTAGTATATCATCTTGATCAATATAAATATTTTCTTGGCTCATACAATCAATGATATCTAAATCAACAATAGGTTCTGTTTGATAAGTTTGACTCAACAAACTATCAGTAGTTTGTTCTTGCACTTGTGAACTTTCATCATCATCCCATATATCTTGAAGCTTTTCCTCATAGTGCATGTTGGGATATTGAGGTGTTGTTTGGGCTTGATATCCTTGATAGTTCTGGTAGTCGTCAGTCCGATCATAGCCAAAGTTTGGGTGGTCTATCCAAGATGAATTGTATGTGTCAAGGTAGGGATCATGTCTTGGCTGTTCATAGGGTCCTTCAAATGCAAGTGCTTGTTGGGCCATTTGATCTACTTCCTGTTGGAAACGTCGCAAAGCCTTCAATTTCTCACAAAGATCAGTATTGAAATCTTGAGGTATTGGATGGGCTTGTTCAGCTTGGCCTATAACAAAAATTCTCACAGTAGAGATTAGTTTAGAAAGTTGGGAACAACGAACAGATGTACTTACCTTAGCCATGATTCAAATTTTTTTTTTTGTTCAGATCTGCGATGGGGTGGAGAAGGATAGTGTGATGTGATTCAGAGGTCTCAGAAGGTTGATCTGCGGCTTGGTGGTGCGATGGAGCTTGTTTCTGCGCAGATCCGGGTTGTGCAGGATGAGTATCCGCGAATTCCGGGTTACGCAGGATGAGTATCCGCGGATTTCGGGTTGTGCAGGATAAGTATCCGCGGATTTCGGGTTGTGTATTCTCCCAAAGAGTGTCAAGATCTGGTATGAAAGAAAAATAAATAAGTGAAATCAATTCAGATCTGGTCCTGAAAGAAAATTAAATGAGTGAAATCAACTCCCCGGCAACGGCGCCAATTTTGACAGAGCGGTTGTCGAAGCCGGTAAAAAATAATCAATTCAGCTACCAACAATATTACTACTGTAGATAGTGGTGAAAGGATCGTATCCATAGGGAATTGATACTTACTTATCTTCCTTGTCAAGACCAAATAAACAAACTGAAAATAAAATAAAAATAAAATAAAGTGCAAGTAAAGTAAAAAAGGGGTTTTGAGATGGATTCAATTAATCAACTACTGAAAGCAATAAAATAAGCGAATAATAAAATAAAGAGAAAACAATGATAAGAAAGGCTCTAGTTGAAGAATGAGATCCACTTTAGTTAATGAGATTGATCATTGACACTTATGTTCCTTTATTTGATTCAATAAATTGGCCATGGAGATTGAAGAAGCTTCTCACCACCATTATCTCTCCTTAAGATTAAATCAATTAGGGAATGTCCTCCAATTAATTACTAATTAACAAGTTGTCAAAGAACGTCTTTGAGCCTTAGGCCTTTTACAACAGTCAATCGCATTAAGAAATAGAGAGAACCAATTCTAGTTACCCAAATGTATGGAGATAACACTAGATCATGCAATTTCCTTAGTTGTGCACCAAGTGTTCTTGTATTTGAACAATCCAAGCAATTACAGACTCAAAATTATCCAAACTAACAAATATCAATTACCTTGCAATCAAGAATCAATGTAGATCCAAACAACAAAGCAATATTGAAATCAAGTATGAAATTGCATCAATATTGAACAATCAAAAGATAAACAATTTTTGATCAAGTCTCTCAATCCACAAAACAACTATAGCTTCACTTCATCTTCAACTAGAAAAAAGGTTTCAGCCTCTCATGGCTGAAATAAAATAAAAAAATAAAAAAAAATAAAGAAAGGAAGAAGAAGAGATGGTGTCACTTGCAATCCCGTAGGTGTCTCCAAGGGGGAGTGTAAAGAGCATGTAGAGGCTTCTTATGTGGCTTTTTACAGTTGAAAAGTGTTGCCCTAGGTCATACTTACTGCCCAAGAGACATTTGCTGCCTAAGCTGTGTCTAAAAAGGAAAGAATCGCGTTTTTCGGCTTCAGAAGGAAGGCTGCGCGCGAATGCTTTGCGGAAGGAAGTTGATGCGCGCGGTTTGGTCTCAGAAAGGGAAGGAGTCTCAGATTGTGCTTCCTAAATAAGTTTAGATGCTGACCTTACTTCCTAATTAGTGTAGAGGCTGCCCAAGATGTTGCCCATGTGCAACTTGCTGCCTAAGTTGTTGCAAAAGAGGAAAGAATCGCGTTGCAAGCTCACTGAATGGAAGGAGGCGCGCGGCTTGTGTTCAGAGGAGGAAAGAATCGTGCATTAATGCTTCCAGAAGAGGAAGGAGTCATGGCTGGAGCTTCAGAAGGAAAGAGACACGTTCCAAGGTTTTCAGAAGAGGCAGGACACGCGCCTTGGTCTCCAGAAAGCAGGTGGCGTGCGCATGGACTGCAGAAGAGGAAGGAGAGCGCAGTCATTAATGTGCAGAGATGAAAAGATATATGTCCAGTCTTTCCTTTTTAGGGGGAGCCTTCGTTTGAATTTTGAATGCTGAACGCAGAAGAGGAAGAGTATCTCTTTGAGATATTGCTGCCTAAATAGGAAGATATGACTGCTGCAGTGTGCACATCTTTGAACAAGGAAAGAAAGATCTGCGATTCGAATTTCAAATAATCTTCTAACTAAGCTTTCCTTATTTGCTTTTGCTTCTGCACTTTCCTCATTTGAAGACTTTCCTTTTCTGAAAACTTGCCTTATTTGAAAACTTTCCTTTCTTGGCACATGTTCTAAATAAGGCAGGAAAGATTCTGCAGTTCGAATTTCGGACAGTTTGCTGACAGTGCTTTCTGACTCTTTCCTTATTTGGCACTTTCCATATATGAAAACTTTTCTTATTTGGAACTTTCCATATATGAAAACTTTCCTTTTCTGGAACTTTCCATATTTGGCACTTTTTGGCAGTTTTAAGAGCATTTTCTCCAGATTGTCTCTTTACACCTAATATCTGCAAAACATGATTAAAACTACAAGATTAGGTAGAAAAGGTGTAAATAAACATCAAGAACATCATGATAATATGAACTAAAATATGCGCTGTCAACTTGCTCGAGGTTTGGGTTCTTTTAGCCTTTGTATTACTTGGTTGTCCCAGCCGGTCTTGTGGCGCCGGGGTCATTTTCTGAGTCTGATCACCTACCTGGCTAAGGTCTCGCGCAAGATTCAAGCGCTTTGGCCTTACTATCGCTTCATCATCCCAACCGGTTTTGTGGTGCCGGAATCCCTTTTAGGAGCCCGGTCACCTACCTCACTGAGGTCTCGAACGAGATTAAGGCTCTTTGACCTTACTGTCACTTCGTCATCCCAGCCGGTTTTGTGGTGCTGGGGTCACTTTTGGGAGCCCAGTCACCTACCTCACTAAGGTCTCGAACGAGATTCAGGCTCTTTGGGCTTATTGTTGCTTCATCATTCCAGCCGGTTTTTGTTGGGAAATTCAGAAATTATTGCAACCCAAAAGCGCAACAGAAAAATAAAATTTCTCTGATTTCCTTTTTTCAGAATCCGAGTGCTTCGTTTATTTCATAAGAAGAATATGAGACTAACCTGTTAATATCGTCAAGAAGATACAATGCCGGACTGATGGTGCTGCTTTTTCAAACGAACACCCTCTATGGTATCCACACGAACGTCTTCTATCCTTCTAGAGTGCTAGCTCTCTCAAAGATGGATAGATTATGTAGTCCACAATATGCAATAGTTAGACTGAATTTTTCTCAAAAATTAACATCATCATTTCCCCAATTCATAGAAGGAATATTTATATGTTTCAGTTTTTTATTTTTCCCACAACTCCTTTTTCCTAGAAGGAGTTGTGTTCATAACCCATTATCACAATCTCACAGATACTCAAATATCTTATGTGATAGAGTCATTTATCTGTAACAGTTACAGATAGACTGCAGATCTTTTAAATATTATTATCTCATAATAATAAATAATTAATAATAATAACACTTTATTATTAATAATTAATGATTAATAATAATAATACTTTATTATTATTAATTATATTAATGATTAATAATAATAACACTTTATTATTATTAATTATAATAATGGGCTTTGGGTTTTTAGCCCATTAATATGTCATAGCACATCAACAACGTTCTTTTGTATGTGACCGAATAGGCTCACATTAATTGGCAATAGGCCCAGTCCCACAAGGCCCATAAGTCATAAGTGGCCTCTAGCAAGACATTATGACTACCCAACTATTATGAGGATCAATAGTCCGATAAAGCCTAATAAATAGAACATGTATTAATCCCTTTGTCACACGATATCTAGTTTGAACATAAGTCATGGTCAATGTCAAACTTATAATGTTCAAACTTATGATTTCTCGATCTCTAAGTAGACTGATAAATTCAAATGATATTGATCACACTATCAATTCATTTGAGCACGGCCATGCATTTCTCAGTCTCACTTATCGAGGGGCCCAGAAGTTATCTCTCTCAGAGAGAGGGACAAATCCTATCTTGATTGTTCATTATCCTCTACATAATTTCTATTATGCTCAATCATAACCTTTATGATTGTCCGATTAAAGAAAATGTTTGGTTATGTCAAAACATAATAGACCTTATGTTGGAAACTATGACAATCTCAAGACAAAGGATGAAGACATAACTACTTTGAGATTCACTTATGACAATAACACATGTAGTGATCTCAATGCGGGTCCATCCAATACTTTGTTCTCTAATAAGAATCTATAATTATTGAATTATGTCAACATATACATAATCATCTCATGATTATCAATCAATAATCATACTAGTTATATTTTATTATTATCAACATAATAATAAGTAACCAGGAATGATAATCATTATTATGTAATATGCAAACAAATAATAATGATAAAAACCTCTTTTATTAATAACCAAACGACATACAAAAAAGGTCCAAGTTAATGGTCTAGAGCATATACACTAACAATCTCCCACTTGCACTAGGCCTAATCATACAAGTATCTAATACCCATAGACCTAGTGTGCTGATCATACTTGACTTGTCAAAGAGGCTTGGTTAGTGGATCTGCAATATTGTCATTTGTGTCTATTTTGCATATTTTGATATCTCCTATATCAATGATCTCTTGAATAAGGTGATATCGTCTGAGTATGTGTTTAGATCTTTGATGAGATCTGGGCTCCTTTGCCTGTGCTATGGCACCGTTGTTATCACAATAAAGGTCCATAGGATTTGCAATGCTGGGAACCACTCCCAACTCTGAGATGAATTTCTTCAACCAAACTGCCTCCTTAGCTGCATCTGATGCTGCTATATACTCAGCTTCTGTTGTAGAATCTGCTACAATACTCTGCTTGGAACTTTTCCAGCTAACAGCTCCACCATTTAAAGTGAATACGAATCCTGACTGCGATCTGAAGTCATCTATATCGGTTTGAAAACTAGCATCTGTGTAACCATTTACAACTAGCTCGTCTTCCAAACCTCCATAAACTAGGAATGCATCCTTAGTCCTTCTAAGGTACTTTAGGATATTCTTAACAGTTGCCCAGTGACTTTCACCGGGATCTGCCTTATATCTGCTTGTTATGCTCAAGGCATATGAGACGTCTAGTCTAGTACATAACATGGCATACATGATAGATCCGATTGCAGAAGCATAAGGGATCTTATTCATCCATTCTCGCTCATTAGATGTCTCAGGACATTGATTCTTGCTGAGATGAATACCATGAGACATGGGCAAGAATCCTCTTTTGGAATCTTGCATGCTGAACCTTTTCAGCACCTTGTCAATATAAGTACTTTGACTCAGACCGATTATCCTTTTGGATCTATCCCTATAGATCTTAATACCAAGGATATACGCAGCCTCACCTAAGTCCTTCATTGAAAAAGAATTCCCTAACCAGGTCTTAACCTTTTGCAAGGTAGGGATATCATTTCCAATGAGTAATATGTCATCCACATATAGGACTAGAAACACAACTGCACTCCCACTAACCATCTTGTAAATACAAGGTTCATCTTCATTCTTGATGAATCCAAAGTCCCTGACTGTTTCATCAAAATGAAGATTCCAGCTCCGAGAGCTTGCTTCAATCCATAAATGGATCTTTGAAGCTTGCAAATCTTTCCAGAATTCTCAGGGATTACAAAACCCTCAGTTTGTGTGATAGAACATAATTTAGTCCATTTTATATTAATAATATTGATAAATATTTACATGATTTCTGCTTAATTTATTGCTTTTAATATTATTTTGCAGAAAATGGTGTAAAAGGACAATTTGGAGAAAATTCCCCCTAAAACTGCCTTATTGGAGTAAAGAATGAGGAAAAGATTTTGAAATATTCAAGCAACATGGGCCCACTTATGGACAGCCCGCTCTTGCACCTTAGGCCCACGAAAGCATTTCAACGCTCACTCCAACTCCAGCCCATTCGCACTTGCATGTGGAACGCACCTCACCAACGCGCAAATGCCCGCACATGCACCATGGAGCAATTCACCTCATCAACGCAATTGGACCTTCATCACTCACGCTCACCAGCACTCCACCGTGGACAGTCCATTCACGTGAGAGGACCGAATTCACGCACCCGTGCATTCCTTCACCTTGGGCCATGCGTGGCTTGGACCCACCACACGCAGCCCACTCACGCAGTACCCGCGCACTCCTTCACCATGGACCAGCACGCCGCAAATTCCCGCACATGGGCAGAGACCGCACACCAATCTTCATCCAGCATGGGCCCCGCCAAGGCGTTTCAATGGGCCCGCGTATGGACGGCCCTTCCTGCAGATGGACCAGCGCGCTCCCACTTCAACTCCAGCGCACATGGACCAGCTGCTCAGCATCACGCGCACGAGGGAAGCAATTAAACCCTAAATCAGCTCCTCTCCTATAAAAAGGACCTTAAGTGGCCAAGGACAGAGAACACAATTTCTTGATCTCTCCAATTCGGCAGTGCTCGGAGCGGCAGAAGTGCAGATCTCCTCTCTTCAGTTTCATTTTCTTTTCCTTTTATTTTTCTGTTTTCAATTCAGTCAATGAGTGGCTGATTTTCTTAATTCTAGTTGAGGATTGGTTGAAACTAAGGTTGTTTAATGGGTTGTGAGATCTGAACATAAATTATTGTCTTTGGTTCTGTTCAATATTTATGCAATTGATACTTTAATTACATGATTACTTTGTTGTTTTGATCAAATTGGCCACTTGATTTTAATTGCAAAGTTAATTGATTGTTGGTTGGGATTATTTTTAGTCCGTAATTGCTGGAAATATTCTGACCTTAGAACACTTGGTTTAAAACCCAAGAAATTGCATGATCTAGCGTTATCTCCATATGTTTGGGTAGCTAGGATTGGATCTCTCTATTTCTTTATGCAATTGACAATTGTTTGATGCCTATGGCCCAAGGACGTTCCTTGGCAATTTGTTAATTAGTAATTGATTAGAGGACGTTCCCTAATTAATTTAATCATAAGGAGAGACATGGTGGTGAGAAGCGTCTTCCACCCCCATAACTAATCTATTGAACCAATCAAGATAATCTAAGTTTCAATGATCAATCCAAACAACCAAAGTGGATCCATATCTTCAACTAGACTTTTCTCATATTGATTTCCTCTTTTATTTTAATTATTTGCTTCCTATTATTATTCTCATTATTAGTTACTACAATCAATCTCAAACCCCCCCATTTTACTTTTACTGCAATTTATTTTTATTTAGCTTTCAGTTTATCTCATTTGATCCCACTTTCAGTTTTTATCTCATTTTTTGTTTATCTCATTGTTTCAGTTTATTTTATTGGTCTTGTTGAGAAAAATAAATAGGTAATCAATTCTCTGTGGATTTGATCCTTTCACCACTATCTGCAGTTGTAAAATTGTTGATAACCAAAAAGGTTATTTTTGACCGGCTTCGACAACCGCGATCAAAAATTGGCGCCGTTGCCGGGGAATTGATTTGACTTGTTTATTTTTCTTTCATGACCAGATCTAAACACAGGGACACACTGCCCTTTGATCCATAAATTGAACGCACTCTCAGAAGACTTAGAAAACAAGCCACACCAATGGCTGAACATAATCCACAAGTAGCTGCCCCAAATGGACATGCTGTCTAGAATCAAATAGTACAAGAAAATCCAGCAAATAGGCCTCAAGAACAAAGAGAAAGAACCATGAGAGAATTGGCCACTCTTGTAGGTGACTACACACCACTTTGCATCACCTACCCACCTCTGACGGTTCCCTTTGAACTAAAGACAGGTTTGATACATATTCTCCCTAAGTTTAGAGGTAGAGAGAATGAAAATCCACACAAACACTTGAAAGCATTCGCCATTATTTGTTCATCTATAAGACCTCAGGGTGTTTCTGAAAATGATATCAAGTTAAGAGCTTTTCCCTTTTCATTAGATGACTTTGCTAAAGATTGGTTATTTTATTTGCCACCTGGATCCATAACTTCTTGGGATGACATGGTCAAAATATTTTTGAACAAATACTTCCCGACCCATAAATTAATTGGCATCATAAGAGAAATCACAAGCATAAGATAAAAACCATCTGAAGATCTATATGATTATTGGGAAAGGTTTGAGAGACTTTGTACAAGATGCCCCCAACATGACATGACAGACAGAGCCCTCATTGAGTTCTTTTATGGTGGATTATCTCCTTCGGAAAGAAAATTTATCGATGTAGCTTGTAGAGGATCCATTAAAGACAAGACACCCAGACAGCTGAGAGAATTGATCTCCACTCTTGCAGCCTCATCTAGACAATATGGAGAAGAAAAACAACTACAAAGAGCCAATGAGGTAAATTCTACTATTGTCTCTGAACTAACATCTGTTATGAAAAGTTTTGCCATAGAATTAGCTCAACAGATGCAAGCACCCCAGCCACCAAGGCTGTAACGACCCCAAAATGGACCGTCACCGACGCTAGGATTCAGGTCGGCTTAAGGCCGCCAGAACCCGTAGCAAGCCTGCTATACTCTCTGTGTACCTATAAAACTCATACATGATCATACATTTTCTGTGAAAATAAAAACTCTTTGCTGAACCAAGGCTTAACCTGTGCATGCACTATCTCTGTACTCTGTACTCTGTACTCTGTACTCTGTACTCTGTACTCTGTACCCCTTACTAGAGCTTGCTCTAGATGGATTAACTCATACCTGTTAAGCCTGGTTTTTCACATACAGAAAAACATAGATACATATCCAGATCATGTACAACACATACATCACTAAGTCAAGCACATGTCTACCTTTAGACACACAATTATTACATTTCTTTAATATTACATGTCCACTCTAGGCTATTACAATTCTCTTTACTCTTTCCGTACTCTGCTGGACTGTCCCTGTACACTGTACACTGAACCTGCAAAACTGGGGTTAAGGGAGTGGGATGAGCTCTATAGCCCAGTGAGTAGAACAGTAAAATATCTCAGTAAAACATGATCTCATGGAATGCGTCATAACACAGATAAACCACATTAAGAGTAAACCTGTCACCACATAGTCCCAGTACTCTGTGCCAGGGCGTAGAATCGAGCACCTGGTCTTCCTGTCATATATGTATATGTGTATATAACACCTCTGTACTTACCATTGCTAGGGCGTAGTCAAAGGCTCCTGGTCTTTACTATAAACCTGCCAGGGCGTAGTCAAAGGTTCCTGGACTTCTCTATACTTGCCAGGGCGTAGTCAAAGGCTCCTGGACTTCCTGTCTGTGACTATTGGATCATTCAACATTTACTCACATCAACAGATAACTATGCAATGCAACATATTCGTGGATACTAATGCACATAACCTATGATATACTCATGATGCATGACTGATGCTAAAAGCATTTCATGTTCCAATTAAAAGATTAAGTTTAGTTCCACTCACCTATGGCTAACTGGACTGACTGACTGAGCAGGCTCTGAAAACTCTGGAGCAGTACTCACTGCTGCTCTCTCTGGTTCCTCTGGTCTGTACAGATACAGATAAATGCAAATGAGGGACCAAACTAGCTTCTGACTAATTCTATTACACTCCCCAAGAATCCCTTTAAACTCACTCAACTATCCATGCAAAGCATGCAAAAGAAGGCTGGACAGAACACTTTTGGCGGCAGGTTCGGCGGCCGAAAGTCCTATTCAGAGACGAAACTCAAGCACCTTCGGCGGCCGAATCTCAAGCTTCGGCGGCCTAACCCTTTCGGGGGCAAGTTTCGGGGGCCAAAAGGCATTCCAGAGACGAAAGTCTCTAACCTTCGGCGGCACCTTCGGCGGCCGAATTCCCCAAACAGAGCCGAACATGCAAAACTCGCGGGGCAAGCTGTGGCAGCCAAAGCCGCCATGCAAGAGGTTCGGCGGCCGAATGAATCTTCGGCTGCCGAACCTGAGTTCATCCAGAACTCAGCCCGACGGCAAACCAAGCTCCTCCTTCCCTTCAACATCTCCAAACATGCATACTTCAACTATTCCACACACATATACGCACGTATATGTTCACAGGGGTCCAAAACTATCTAATAACCCCAACAACAAAACAAACATACCACATAAACATATATACATACATAACTCATCAAAACCACCAAACATGCCTCTCTCTTTATACATCCTATAAAAACCTTCAGAAAACATATCCACAGGTTCAAGAGCACCACTTACCTCCTGTAAGAAGAAGCTAAACACTCTGAACAAAGGAAAACGAACCAACTCTCTTCAAACTCATAAACGCTCAAACCTAAGCTTTTTGCTTCAACCCTTCACCACCTTGTGAAAACCAACAAAACAACCCACTTTGCAGGAGCTGTACAACATAGGAGACGTGGCCAAGCTTCTGGACAAGGTTTGGAGCCAACACCTGTCCAAAATGTTGACTAAGGATTGCACAAGAGCTGGCTGAGCAACTCAACTTCGGCTGCCGAATCGCATGCAAAACCATGCAACATTCGGGGGCCGAACCTGAACTGCGGAAGCCGAACATTGAGCACTTCGGCGGCCGAACGTACCTTCGGCGGCCGAACTTGGCTCATCTGCCTTGGGTCATTTCAGCTCAACACTTAATTCCATTTGACTTTACCACATTAACACACATCATAACACGTAGTAAAACATAAATCCTACCCTCCTTTAGCATTCCGACACCCCGGATTCCACCGAACGACAGGAATTTCGATGCCGGATTCTAGCCGGGTATTACAAAGGCCCTGTGGAATTTGTTCATATGTGGGACACCCAACTGATCAATGCCCCAAACTCCAAGAAGACCATCACCAAGCCAATGCAATTGGGAGGTACAACAACCAGACCAGATATGATCCGTACTCCAGTACCTATAATCCAGGTTGGAGAGACCACCCCAACTTCAGCTATGGAAAGGGCAACAATGATCATAATCACCAAAGTTACCAAAGAAGCCAAGTCCAACCAGCACCACCAATGGACACTAATAATGAGGTAATGAAGACCTTGCAAATGATGCAACAACAGATGGGACAAATGGCTATCTCCATAAATAGGCTTGAAGCTCAAGGAAAGTTGCCATCCCAAACTGAGGCAAATCCCAAACAAAATGTCAGTGCCATTACTTTGAGAAGTGGAAAAGAGCTTCAAGAGGCCAAGATTGATGAAAGAACACCTCCTACACAATCTGAAAGGGAGATCTATGCGCAAGAACCAACTGCAAAAGAGCATATTGCGCAAAGACCCATCCCAGAAGCCACTCCTGCGCAAACTGAAGTCCCCCCTGCGTAAAGAGCTGATCCGAAAGTAAGTTTCCACATTCCACCTCCTTTTCCCGAGAGATTTGAAAGAACACAAAAAGAAAAAGAAGAAAAGAAGATTCTTGACACTTTCAGAAAAGTGGAAATCAATATACCTCTGCTAGATGCTGTTAAGCAGATTCCCAGGTACGCTAAATTTCTGAAAGAACTTTGCACAAATAGAAGAAAGCTTGCTGAAAGAGAAAAAGTAAGTGTAGGTGAGGTAGTTACTGCTGTTATTAAAAGAGAACTCCCTACTAAATGCAAGGACAAAGGTATGTTTGCTATCTCTTGCAAGATTGGGAATGTTGGTATCAAGAAAGCCATGTGTGATCTTGGTGCATCCATCAATGTTATGCCTCTCTCCATCTATAAATCTCTGAATGCATGTGCTTTGAAAGAAACAAGAGTTGTGATTCAACTAGCTGATAGATCTGTGGTATATCCTATAGGTGTTCTAGAAGATGTGCTAGTCCAAGTAAATGAACTTGTCTTTCCTGCTGATTTTTATGTGATTGATACTAAGGAAGATAATTGCAATACTAGTTCTGATATACTTCTTGGACGTCCTTTCTTGAGTACTGCTAGAACTAAGATTGATGTGCATGATGGTACTCTCACTATGGAATTTGAAGGGGAAGTGATTAAATTTAATGTCTATGATGCTATGAAATATCCACATGATATGTCCCCTATTTATGGTCTTGATATTGTTGACTGCTTGAGCCAGGAAATTTTTAATGAAAATCAAGATGATATTCTTAACAGTGATTTCTGCAGAGATACTGGTCAAATACAGATTGATAGCCAGACAGAGCCAAAACTGAAAGAAACTGTCTGTAGCATCCAGCAGATAGTTTATAGTCAAGCACAAAACGAGGGAAACTCCCTCCAGAAGGATGCGCAGAAGAGCCTTGCGCCATCTAAAACACCTTCATGCGCAACTCTTCAGCTCCCAACGCAAAGCTCACCCGCCAATCCTCTTCTGCAGCCCAGTTTTGCGCACAAGGAGTCCCCTAAGGCCAGTCCTGCGCAAGGTAAACAATCTGAAACCCTTTCTGACAAGATTCCAACACAAGCAAGCTCTTCTAGTCCTCCTTTGCAACACCCTCCTGAATCTGAAGAATGTAAGGATGATCTCCTTAAACAAATCTTCCTTGCTCAAACTGACGAACCATGGTACGCAGACATGGTGAACTACTTGGCCACAGGTAACTTACCCTTTGACATGCCAAAGCACACTAAAGACAAGATAAAGAAAGATGCCAAATACTATGTTTGGGATGAGCCATATTTGTGGAAACATTGTGCTTATCAGATGATAAGGAGATGTATCCCAGACCAAGAAATAGCTTCTGTTCTTACTTTTTGTCATTCATATAGTTGTGGTGGACACTTTGGTCCAAGAAAGACTGCTCATAAAATACTTGAAAGTGGCCTGTTTTGGCCTACTATTTTTCGAAATGCTTTTTTGTTTTGCAGATCTTGTGCTAGGTGTCAACAGACTGGAAATCTGAGCAAAAGGAATCAAATGCCACAGAACCCCATCATGGTCTGCGAGGTGTTTGATGTATGGGGTATAGACTTCATGGGCCCCTTCCCACCATCCTTTGGATACACTTACATCATCCTTGCAGTGGATTATGTATCCAAGTGGGTGGAATCTAGAGCAACAAAAACCGATGATGCAAAGGCAGTAGTTGACTTTGTTAAGACCAACATCTTCGCCAGACATGGAATACCAAAAGCAATCATCAGTGATAGAGGGACCCACTTTTGCAACAAGGTAGTGGAAAGCCTTCTCAGAAAGCACAATGTGATCCATAGAACATCCACAGCCTACCACCCTCAGACAAATGGGCAAGTTGAAGTGTCCAACAGAGAGATAAAGGCCATCTTAGAAAAAACAGTGTCCCCCAACCGAAAGGATTGGAGTTCACGTTTGGAAGATGCTTTATGGTCCTACAGGACAACCTACAAGACCCCCATAGGTATGTCTCCTTATAGATTGGTCTATGGGAAAGCTTGTCACCTTCCAGTTGAACTTGAACACAAGGCATATTGGGCTGTAAAGAATTGCAACATGGACCTCAAAGAAGCTGGACACCATCGCAAGTTGCAACTACAAGAGCTAGAAGAAATAAGACGAGATGCATATGAGAACTCTTGGAACTACAAAACAAAAACCAAAGCCTCCCATGACAGTCATCTTTCAAGAAAACAATTTGAGGTTGGTGATAAAGTTTTACTCTTTGACTCTCGTTTGAAATTGTTTCCAGGAAAGCTACGATCTAGGTGGATTGGACCATTCATTGTGGAACATGTCTACCCCCCATGGAGCTGTAAACATCAAAAGCATAGAAACTGGAAAAATCTTCAAAGTAAATGGGCATCGATTGAAACCATATTATGAAGGATTCGCAGTTCAAGTAGTGGAAGAAATTCCACTCTCTTGGTCTGAATAGTGATCATGTCATGCACACCACACCCTAGGGGAGTATTCAGATTCCTTTGTTCTCTTTTTCTCTCTTCTTTTACATTGAGGACAATGCATGATTTAAGTGTGGGGGTGCATATCTCTTCTCCCTCTTCTCTTTTTCTTTCTTTCTATCTTCTTCTTCTCTCTTTTGTAATTTCTCCTTTCAGATTTTTCAAAAAAAAAAAAAAAAATCCCTTTCAGTTATGCGATTTATGCTTTCTTTTGGTTTATTTTTACTTTCAATAATACACACACAACCACAACCTTTTCTTTCTTTTTGTTTTGCTCTACTCAAACTGATGAACTATGTTGAACAAATCTTTCTTTCCATGACCCCATTGATGTGAAAACTCTTTAAACTTATGTTGAATCACTTGCAGTGGGTTATATTCATGTTTGAGAATTGCCTTTTGAATTGAATCTTTGAGTTTGCCATGGTGAAAAATATATTGATGACCCTCAATTGATTGAGAATAAATTAAAATTGTGTGAATGAACTTAATGTGACTTGATTTAGCAATTGGTGTTGATTTGCCCAAATCATTGAGAGAAAGAAAATTCAGCAAAGGCAAAGACCTCAAAAGCACAAATCTAAGATTGTTCCAATGGTCAAAAGACTATGAACAGAGCTAGTAGCCATTTGGAAAGGTGACCAACTGAGTAACTGGGGGTGGGTATCACAAATATGTACTTTCACGTCAAAAGGTTGGTGACCTCTCCAAGCAAGATCTAAAAGTGCAAAAAGCCTGAATAAAGTACTTCAAGCAAGGGCAAGTCACTCCAAGGGCTAGAAAAAGTCTTAACAAAAATATGCATGTATGGTCTCTCTTGAGGAAAACAAATCCTAGCCATGGTAAGTAAAGGGAAACGAGGAAAGAAGGTAAGTAATCTTCATGCATATATTCTTCACTGCAATGATTCAAAATAGGGGTCTAGAGTAAGAGCTTAAGTGGAAATAAGGATCTAGAGTGAGAAAGCTTGTTTGACTATGTTTATTTGCTTGAGGACAAGCAAAAGGCTAAGTGTGGGGGTATTTGATAGAACATAATTTAGTCCATTTTATATTAATAATATTGATAAATATTTACATGATTTTTGCTTAATTTATTGCTTTTAATATTATTTTGCAGAAAATGGTGTAAAAGGACAATTTGGAGAAAATCCCCCCTAAAACTGCCTTATTGGAGTAAAGAATGAGGAAAAGATTTTGAAATATTCAAGCAACTTGGGCCCGCTTAAGGACAGCCCGCTCTTGCACCTTAGGCCCACGAAAGCATTTCAACGCTCACTCCAACTCCAGCCCATTCGCACTTGCACATGGAACGCACCTCACCAACGCGCAAATACCCGCACATAGGGGTGAGCATTCGGTCGGTTCGGTTCAAAACCGAACCGAACCGAAATAACTGAAAACCGAAATGTAGAATTTTATACAAACCGAACCGAACCGAATAAGAGGAATAACCGAATCGAACCGAACCGATTTGGTTCGGTTCGGTTCAGTCGAACCCGATCGGTTGAACCGATTTTTAAACTTCTTAGGAGCCTTCATTTTAAACTTCTTTTGTCTCACAAACCAAGCAGAACCCACCAATCAAAACCTCACCCTATAACTCTAGATCCACCTTCAAGTACTCCATGGCCTTGATCGTCTCTCTTCCAATTGGGACTCCTCAAACCCATCAAATGGTTTTGGACACTGGTAGCTGCTCTCCTGGATTCAGTGCCATAACAAGGCTCCTAAGAAGCCTCCTCCTACGGCAGCATTTGATCCTTCTCTCTCCTCTTCCTTCTCCGTTCTACCATGCACTCACCCTCTTTGCAAGCCGAGAATTCTCGATTTTACCCTCCCTACTTCTTGCAACCAGAACCGTTTATGACTTTATGCCATTATTCTTACTTCTACGCTGAATCGCTGCTGGTACCTTTGCCGAGGGCAGTCTCGTTAGAGAAAAATTCACATTTTCTAGTTCCCAAAGCACCCCTCCTCTCATCCTGGGTTCAGTTCAGTCCTGAGAGCAACGCGGAGAGCCGATGGACTGGAAAGCTACGGCCGATGCCGACGCCGACGATTGCGTGGAGAGAGAGACTAGAGAGCGACAGTGAGGTGAGGAGGAGTCTGCGTTGCTAAGTCGTGCATCCGCAACGTAGTCAAGAGCGATGACCCGGGTTAGCCGCGATGGTTAATCAGTCGATGTCGGGAGCAGAGTGGAGGTTGGACGGCGGACGGTGGACCCGCTGGAAGTGGTGGAGCTCAGTGCTCGGAGAAGAGGCATAGGCATTGTGTGTGACGTGAGGGTGAGGCGGCGTGGAATGGAGATTAGCGTGAACTCTACTCAGTGGGACGGCTTTTAGATTTAGGGCAAATAAGAGTACATTTCAAAACGACGTAGTATAGGTAATTCGGTTCGGTTCGGTTTAATCGAAATTTTTTAATCTAAAACCGAACCGAACTGAAATCACCGATTTTTTAAAAAATTAAACCCGAACCGAACCAAATTAAAAATAAAATCGAACCAAATTTTTAAAATTAATCGGTTCGGTCGATTATTTCAGTTTAAACCGATTTCTGCTCAGCCCTACCCGCACATGCACCATAGAGCAATTCACCTCACCAACGCAATTGGACCTTCATCACTCACGCTCACCAGCACTCCACCGTGGACATTCCATTCACGTGAGAGGACCGAATTCACGCACCCGCGCATTCCTGCACCTTGGGCCATGCGCGGCTTGGACCCACCACACGCAGCCCACTCACGCAGTACTCGCGCACTCCTTCACCATGGACCAGCACGCCGCAAATTCCCGCACATGGGCAGAGACCGCACACCAATCTTCATCCAGCATGGGCCCCGCCAAGGCACTTCAACGGGCCCGCGTATGGACGGCCATTCCTGCAGATGGACCAGCGCGCTCCCACTTCAACTCCAGCGCACATGGACCAGCTGCTCAGCATCAAGCGCACGAGGGAAGCAATTAAACCCTAAATCAGCTCCTCTCCTATAAAAAGGACCTTAAGTGGCCAAGGACAGAGAACACAATTTCTTGATCTCTCCAATTCGGCAGTGCTCGGCGTGGCAGAAGTGCAGATCTCCTCTTTTCGGTTTCGTTTTCTTTTCCTTTTATTTTTCTGTTTTCAATTCAGTCAATGAGTGGCTGATTTTCTTAATTCTAGTTGAGGATTGGTTGAAACTAAGGTTGTTTAATGGGTTGTGAGATCTGAACATAAATTATTGTCTTTGGTTTTGTTCAATATTTATGCAATTGATGCTTTAATTACATGATTACTTTGTTGTTTTGATCAAATTGGCCACTTGATTTTAATTGCAAAGTTAATTGATTGTTGGTTGGGATTATTTTTAGTCCGTAATTGCTGGAAATATTCTGACCTTAGAACACTTGGTGTAAAACCCAAGAAATTGCATGATCTAGCGTTATCTCCATATGTTTGGGTAGCTAGGATTGGATCTCTCTATTTCTTTATGCAATTGACAATTGTTTGATGCCTATGGCCCAAGGACGTTCCTTGGCAATTTGTTAATTAGTAATTGATTAGAGGACGTTCCCTAATTAATTTAATCATAAGGAGAGACATGGTGGTGAGAAGTGTCTTCCACCCCCATAACTAATCTATTGAACCAATCAAGATAATCTAAGTTTCAATGATCAATCCAAACAACCAAAGTGGATCCATATCTTCAACTAGACTTTTCTCATATTGATTTCCTCTTTTATTTTAATTATTTGCTTCCTATTATTATTCTCATTATTAGTTACTACAATCAATCTCAAACCCCCCCATTTTACTTTTACTGCAATTTATTTTTATTTAGCTTTCAGTTTATCTCATTTGATCCCACTTTCAGTTTTTATCTCATTTTTGGTTTATCTCATTGTTTCAGTTTATTTTATTGGTCTTGTTGAGAAAAATAAATAGGTAATCAATTCTCTATGGATTCGATCCTTTCACCACTATCTGCAGTTGTAAAATTGTTGATAACCATAAAGGTTATTTTTGACCGGCTTCGACAATCGCGATCATTGTGTCATGTACACATCCTCGAGCAAGTTCCATTAAGGAAAGCTATTTTGACATCCATTTGCCATATCTCGTAATCATAGTACGCAGCAATGGAAATGAGAATTCTAACCCTCTTAGGCATTGCAACTGGCGAAAAGGTCTCATCATAGTCTATACCATGAGTTTGCTTGAAACCTTTTGCGACAAGCCTTGCTTTGTAGGTATGCACATTTCCATCCATGTCAATTTTCTTCTTGAAAATCCACTTGCAACCAATGGTCTTAACACCCTTAGGGGGATCAATTAATGAGCAAACTCGATTGTCATACATGGATTGCATTTCAGATTTCATGGCAGAAAGCCATTTCTCGGAATCTAGACCTGACACAGCCACTTGATAGGTATTAGGCTCATCTTGATCAATGAGCAAAAGTTCATGACTATTAGTTATGAGAAATCCATATCTCTTAGGCTGATGACGTGTCCTATCAGATCTGCGTGGGACTTGTGTCACCCTTTCAGTTTCCACAACTATTTGTAGTTCTGAAAGTGGTTCTATCGGCAGCTCAATGCTCTCTTGTGGTACTTGAGTTTCCTCAAGTTGCACTGTACTCCCACTGAATCTCTGAGAGATAAATTTCTTTTCCAAAAAGGTACCATTTCGAGCAACAAACACTTTGTTCTCTGATGGAATATAGAAATAGTATCCTTTGATTTCCTTAAGATACCCCACAAAATTGCACTTGATAGATTTTGGAGCTAGCTTATCTGAAATTGGGCGTTTCACATAAGCTTCACAACCCCAAATCTTAAGAAAAGACAAATTGGGCATTTTGCCAGTCCATAACTCATATGGTGTCTTTTCAACCGCTTTCAATGGTACTCGGTTTAAAATAAATGCAGCTGTTTCCGAGGCATAACCCCAAAATGATAAAGGGAGATTTGTTTGACTCATCATAGATCAAACCATATCTAATAAAGTTCGATTTCTTCTTTCAGAAACACCATTCCATTGTGGAGTTCCTAGAGGAGTTAATTGTGAAATGATTCCACAATTTCTAAGATGTTCATCAAACTCTTGGCTCAAATATTCACCACCTCGATCAGATCGAAGCATTTTAATAGTTCTACCAAGTTGATTTTGTACTTCATTTTGAAAAGTTCTAAACATTTCAAAAGATTCATGCTTATGTTTCATTAGGTAGACGTAGCCATACCTACTGAAATTATCAATGAATGTAATGAAGTACTGATAACCTCCCATGGCACTAATGTTTAGTGGGCCACATACATCTGTATGTATTAAGCCCAATAAGTCTGATGCCCTTTGACCTTGTCAAATAAAAGGGTCCTTTTTCATCTTACCAAGCAAACAAGATTCACAATTCTCAAATGATTCAAAATCAAATGAATCTAATAAACCATCTTTATGGAGCTTAGATATGCGATTCTCATTTATATGGCTAAGACGACAGTGCCATAAATATGTTGGGTTTAACTCATATGGCTTAGTTTTCTTAGAAGTTATGTTATAGATATTGTTGTCTCTAGAATCATCTAGATTAAGGACATAAAGGCCATCATAAGAATTTGCAATACAATAAAGCAAATCTTTATTATAAATGGAGCATTTTTTATTCTTAATAAGAAATGAAAAACCTTCATCATCCAAAACAGAAACTGAAATAATATTCCTACTCAAAGTAGGAACATAAAAGCAATTGTTCAAAACTAATAAAAGCCCATTGGGCAACACAAGTTTATAAGTCCCTACAGCTAAGGCAGCAACTCTTGCTCCATTGTCTACACGTAGGTCCACATCACCCTTTTTCAGTTTTCTACTCCTTTTGAGACCCTGCACATTTGTACAAATGTGAGAACCACATCCGGTATCCAATACCCATGAAGTAGAAATAGATAAATTAATATCTATAACATAAATATCTGAAGTCGTAGTCTCACTACTCTTCTTCTTCTTACACTCATCCAAATAGAGTTTGCAATTTCTCTTCCAATGCCCTGGAAGCAGATTCCTTCCTTAGGAACTATTTCCTTAGGAACTTTTGCCTTGGATTGCCATTTAGGCTTGCCTCGTCCCTTAGGCCCATTACCACCTTTAGACTTGGGCTTCCCTTTATTTTTCATGGGCTTACCCTTATTGACATTCAAATTTTGGGTAGACTTTTTCTTGACATTCACCTCAGCTGTTTTTAGCATCCCATGCAGCTCAGGAATGGATTTCTCCATATTGTTCATGTTATAGTTCATGACAAACTGAGAAAAACTGCTGGGTAAAGAATGTAGGATCAGATCCGTAGAGAGTTCTAAAGTCAGAGGATAGCCAAGCTTAGCAAGATGATTAATGTAGCCTTTCATCTTCAAAACATGAGCACTAACTAATTCACCTTCAGCCATTTTGCAATCATACAATGCAATGGTGGTTTCATACCTATCCTGCCTAGCTTGCTGTTGGAAAGCTTGTTTGAGATGGACACTCATCTCATAAGCCTCAAGGTGCTCCAGATCCTTCTGAAGTTCTGGGCACATAGTTGCCAACATAAGACATCCAATGTCATTAGAATCATCCATATGCTTCTTATGCTTGTTCTTAACAGCATTAGTAGCATCAGCAGGAGGTGGTTCTGGGATAGCTTCATCAAGCACATAGGACTTTTTCTCTTACTTGAGAACAATTCTCAAGTTTCTAAACCAGTCAAGAAAATTAGTCCCATTTTCTTTCAGTTTATCCTTCTCAAGGATGGATCGCAATGATAAGGTGTAATTGTTATTAGCAGCCATAATTATCTACAAAATATGCAAATATAATCAATTTAGTAAATTAATATTGAGGTGATAATAATCTCCCACTAAAATATAACTCTCAAAAATAATAATATTTTAGTGGGTTAAGATCCATATTTCACCTAATTCTAAGTCAGCTTTGGCATGACGCTTAGAATTAAGTTATTTAGGTAGGTAATTCCTTACCAATTTCATCTAATGAGGTGTTGACATCATATGTCAAATGCATGTTATACCCCATCTAATGCCTTAGGCCCAAAACCGTTTTGATAGCCTAATTAAGCCCAACTAAAATTAAATAAATGAGTAACTATTACTCATCCTATCTTACTAAGATAATCTAAGCACTTTGCTTTGGCAAAACCTGCATTTTGGTGATCTTAATCTTGATAGGTATTTAATATATGGGTGGCATTAAAACTTATAATTTTAGAGTGAGGGTTCAACTTTTAATTTTAATTATTTTGTCTTGCATATATATATTATAGCATCCTATATGCATACATATATATATAGACAATAATGCATAGTATCTCATACTAATATATGACAAAATAATAAAATATAGCCATTTAAATATGATTTAAAGACTAAAAGAAAATAATTTATTTTCTCAAATTTTTTTATTTTAATTTTAATTCCAAGGGCATAATTGTAATTAGGGCATGTTCTTCCTCAGGAAGAAGCCCTAGCCGCCGCCCAATAATCTAGCAGCGACCCATCGGCGCGCGACACATACTAGCGTGCGGCCCACCAGCGTGCGACACACATGCGCGCGAAGCGCGCCACGCCAGTGCGCAACCCACCGGCGCACGACCCCTCGGGCGTGTGACCCACGGGTGCGCGATCTACCGGGTGCGCGACCCACCGGGCGCCTGAGGCTTCACCATCCGCCATTGCGCAGCAAGTGCGCGAGGCGGCAATGAGTCCCGACGGTGGCCATCGACTCGAGAGGGGACCTCAAACTGAGACTTTCTCAGCCTTCTCAGTCGCTGCGTTCTAGGCAGCAATGCTGGCCAGGCTTGCGACGGCCGAAGGACCAGTCGCTCCTCGCCAGCGGCAGCATAGACACTTTCTGCTCTGCCTGCCACAGGTGGTCGCGATGATGGAAGGAGCGTCACACGCCCTCCATGTCCGCCTATCAGTCTCGCCAATTTCTGGGTTCACGATGACCGTTCATCATGAATCCAGTTGCAAAATCCAAATTTCAAATTCCCCTTTTTTTTTATTGTTGTTGTTTTAATTTAACAATTAAAACTTAAAACAACGAATCAAAAAAATTTTGATTCTAGATCCAAAATTTTCAAGAAGATCAAAAAATTTTTAATTTAATTTTTCTAACAAAAATTAGCTAAATGATCCAATCATTCATCCAAAAATATCATGCCATTCTAATAAACATATATCGCATATATAATATCAATCATGGCATAATTAATTTAAACGAAAAGCACAGGCAGGCTTTGATACCACTGTTGGGAAATTCAGAGATTATTGCAACCCAAAGGAGCAGTGGAAAAATAAAATTTCTCTGATTTCCTTTTCCCAGAATTCGAGTGCTTCGTTTATTTCATAAGAAGGATATGAGACTAACCTGTTAATCTCGTCAAGAAGATACAATGCCGGACTGATGGTGCTGCTTTTTCAAACGAACACCCTCTATGGTATCCACACGAACGTCTTCTATCCTTCTAGAGTGCTAGCTCTCTCAAAGATGGATAGATTATGTACTCCACAATCTGCAATAGTTAGACTGAATTTTTCTCAAAAATTAACATCATCATTTCTCCAATTCATAGAAGGAGTATTTATATGTTTCGGCCTTTTATTTTTCCCACAAAGGAGTTGTGTTCATAACCCACTATCACAATCTCACAGATACTCAAATATCTTATGTGATAGAGTCCTTTATCTGTAACAGTTACAGATAGACTGCAGATCTTTTAAATATTATTATCTCATAATAATAAATAATTGATAATAATAACACTTTATTATTATTAATTAATGATTAATAATAATAACACTTTTTTATTATTAATTATATTAATGATTAATAATAATAACACTTTATTACTATTAATTATATTAATGGGCTTAGCACATCAACAACGTTTTTTTGTGTGTGACCAAATAGGTTCATATTAATTGGCAATAGGCCCAGTCCCACAAGGCTCATAAGTCATAAGTGGCCTCTAGTAAGACATTATGACTACCCAACTAATATGAGCATCAATAGTCCGATAAAGCCTAATAAATAGAACATGTATTAATCCCTTTGTCACACGATATCTAGTTTGAACATAAGTCATGGTCAATGTCAAACTTATAATGTTCAAACTTATGATGTAGACTGATAAATTCAAATGATATTGATCACACTATCAATTCAGTTGAGCATGGCCATGCATTTCTCAGTCTCACTTATTGAGGGGCTCAGAAGATATCTCTCTCAGAGAGAGGGACAAATCCTATCTTGATTGTTCATTATCCTCTACATAATTTCTATTATGCTCAATCATAACCTTTATGATTGTCCGATTAAAGACAATGTTTGGTTATGTCAAAACATAATAGTCCTTATGTTGGAAACTATGACAATCTCAAGTCAAAGGATTAAGACATAACTACTTTGAGATTCACTTATGACAATAACCCATGTAGTGATCTCAATGCGGGTCCATCCAATACTTTGTTCTCTAACAAGTATCTATGATTATTGAATTATATCAACATATACATAATCATCTCATGATTATCAATCAATAATCATACTAGTTATATTTTATTATTATCAACATAATAATAAGTAACCATGGATGATAATCATTATTATGTAACATGTAAACAAATAATAATGTTAAAAACCTCTTTTATTAATAACCAAACGACATACAAAAAAGGTTCAAGATAATGGCCTAGGGCATTGATCAAGCACAATTTAACTACATTTTTATCATAATTATTATTATTTATTTACACATTTTTTTGGTTAATTTATGGTTTTTATCTTGTTTTTACAGAAAAGGAAGAATTTGGAAAATTGGAGAAAAAGTGCAGAAAATTGACAGAAAAGTGATTGGGTCAGTGATTTGCCCAGTGATCTGCCCAGGTCAAGCTGAAGCAGAAACCTGGAGGCAACAGGCAGAAGTGATATGGGCAGTGATTTGCCCAAGACACTCGAAGACACTGGTCAAATCACTCGCAGAAACAGAGAGGACTGACTCACAGAAAAGTGATTGGGTCAGTGATTTGCCCAAAACACTCAAATCACCAGGCAAATCACTTTGACAGCAGAAATTGACAGCAGAGCGGGAAATTGGACAGAAAACAGAAATCCAAATTTTCAGAAGTCCAAATCCAACCCAATCACTACCAACATAAAACCAAGAGCCACGAAAGAGCTACTCATCCAAGGAATTCCAATTGCAATTAAATTCAACATCATAAGAGGAGTCAAACACCAAATCAAAAAGGGATTTTGAAACCCTAGATGGATGAAATTCTGCAGCTATAAAAAGAGAGCCTCCAAACCAGCAAAGGCATCATCTTCAGCAGCTTCTCTTCTCTTCTTTTCTTCTTTTCTTTTGTGATTTAGTCCACCATGAGTGGCTAAATTCCATCTTTTCTAGCTGAAGTTGAGAACATTCATATTTGTGATGAATTGGGAGGTTTAATACTCCATTGTTGAACTCTTGTTTGTTTCAATATTTATGCAAACTGATCTTTTCCATAATTATTACTTTGCTTTTAGAATCAATAAGGGCCCATTGCTTTTAAATAGCTTAAGTAATATTGTTTGAATGATTTAGGTCCGTAATTGCTTAGGTTGTTCAAATACACATTTAATCAAGTTGCATAATCTAAACTTGACCACGCGGTTGGCAAGGATAGAATTGGGTTTCTCTAAGTCTTAATGCAGTCAACAGTTGTTCGATGCTACAATGCCCCAAGGACGTTCCTTGGCAACTTGTTGATTAGTGTTTGATTAGCGAATGTTTCCTAATCAAACTAGAACTAAGGAGGAATTTGGATTGTGAGAAGGGTCTTCCACAACCAAAACTGATTTATTGAAATCAAATAGGAGTCTTTAATAATCAATGATCAATTCTGAACAAACTGAATTAAACTCACACTTCAGCTAGAATCTCTTTCTCATTGAAATTCTCATCTATTTAAATTATTGCTTTCTTTTGCTATTTAATTTTAAATCATCAAATCAAAACCCCCCTCTTTTTATTTATTTGTTATTTGTCCAAGTCATTATTAGGAAAGTCCGTAGTGTCAATTCCCTGTGGTTCGACCCTATTGCCACTATCTACAAATTTATTTGTTGATTGATAATAGATTTATTTTTGACGGCTTCGACAACCGCTTATCAAAAATTGGCGCCATTGCCGGGGAATTGATCTAACTAACGTATTTTCCTTTTGTGACTAGGGCTGATCGTAAAGAAGCCCTTCTTTACGATCCTGAAATTGAACGCACTGCCAAGACCTTTCAAGCATGGCTACGGTAAGTATGTCTTTTCTCTCTTCTCAAATTTCTGAACTAACCTCTATGGTGAGAAATTATGGTATAGGTCAAGCCCAACAACTTCAACAAGCACATGCAGGATTCTATGGACAGCCAAGACAAAATCCCTACCTTGACACATACAATACAAGTTGGGGAGACAATATGAGCTATGGCTATACAAGGACAGACCACTACCATGACTACCAAAGAGATCTACAATACAATCCATGTTGGAGGGACAATCCGAATTATGGCTATGCAAGGGCTGACTACTACCAAAACTATCAAGCCCAAGCAACACCTCAAAACTCCCATATGGAACTTGAAGAGATGGTGAGAAAATTGGAAATTTCTGGAAAAATTCTCCAACAGCAAGTGGATCAAGCGGTCAACTCAATGAACGCGCACATATTAAGAAGAGAGGAAGAGCTTCAAGATCTATGGGACGATGACGAAGAAACAGACCAAGCTGCTGCGTCTGCTGCACAAATCACCACTACACTTGAAGCTGAACCAGATACCCGATTCCAGGTTACTGCAAAATTTTCTGCACCAGCAGAATTTTCTGCACCAGCAGAATTTTCTGCACCAGCAGAATTTTCTGCACCTGCAGAATTTTCTGCACCTGCAGAATTTTCTGCACCTGTAGATTTTGTTGCTGCACCTGCTGCAGAATTTTCTGCACCAACAAATTCACCCACTGCCACGCCGGCCACTGCTGAAATTACACCAGAAACCAAGTTCCAGATTACTGCAGAAAATCCAGCAATGGCAGAACCCCCTGTTGCACGTGAAGAAACTGAAATTCAAGCTAAAAATCTGCCTGTCCAAACTACTGCAAATAGAGACAGCAGTTGCTGTCCCCCTTCTGAAAATTCCACAATTACACCAGCAATTGCTGAACCTGCTGTCCAAAAATCAGCAAGTGCTGAATCTGCCACCATTGCACCCCTTGTTGCTGTCCAAACACCAGCAACCTCAGAAATTGACACAACTGAACCAGAAGTTGTTGCACTTGCTGAACCAGCAACATACACCACTGAACCAGCTCCTGAACAGCCAGCAAAGAAGCAGCAAGTGAGCCAAATGGCCTCTTCAATGAGCAAATATGAGTCCCAAGGGAAGCTACCCTCCCAAACTAAGATAAATCCAAGACAAAATGTTAGTGCCATCACATTGAGGAGTGGAAAAGAGTTGCAAGACCATAGGGCTGAAAAATTGCAAAAACAGGCCATGGAGGAAAATCTGACAGAAAGTGATCAGGGCAGTCGATTTGCCCAAATCACCGACCCAATCGCTAGGCAGACTGAGCTGCCCAGCAGTGATTTGCCCAGATCACCAGATGATTTGCCCAAATCAACAGACCAGGCAGAATCCAGTCAAGGGCAGAAACAGCTACCAGCAGAGAAATTCAAGGTACCTCCCCCCTTTCCAAAAAGATTTGCTAGATCTCAAAAAGAAAAAGAGGAAAAAGAAATACTTGAGACCCTTCGCAAGGTGGAAATCAACATACCTCTACTTGATGCCGTTACGCAAATTCCAAGGTATGCCAAATTTCTCAAAGAGCTATGCACAAATAGGAGGAAACTTGCTGAACATGAAAAGGTAAGTGTGGGGGAGTGTGTTTCAGCTGTCATCCAAAGGAAACTCCCAACCAAATGTAAGGATAGAGGAATGTTTGCCATTTCATGCAAAATAGGCAACATAGGGATAAAGAAGGCCATGTGTGACATTGGGGCTTCAATCAATGTCATGCCCCTTTCCATCTTTAACACATTAAATGCAGGTAAACTCAAGGCAACCAGCATTGTAATCCAGTTGGCTGATCGATCTGTTGTCTACCCCAAGGGAGTACTTGAAGATGTGTTGGTACAAGTGGACCAACTAGTCTTCCCAGCAAATTTTTATGTGATTGACATGGAGGAGGATAAGGGCAAAATCACCTCTGACATCCTACTTGGGAGACCATTCTTGAGCACAGTAAGAACTAAAATTGATGTGCATGATGGCACATTAACCATGGAGTTTGAAGGGGAAGTTATCAAATTTAATGTTTATGATGCCATGAAATTCCCCAATGATGTTTCTCCTGTTTATGGCCTTGATGTTATTGATGATTTAAATCAAGAAATTTTTGATTTTGATCAAGAAAATTTACTTTATGATGGTCTTTGCAGGAAAGGAGAAGTGGACAGCAACATCACTGAAGCAGAAAAAATAGCAGACTGCTGTAACTTGCTGGGTATGGGTGATTTGCCCAGTGATTTGCCCAGATCACCAAATAATCTGCTCAAATCACAGACCAAATCACTGGAGCAGACAGACTTGATAGAGAGTGATTTGCCCAGATCACCAGATAATCTGCCCAAATCACAGCCCAAATCGGACAGCAAACAGCAGAAATCAGAGCAGACAGAAAATACACCAGATTTGAAACCCTTGCCTAGCCACCTCAAATATGCCTACTTGGGAGCTGAAAATACACTTTCAATAATTATTTCTAACCAGCTCAGCCAAGAAGAAGAGGAAAAGCTCCTTGATGTGTTGAGGAAGCACAAGAAAGCAATTGGGTGGACCTTGGAGGACATAAAAGGCACCTCAAGACCATTCGGTGGAGGCTCAAGACAAGATGCAGCACATGGAAAGCATGTTGCAGCTGCTGGTTCAACACTTTCTGCCCCACCACCATGACAGACAGTGATTTGACCAGTGATTTGCCCAAATCACTGGCCAAATCACCCCCAGGCTAGGAAGTCCCTTTCCCTTTCCTTCTTAAATTTTTTTATATATATATGTTTACACATTGAGGACAATGTTTGCAGTAGGTGTGGGGGTACTTTTAGGTTATTTTTGCATTGTTTACATAATCTTTTTGCTTTCTTTTTGTTTATTTTGCATCTTCTTACCCTATGACACACACCAAAATTTTTTTTCTCACATTTTTCTTTTGCACATTTTTTTTCACTTTTTGCACACACACACACAGAATTTTGACTTAGCTTTTGCTCTACTCAGCATAGATAACAAGGTTAAAAGAGCTTCCTATCTCATGACCCCATTGATTATCCAACCCTTTAAACCTAAATTGAACCATGCACAGTGTGTAGCCTTTACTTATGAAGTTTTTCTTCTTGAATTGAGTTCTTGAAACTGCTGTGGCCAATAGGAAAGGAAAATAAAATACATGCAATAAAAGTTAGTGTAATTCTCTTTGAGTTGATTTGCCCAAATTGATATAAAAAGGAAAAAGAAAAAGAAAAAGAAAAACTCAGCAAATCAAAAAGCACAACCTGTTCCTATGATCTAAGGCTATGAACTGAGCTAATAGTCAATTGGACAAGTGACCAACTGAGTAACCGGAGGTGTATTACCCATGTGCACCGTCGCGTAAAAAGGTTGGTGACTTTTCAAGCATAAAAATAAAGTTTCGATGGTCTAAGATTATGAACAGAGCTAGTAGCCACTTGGACAAGTGACCAACTGAGTAACCGGGGGTGTATCACCCATATGCACCATCGCGTAAAAAGGTTGGTGATTTTTTCAGGCAAGGATAAAAAGTGCTGGTAATTAAAAATGCTTAAAATAGGGCAAGTCACTCTTAAGGGATTGCATTAAACCTAATATAAAAGAATAAGCATGATCAAATAAAAAACTTTCCCTTGGCCATGGTGAGTGATAGGAAACAAGAAAAGAAGGGGACAACCTTAGTACATGCATCCTACACTGTAGTGTTTCAAATTAGGAGTCTAGGGGGCTGATTAAGTGGTATTTAGGCTCAAAAGAAAAAGGAGTTTGATTGACTAAGTTATTTGTTGCTTGAGGACAAGCAAAAACCTAGGTGTGGGGGTATTTGATCAAGCACAATTTAACTACATTTTTATCATAATTATTATTGTTTATTTACACATTTTTTTGGTTAATTTATGGTTTTTATCTTGTTTTTACAGAAAAGGAAGAATTTGAAAAATTGGAGAAAAAGTGCAGAAAATTGACAGAAAAGTGATTGGGTTAGTGATTTGCCCAGTGATCTGCCCAGGTCAAGCTGAAGCAGAAACTTGGAGGCAACAGGCAGAAGTGATATGGGCAGTGATTTGCCCAAGACACTCGAAGACACTGGTCAAATCACTCGCAGAAACAGAGAGGACTGACTCACAGAAAAGTGATTGGGTCAGTGATTTGCCCAAAACACTCAAATCACCAGGCAAATCACTTTGACAACAGAAACTGACAGCAGAGCGGGAAATTGGGCAGAAAACAGAAATCCGAATTTTCAGAAGTCCAAATCCAACCCAATCACTACCAACATAAAACCAAGAGCCATGAAAGAGCTACTCATCCAAGGAATTCCAATTGCAATTAAATTCAACATCATAAGAGGAGTCAAACACCAAATCAAAAAGGGATTTTGAAACCCTAGATGGATGAAATTCTGCAGCTATAAAAAGAGAGCCTCCAAACCAGCAAAGGCATCATCTTCAACAGCTTCTCTTCTCTTCTTTTCTTCTTTTCTTTTGTGATTTAGTCCACCATGAGTGGCTAAATTCCATCTTTTCTAGCTGAAGTTGAGAACATTCATATTTGTGATGAATTGGGAGGTTTAATACTCCATTGTTGAACTCTTGTTTGTTTCAATATTTATGCAAACTGATCTTTTCCATAATTATTACTTTGCTTTTAGAATCAATAAGGGCCCATTGCTTTTAAATAGCTTAAGTAATATTGTTTGAATGATTTAGGTCCGTAATTGCTTAGGTTGTTCAAATACACATTTAATCAAGTTTCATAATCTAAACTTGACCACGCGGTTGGCAAGGATAGAATTGGGTTTCTCTAAGTCTTAATGCAGTCAACAGTTGTTCGATGCTACAATGCCCCAAGGACGTTCCTTGGCAACTTGTTGATTAGTGTTTGATTAGCGAACGTTTCCTAATCAAACTAGAACTAAGGAGGAATTTGGATTGTGAGAAGCGTCTTCCACAACCAAAACTGATTTATTGAAATCAAATAGGAGTCTTTAATAATCAATGATCAATTCTGAACAAACTGAATTAAACTCACATTTCAGCTAGAATCTCTTTCTCATTGAAATTCTCATCTATTTAAATTATTGCTTTCTTTTGCTATTTAATTTTAAATCATCAAATCAAAACCCCCCTCTTTTTATTTATTTGTTATTTGTCCAAGTCATTATTAGGAAAGTTCGTAGTGTCAATTCCCTGTGGTTCGACCCTATTGCCACTATCTACAAATTTATTTGTTGATTGATAATAGATTTATTTTTGACGGCTTCGACAACCGCCTATCAGGCATATACATTAACAGTTTTGTGGTGTCGAGGTCATTTTTGGAAGCCTGATCACCTACCTTACGGAGGTCTCGAACGAGATTCAGGCTCTTTGGCCTTACTGCCGCTTCATCATCCCAGCCGGTTTTGTGGTGTCGGGGTCACTTTTGGGAGTCTGGTCACCTACCTCACTGAGGTCTTGAACGAGACTCAGGCTCTTTGGCCTTACTGTCGCTTCATCATCCCAGCCGGTTTTGTGGTGCCGGGGTCATTTTTAGGAGCCCGGTCACCTACCTCACTGAGGTCTCGAACGAGATTCAGGCTCTTTGGCCTTACTGTCGCTTCATTATCCCAGCCGGTTTTGTGGTGCCGGGGTCATTTTTGGGAGCTCAGTCACCTACCTCACTGAGGTCTTCTTTTTCTCTTTTTTGATGCCTATTATGTTTTCTTTTAAGGGAAAAATAAGGTAAGCCATAAAACAACATTGTTTGATTTGAATTGTCTGGTCTATTTCATTCATATCGTTTCAGAATACAAGTGTTAGTATTTACATCCTCTATATTTTTAGGGAAAGTACCTCTTTAGGTGCTGGATGTTCCACGCGTGAGGCTCTAGATTTTCTTGCATATCTTCAATTCGATACACGCCTGGTTTGACCACTCTAGTTATTCTGAAAGGGCCCTCCCATGTGGGTGCTAACTTTCTATTGTGGCTCTTTTCCCAGTGGCCTCCAGCTCTCTTAATGACAGGTCTCCTACCTTCAAGCTCCTTTCTCTGACTCTTTGATTGTAGTAGTGAGCTGCCCTCTGTTAATAAGCGGCGGTGCGGAGTTGGGCTTCTTGTCTGACTTCCTCTAGGGCATCCAAGTTGCTTCTCAATTTATCATCATTGATGTCTTCGCTATTAAATTGGACTCGATGAGTGGGGATTTGTAACTCGACGGGGACCATGGCTTTAGTTCCAAATGCTAATGTGAAAGGTGTCTCCTTTGTTGGCATCTGAGGAGTGGTTCGGAATGCCCATAAGATGCTATTGAGTTCATCTGCACAATTCTTGTTTGCTCCATCCAATCGCTTTTTCAATCCCTGGAGAATAGCTCGGTTTGTACCCTCTGTTTGGCCGTTGGTTTGAGGATGGACCAAGGAGGAGAATTTGTGCCAAATGCCCATATTTCTCGTGAAGTCCTTAAAGGTTTTGTAGTCGAATTGCTTGTCGTTGTCGGATATGAGAACTCTTGGTATCCTAAAACTACAGATAATGTTGCCCCAGATGAATTCTATCATTTTCTTTGTTGTGATGGTGGGGAATGCCTCAGCTTCTGGCCACCTAGAAAAGTATTCCACAGCTACTATTTTAAACTTTTTCTGGCCCGTAGTTTTGGGGAAAGGTCCCAGGATATCTATGCCCCATTGTGAGAATGGCCAGGGGCTAGATATGCTGGATTGAAGGGTGGCTGGAATATTGATCGCGTTGGCATATCTCTGGCACACATCGCATCTTCTGACAAATTCGTTTGTTTCTTTCTTAACTGTTGGCCAGTAGTATCCTTACTTGAAAATTTTGTTTGCCAATGTCCCTACTCCTTCATGAGCCCCGCATATTCCCGGATGAATCTCTTCCATAACCCTGGTTGCCTCTTCTGGGCCTATAACCGGAGCCATGGGTGATTTCCCCCTCCTGTACAGTGTGCCTCTTATTGCTCGATAATTGGAGGCTCAGGCTGCTATTTTCTTTACTTCAGCTTTATCTTCTGGGAGCTTTCCTTTCTCTAAATATTCCAGATATGGGGTCATCCAACTTCGTCCTTCCTTGACCTGCATTATAATGTTTATTTTGTCAAAAGCAGGAATGTTAATGTGTTGTATATATACCTCATCTGGAAGTTGTTCCAATTCTTCTTTAGATAATCGGCTGAGCAGGTCTGCCTTCTCATTTTCTTCTCGTGCTATTCTCTTATACTTTACAACGATTCCCTGCTCACCGAGCTCTGCTTCAACGACCTTTGCCTTCGCTAGGTATTTCTGCATAGTAGGGTCCCTTGCTTGATATGCCCCCATAACTTGGTTGATCACTAGCTGGGAGTCGCTATTTATTTCGAGGTCGGTTGCTCCTACTTCCATTGCTATTATCATCCTGTTTATCAAGGCTTCATACTCTGCCACATTGTTAGTAGCATTGAACTCCAGCCGTAGGGCATAACAGACTTTGAACCCTCCTGGTCCTTTCAGCATTACTCCAGCTCTGTTGCCTTCAACACTGGATGCCCCATCTACAAACAGACTCCAGTTGAACTTCCGTGGGAGTGGTTCGTTATGTTCTCTTTCCATTGCCTCCATTGGTTTTTTACTGAGCTCCGTTCATTCTTTGTTGAAGGAACATTCTGCTATGAAGTCAGCCCGGGCTTGGGCTTTGATGGCTGTCTGAGGTCGATACTCTAGGCAGTAGGACTAATTTCAACAGACCAAGCTAGCATTCGTCCTGATATCTCTGGTCTGTGGAGGATCTTCTTCAAGGGTTGGTCTGTCAGTACCACCCCTTGATGGCTTTCCAGGTATATCCTAAACTTCCTCACTGCTAGCAAAAGGGCATATGCCAACTTTTCTATGTTTAAGTATCTGACTTCGGCGTCTGACTCGCGGTTGTCGAAGCCGGTCAAAAATTACCTTTTCAGTTATCAGCAATATTACAACTGCAGATAGTGGTGAAAGGATCGAATCCACAAGGAATTGATACTACCTATCTTTCTTATCAAGACCAAGAGAACAAACTGAAAGCAAATAGACTGAAAGAGAAATAAACTGAAAGCGAAATAAACTCACAATAAAAGTAAAAGGGGGGGCTTGAGATTGATTCAGTTAAACTAATAAAGAAAGCAATAAAGTAAGCGAATAATAACAGTAAAGAGAAATCAATAATAAGAAAGCTCTAGTTGAAGAATTGGATCCACTTCAGTTGTTGGGATTGATCATTGACACTTAGGTTCCTTTGTTTGATTCAATAAATTAGTTATGGAGATGGAAGACGCTTCTCACCACCATATCTCTCCTTAGGCATAAATCAATTAGGGAACGTCCTCTAATTAATCACTAATCAACAAGTTGCCAAGGAACGTCCTTGGGCCTTTTGCATCAAAACAACTGTCAATTGCATTAAGAAATAGAGAGACCTAATTCTAGCTACCCAAACGCATGGTGATATTGCTAGATTATGCAATCTCCTTAGTTTTTACACCAAGTGTTCTTATGTTTGAATTATCCAAGCAATTAAGGACTTAAACTACTCAAACTAACAAATTATTACTTTGCAATCAAGAATCAACGTAGATCTAAACAGCAAAGCAATAATGGAATCAAGCATGAAATTGCATAAATATTGAATAACCAAAAGATGAACAATGTATGATCAAGTCTCCCAATCCATAAAACAACCAAAGTTTCACCTAATCTTCAACTAGAATAAAAGGTTTCAGCCACTCATAGCTGAAACAAAATAAGAAAATAAAGAAAGGTAGAAGAGAGAAGAAGAACCGAAGCTTGGAGAAGGTGGAGTGAACCGGCCGAATGGAGAGAAGAGAGGAAGAGAAGAGCTTGAGCTCGACGCCTTTGAAGAGAGGCTTAAATAGCCTTTGAGTGTTGCCCTAGTTGCTGCCCAAGCCTTGCCCTAGTCTCTCTCCTTGCCGCCGATATCCTTGCATTGATGAGGTGGAGCCTCTCTTTTGAATTTTGAATTTTGAATGTGCAAGACTTGAGGTGGCATGCATGTCTTCTTTGGCTTCCTTGACAAGCTGAATTTGAATTTCAAATGAATGTACATTTTCTAGAGATTTGGCTTCTTCAATAAGGAAAAGAGGTTCTTGAAGATTTGAATTTGAAATTACTCTGCAATTTCCTTGTTTGCCACTTTCCTTATTTAGCGCTTTACTTAATAAGCTGAATCTTGGATTTTGAATGCTCTTGGAGATTTGAAATTTGAATTTCAAATTACTTTCCTTATTTGTCTCCTCTTCAGTTGCAACTTAGCATGCTTGCTCTCCTTTGTTCCATTTTAGGCAGTTTTAAGGGCATTTTCTCCAAATTACCTCTTTACACCATTTTCTACAAAATAAGATCAAAATCACAAAATTAGGCAGAAAAAGTGTAAATTAACATCAAGAACATCATGATAAAGTGGTCTAAATTTGGACTGATCAGCGTCTTTGAGCACTTTACTGACGTAAAATACTGGTTTTTGCTCCCCTTCCTCTTCCCTTATCAATACGGCGCTTATAGCCTGTTCTGATGCTGCTAAGTAGATAAGGAGCTCTTCCCCTGCTACGGGACTACTGAGTACGTGTGGCAAACTAAGGTACTGCTTAAGGTTTCTGAAAGCTTGTTGGCAGTCCTCAGTCCATTCGAAGTTTGGAACTTTCCTTAGCTTCTTGAAGAATGGTAAGCACCTTTCTGCTAATTTTGACATGAATCGATTAAGTGCTACCACCCTTCCTATGAGTCTCTGCACATCTCTCACACAAGTTGGCTCGGGCATTCTTAGTATGGCTTCTACCTTCTCCGGATTCAGCTCGATTCACTTTCCACTGACCATGTATCCCAAGAATTTTCCCCCCTGATGAAGAAAGTGCACTTGGTCGGGTTTAGTCTCATTCTGTACTGCTCCAGCACTCCAAATACTTCTTTCAGGTCCACCAAGTGTTGTTGAAAAGTCTGACTTTTTACCATCATATCATCTACATACACTTCCACGTTTCTCCCTATTTGCACTTTGAAGATTTTATTCATTCGCCTTTTGATATATTGCTCCTGCATGTTTTTAATTCGACGGGCATGGCCTTGTAACAATAAGTCCTATCCTCTGTTATGAATGAGGTCTTCTCTTCATCCGATTTGTCCATTGGTATTTGGTGATAACCAGACATTGCATCAAGAGACGACATATACTCGAAACCGGCCGTAGAATCGACCATTTTATTAATATCAGGGAGAGGGTAACAATCCTTGGGGCATGTGTGATTCAGGTTAGTAAAATCTATACACACCCTATACTTGCCATTGGCCTTTTTCACTAGTACAGGATTTGCTAACCACTGTGGGTATGTTACTTCCCTAATAAACCCTGCTTCCTCTAGCTTTTGTACCTCCTCCCTGGTGGCCTGCTGTTTCTCTTTCCCTACCACTCTCTTCTTCTGATTCACCGGTTTAGCCTTGGGAAGGACGTTCAGTTTGTGGGTTATCACTTCAAGGTCTATCCCAGGCATGTCTGATGGCTTCCAAGCGAAGCTCGATGCTTGGTCTCAGATTAGAGCTATTGCTTCTATTTTCTGTTCTTCAGTTAGGTTCATATTGAGACTGAAAACCTTATCGATTTCTATTTTCGACAAGGGGAAGGTTTCTAGCTTTTCCACTGGTTCTGTCCTGGCCTCTCTTTTTTCTTCTTTGACTTCCATGACTTCTGAGTTGACTTTCTCGTCAGTTGAGCTTGGTTCTGCTACGGTGGCCATGTATACCGCCCTTGCTTCCTCTTGCCGACCTCGAACTATCCCCACCCCTGCTTCTATAGGGAACTTTAGAGTCAGATATCTGATGCTGGTTATTGCTTCAAAGCCGTACACCATAGGTCTTCCCAGTATTGCATTGTAGCTTAAGGGGAGCTTTACTACCAGAAATACATCATAGTGAGTTCGACACTGGGGCGGCTCTCCTAGGGTCAGTGCTACCATTACTTTTCCCTCCACAGCTACTGGAGCTCCTCCGATTCCCTTCACCGGGGCTTGATCCCATACCAATTGATCTTCTGGAATCCCCATCTGCTGGAAAACCCTATATGATAATAAGTTCACCTTACTTCCATCGTCAACCAAGATCTTCTTGACTTGGTAGTTATGGATGACAGTCTCGATGACAAGGGCATCATCGTGGGGCATTTGGATACCGTGGGCGTCTTCAGGGGAGAAGGAGATGACTATGGGGGAGTGCTCCACCACTTGCATTACTTCAATGTCGCTCCCTTCCCCATCTCGACTTCTCTTCTTTCCTCTCCTACTCATCCGACCTCTAGTCCCCCCTACAATCATGTTGATGGTCCCGCTGGAGCCATCATAAACTGGTCCTGGCCCCGGCCTTCGGGGCCTCTCTACCGCAGGGTTCTGTTGAGGCCTTTCTCCCTCGGGTTTCTTTATGAAGTTTCGGAGGTGACACCTCTTTATCAATCTTTCAATTTCACTGATAAACTAGTAGCAATCATTAGTATCATGGCCATGAGTGTGGTGGTATTGGCAATATTTTTCAGGATCTCTCTAGTTTGCCTCCGCTTTCATGGGCTTGGGCCACTGAAGGAATTCTTTATTTTGGACTGCTACGACCACCTCGGCTCTAGAGGCATTGAGGGGTGTGATTACTTCTGGGGCCAGAGGTAGCAATGGCCTCTACTCCTTTCTATCCCAATGTTGTCTATATGCCTCGGGTCCTGACTCGCAGTTGTCGAAGCCGGTCAAAAATAACCTTTTCGGTTATCAACAATATTACTACTGCAGATGGTAGTAAATGATCGAATCCACAGAGAATTGAAAACTTGCCTATCTTTCTTAACAAGACCAAAAGAATTAACTGAAAGCAAATAACTGAAAGAGAAGTAAACTGAAATCGAATAAACTGAAAGTAAAATGGGGAGTTTGAGATTGATTTAGTTGATCTAATTCTGAAAGCAGTAACAGTAAAGCGAATAATAAAAATAAAGGGAATTCAATAATAAAAAAGCTCTAGTTGAAGAGTTGGATCCACTTTAGTTGTTAGGATTGATCATTGAAACTTATGTTCTTTTGATTGATTCAATAGATTAGTTATGGAGATGGAAGACGCTTCTCACCACCATGTCTCTCCTTAATCATAAACCAATTAAGGAACGTCCTCTAATTAATTACTAATTAACAAGTTGCCAAGGAATGTCCTTGGGCCTTAGGCATCAAAACAACTGTCAATTGCATTAAGAGATAGAGAGAACCAATCCTAGCTACTCAAACGCATGAGATCTTGCTAGATCATACAATTTCCTTAGTTTTTACACCAAGTGTTCTTATGTTTGAACAATCCAAGTAATTACAGACTTAAAATTATCCAAACTAACAATATATTACTTTGTAATCAAGAATCAAGTGGCCAATTTGATCAAAACAACAAAGCAATAATGGAATCAAGCATGAAATTGTATGAATATTGAACAAACCAAAGACAAACAGTATATGTTCAGATCTCACAATCCATAAAATAACCAAAGTTTCAACCAATCTTCAACTAGAATAAAAGGTTTCAGCCACTCATGGCTGAACCAAAAACCAAAAATAAGAAAAGAAGAAAGGTAGAATAGAGAAGAGGCAAGGTGAGGCCAGAGGTCTTATGCAATCCGAAGGGATGAAGTGCAAGAAGATATTCGGCTGGCCTTATGTGCTTCTTAAATAGGATTAGATGCTGCCCTTGCTGCCCAAGTTGTGTCTAAAAAGAAAAGAATCGCATTGCAAGGTCTTCAGAAGGAAGAAGGCGCGCGGATTGGCTCTTCAGAAGGAAGGAGGCACGCAGATGGGTTGTGCAGAGGGAAAGATATGCTGTCCAGACTTTCCTTTTTAGGTGGAGCCTTCGTTTGAATTTCAAATCTTGAATACTGAATGCAAGAGAGGCAAATGCGTCTTCTTGAAATCTTGCTGCCTAAATAGGAAGATCTGACTGTTGAGGTGTCTGCACGTCTTTAAACAAGGAAAGAAAGATCTGCTATTTGAATTTCAAATAATCTGCTGACTTTGCTTTCCTTATCTACTATTGCTTCTGCACTTTCCTTATTTGAAAACTTTCCTTATTTGGCACTTTCCATATTTGGCACTTTTAAGAGCATTTTCACCAGATTGTCTCTTTACACCTATCTTCTACAAAACAAGATCAAAACCACAAAATTAGGCAGAAAAGATGTAAATAAACATCAATAATATCATGATAAAATGGTCTAAAATATGCTCTATCAGGTCCCCTATTCGATCTCCTCTCGTGCCTGTCCGACCTCCTTTCGTGTCTGATAGCGGTTGTCGAAGCCATAAAAAATAAACCTATTAGACAATCAACAATTAATTTGTAGATAGTGGCAATAGGGTCGAACCACAGGGATTTGACACCAAAGATTTTCCTAAAAATGACTAAGGCAAATAAATAGCAAATAAATAAAAGAGGGGGGTTTGTTTTGATGAATTAAATATAAAAAACAAGAGAAAGCAATAATTTAAATAAATGGGAATTTTAATAGGAAAAAGATTCTAGTTGAAGTATGAGACTATTTCAGTTTATTCAGAATTGATCATTGATTATCTAAGACTCCTATTTTAATTCAATAAATTAGTTTTGGTTGTGGAAGACGTTTCTCACAACCAAATTCCTCCTTAGTTCTAGTTTGATTAGGAAACGTTCGCTAATCAAACACTAGTCAACAAGTTGCCAAGGAATGTCCTTGGGGCTTTTAGCATCGAACAACTGTTGACTACTTTAAGACTTAGAGAAACCCAATTCTATCCTTGTCAACTGCGTGGTCAAGTCTAGATTATGCAGCTGATTATATTTATGTTTAAATAATCTAAGCAATTACGGACCTAAATAATTCAAACAATTTATTACTCAAGCAATTTAAAAACAACGGGCCCTTTGATTCTAAAAGCAAGGCAATAATTATAGAAAGATCAAGTTGCATAAATATTGAATGCAAATAAGAGTTTAACAATGGAGTTTTAAATATCCCAATTCATCACAAATCTGAATTTACTCAACTTCAACTAGAAAAGAATGAATTTAGCCACTAATAGTGGACAAAAATATACAAAAGAAAGAAGAAAGGAAGAGAAGAAGAGTTTGTTGTATTTCTGCAGAATTTCCGAGGAGAAGAGGATCCTTTGCTGGTTTAGAAGCTGCTCTTTTATAGCTGGAGAATCCCATCCATTTAGGGTTTTGAAATCCTATTTTGGCTTGATCTTTTGTGGTCTTTGATTCCTCTTTGGATCTTGTATTTAATTGTAAATGGAATTCCTTAAGTGAGAGACTTTATTGTGGCTCTTGGGACTAATCTGGCAGTGTTTGAAGTGGATTTGGACTTCTCCAAATTTGAATTTTGGTTTTCTGCACTTTTCTCGCCTCTGCTGTCTTTCTGTGTCAAAGTGATTTGGGCGGGTGATTTGGGCAGATCGCTTGCCCAAATCACTTTTGGGAATTCACTTCCAGGTTTCTGCCTTAACTTGATTTCTCTGCTTCTTCTGTTTGATTTGGCCAAATTGCTCTGACCCAGTTACTTTTCTGTGAGATAGTTCCAGGTTTCTGCTTCAGCTCGATTTGGGCAGTGATTTGGCCAAATCACTTTGACCCAATTACTTTTCCAGCTTTTTTTGCACTTTTTATCCAATTTTCCATTTTCTTCCTTTTCTGTAAAAACAAGACAAAAAAAACCATAAATTAAGCTGAAAAATGTGTAATTAAACAATAATAAAGATAATAAAAATGTGGCTAAATTATGTTTGATCAGTGTCTGTCCGACCTCCTTTCTTCCGGCACTTTTCTCCTATCCGTTGCTTCTTCGGCAAACCTGCTGGTTGTTAAGGCATCATCTTGCCTTATGTACTTTTTTGCTCTCTTCATTAATTCTGCCAAAGAAGTGAGCGGTTTCCTACATAACGAGCTGAAGAACTCAGGGGAGGTGGTTCCTTTCTGCATTGCTTCTACCGCTCTCCCTTCGTCCAGCTCAGGTATCTGTAAGGCCTCCGTGTTGAAACGGGCTACGTACTCTCTTAGAGACTCGTCCTTCCTTTGCTTGATTGTTTCCAGATAACTGGTTTTTCTATCAGCCGGTATTCCGGCTATGAACCAGCTGATGAAGATGTTGGCCAGGTCACCAAAACTTCTGATACTCCCTGCCTCCAAGCTGTTGAACCAAGCCCTCACTGGGCCAGTGAGTGTCGTAGGGAATACCTTGCATATCAAGGCATCTGATAGGGTTTGTAGTTCCATAAAGGTTTTGTAGTTGAGGATGTGCTCTCTTGGATTCCCCGCTCCATTGTACGTCGCCATTGGTGGCATCATGAATTTTTTAGGGATGGTTTCTTACTGGATCCATCTTGAAAAGGGTGATGATATGGGTAAAAGGGTTTGGCCGTGATCTTTTTCCCCCAGCTCAATCAACAGCTGTTCTTTCATCCTCTGCAACTTTTGGTCTACGCCTTCCTCCTCCTGCCTGAGCCTCTTCTCCGGGCGACATTCTTCCCTCCATTCTTCACTTCCTGCCTTTCCATCTGTTCCCATAAAATAGCTCTCCGCCTCGTTGTTCTCCATAAACTCTCTCACCCTTCTTCCGTGAACTATGGCCATCGATTCTTCTTCCCTATCGGCTTTACTATCTCTTACTCCTATCTACCTGCTATTTTGCTGAGGGATTGGCTGGTTGAAAGTTGGCTGGGGTTCATTGGCTTGAATTCCTTTAGCTATGGGTGATACGTTTGATGGAGTATTGAGACCCCTTTGCTGCATTATTTGCCCTAGCCATTGGGCGGTATTTTGTAACTGAAGGGCGATGGTTTGAAGGTCTTGGTTGGACATGGCGGCTACAGGTGCATACCCTGCCAAGCTCGGCGAGGGATTGAACAGTATTGGTGGTTGATTTGTAGAGCTAGAAAAAGAGAACCGTTGCCCTTCTTGGGCAGAGTTCAGGTTATTTGGGGAGTTGGTAGTGTGGTTTTCGTTGTGGTTAGCCATTGTAGATCTTAGTGGGTGTGGTGAAAGTGGAACTTCGGTGACGGAAAGTTCTCATTCGTTCCCACAGACGACGCTAATTGATGTTCTGAGATCCAGGAAATAGGGTTTCTTTTATGTGTGTGTAAGTCTCTCCTTGAGTGGAGTCCTTCCCCCCCTTTTATTCTCTCCTTCTTGCTTGCCAGTGGCGCCTAACGGCCTCTCAACTACAGTGACGTCTGTCTCTGTCAGATGGACCCATACCATCAGT
Organism: Manihot esculenta; assembly: GCF_001659605.2. Taxonomy (NCBI): domain Eukaryota; kingdom Viridiplantae; phylum Streptophyta; class Magnoliopsida; order Malpighiales; family Euphorbiaceae; genus Manihot; species Manihot esculenta. The sequence goes on from NC_035170.2 coordinate 20,616,232, forward strand.
TGTCATACCTGTGTCAGGCGGCCATTTAATTCTTCCTAGTGCGCATGCAAGTAGGGCTGCTAAAGGACGGGACTGGCTCATTTCTCCCCATGTCTCCTTCTTGGGCCGACCTCCTTTTTATTAGGCTTGGGCTTACCAACGATCAGGCCCATTATTCAGGCTGGATCTTAGGTCGAAGTCACAGACCAAATCTGCCTAGGGGCGTTCCGAACTAAAGCCTGGTCTGCTTTTGGGGGTCCTGATTCAATCCATGGGGTGCGAGACCTGACGGTTATAAATAGTTTAACTTATTATTCATATAGACACTATTCAATTTTATTTATATTAAGATTTAAAAAATAAAATAATTTTTTTATATATATGTAAATAATTTAATATATAATTTCAGTAGTATAAATAGAGAAATAAAAATAACTATTACTTTTTAACAATTAAAAGCGATTGTATAAAAATAAATTGGATAGTGAGTAAATAACTTACCATATTTATATTTGAAAAAAAAACAATTGAATGGAATACTTAAAGTCAAATCTTGAACATTAGAGACAATTTATAGATTAAATAAATAGAGAAAGAGAGCGATTGTAAAAATAGTATTTGGATTTGCAGTATTATCAAGTTCCTGAGATAGTTTATCCGTATATATTAAAATATTCGAGAAAGATATTTCTATATTTTATAAAATTAAATTATTTAATAATTTATAAAAAAAATCGTTAATCAAATTATTTTATTTTTTTATAAAAACTAGATAGTATAAATATTTAAAATTATTGTTAAAATTATATCCACTAAATAATATAAATATATAAAGCATATTGATGGTTTTTTTTACAAAAGAATTAAAAATTTTAGTTTTAAAAAATAAAAAAATTTAATTATATAATTTTTAAATGGGATGAATTAATGAATTTTTTTTAAAAAAATAGAGATTTAATAATAATTTTTTTTATTTATTTGAAATTGAGGGAAAAATTACTTAACCAATCCTCGGTGATGCTAAATAATAGTTGCTCAAAATAGACCATGTGCTGTCACCATAAAGTAGGACCATATGGTAAGAGTTTGATAAAATGACACTCGATCACAAAAGTCTCGCCTATAAGAAGAAAGACTAGGATGCCATAACAATTGATGCATCCCAAAACTCGCCCATTCTTGAGCAGATCGATTCTTTTTGTAAAGTTACTGTTAGCAGATACAATCCAATAGATCTCTATTTTACTTATAATCACAGGATCCCTTATTCACTAGCCGGTACCAATCAGATTTCTAGAAAACTCGATAACCAACTCCAGCTTCTTAAAGTATAAAAGCAAACATGGACAAAGATCAAGGTACACATTCTCACATACTCATTATAAATTCAATCAATTCATTACATTTGCCCTTTCTACTAGTTCACTGACTTTAGAATCGGAGTGGCTGCCCATAGAAGCCAACCACCTCATATTTTATTTTTTTCAGATTGACCAATGCAGTTCAGCTCCATTTCAGCCATATCTTTTGGTTCTATTGCCGAAAAATCCATTGAATTCTTCCTGTTAACTTGGATTAAATCTGGTCTTCTATTCAATTTCTCTTAAAAAGACACTTTTCCTTTCCTTCTTTTCTCCCAAATGGTTGAACATTCAAGAGTTGTTGCCAACAAAGGGGCCATCATCTCTTCTACCCTTGACAGTGGACAGAATACACCATCCATGGTCAATGAGGCAAAGCTTAACAACTTGAATAATGAACAGATACTTCAATACATTAAAAAATTATAAGCAACTCTTAAGCAGTATAAGACTAGAAAGGAGGTCTCATTCATGGCTCCTAAAATAAGGGAGGAACTTTCCATTGAGATCCCAAGGACTCAGACGGAAGTGGTCCAAACACAATCCAAAAGGAAGGCCAAGCTTGAGGATGAGGAGTCGTCAGACGAGGCCCCAAAAAGCATTAATTGGAAGTTGGTCCATGCCGTATAAGGGTATCAAAAGGAGCAAGAGGAGGATTATGGCCTGGACAGTGCCTCGCCCTTGTCGGAGGAAATCCTAGTAGAAACCTTCCTTACAAAATTCAAGCTATCAAACTTGGACAAGTATGATGGGACAACATTGGTGATTTTCAAGACAATAATACAGTTTCAAGACGTCAATGACTTTATGTTGTGCTGAGTATTTCTATCCACACTCACAGATTTGGCTTAGAAATGATATCAAAATATGAGCCTAGGTTCTATTCAAAGCTTTGCTCAAATTTCTATGATATTTAAGTCTAGATTTATCACTTGCATTCCTCCTAAAAAGCTCTTCTTTAACTTATGGAAGATCCATCAGGGAGATGGTGAGTCTTTAAGGTGTTTCATTTCAAATTCAATGCTGAAGCAATACAGGTGGAAGAGCTAAATCATGAGATAGCCTGTGAGGCACTAAAAAAGGAAACTCGCAACATTAGGATTAGGAGATAAAATCGTGGCAGTACTAGGCACCATTAATCTTCCTTATGCTGGGTGATGAAAAGCACAAGTGGGAGCTGTATATGGAGTTTGCAGTGGTGGACATTCCACTCTCCTACAACATAATACTTGGTCGGCCAGTCTTAAAACCACCAACTCCGAGAGGATTAGCTATTATTCGAGGCAGCCAGAAATCAGCATAGGAATGCTATAGGCACTCCACAAAAAGCCTTAGAAAGGTAATGATGTCCATCGATGTGTTGGAAAAACTAGACTCCCACACAAAGCCAGAGTTAGCAAACCCAGTGGAAGAAGTCTAGCTAGAAATGAACAAAAAGGTACAATTTGGTATTGCGTTAAGTGATAAGTAAAATATAATTTAATAGAATTTCTAAAACACAGAGTGACCATTTTTGCTTGGTCTCCAGAAGTTGTAATAGGTGTTGACCTGATTATTATCATCCATAAGCTTTATATTGACGAGACAATTAAACCGGTATAAAAAAAAGAATTTTTACACCAGAAATGCAACAAGTGTTTAAGGAGTAGGCTAATAAACTCTTAAGTGCAGGGTTGATAAAAGAAGTCCAGTATTTTACATGGCTCGCCAATGTAGTACTGGTTAAGAAGATAAATGGGAAAGTGGAGAATGTGCGTGGACTTTACCGACTTAAATAGGGCATGTTCAAAAAATCATTATTCACTCCCGTCCATGGACAAGTTAGTAGACTCTACCTTAGGACACGTAGTAGTTTCTTTCCTTGATGCTATTTCAAGTTATCACCAGATCTTGATGGACATTGAGGATGCAAAAAAAAAAAAAAAAGAAAAAACTGTTTTCATCATAGATGAAAGAGTTCTTTGTTATAAGGTAATGCCATTTAGGCTAAAGGATGCGGGAGCGACCTACCAAAAGTTGATGTCAGGAATCTTCAAAGACTTGATGGAGGTTAACAGTTGAAGTGTATGTGGATGATATGGTAGTGAAAAGTCGATTCTTAGAAGATCATCAAAATGATATTCAAATGGTATTTAACGTACTGGATAAAAGGTATGAACTGAATCCTAAAAAATGTACCTTTGGGGTAAAGGCTCAAATTTTTTTAGAATATATAATATCCGAAAGTGGCATAGAAGCAAATTCGGAAAAAAAAATTAAAGTCATTCAAGACATGGAGGCACCTAGAATCATAAATTATATATAGAGGCTGAATGGGCGGATCACAACTCTTGGCCGATTTATATCTTGCTCAGCCATGAGGTGTCTCTCATTCTTTAAAGTCTTAAAAGGCAAAAGTAATTTTTTTTTGGAGAAAGAGTGTGTAGAAGCATTTGAAAATTTAAAAACCTTTTTATTATCTCCTCCTTTACTAAGCTCGCCCATCGAAGGCGAAGTGTTATTTTTATATCCGTCTGGGATGCAGGAAATAATAATTTACGTGCTCGTTCGAGAGATAGAGGGGAGCAAAGCCCAATCTACTACGGTAGCCAAGTCTTGAAGGGGATAGAGTTGAATTACTCCCTTCTCGAGAAATTAGCATTCGTAGTCCTGATGTCTGCCACAAAGTTGTGTCCCTATTTCGAGTCACATACCATTGAGGTAAGAACAAACTATCCCTTGCGAAAGGTTCTTTATAGGCCATAATTTTCGGGGCGATTGTCAACTTGTGCAGTGATGCTATCAGCATATGACATCAGGTATTTCCCGAGAAATGCGATGAAAGCCCAAGCGATAGCTGATTTCATTTTAGAGATGACTCCACCTCCAAAGACCTCAGAACCGCTTATTGAGGAATGGAGAGTTTGGGTTGACGGTGCGTGCGGAGTCGGGGTTTTGGAGTTGGAAGCATCTTATAGATTCAAACTAGGATAAAGCTTCATTATACAACAAAGCTCATCTTCAATGCAACTAACAACGTACTCGAGTACGAGACTGTAATTATGATACTGAAAATTATTGCAGAAATAGGTATATAGAATTCTATTATTTTTAATGATTCACAATTAGTTGTTAATTAGTGCCAAGGACAATTTAAAGTCCGGGAGCTTAACCTCGTCAAATACAAAGAAAAGGTCCATTCCCTAATGGTGAGAATCAAAGATAGGCAGGGTGATTGTGAACTTCACCAGGTTTCAAAAAATGACAATGAGGAAGCTGATCATCTGGAAAAAATGGCAGCAGTAGGTGAATAATACATGACTCAACCATTCCAGTTTGAAGAGCTACATACTCCGGCAATCGATGAGGAGGAATCTTTTCTTATCGAGGAAGGCAAAACGTGGATGATGCTGGTGTACAAATTTTTTATTGAGGATGAGTTGCCAAATGATGAACTATAAGCTAAACATGTAATTAGAATATCCTCTAGATATGCATTAATCAATGGTTGGTTGTACAAGAGATCATCAACTCAACCATAGCTTCGGTGCATAACAAAGGATGATGACTGGTGTATTCTCAAGGATATCTAGGAGGGAGATTGTGGAAGTCATGAAGGGGCTCGAACCATCACCCAGAAAGCCTTTAGGCAAGGATATTACTGGCCCATGATAATGTAAGATGCAAAAGAACTCGTCCAGAAGTGTTGTCAATGTCAAATGCATGCGAGCATCCTGCGAACCCTCAGAGAGATGCAAATAGCAATTAAAAGCCCCTGGCCTTTCTTTTAGTGGGGGATAAACATTCTTGGCCCTTTTCTAGAAACAACCGGGTCAAGGAGGTTCGTGATCATTGCAGTAGATCATTTCAGCAAATAGACTGAAGTAGAGGCAGTTCTGTCCATCACCACCAAACAAATAATCTCGTTTGCAAGTTTTAAGTTTAAAGATTTTTGCAAAAAATGAAAGATTGATTTAAGATTCAGCTTAGCATACCATCCTCAAACCAATGGAATGACAGAGATGACAAACATTGACAATCTTATAAGGGTTAAAGAAAAGACTCGATAAAGCCAAGAGCAACTGGCCCGAGGAATTACTCCACATACTGTGCGCATATAGAACAACTTCAAGAATAGTTATTGGGGAAATCCCATATAGAACAAGGCGAGCTTTACCAGGAATTTGGGTGGGTGTTAAACCCTATTAATAAAATCGACAAGTTTTTTAATTTCGTGATTTGATATGTGAAAATACATGAAGAATAAACGAGAGGATAAAAGAAAATATTATCATTATATCAAAGAAAATTGTATGGGAGGAGGGGTATCTTCAATTTCCTCCTTTCGAGTTTTTGTTACATTTACATTGTCTATGTTTATAATATTTTTAGCAAAGACTCGGTCAATGTCTTCAATTTGCTACTCCTCTTGCTCATCCTCTTCCTTCTCTTCTGGAAAGATGTCATCAATCGAAGCGAAATGCTCAGTAGGAAATTGCTTTACCAGCTCCTTCTTGACCGAGTCTTGGCCCTTGATGAACATCTTTCCTCCCCGGGCCATTGTCTCTTGAAGTTCAACAATTCTGTTGGAGGTGGTCCAGTTCTCCTAAGCCTGAGACTGCAGCTCCTAGATTTGGTTTTGAAGTATGGCCACTTCGGGCTCGACCATTTTTGCCCGATTTTCAAGGACGGACTCTAAAGTATTAGCCTCGTCCAGGTCTGCTTGGAGCTTGTCGACAGACTCTAGTGTCTCCATCGTATTTTTCACCTCTTCAACCCGAGCCTTCAACCTCGAGCACTCCTCCTGTAGGAGATTTTTGTCCATCTCCTGTGCACCGAACTCTCGCCTCAAAGCTTTGTTACGCTCCTTTGGCCATATAAACACATAGGACACTCTCATAACTGAATGCATTATATTGTCATAGAGGTCATTTATCTAACCTCATTCAAGCGGTGGCGATCCTTGAGCCTTAGAGCATTTTTCGCGATAAGGATAGATAGGAGGGGCTCCTTGAGAAGGGAGGATGTTTGAGTCGCACCAATGCCAGATGTTGGATGCCCCGAGGCTAGGTAGCTCCAACACCAGCTTCTTTCTATAGAGGATCAGCTTGTACAGGGACTGCTGCAGGAGTGCCCTAGAAGAAGACTCAGGCTTAGCAGAAGTTGTTCCCTCAATAGAAGGCAGACAAGGGGAAGGAGGAAGCATGATGATCTCCTCTGCACGACGAGCCCACTTAGAGGAGGGCCAGTTATTCGGCAGTAGCTTTGCCCTCACGAGCAATGCAAGCTGCTTCAGTGAACTTGTTCTTCTTTCTGTCCATATCTGTACAGGACAAAGCATGAGTAAGTGAGGCACTTAACAAGAAAAGTTGGAAAGAAAAATACCCTACTTTGTGCTATCCTGAGGGATTTGAAGGCGGGGTGAGAAGACCAAGCCTGTTCTGCCTGGTAATGACTCTGCTAGGACAAAATAACGTTCCTCACCGCCACGTTTATGTCTACCCTCTAAGTTGAGGCCATCCTCTAGAGGAAGTCCAAAGACTCTTCCTCGTCTCGCCGTGGTTGGACCCTATCCTTTTTTAGCTCTACATATAGGTTCCAGTTAGTTTGGAGCCGCCCAAAACCCCTGGATACCCTATAGAGTAATATGAAGATTTTATTCTTCCATTGCTTCAGGACAGAAAGCATCCAGTCAAAGCAAGTCTATCGCTTCTTCCCACTAAAAAATCAAAATTTTTTATTTTTTCTGGTACCCAGTGGGTATAGCTGAGAGAAGAGCGCTACACTCGATTCAATGTAGTTGAGCGACTGCCAGCTTAAGGAACTGCAGGACCTCACTGAATAATGGATCCATAGGGAATTGAAGACTCACCTTAAGTTGTTCTTCGCAGACCATGATTGTGTCCTAGGTAGTGATCTGGTTGATAGAGCATATTTTAGTCCATTTTATCACTATGTTCTTTATGTTTATTTACATCTTTTCTGCCTAATTTTGTGGTTTTAATCATGTTTTGCAGATATTAGGTGTAAAGAGACAATCTGGAGAAAATGCTCTAAAAATTGCCAAAAAGTGCCAAATATGGAAAGTTCCAGAAAAGGAAAGTTTTCATATATGGAAAGTTCCAAATAAGGAAAGTTTTCATATATGGAAAGTGCCAAATAAGGAAAGAGTCAGAAAGCACAGTTAACAAACTGCCTGAAATTCGAACTGCAGAATCTTTCCTGCCTTATTTTGAACATGTGCCAAGAAAAGAAAGTTTTCAAATAAGGCAAGTTTTCAGAAAAGGAAAGCCTTCAAATGAGGAAAGTACAGAAGCAAAATCAAACAAGGAAAGCTTAGTCAAAAGATTATTTGAAATTCAAATCACAGATCTTTCTTTCCTTGTTCAAAAGATGTGCACACACTGCAGCAGTCATATCTTCCTATTTAGGCAGCAAGACTTCAAGGAGATGCACTTGCCTCTTCTGCGATCAACATTCAAAATTCAAATGAAGGCTCCACCTAAAAAGGAAGTTTGGACAGCATATCCTTCCTCTTCTGCAAAAGGATCTGCGCACACACCTATTCAGGAAACAGTTCGCGCGCACACCTCTTCCGGAAGCCTACCGCGCGCCACTTTCCCTCTGCAAGCCTTGATGCACTCCTCTTTCCTCTTCAAGCTCCAGCCACGTCTCTTGCCTCTTCTAGAAACATTAATGCATGATTATTTCCTCTTCTGAAAGCAAGTCGCGCGCCTCCTTCCATCCGGTGAGCTTGCAGCACGATTCTTTCCTCTTTTGCAACAACCTGGGCAGCAAGTTGCACATGGGCAGCATCTTGGGCAGCCTCTTCACTAAATATGAAGCAAGGAAGACCTAAGAAAGCATCTGAACTCTATAAAAAGGTACACAAATCCAGCCGCACATCTCTTCCGCACCTCTCTTCTTCAGTTGGTGTAAAGCACTCTTCCGGCTCCTTCTTCGGCTTCTCTCTTCTTCTACCTTTCTTTATTTTTGGTTTTTGTCCAGCCATGAGTGGCTGAACCCTTTTAATCTAGTTGAAGATTGGTTGAAACTAAGGTTGTTTAATGGATTGTGAGATCTGAACATAAAGTGTCTGCTTTTGGTTTGTTCAATATTCATACAGTTCATGCTTGAATGTTATTTTTACTTTGTTGTTTTGATCAAATTGGCCACTTGATTCTTGATTGCAAGGTAATTAATTGTTAGTTTGGATAATCTCAGTCCATAATTGCTGGATTTATTCAAACATAAGAACACTTGGTGTAACAACTAAGGAATTATATGATCTAACAACATCTCATGCGTTTGAGTAGTTAGGATTGGATCTCTCTCTTTCTTCATGCAATTAACAAATGTTTGAGGCCCAAGGCCCAAGGCCCAAGGAGAGACATGGTGGTGAGACATGGTGGTGAGAAACGTTTTCCATAGCCATAACTAATCTGTTGAATCAACCTAAAGAACATAAGTTTCAATGATCAATCCAAACAACCAAAGTGGATCCATCTCTTCAACTAGACCTTTCTAATATTGATTTCATCTTATTTTTAATCATTTGCTCATTTTATTGCTTTCAGTAGTTTTTAATCAAATCAAATCTCAAACCCCCCCCATTTTACTTTTCATGCACTTTTATTTTAATTACTTTCAGTTTAATCGCTCTCAGTGTGTCCTTTTGGTTCTAATAAGGAAAGTTGGTAAGTTTGCAATTCTCTATGGATACGATCCTTTGCCACTATCTGCAGTAGTAATATTGTTGATAACCGGAAAGGTTATTTTTGACCGGCTTCAACAACCGCTTTGTAAAAAATTGGCGCCGTTGCCGGGGAGTTGTTTTAACTTGCTTATTTTCCTTTTATGACCAGATCTGAATGTAAGGACACTTTGCCTTACGATCCGGAGATTGAACGCACATTCAGAAGACTAGGGAAGCAAGCAGCTCCACCTGAAGAAGCTTCCAACGCAGCTGAAGAGCCACTTTGCGCAGAAGCCTCTTCTGAAACCACCAGATCGCACCACTCAACTTCTGAGATGGCCAAACCTGAGGCACAAGCTGCTGCCCGCAATGGACATGCTGTCCCTGAGGAAATCATGCACCAAAATCCAGCTGAGAGAGCCCCACCGCCAAGAGAAAGAACCATGAGAGAGTTGGCAACACCTGTAGGCGACCAAGCACCACTTTGCATCAACTATCCGCCTCTGACAGTTCCCTTTGAACTGAAAACAGGTTTGATCCATCTGCTCCCTAAATTTAGAGGTAGAGAAAATGAAAATCCACACAAGCACTTGAAAGAGTTTAGTATTGTCTGTTCATCTATGAGACCTCAAGGTATTACTGAAGATCATGTCAAGCTTAGAGCTTTTCCTTTTTCTCTAGATAATTATGCTAAAGACTGGTTATTTTATTTGCCACCTAGATCTATTACATCATGGAATGATATGGTTACAACTTTTCTGAATAAATACTTCCTAACATCCAAAGCCATTGGCATAATAAGAGAAATCACTAGCATAAGACAAAAACCATCAGAGGATTTATATGATTATTGGGAGAGATTTGAAAGATTGTGTACAGGTTGTCCTCAACATGACATGACAGATAAATCCCTCATACAATTCTTCTATGGAGGACTGTCATCATCAGAAAAAAAGCTCATTGACGTAGCCTATGGAGGCTCAATTGCAGACAAAACGCCTAGGGAGATGAAAGAGCTTATCTCAACACTTGCCGCCTCATCAAGGCAGTATGGAGAAGAAAAGCAACTGCAAAGAGAAGCACATGAGGTAAGTTCATCTACCATTTCTTCTCAACTTTCTGCACTAACCTCTGCCATGATAGGTTTCATCACAGCCCAGACCCATAAAACCCAGCTAGCCAGACCATGTGGAATTTGTGCATTTGTAGGACATCCAACTGATCAATGTCCTAACTTGCAAGAAGATAGCCAACAAGTTAATGCTATTGGAGGATACAACAACCAGCCCAGACATGATCCGTATTCCAATACGTACAACCCAGGCTGGAGAGACCATCCAAATCTGAGCTATGGAAGGGCGAACCACAATCAGAACTGTAACGACCCGGAAACCGGTACCCCTCTGTAACGGCCCGAACCATCACCGGCACTAGGATCCAGATCGGCTTAAGGCCGCCGGGACCCGTAGCAAGCCAACTATACTCTCTGTGTACCTGATAAATCCCATTCATAATACAAAACAATACTCACAACCCTGTAAAACTCTGTAGGCTTAACCATTGCTACTCAGATCTATCAATCCGAAATGGCCCTCAGGGCCTGTACCAGGGACTACTATCTGCTGTGGTCCAGGGATTAACACAATCTGTAACACATCCCACTGGTATCTCATCGAAGCCATACATTAAGCCTAACTCACACATTTCTCATCAAGAAACGGACAACAGGATTGTGTACAAGGGATGAATCATACATCACACTATAGCAGTGACACTAGGGAAAGCATAAGTCTATCCAGTATATGACAGTACATATCTATACATTACAACTAATCTTTCAATTATATCATGTCCACTATCCTAGTACAACATACATTCATGCATAACTGTCCTCTGTACTCTTGCTGACTTTAACTTCCCATAGCTATCGCAGAACCTGCAAAACTGGGGTCAAGGGAGTGGGATGAGCTCTAGAGCCCAGTGAGGAGGAACAATAAAAATAGTTCATTCATTACATGCGCTCATGAAATGCATCACATCACAAACATATCATCTCAAGGATGAACTTGTCACCATAGCCCTCTACATACATAATAGTATGTCCAACTGTGCCAGGGGCGATTAGGCCTCACCTGGACTACTCTGAAGTAACTCATATCATAACATGTCCAACTGTGCCAGGGGCGATTAGGCCTCACCTGGACTGCTCTGAGCTCTGATCTGACAGCCCAGCTGTCTCACTCATAGTACCAGGAGCGACCTGGACTAACCAGGGGCGACCTGGTATGGCTATCTCATGCCATAACTCTGTATCTGTGCTCTATCAAGGGCTAAGGATCATCCAACATTCATCCACACAAATATCAGCTTATGCAATGCAGCATATTCGTGGAATCTAATGCAATACAACCTAATACATAACATGGCATTTTATGATGCATGGATCATGCTAGATTCGTGTCATTTCTGAATGTAAAAGAGTACAGTTAGTTCCACTCACCTGTAGCCACTGCTTGGCTAACTCTGGGCTACCTCTAACTCTGCAATAGCTACGACTGCTAAACACCTCGGTTCCTCGGGTCCAATCCTACAATGGAGGATGTAAATGAGGCACCACACATACTCTATGCCACTGATAAAACAATTCCCCAAAACCCCTCTAGAACACCTCAAAACATGCAGGCAAAACAAGCAAAGGAAGGCTGGACAGGGCACCTTCGGCAGCACCTTCGGCGGCCTAATGTCTCCTCCAGAGACGAAAGTCAGGCATGTTCGGCGGCCTAACTTGGACTTTCGGCGGCCGAACCTGAGTTCATCCAGAACTCAGTTTCACGCTTCAACCAGCCTCCCAACTCTTTCCATACGCCCCAAAGCATGCATTCAACCTCTCAAACGATGCATATACTCATGTACATGCTTCAAGGGGTCCATAACTAACTTAAAACCCCAACAAAATAACAAACATAACACATACACATACTTACACCATTAACTCATCAAAACTAACCTAAGCATGCAACTCGACATAAACTCCCATACCCTCTTTAAAAAGCTATTAAAACTCATTAAAACAAATATAACAACTTCCCTTACCTCCTGAAATCAGAAGAGGAACAACCACACTCAGCAAATCCTCCTCCAAAGCTTCCACACCTCAAAACCTCACTTTTTTCTCAAAAACATTCAAACTCACTGAAAACACGACCAACCCTCTGCCTAAGCTGATAAAAGCTTGCAGATGAGTCAAGGGAGACGTGGCCAAACCTCTGGTCATGATCTGGAGGTGAACACCTGGCCAAACCACGGACTGAGGAGTGTGCACAACTAACCGACCACCTCAGCTTCGGCTGCCGAAACTGCATGCAAAACCATGCAACTTTCGGGGGCCGAACATAACCTTCGGGGGCCGAACATTGGGCACTTTCGGCGGCCGACCTTACCATTCGGGGGCCGAACATGACAGAAACTCCTTTGGCTAATTCTCCACAAAACTTAACTCTTTTCTTAATCAAAGGAAAAATACTTAAACCCATCAGTCTTAAAAATCGTTTAGAAAACCTTCACTCTACCCTTCTAGACACCTCTGACATCCTTGAATTCCACCGGACGGTAGGAATTCTGATGCCTGAGTTAGCCGAGTATTACAATCTTCCCCCCTTACAAAACATTCGCCCTCGAATGTTAAAAACAAACAAACACATATACACACAAGGAAAAAAAGAAAGCCTACCACCTTCCTCTAAGAAGCGACACAGATACCAGTGGAGTACATACTCCCGGGTTAGCCATATTGTCTGACTCTGTGGATTCGTATCTGCTTCATCTGTGTCCATACTCTATAGGGACTACTACCTTTCTTTTTCTCTTTGGCTCTTCTTAGCTTTCTCACTACGCTAGATCTTTACCCTTAGTTTCCTTGTACTCACTCCGGTCAGAGGAGCAATGACTCTCAGAATATGCTTCGCTCACTCACTCTACTTGTGACACAACACAAGGGAATAGACATGCCCTGATCTTGGCCTTCATGCCATGTTCTCTAGCTACTACTACCCTGAGTAGCTACTGGGCATGCTTCTCTGTTTTCTGAACGAGTCTACGCTTTTGCTGCGCACTCTGATCCTTGCCCGCCTTTCTTCTTCTTTACTATACTGGCTTTTGTGGTTTTTTGGACGCTCTCTAACGCTTAGATCTATCATGGAGGATCAGCAGCTCCTACTCGCTGTCTCCACAAACTATTAATCCTGCGTGGGAACACCTGTCCTTGGTAGTGATTTTGTGTAACCGCTCACAAGTTCAAGGTTTCATCCTTCGTTTCTCACACTGACACTGGAACATTCCAGGGTGAGGGTACTAGGTCGGATAACCTTTCTCTACCAAGCTTCGCTATACTATGCTGACTATGCTCTCTTTGCAGGTGCCATGCTGTAGGGTAGAAGGAAAGAAGGAAAGAAATGGTTCCGCGTCCAGACACCACTCCTATTCCAAACTCTGACTCCCTGACAGATGGAAAACCTGACAGCTCGTCTGGGACAACCATCTAGAACTTACTAGCAATGGGCGTTGAGGCTGATTCCCTGATCTGACTCCTAAACTCGCTCACAAGAGTTAGAACCCTCTGATACCCTTTCCTGTGTACCGTTGAGCCTACTGGGCTGACATCAAACCTCTAGGCACCTATCCTCTGTCCCTTTCACGGACTATCTCTGATCCATCTTAGCCTAACTCTCTTACCTTGTCTCTACAGATACAGACACAAGTAGTACAATGAGTAAGTAGCCAATCCGCCCTAGAATGACATCAACTAGTCAACTCTAGAACCATAAGGTCAGCTGGATAGTCTCTACTCACTCCAACTGCTAAACTGCTCTGACTGACTGACTCTGCCTCAGATGGATCATACTCGGGTCCACTAACCCAGAGAAAACAAAGCCTAGAAGGCATCCAACCCACTCGATTAACAGCTCACTAAGTCACAAGAAAGTAGAAACACGCGGGTTCAAAACAAACAACATACACATCCGAACATCCACAAGTGAACATACCTGACGTCACTGTGTTCGATGTGATAGTTTCCTACTGAGTCAGAGTGAAGATCCGAACTATAGGTAACGGACCTTCTCTCGGGAACGTACTAATGAAAAGGCTAACCCTTTCCTCTGCCTCAATTTATCACCGAATCCCAGAGTAAACTGAAAGCTCCTCCTGAACTTACCCTTAGTCTTACTCTTTTCTTTCTCTATCTCATTCTAGTTTGCGTATTCTTTTTCTTTCTTTTGTTTTGTTACTCTAGTTCATTTACTTTTCTCTTCCTTTTATTCTGATCTATCTCACTTACTTTTATTCTTTTCTTACTCTTCTACTTCTTACTCTATTCTCTGACTTATTTCTTATACTGGAGGGCTGCACTCGGAGATGAGAGATCACTCTCCCTATACCTGGATAACAAGCATCTCATAGCACCACCCTCGAATATCTTTCCTGGTTCACTATCTCGCTATTACTCATTTGGATTTTCCTATCTCTCGCACTCTCCTTACCATTCTTCGTTCTCACTCTCTTCGTTTAGCGGGTGGTACACCTGATGACTTGTCTGGGGCCTTTCGATAACTTGTCTCTGGCTGTGGGCACTACAACTGTTCCCCTTCTAATCTGACTACTACGCTGTTCTCTGACACAAGCAAGAAACCTATGATAACCTCTCCTAAACAGCGTAAGAGCCTCTAGGGCTGATAGCAAACTTCTAGGCAGCTCTACTTTGTCCCCTCACACATTACCTGTGTTCCATCCATCCTAGTCTCAAAGCCTGACTACTCTGCCTCTGCTATCTAAGGCAGTACGATGAGTAGCTAGCCCATCCACCCCTAGAATGACATCAACCAGTCACTCTAGAACCACAAGGTCAGCTGGAAGGCACCTACTCAAAACTCGCACTCAACTCTATTGGCAGACTAACTCTGCCACTGACGGATCACACTTGAGTCTAATCCCAGAAGTTATCAAACCCATACTCTCGACGGCTCTCACGGCCCTAAGGAAAGCGAAACATCAAAGTCGCTATGAATAAACACATCAAAACATATGGAAGTGAAAAGTACCTGTCACCGCCATGTCCGATGTGTCAGTCTCCTGCTGCGTCAAAGCGAAGATCCGTGCTGGCACTGATGGACCTTCACCTGGGGAACCTGTGGAAGAAGGAGTGATCCCGCTCCTTCTGCCTCTGCCCTGTGCCATGGCTAGAGCTTCTGGCTGAGCCACTCTGTCTGAGACTGTCTGCTGGGACTGTGTTAGCAAAGTGGCGGTGGAACACTCACGTGCTATGTGTCCCTCTTGTCCGCACCTGAAACATGCTGTTGTCCCTACTAAACAGACTCCCTTGTGCGGCCTACCGCACCTCGGACATTTTGAGGTATTCAACCCAGAACTCGAACCCTCACCTATTCCCAGACTAGACTTTATCTGCTTCCAGAACTTATGCTTCTTTGATCTCCTGAGGCCTCTACCTCCTTTCTTCCTCTTTGTATCAGCCTCATGCAGAGGGGAGAGAGTAACATCACTTGTCCCTGCAAGTTTGGTACTAGCTTCTCTCTTCTGTACCATATCTACTATATCATGGGAACTCGCCCTTGACCTATTGAAAACCCCTCCTACAAACTCATGAGCAAACTGCTCCCAGGATAAGCTTTCTACCCTCGAATCCACATACTGGTTGAACCATTCCCTTGCTTTTTCACATTTCAATGTGACCCCTGCCATTTGAATGGCTCTATTCTCACTGACTCCCAACTCATCCGTTATCATCTTAACCATTCTAAGATACTCAACAGGGTCATCACCAGTCTCAAATTGGGGAACATCGAACCTCAAATAATCTGTCAGCTGCACCATACTTTCTCCAGGTGAACTAAGCTTAGGTGTTTGGATAACTGGGGCTACTGGTTCTACTAATGTTGGAGGAGGTGCAACTTGCCCTGGGTTAGGGTTTACTGACCTTGGGTAACAAAAGAAGGGTGGAAACATGGTATACTGTGGATATGATGGTGGATATGGCAGATAAAAGGGAGGATAGGGCATAAAGGTAGGATATGGGTGATACCTAGGAAACTCTGCTGTATCTTTCATCGGGTACTCTGCCCCCCACTGGTAAGGTGGATACTGAGGTGGAACAAACCTCGAGGCCTGAGTGCCTCCTTGGGACTCACCCATATCTCCTCCTAATCTGCTCATAACAAAGCCGCCCTCTCTACTCTGGTCATCCTTCTCTCTTTCTCTCATAAGCCCTGACATACCACTCTGGACAACTCCCCTTCTACTCTCCTCAACAGACCTTCTAGGGTCCCTTGATGTACCTTCGCTACTTAAGCTATCTGATGTTGCCCTTTGCAGAACGGGGAGGTGAGCATCCATGTCTTCATCCTCCGGCGGAGCTCCAGTCAATCTACCAGATCGACGAGTTCCTCTCATCCTGCCTCTGTAAAACACAACAGCACACAAAAATATCATCAAATGATCCATGTGAGAACACATGAATCCTCAGCACATATCAAACATATTCATAGCACATGTAGCTCATCATGGCATTTCACATCATCATGCAAGACAGGACTCCACATCCTATCCTAGTGGACATGCGTTTACCTATTGTGCTTTCCCTCCTATACAAGACAACACCTCTTTCCGATGTGGGAATCTAATCCTTGAGCATCTTCGCTCAACACACAGTACTCAAAAGATCTAAACCTCTAACATCTTAACCTCTTTCCGATGTGAGATATCTCTGATCCCTGAGTATACTGACTCAGCACATCGTACTCTAGAGGCCCTATGCTCTGATACCAATCTGTAACGACCCGGAAATCGGTACCCCTCTGTAACGGCCCGAACCATCACCGGCACTAGGATCCAGATCGGCTTAAGGCCGCCGGGACCCGTAGCAAGCCAACTATACTCTCTGTGTACCTGATAAATCCCATTCATAATACAAAACAATACTCACAACCCTGTAAAACTCTGTAGGCTTAACCATTGCTACTCAGATCTATCAATCCGAAATGGCCCTCAGGGCCTGTACCAGGGACTACTATCTGCTGTGGTCCAGGGATTAACACAATCTGTAACACATCCCACTGGTATCTCATCGAAGCCATACATTAAGCCTAACTCACACATTTCTCATCAAGAAACGGACAACAGGATTGTGTACAAGGGATGAATCATACATCACACTATAGCAGTGACACTAGGGAAAGCATAAGTCTATCCAGTATATGACAGTACATATCTATACATTACAACTAATCTTTCAATTATATCATGTCCACTATCCTAGTACAACATACATTCATGCATAACTGTCCTCTGTACTCTTGCTGACTTTAACTTCCCATAGCTATCGCAGAACCTGCAAAACTGGGGTCAAGGGAGTGGGATAAGCTCTAGAGCCCAGTGAGGAGGAACAATAAAAACAGTTCATTCATTACATGCGCTCATGAAATGCATCATATCACAAACATATCATCTCAAGGATGAACTTGTCACCATAGCCCTCTACATACATAATAGTATGTCCAACTGTGCCAGGGGCGATTAGGCCTCACCTGGACTACTCTGAAGTAACTCATATCATAACATGTCCAACTGTGCCAGGGGCGATTAGGCCTCACCTGGACTGCTCTGAGCTCTGATCTGACAGCCCAGCTGTCTCACTCATAGTACCAGGAGCGACCTGGACTAACCAGGGGCGACCTGGTATGGCTATTTCATGCCATAACTCTGTATCTGTGCTCTATCAAGGGCTAAGGATCATCCAACATTCATCCACACAAATATCAGCTTATGCAATGCAGCATATTCGTGGAATCTAATGCAATACAACCTAATACATAACATGGCATTTTATGATGCATGGATCATGCTAGATTCGTGTCATTTCTGAATGTAAAAGAGTACAGTTAGTTCCACTCACCTGTAGCCACTGCTTGGCTAACTCTGGGCTACCTCTAACTCTGCAATAGCTACGACTGCTAAACACCTCGGTTCCTCGGGTCCAATCCTACAATGGAGGATGTAAATGAGGCACCACACATACTCTATGCCACTGATAAAACAATTCCCCAAAACCCCTCTAGAACACCTCAAAACATGCAGGCAAAACAAGCAAAGGAAGGCTGGACAGGGCACCTTCGGCAGCACCTTCGGCGGCCTAATGTCTCCTCCAGAGACGAAAGTCAGGCATGTTCGGCGGCCTAACTTGGACTTTCAGCGGCCGAACCTGAGTTCATCCAGAACTCAGTTTCACGCTTCAACCAGCCTCCCAACTCTTTCCATACGCCCCAAAGCATGCATTCAACCTCTCAAACGATGCATATACTCATGTACATGCTTCAAGGGGTCCATAACTAACTTAAAACCCCAACAAAATAACAAACATAACACATACACATACTTACACCATTAACTCATCAAAACTAACCTAAGCATGCAACTCGACATAAACTCCCATACCCTCTTTAAAAAGCTATTAAAACTCATTAAAACAAATATAACAACTTCCCTTACCTCCTGAAATCAGAAGAGGAACAACCACACTCAGCAAATCCTCCTCCAAAGCTTCCACACCTCAAAACCTCACTTTTTTCTCAAAAACATTCAAACTCACTGAAAACACGACCAACCCTCTGCCTAAGCTGATAAAAGCTTGCAGATGAGTCAAGGGAGACGTGGCCAAACCTCTGGTCATGATCTGGAGGTGAACACCTGGCCAAACCACGGACTGAGGAGTGTGCACAACTAACCGACCACCTCAGCTTCGGCTGCCGAAACTGCATGCAAAACCATGCAACTTTCGGGGGCCGAACATAACCTTCGGGGGCCGAACATTGGGCACTTTAGGCGGCCGACCTTACCATTCGGGGGCCGAACATGACAGAAACTCCTTTGGCTAATTCTCCACAAAACTTAACTCTTTTCTTAATCAAAGGAAAAATACTTAAACCCATCAGTCTTAAAAATCGTTTAGAAAACCTTCACTCTACCCTTCTAGACACCTCTGACATCCTTGAATTCCACCGGACGGTAGGAATTCTGATGCCTGAGTTAGCCGGGTATTACAAGAACTACCAGAACTATCAAAGGAACCAAGCCCAACCAGCACCTCCAAATCCCAACCAACACATTGAAAATATGATGGAGTCCTTCGCAAATACTTTACAGATCATCACTTAGCGGATGGACCAAATGGACGCAAAAATAAGCAATGCTGAAACCCAAGGTAAGCTCCCTTCTCAGACTGAGACTAACCCCAGACAGAATGTGAATGCCATCACCCTGAGAAGTGGAAAAGAGCTTCAAGATGCTAGCTTTGAGCAAGAGAAGCAAGTTGCGCAAGAACCAACTGATTCAGAAGCCTCTCCTGCGCAAACTGAAGAACCATCTGCGTAAAGGCAAGTCTCCGCACAGCATCCTGCGCAATCTAAAGCCACTCCTACGCAGAAAACTGATCCAAAGGTACATTTTCAGATTCCACTTCCTTTTCCGAAGAGATTTAAAAGAACACAAAAAGAAAAGGAATAAAAAGAGATCCTAGAGACTTTCAGAATGGTGGAAATCAACATACCTCTGCTAGATGCCGTTAAGCAGATTTCCAGGTACGCAAAATTTCTGAAAGAGTTGTGTACCAATAGGAGAAAGCTTGCTGAGAGAGACAAAATAAGTGTAGGTGAAGTTGTTACTGCTGTTATTAAAAGAGAACTCCCTACTAAGTGCAAGAACAAAGGTATGTTTGCGATCTCTTGTCAGATTGGGAATGTAGGAATTAAGAAAGCCATGTATGATCTTGGTGCATCTATAAATGTCATGCCTCTTTCCATCTATAACTCTCTGAATGCATGTGCACTGAAAGACACCAAAGTTGTGATACAATTAGCTGATAGATTTGTGGTATATCCCATAGGTGTCTTAGAAGATGTGTTAGTCCAAGTAAATGAACTAGTCTTTCCTGCAGATTTTTATATGATAGATACTAAGGAAGACAGTTGCAATGCTAGTTCTGATATCCTTCTTGGACGTCCTTTCTTGAGTACTGCTAGAACTAAGATTGATGTGCATGATGGTACTCTCACTATGGAGTTTGAAAGGGAAGTCATTAAATTTAATGTCTATGATGCCATCAAACATCCACATGATATATCCCCTGTTTATGGTCTTGATATTATTGACTACTTACGCCAGGAAATGTTTAATGAGAATCAAGATTATACTCTGAATGATGATCTTTGCAGGAATGAGAACGAGAAAGAACCAAAACTGAAAGAGACTATAATACCTGGCTAGACTCCGGTATCGGAATTCCTACCGTCCGGTGGAATCTCGGATGTCGGAGATTTCTAGAAGGGTAAAAATCATGTTTTATAAAATGTTTTAATGTATTTTATGATTTTAAGTAAGAAATAAATTGAATTTTAAATGAAAAAGACCATGGAGGCATTTCCAGGTTCGGCCGCCGAACGTGGGATAATTTAGGGGGCCAAGTTAGGCTTCTGAAAGTGCATCAGGTTCGGCCGCTGAACTTGCATGAGTTTTGGAGGCACTTTAGGCTGCCGAAAGGTGGTCTGGCCAGCCCTATAAAAGGACCCCATGGCCGAAACGGGCGAGTTTTCTCCCCTATTTTCGGCCAACTGTGAGTTCATGCTCTCTCATGGTTCATCTTTGATGTTTTCCTCCAATCTTTCGAGTTTTAATAAGTTTTATCTTGGTTTGAAGATATTTGAGCAAAAGAGCAAGTTTTGGAGCTTGGAGACCCAAGGATTGGGATTTCTTCCATCTCCGAGTTAGATCGCCTCTCCTCTCGATCTTCAAGAGGTAAGGGTAGATCTCTAGCTCATCTTGTGTTTTAAACAAGTTTTATGAAAGTTTGTGGGGTAGAAATGCATGTTTAGGTTATTATTGAGTTTATGGGTTTATGTTGAGTTATTGAGCAATGTGGATTGGTTATGCATGTTTGATGTGTTTTAGTTGGGGTTTAGGATAGTTTGAGGCCCCTGTGAGCTTATGTGTGTGTTTTTGCATGTTGTAGAAGTGTTGGTTTTGAGTTGTTTGGTTTGGGAGGCAAATGTGCATGAAAGAGGCTGAGTTCTGCCCTTTGGAAGAACTCAGGTTCGGCTGCCGAAGGCTCTTTCGGCCGCCGAACTTGCCTGTGGAAGCCAACTTTTGGCTGCCGAACCCTACCCCTGAAAGTGGACTTTCGGCTCTGGAACCCACTTTCGGCCGCTGAAGGTGCCGCCGAAAGTGGCTGAGTTTCGGCTCTGGAGGGACTTTTGGCCGCCGAACCTGCCGCCGAAAGTGCCCTGTTCAGCCTTCCTTTGCTTCAGCCAGAGGTGAGTGGAATAACTCCTTATGATTCAAAGTAAATAGAAAAATCTTAAGCACGTCCATGCATCATGAATGCCATGAGATATATTAGGTTGCTTGCATTAGAATTCACGAATATGTTGCATTGCATAATATGATGTTGTTGTGGATGAACATGGATGATCCATTAACCCTCAGATGAAATGATATGGTATGATAACGGTACGGTATGAAAGTCCAGGAAGACCCATTCTACGTCCCTGACACCATGTAAGAGAAAAGTCCAGGAAGACCCATTCTACGTCCCTGGCATCTTGGAATGTTATGTTATGTATGTTAAGAGAAAGACTAGGACCCATTCTACGTTCTGGCACTATGGAATATGTTGAGGGTTATTGGTGACAAGTTCATCCTTAAGGTGAATTGTTTGTGATGTGATGCATTTCATGAAAGCATGAAATTTAATATAATGTTTTATTATTCTGCTCACTGGGCTTTATAGCTCACCCCTCTCCCTTAACCCCCAGGTTTGCAGGTACAGGGTAGACCAGGAGGTCAGCAGGAGTAGAGTCATGTTTTATGTAATAGCTAGATGTGGACATGCATATGATGTAATGTAAAAGTATAGTATAGAAATGTAATGTAATGATGCTTATGGAAGTTTAGAGTTGTGCTTGACCATAGTATGTTGTCAATCCCTTTTGAGTACATAATCTTAAATGATTAATGATGATTAATGATGAATAATGATGATTATGTAAACCAAGCTTAATGTATGTTATGTTACCCCATTGGAGTATTTGATGAGGACTCCAGTGAGAGGTTTTATGTTATGATTTGTGCATGCACAAGTTAAGCTTGGTGAATGAATAAATGAATGAGAAAGTTTTAAATTTTTATGTAACTGTTGATCATGTATGGGATTAAACAGGTATACAGATGTATGTTAAGGCTTGCTACGGGTCCCGGCGACCTTAAATCGATCTGGATCCTAGCGCCGGTAATGGTCCGATTTTCGGGTCGTTACAGATTGGTATCAAAGCCCTAGGTTCATATGGTCGAACCTAGAGTGTGTCGGGCTGATAGAGGTTATAGAAGGTCAAGCACAATAGGAAGATCATGTCCACTAGGATAGGATGTAGAGTCCTGTCTTGAATGATGATGTGAAATGCCATGATATTATGCATGTGCATTAATGATATGCTATGTATGTGATGTATGTGATGCGGGTTCATGTGTTTCCACATGAACCATTTGATGTTAATGTAGTGCTATGTGTGTTGTTTTTCAGAAAACAGGATGAGAAGAACTCGTCGATCTGCACGATTGACTGGAGTACCACCGGAGGAAGAGGGCATGAGTGCCCGTCCCCCTGCATTGCCAAGGGCAATGTCTAGCAGGTCTAGCAGGGAAAGAGCGGTGAGAGACCCTAGAAGGTCTTTGGATATGAACAGAAGCAGGTCGGTAAGGGGAACAGTCCAAGGAGGAATGTCAGAAGATGTGGGGGATGATATGGATGTAGACTAGAGGAGGGATGGCAGTCTTGGAGTGAGTATGTCTGAAGAGGGCATGGGAGAGTCCCAGGGAGGCACTCAGGCCTCGGGATTTGTTCAGCCACCCCAGTACCCACCCTTTTCATAGCATCCCGGGTATTCGATGGGAGGTACATCGGATTACCCCAGCTTTAACCCTTACCCTTCTCACATGCCATACCCACCTTTCTATCCACCATACCCACAGTACCCCATGTACCCACCCCCATCTTTCTACCCAGGTACAACAGACCCTAACCTAGGGAATGTTGCACCTCCTCCACCACCAGCAGAACCTACTGTCCCAGAAACCCAAATACCTAAACCTAGCTCATCTGGAGGGAGCAAGGTCAAGATGACCGATTACATGAAGTTGGGTGCTCCCCAGTATGAAACAGGTGATGACCCGTTCGAGTACCTCGGGAGGGTCAAGATGATTACAGATGAGATGGGAGCGGATGACAGTAAAGCCATTCAGATGGTCGGGTTCACGCTAAAATGCAAGACGGCCCGTGAGTGGTTTAAGAACTATGTGAACCCGAGGTTGGAGAGTCTTTCATGGGAGGAGTTTGCGAATGAGTTCACAAGATGGGCTTTCCCTGACAGTTTTAGGGAGCTGAAAATGATCGAATTTGAGCAGTTGAGACAGACAGAGGAGATGAGTGCAGATGAGTACACAGATAGATTCTTGGAGCTGTTGCCGTTTGCTGGGCAAAATCTGGACACAGATCAGAAGAAGTCAATGAGGTATATTATGAGGCTCCATTCCAGGTATTCCTCCTTGATCCAGTCAGCAGAGAGGGAGAGTTTCCATGCCATAGTGGATATGGCCCAGAGAATGGAGGCTAGTGCAATAATTGAAGGGAAAGTCAGGCAGTCAGTGGCATAGTCTTCTGGTTCCAAGACCCTTGGTGGGGGCAAGTTAGATCCTTCTACCTTGAGTGCAGCAGCTTCAGGCAGTAAGAGGTGGAGTAATAACACCAAGAAGTCAAAGAAGAACAAGTTATGGAGCAAGATCAAGTCAGGTCTGGGATTGGGAAGTGGCTCGAGTTCAGGTGCAGATAATGCAGCATGTAGAAAATGTGGGAAGCCGCACAAGGGAGTATGTCTGATTGAGACGACAGCCTGCTTTAGATGTGGGCAGGAGGGACACATGGCACGGGAGTGTCCTAGAGCAGCTTTTATGGCACAGTCTCAGCAGACAGCCTCTGGTAGTGTGGCTCAGCCAGTAGCTCCAGCCGCGACTCAGGCCAGTGGTAGAGGCAGAGGGAGAGGGGCAGCCTCTTCTTTAGCGGGTTTCAGGGGTGAAGGTCCATCAGCTCCGGCACGGATCTTCACAATGACACAGCAAGAGGCAAATGCATCAAACACCGTGGTGGCAGGTAATCTCATCATTGGTTGCTCTGATGTTTATGCCTTAATGGACCCTAGCGCATCTCATTCTTTCATTGCTCCGAGGGCCGTCGAGAGGTTATGATTGATGGTCTCTGGGTTAGAGTGTCCCCTATGGGTCAGTGGACCCAAGTGCGACCCATCAGTGGCAGAGTCAGTCTGCCAATATAGTCCAGTTTTTGTTGAGGGAAGATGCCTTTCAGCCGACCTTGTGGTTCTAGATTTGATAGATTTTGACGTCATTCTAGGGATGGATTGGCTATCTACCCATAGTGCTACCTTGGACTGCAGAGACAAGATAGTCAAGTTCAGATATCAGGATGGGTCAGAGGTTGTCTTCAGAGGAGACAGGGGGAGTACACCTAGAGGTTTGATATCAGCCCTACAGGCTCGTAGGTTGCTCAAGAGGGGTTGTCAGGGTTTTCTGGCTCATGTGAGAGAGCTGGATAGTCATGTTAGAGAGCCCACCTCAGTGCCTGTGGTCAGAGAGTTTTTAGATGTCTTCCCAGACGATCTTCCAGGATTACCACCTGCTAGGGAGATAGAGTTTGAAATAGAATTGATGCCTGGAACCAAACCGATCTCTATCCCTCCCTACAGGATGGCACCAGCAGAATTGAAGGAGCTTAAAGAGCAGTTGCAAGAGCTGATAGATAAGGGTTTCATCCGACCAAGTACCTCACCTTGGGGTGCTCCAGTGCTGTTTGTAAGAAAGAAGGATGGATCCCTTAGACTTTGTATCGACTACAGGCAGTTGAACAAAGTCACTACCAAGAATAAGTACCCGTTGCCAAGGATCGATGATCTATTCGACCAGCTAGCAGAAGCGGGTTGTTTCTCCAAGATAAATTTGAGATCCGGGTACCATCAGCTGAGAATAAGAGAAGAAGATGTGCCAAAGACGGCGTTCAGGACTAGATATGGGCACTATGAGTTCCTTGTAATGCCGTTCGGGTTAACAAATGCCCCTGCAACATTCATGGATCTCATGAACAGAGTGTTTAGCCAGTACTTGGATCACTTCGTTATTGTCTTCATTGATGATATCTTGGTGTATTCCAGGAATGTAGAGGAGCATGCCCATCATCTGATGACAGTTTTGCAAACCTTGAGGGAACACGGCTTGTATGTCAAGTTCTCCAAGTGTGAGTTCTGGTTGAGGAGCATTTCATTCTTGGGGCATGTTGTGTCAGAAAATGGAATAGAGGTGGACCCCAAGAAGGTGGAAGCTGTAGCTAACTGGCCTAGACCCACTACAGTGACAGAGATCAAGAGCTTATTGGGTTTGGCAGGTTACTACAGAAGGTTCGTTCAGAACTTCTCAAAAATTGCCGCTCCTACGACTAGATTGACTAAGAAAAATCAGAAGTTTGTATGGACTGACCAGTGTGAAGAGAGCTTTGAGGAGCTAAAGAAGATGTTTACTTTGGCACCGGTGTTAGCTCTGCCAACGAGTAATGAAGACTTTGCAGTGTATTGTGATGCGTCCCGTGTGGGACTGGATTGTGTGCTGATGCAGAATGAAAGGGTGATTGCTTATGCTTCTAGGCAGCTGAAGAAGCATGAGTTGAATTACCCTACATATGACCTGGAAATGGCAGCAGTGATCTTTGTACTCAAGATGTGGAGGCATTACCTTTATGGGGTAAAATGTGAGATCTTCACAGATCATAAAAGCTTACAGTATATCTTGAGTCAGAGAGAGTTGAATCTGAGGCAAAGGAGATGGGTAGAACTGCTTAGTGACTATGATTGCAAAATTCAATACCATCCGGGTAAGGCGAATGTTGTGACAGATGCCCTAAGCCGGAGATCACTTGGCAGTCTATCTCATATTTCAGCAGAGAGGAGACCGGTGGTGAGGGAGTTTTATAAGCTCATGGATGAAGGACTGCAGCTAGAGTTGTCTGGTACAGGTGCTTTGATAGCCCATATGAGAGTAACGCCCATGTTTCTAGAGCAAGTGGCTCAGAAACAGCATGAGGACCCAGAGTTAGTGAAGTTTGCCAGGACTGTTCAGTCAGGCAAGAATAATGAGTTCAAATTTGACAACAAGGGGATCCTCCGCTATGGGAGTAGATTGTGTGTACCAGATGATGTGAGTCTGAAGGGAGACATTATGAGGGAAGCTCATAATGCCAGATACAGTGTTCACCCTGAAGCCACCAAAATGTATCAAGATCTGAAGAGAGTTTATTGGTGGCCAGCAATGAAAAGAGAAGTGGCACAGTTTGTGTCAGCCTGCGAAGTATGTCAGAGGGTGAAGCTGGAACTCCAGAAGCCGGCTGGAATGCTTAACCCACTGCCGATTCCAGAGTGGAAATAGGAGAATATTGCTATGGACTTCGTAGTGGGGTTACCGGCAACGTCCAACAGATTAG
Organism: Manihot esculenta; assembly: GCF_001659605.2. Lineage (NCBI taxonomy): Eukaryota > Viridiplantae > Streptophyta > Magnoliopsida > Malpighiales > Euphorbiaceae > Manihot > Manihot esculenta. The sequence goes on from NC_035170.2 coordinate 20,642,897, forward strand.
ACTCCATATGGGTGATGGTGGACAGACTGACCAAATCTGCTCACTTCATCCCTGTCAGGAGTGGCTACTCTGTGGATAAGTTGGCGCAGGTGTTTGTAGATGAGATCGTCAGGTTGCATGGGGCTCCTGTTTCTATAGTGTCGGATAGAGGACCCCAGTTCACCTCTAGGTTTTGGTGGAGTCTGCAGAATGCCATGAGTACCAGGTTGGATTTTAGCACTGCTTTCCATCCTCAGATGGACGGACAGTCAGAGAGGACCATCCAGACTATAGAAGATATGCTCAGAATGTGT